>NC_087361.1:74394649-75022456 GCF_030014295.1 Loxodonta africana
GCGCTCGGCCTTTTCCCTTAATCTCGCGCCCGCGCTCGCCCGCCGCTCGGCCTGCGGGTTGCCAAGTGGCAAATAGACCCGGCTCTGTTCTGGGGGATTCCGGGGGCCTTCTGAGCCGCGCCGTCCGGCCTGGCGGCCCTCCCTCCCTGCGGAGCCTTGGGAAGGGCTGCAGCTCCGAAGGCTCGTTGGTGGGGTGGTCGGGGGTGGGTAAGGGGTTTTCAGATGAGCTGCCCGGTATTCAAAAAGGCTCTGGCAGAAATGCCACTGATTGCTTGGTCCCCAAAATTTTATTTGGAGAAACAGGTGGCCAGCTTCGGGCCATAGCTAGCCAATTTGATGATTATTATTACGTTTTTCATATTGCATTAAAGTATAATTTCTCTTGATTACTGAGTTTTTTGGTGCCTCCTTTTACATTTTGTGCCTGAGGCGAGTGCCTCGCTTTCCTCACCCTCCTGCACCTGGTCCGCAGCCCCTAGGTTAGCAGTTGAGTTGGAAGACCCTAGAAACTGAAGACTGACAGACGTTGAGATTCCATTACTGACCCCATCCCTTGAGTGGCTCCCATTCCTGCTGCCTTGCCTGCTGATCTCATGGGAAGCTTCCCTCTTCCCCTCATCTGGGGTGGGGCAGGGCTGGCTGAGTGCCACTCAGAGGGCAGCCCACAGGAGAGGAGGCCCCTGCAGGGGAGATGGTAGGGTTCTTAGAAAGTTAAAACTGGGAGAGACCTGGAAGGTGACCTAGATAACCCTAGAGGAAGCAGAGACTCATAAGCCACAGCCTCTTGCCCCCTGGCTGGAGCTACTCCCCTAGCTGGGGGGCATGTGTTTGAATTCTCCCTGAGGCAGAGTGTGGTGAGGAGGAAACCCCAGGGTGACTGAAACACAGTGTCTCCCCCGACTGGACTGTGAGCCCTGGAAGGCAGGGGCCATGCCTCATCCCCTGAGTGGCGCACAGCAGGCCCTCAGACCCTGTGGTGTATAAGCATGAGCGGACCTGGTGGGAATCTTTTCCCAAGGACCTCCCAGGCTTTACTGGTGGTGCTATGGGAGGAAGTTTACTTATCGATTTGGGGGTTGGGAGCTTCCTGGGTAGGAGGCAGCCTTTAGGGTTACTCAGAGCAGGATTGAAGCCCAGCTTCACTGCCAATTTCACTGTGTTTGCTAGGTATGTGACATCCACTTCAAGCTTCAGCATTCCTCTCTAGAAAATGGGGATTGAAATCCCTAGCTCGTTGTGTTGTTAGCTGCCATCATGTTGGCCACAACAGGACCATTGTGATCCATAGGGCTGATTTTCAGAAGTAGATTACCAGGCCTTTCTTCCTAGTGCATCTTACTCTAGGAGCTCTCTTGAAACCTGGTCAGCATCATAGCAAAACACAAAGCCTCTACTGACAGACGGGCGGTGGCTGCGCGCGAGGTTGGCTGAGAATTGAACCTGAGTCTTTTGCTCGGAAGGTGAGAATTTTACCACTGAGCCATCACGGCCCACCCCTAGCTCACAGGATCACTTAAATGAGGTCATCTGTGGCAGTACCTGGCTCCGTGCTAGCACGTGGAAGGCATCTGTGAAATGGTAATTCCCTCGGCTTCCATCTCCAGTTGTTCTTTCAGTCCCGTTGCTGGGATTAGCACTGTCTCCCTCATCCAGGCCATTTGCTTTGGGAATTGGTGACTCATGCAGGATCCGTGTCCTCTGTCTCCCAGCTGGTACCCTTTTCTCTGGGTGACACTGCCCACCCACTTGCACCCTGGCAAAGTAGCCTGGTGCTTAGGATGGGCCAGTGTGGAGCTGGCTGGCTGGCTGTCTGGGCCAATGGAGTATCCCAGGATAAATGTCCAACGGGCCCCAAAATTCCTGGACCCTAAAATCCCAGGATTCCCCCTTCATGCCCGCTGCTCTCCTGCCTACTCTCGTTCCTGCAGGTGGGCTCTCCGGGTGGTGTGGGGGCTGGATGCTGAAGGAGAAATTGCCCCTCCATTGAAGGGCTCTGACAGGCAGGGCTGCTGCTCCCCCTCCCTTGCCCCTGGCTGTCTCCAGGGATCCTGATTTGATTTCCTCCAATCACCAGCATTGCCATCTGCCTGGGATAATTAAATGGTATTTGAATTGGATCCAGAAATCACATTGCAAACAGCCACGTGTTAGAGAGGTGTCTTCAAGAGCTGGTGCTAGCCAGCAGAGCCGGAGGGTGCTGCCCAGGCCAGGCCCTCGGTTCACCTGGGAACTCCTGGGCGGGAAGTGTTTGGTCCTGGGTCCTGCAGACCCAGGGACAGAGCCAGCACAGAGGGCCAGAGCTCCACAGTCCTGCCTGGTGCTTCGTGTGCAATGCCACATCTCTCTCCTTCTGGGGCTGCTGTCTGCTCTCCCTCTCCCTTTGGATATGGGACGTTCTTTCCCCTTGGCACTCTGAGCCCTGCTTGTTCGTGACCATGTAATGTAAGAGCATTGAAGAAGCAGCGCACACAGACTACCTGAGTTCAAACCCCGGTTCTGCCGCTTGCTGTCTTTGTGACTAGCTGAGGACCATCTCGGCTTCTTCATCTACAAAATGGGAACAGTAGTTCTAATCTCATAGGGCTGTCGTGAGGATCAAAAGAGTTAATATTTGTCAAGTGCCTAGACACTGCCTGATGGCAGTGAGTGCCAAGTATGGTCATTGTTGGTAGCTGAGGTGGAAGCCGTACTGCGCCTGATATCTTACAGGTTTCAGGTCTGGAGGTCCAGGGAATTGGTGACAAGCAGGAATTGGCTGCTCCCTTCCCAGTCAGAAACCAGTTCAGGCAGGAGACTGAGACACTGAGTTCTCATTTCACCTTGGCCCAAAACAGCTGTGTAAGGGTGTGACCTCCTCGGGCTTCCTTTCCCGCCAACTTCAATGAGGGAGAGCTGCTGACATGTGAAGAACAGTTCACGCCTGAGGAGAAATACTTCTGAGGGAAGCCCAGACTACCATCCACAGCTTCCCAGGTGTGAAGTGGGTCTGCTTAGCCCCCCATCCAAGAACTACCCCCCACCCAGTCCCCTTTAAACACCTCAGAGCCAAGCACAGGCAACAGGCTCAGGTGAGTACCTCATCCGGCCTGCAGCTCTGTGTGAGCCTTGGGGAGCTGGGCAGCCTGGGTCAGAGACAGAATGGCGGCTCTGAGGCCCTGGATGGGTGCTGGCCTGGCTCCTCAAACTCTTTTCTTCTCTTGGTAAATGTTGGTGTAGGGAGAGGGAGCCTGACAAGCAGCCCATTGTGAGTACCCGGCGGACGAGGCTGGCTTGCGTGAGTTCATGGGCATTAGAGTCTGACCTGCCCCGGTTTTACTTTAGGTTTAGGGGTGCTTTCTGGCAATCGCTACAAACACGCACTCACTGGCTCATGCTTGGTTGCCATGGGGACCTCACTATGGTGATGGCTGCTTAGAAAAGGAGGGAGGGGTGACTGGATGGAGACAGCTCTGTCTATGGCTGTCTCCCCACTCAGCCCTGATGTCACTTGTCCTCCTATTTATAGGAGCCACCAGGCTCTGAGATGGCAGTGTGGCTGGCCTGGTGTTCCTTCTAGAGGCCCCAGCCCTTCATAGGGCTCTTTTGACTTTCGCTGGTCCGCCAGGACTGTGCTTGGTCTGGCCCCTTAGGCTCCTAGAGAGGAACCAGAGCTGGCGCCTGAGAATGTTCCACCAGACTCTGGCCTCTCTGCTAAAGGACCACTGCAGCCCCCACAGGCCTTGGCAGACAGAGGCTCTAGTTTTGCCTAGAGCTCAGCCCTGGCTCTAGGGGGATGGGGGCCAGGCCTCTGGGGCAGTCCAGTTCTTCCCACTCAGCTCCGAGCTTTGTCTCCCCAGAAATCGGCAGTCTGCCTTCTCTGCCGTGCTCTTGGAGACAATGATTTCTAGGGTTCCCAGTCCAATCCTGGCTCTGCCACTTTCCATTATAAAACCCTGGGCAGGTCATTTAAACTCTCTCAGCCTCCACATCTGTAAAATCTGGTGAATAATACTTACATCATGGGTTTATAGTGAAAAATACATGAATTAAGTTATGTAAAATACTTTTTAACACAACTCTGATATATACGGAGTATTCAATAAATGTTAGCAACTCTTGTTTTGGGTGGTGTTGAATTATTACTACTGAAGCTGGCCTTGTCCTCTGGGGCCTCCTAAGCTTGCCTCCTGCTTTAGCTTACGGGGGCTGGAGAGGGCTTGGGAGAAGTGGAAGTTCATGGGCCCAGTGTGAGGGAGGGCTGCCCGTAGCAGCCCCTCCAGCTGGGCCTGACCCAGGGCTCTCCCCGTCCTGGGCAGGATCCGGCCCCAGCTTTCAAAGGAGAAGATTGAGGGCTGTCATATCTGCACGTCCGTCACCCCGGGGGAGCCCCAGGTCCTGCTGGGGAAGGACAAGGCCTTCACCTACGACTTCGTCTTCGATTTGGATACCTGGCAGGAACAGATCTATTCAACCTGTGTAAACAAGCTCATTGAGGGCTGCTTCGAGGGCTACAATGCCACAGTGTTGGCCTACGGGCAGGTAAGGACCCCTCCCACCACTGGCCACTCCAACCTTGATCTGCCCCCACCTGATGGGGGAGGCAGCTCAGGGTTGGAGCAGTTCAGGCACAGCTGCACAGAAGTTTCGTCAGTCTTCCAGGAGCTGCAGTGCTGCCGGGCTGTAAATCAGTGAAGTGTTGCAGGTGGTGTGGCTGAGCCACGGCCTGAGTGGGAACCCCAGTGTTCAGGAGGTAGACAGATGAGGGGATTCTGCCCCAGGTCCAGGGCTTGCTGGTGCCCCCAGGGGATGCTGGGGAACACCCTCCTTGCATTCTTGTCCAAACAGACGGGGGCCGGGAAGACGTACACTATGGGCACTGGCTTTGACATGGCGACGTCGGAGGACGAGCAGGGCATCATCCCGAGGGCCATCTCACACCTCTTCACGGGCATCGCCGAGCGCAAGCGGCGGGCACAGGAGCAAGGCGTGGCTGGGCCTGAGTTCAAAGTCAGCGCTCAGTTCCTAGAGGTACTGGGGCCTTGTAGGGTGGGCAGGAAGGAGACGTAGGAGACAACAAGATCGTGGAAGCTGGGCCTGCGTCTCTGAGTGGACCTTGGGGACCCTGGGCAGAAACAGGATGGCAGCTCTGAGGCCCCTCGGCTCTGTGGGTAGGTGCCTCTGGACCCTGGATGGGCACTGGCCTGGCCCCTCTCCAGGCAGTGTAATGAACCTAGGGAGCCATAGGGGCATCTGTAGGTGATGAGTTCCCCACTGCTGGAAGTATTCAAGTGAAGGCTAGAGGACTGCATGGTGACATATTCTGAAAGGCTTTCCTGTATCTGATGGGGTTTGAGTCAATGACATATACAATATCTTCAAACCCTGACTGATTCTGGGATTGTCAGCTCTAATGCTTATTACGTATGTGACCTGGGACAAGTCATTTCACCACTCAGCCTTGGTTGCCCCATCAGCAAAATGAGGGTGGTAATATCTGTTTCCCCTGGGGTTTTGTGAGGCTTACATGGAAGCAGACCTGGTACACAGTGAGAACTCTGGTTCTTGCCCTTCCTCTGGCCTTCGCCGAGTCCCTCCTCAGCCTCAGAGCTGTCTGCCCCGTCCTTTCTGGCTGAAGCACTTTCTGGCCCTCTGAGTCTTCCGTGACCCTGGACAGAAGGTCCTTCTCTGCAGCTGGCCCTGCCTGTCTCTGAGAGGTTGCCAGTGTGCCAAAGCCCAGAATCATGATGGCCAGAGGCTTTTTGGGTAGAAGAGGGGGTCTTTGGGCTCTCTGACGTTTGGGCCTATACTGAGCTGCAGCTCAGTAAGCCCAGAAGTAGGAGCGCCCTCTTGTAAAGGGGCCCTCTCAGAGGGGCTTCTTGGAAAGCAGGTGGGCCCGGAACGTTTCCCTCGAGACTCTGCCTTGCCCAGGTCCTCCTCTGGTTCTCAGCATCCAAAACCACAACCTAAGAACCCCAGCCCTGGGGCATTTGCTGAGTTTGGAACTATGCTGGGCTGTTACTCCTCTCACCCCTAAACCTGCTGCTCTGATGGTGTCCAGGTTGCCCTTTGCCTGTCTCTGAGGGAGGGATGTGGCCTCAGCCGTCTCCAGGCCACCCTGCCCCACCCCTTCCCTACTGCCCACATTTATCTTCTCCTGGGCATTATTTAGACTTGAGAGGCTTCCTTTGTCCTTCCGGACTTTTGGTTCTGATAAACTGACTGTCCATGTGTGTGTGTGTGCGTGTGTGCATGCGTGCATGTGTGTGTGTGCCTGTGCGTGTGTGTGCGCACACTTGCGTATGCAAGCTTGTGTGTCTTACTGCTTGTATATCTATAAGCTTTTCTCATCTCTTTGTTTTCTTCCCTTCTCCATCCTGTTGCCATGGAGATCCCCAAAGAGAAGGCCAGTTCTTGCCAAAGGGCAAACCACAAAGGGTTAAATGATGCAGTGTGTCTATCCCAACACAGACAGACAGACACTATGGCACCCACTTCGGCCCCAGTCCTTTCCTTTTCCTTTTCCCCTTCCTGTGGGATATTTCTGTTCCTTTAAGGCCATCAAAGCCTTGGATGTCCGAGGGCTAGAGTCCCCCTGGGCCAGAATTCTATTGGCTGCTGCCTCATCCCTTTTCCAGCTCCCCAGCCCCAGCTCACTGCGGTGAGCAGCCCAGCTGTCCAACGGATGAAGCTTACCTTGCCAGTGATTCTAAAGCAGGAATCTCTACAGCGGAAATCATCTGAAATGGGGTGACTGCTCCCGGCCAGGCCACCTCCCCACAATGCTCTTGCCAGGCTTTTCCCAGGAGGCCGGGCTATGATGGCACACTCTCCATGCCCGCCTCCCCTCTGAGCACAGGGCAAGGCACACAGACAGTTCCTCCCACCCTAGGGAGGTTGTCGTATCTGCAACCCCAGGGACCATCTGATCAGGGCACTGTTCCGTGGTCCCTGCTAAGCTCTGCCTTTGCCGCCTTCATCCGGAACCATCCCCCACCCCTCTGTCCCAGCCTGGTAAGACAATAGGACCTGCTCAAATCATGGCCACACCTTCCTCCTCTCCTCCATCTAGGGCTCAAGTCTCGTGGTCCTCTTTGGGTCCTTTACCTTCCACTGGGACTGGCAGCCCCTGAATGCTAGTTGCACGGGGCATGGAGGGCAGCGTGCAGGCTCAGGCTAGCGCTGCTCAGGGCCCAGTTGCCCTCCCACCCTTGTGCAGGAGAAAGATCATGGAATTAAGAAGCCAGGAGAAAAAAACTTTTGCAGCCATTAAGGAAGATGATTATAACAAGGGTGTAGCAATGTGTGAATACGTTGTAATGTTAAACTTACGACTCTACACATGGAGTTGGAGTCCGTGGGTGGCACAAATGGTTAAGCGCTTGACTACTAACCAAAAGGTTGAGGGTTCAAACCCACCTAGAGGTGCCTCGAAAGACAGGCCTGGGAATCTGCTTCTGATAGGTCACAGGCTTGAAAACACTATGGAGCACACATGGGGTCGCTGTGAGTCAGAATCAACATGACAGCAACTAACAACAACATATGTGGTATTATCTCCAAGTAATATTGTTAAATGGAAACAAGCAAGGTGCAAAACAGTATACAGTAGGTTACAGTTTTTACAGAAAGGCAAGTGTATCGGCAAAGGAAAAAAAGAAGCCAGAGGGGACCTGGATTGGATGAGCTAACCTCCCAGGGCCTCGGTTTGCACGTCTGCAAAGTGGAGGTGGTTATAAGCATGATAAGCACGAGAAAGCCCCTTGCCATACATGCTGTGTGCCGTTCAAACACAGCAGCCATTTTCTCCCTGGCACAGCTCTACAATGAGGAGATCCTTGACCTGTTTGATAGCACCCGCGACCCTGATGCCCGCCACCGCAGGTCCAACATCAAGATCCATGAGGACGCCAATGGCGGCATCTATACCACAGGTGTCACTTCTCGCCTCATCAGCTCCCAGGAGGAGGTGAGCATCCCAGGGCAGGTGTGGGGCATCCCGGGAAGGGCAGGGCTGGCATCATGCATCCATGTACTGAGTCGTTGCTCCTCCTGCCTCCCCAGCTGATCCAGTGCCTGAAGCAGGGAGCGCTGTCACGCACCACAGCCAGCACCCAGATGAACGTGCAAAGCTCCCGCTCCCACGCCATCTTCACCATCCACCTGTGCCAGATGCGTGTGTGCGCCCAGCCCAATCTGGTGAGCAGCCCATGGGGCCAGGAGCAGGTGTGTTGCAGGGGTGTCCCAGGGAGGGCAGGACGAGGAGCCATGCATCCGGATCTAGGAAACCTGAATTTGGGGCTCACTCTGCCACTTGTTGGCTTTTCTTTTTATTCTCCTTGAACCTCAGGTTCCTCTTCTATACAAGGGGGTTATGATACCTCTCTTGTTATGAGATTTAAATGAGAATCTGCATATGCAAGTTCTGTGTAAAGTGCCAGGCCCTTGGCAGCCCTGCCCTGACTCCCTGCCTAGAGTCTCCCTGGACAGCTCTACTGTGGGCGGTGGGCTGTGAGCAGCAGAGCAGCAAGATAGGGCAAGGGCTGGGCAGTCAGCGGCTGGCTTCTGCTGCAGGTGAACGAGGCAGTTGCTGGGCTTCCTGAGGGCACGACTCCTGCCAGCGAGTACGAGACCCTCACTGCTAAGTTTCACTTTGTGGACCTGGCTGGCTCCGAGCGGCTGAAGCGGACAGGGGCCACCGGCGAGCGGGCCAAGGAAGGCATCTCCATCAATTGCGGCCTGGTAGGGACTTGGTGGTCACCAGCCCCAGCAGCCTGTACAGCTTAGTCAGTCTCAGACCTTCCCACAGCCCTGTGACCCACGGCTGCCCATTCCTCCTTGGGCCTCTTGCCAGCTGCTGTTCAGAGCACCCAAACGTCACTACCATTGGACCTTTGACCCTTCATCTTCAGCCCTCACCCCTGCCCCCATCTTCCTGACTTCACCAAGCTTATCACATCTTCCCATAAACCCTCCCAGGGAGCCCAAGGGCTGCTGAGGTCAGTGAGTCAGGTACAGACTACTTGAGGAATGTCTTGTCCCTGCTCCACCCCCATCCCCACCCCCACGCTGAGTGCCTTTTGAGTGCCTGGGTCTGTCTCCACAGCTGGCCCTGGGCAACGTGATCAGCGCCTTGGGGGACCAGAGCAAGAAGGTGGTGCACGTGCCCTACAGGGACTCCAAGCTCACTCGGCTCCTCCAGGACTCACTAGGGGGCAACAGGTACCTGACGACCCGCCCAGTGAAGGGCAGGGGAGGTGGGAGACTCAGGCATACTCGTGTGAGGGTTTGGAGACTTGCCTCCTCCAGGCTGCAGGCTTGGGAGGTGAGAACCTTGAGGTGTTCCATGACCTTACACTGGTTGCAGTCAGACCCAGTTTCCTCATCTGCACAGCAGAGAGAGATAATGCTGAAGGAGGTGACACAGCCCATGTGACAGCATAGGTGGGAAACGCTAGAAAAATACGGGGCTGCAGCGCATTCCCGTCCCTGAGCAGAAGGCTCTGGAGATTCTGCATCACAGCCTCCCAACCTTGTTAGCCGCAGCCACTGTAGGAATACACCCACTATATAGGGAATAGAACCCTTGGCCGTGTGCTCCAGATCCCCACATCCCAGGTTCCGCCACTGTGAATGCCCAGCTCCTTGACAGTGTGGGGGTGGGGGTGGGAGCTAGAGCTCTGCTCTGAGGCAGTGCTGCTGGGTGGGGGCTGAGTGTGCCACCCTCCACTCCTCCTTGGCCTCACCCCCAGCCAGACCATCATGATCGCCTGCGTGAGCCCCTCAGACAGGGACTTTATGGAGACGCTCAACACGCTCAAATACGCCAACCGGGCCCGCAACATCAAGAACAAGGTGGTGGTGAACCAGGACAAGACCAGCCAACAGATTAGCGCGCTGCGGGCTGAGATCGCTCGCTTGCAGATGGAACTGATGGAGTACAAGGCGGTGAGCTCCTCCCAGGCACGGGGGGCTGTGACACGGGCAGGGTACCGCCCAGCACTCCTGAGTCCAGCCAGGGCCCTGCATACACATTATGCCTTAGTTCACCAGTATCCTTCCCACTGCGCCCTCACCTGCGTGTCCGTTCCTCACACACCCGCCGAGCACTGCTGCGTGCCAGCCCTCACCTGCGTGTCCGTTCCTCACACACCTGCCGAGCACTGCTGTGTGCCAGCCCTCACCTGCGTGTCCGTTCCTCATACACCCGCCGAGCACTGCTGTGTGCCAGCTAGGCCCTGAGAGTTAGCGGGGCCCACCCGGGTGAGTCTGGCCCAGCTAGGCCCTGAGAGTTAGCGGGGCCCACCCGGGTGAGTCTGGCCCAGCTAGGCCCTGAGAGTTAGCGGGGCCCACCCGGGTGAGTCTGGCCCAGCTAGGCCCTGAGAGTTAGCGGGGCCGACCCGGGTGAGTCTGGCAGAGCTAGGCCCTGAGAGTTAGCGGGGCCCACCCGGGTGAGTCTGGCCCAGCTAGGCCCTGAGAGTTAGCGGGGCCCACCCGGGTGAGTCTGGCCCAGCTAGGCCGAGAGTTAGCGGGGCCCACCCGGGTGAGTCTGGCCCAACTAGGCCCTGAGAGTTAGCGGGGCCCACCCGGGTGAGTCTGGCCCAGCTAGGCCGAGAGTTAGCGGGGCCCACCCGGGTGAGTCTGGCCCAACTAGGCCCTGAGAGTTAGCGGGGCCCACCCGGGTGAGTCTGGCCCAGCTAGGCCCTGAGAGTTAGCGGGGCCCACCCGGGTGAGTCTGGCCCAGCTAGGCCCTGAGAGTTAGCGGGGCCCACCCGGGTGAGTCTGGCCCAACTAGGCCCTGAGAGTTAGCGGGGCCCACCCGGGTGAGTCTGGCCCAGCTAGGCCCTGAGAGTTAGCGGGGCCCACCCGGGTGAGTCTGGCCCAGCTAGGCCCTGAGAGTTAGCGGGGCCCACCCGGGTGAGTCTGGCCCAGCTAGGCCGAGAGTTAGCGGGGCCCACCCGGGTGAGTCTGGCCCAACTAGGCCCTGAGAGTTAGCGGGGCCCACCCGGGTGAGTCTGGCCCAGCTAGGCCGAGAGTTAGCGGGGCCCACCCGGGTGAGTCTGGCCCAACTAGGCCCTGAGAGTTAGCGGGGCCCACCCGGGTGAGTCTGGCCCAGCTAGGCCCTGAGAGTTAGCGGGGCCCACCCGGGTGAGTCTGGCCCAGCTAGGCCCTGAGAGTTAGCGGGGCCTACCCGGGTGAGTCTGGCCCAGCTAGGCCCTGAGAGTTAGCGGGGCCCACCCGGGTGAGTCTGGCCCAGCTAGGCCCTGAGAGTTAGCGGGGCCCACCCGGGTGAGTCTGGCCCAGCTAGGCCGAGAGTTAGCGGGGCCCACCCGGGTGAGTCTGGCCCAGCTAGGCCCTGAGAGTTAGCGGGGCCCACCTGGGTGAGTCTGGCCCAGCTAGGCCGAGAGTTAGCGGGGCCCACCCGGGTGAGTCTGGCCCAGCTAGGCCCTGAGAGTTAGCGGGGCCCAACCGGGTGAGTCTGGCCCAGCTAGGCCCTGAGAGTTAGCGGGGCCCACCCGGGTGAGTCTGGCCCAGCTAGGCCCTGAGAGTTAGCGGGGCCCACCCGGGTGAGTCTGGCCCAGCTAGGCCCTGAGAGTTAGCGGGGCCCACCCGGGTGAGTCTGGCCCAGCTAGGCCCTGAGAGTTAGCGGGGCCCACCCGGGTGAGTCTGGCCCAGCTAGGCCGAGAGTTAGCGGGGCCCACCCGGGTGAGTCTGGCCCAGCTAGGCCCTGAGAGTTAGCGGGGCCCACCTGGGTGAGTCTGGCCCAGCTAGGCCGAGAGTTAGCGGGGCCCACCCGGGTGAGTCTGGCCCAGCTAGGCCCTGAGAGTTAGCGGGGCCCACCCGGGTGAGTCTGGCCCAGCTAGGCCCTGAGAGTTAGCGGGGCCCACCCGGGTGAGTCTGGCCCAACTAGGCCCTGAGAGTTAGCGGGGCCCACCCGGGTGAGTCTGGCCCAGCTAGGCCCTGAGAGTTAGCGGGGCCCACCCGGGTGAGTCTGGCCCAGCTAGGCCCTGAGAGTTAGCGGGGCCCACCCGGGTGAGTCTGGCCCAGCTAGGCCGAGAGTTAGCGGGGCCCACCCGGGTGAGTCTGGCCCAACTAGGCCCTGAGAGTTAGCGGGGCCCACCCGGGTGAGTCTGGCCCAGCTAGGCCGAGAGTTAGCGGGGCCCACCCGGGTGAGTCTGGCCCAACTAGGCCCTGAGAGTTAGCGGGGCCCACCCGGGTGAGTCTGGCCCAGCTAGGCCCTGAGAGTTAGCGGGGCCCACCCGGGTGAGTCTGGCCCAGCTAGGCCCTGAGAGTTAGCGGGGCCCACCCGGGTGAGTCTGGCCCAACTAGGCCCTGAGAGTTAGCGGGGCCTGGGTGAGTCTGGCCCAGCTAGGCCCTGAGAGTTAGCGGGGCCCACCCGGGTGAGTCTGGCCCAGCTAGGCCCTGAGAGTTAGCGGGGCCCACCTGGGTGAGTCTGGCCCAGCTAGGCCGAGAGTTAGCGGGGCCCACCCGGGTGAGTCTGGCCCAACTAGGCCCTGAGAGTTAGCGGGGCCCACCCGGGTGAGTCTGGCCCAGCTAGGCCATGAGAGTTAGCGGGGCCCACCCGGGTGAGTCTGGCCCAGCTAGGCCGAGAGTTAGCGGGGCCCACCCGGGTGAGTCTGGCCCAGCTAGGCCCTGAGAGTTAGCGGGGCCTACCCGGGTGAGTCTGGCCCAGCTAGGCCCTGAGAGTTAGCGGGGCCCACCCGGGTGAGTCTGGCCCAGCTAGGCCCTGAGAGTTAGCGGGGCCCACCCGGGTGAGTCTGGCCCAGCTAGGCCCTGAGAGTTAGCGGGGCCCACCCGGGTGAGTCTGGCCCAGCTAGGCCGAGAGTTAGCGGGGCCCACCCGGGTGAGTCTGGCCCAGCTAGGCCCTGAGAGTTAGCGGGGCCCACCCGGGTGAGTCTGGCCCAGCTAGGCCCTGAGAGTTAGCGGGGCCCACCTGGGTGAGTCTGGCCCAGCTAGGCCGAGAGTTAGCGGGGCCAACCTGGGTGAGTCTGGCCCAGCTAGGCCGAGAGTTAGCGGGGCCAACCTGGGTGAGTCTGGCCCAGCTAGGCCCTGAGAGTTAGCGGGGCCCACCCGGGTGAGTCTGGCCCAGCTAGGCCCTGAGAGTTAGCGGGGCCCACCCGGGTGAGTCTGGCCCAGCTAGGCCCTGAGAGTTAGCGGGGCCCACCCGGGTGAGTCTGGCCCAGCTAGGCCCTGAGAGTTAGCGGGGCCCACCCGGGTGAGTCTGGCCCAGCTAGGCCGAGAGTTAGCGGGGCCCACCCGGGTGAGTCTGGCCCAGCTAGGCCCTGAGAGTTAGCGGGGCCCACCTGGGTGAGTCTGGCCCAGCTAGGCCGAGAGTTAGCGGGGCCCACCCGGGTGAGTCTGGCCCAGCTAGGCCCTGAGAGTTAGCGGGGCCCAACCGGGTGAGTCTGGCCCAGCTAGGCCCTGAGAGTTAGCGGGGCTCACCCGGGTGAGTCTGGCCCAGCTAGGCCCTGAGAGTTAGCGGGGCCCACCCGGGTGAGTCTGGCCCAGCTAGGCCCTGAGAGTTAGCGGGGCCCACCCGGGTGAGTCTGGCCCAGCTAGGCCCTGAGAGTTAGCGGGGCCCACCTGGGTGAGTCTGGCCCAGCTAGGCCGAGAGTTAGCGGGGCCCACCCGGGTGAGTCTGGCCCAGCTAGGCCCTGAGAGTTAGTGGGGCCCACCCGGGTGAGTCTGGCCCAGCTAGGCCCTGAGAGTTAGCGGGGCCCACCCGGGTGAGTCTGGCCCAGCTAGGCCCTGAGAGTTAGCGGGGCCCACCCGGGTGAGTCTGGCCCAGCTAGGCCGAGAGTTAGCGGGGCCCACCCGGGTGAGTCTGGCCCAGCTAGGCCGAGAGTTAGCGGGGCCCACCCGGGTGAGTCTGGCCCAGCTAGGCCCTGAGAGTTAGCGGGGCCCACCCGGGTGAGTCTGGCCCAGCTAGGCCCTGAGAGTTAGCGGGGCCCACCCGGGTGAGTCTGGCCCAGCTAGGCCGAGAGTTAGCGGGGCCCACCCGGGTGAGTCTGGCCCAACTAGGCCCTGAGAGTTAGCGGGGCCCACCCGGGTGAGTCTGGCCCAGCTAGGCCGAGAGTTAGCGGGGCCCACCCGGGTGAGTCTGGCCCAACTAGGCCCTGAGAGTTAGCGGGGCCCACCCGGGTGAGTCTGGCCCAGCTAGGCCCTGAGAGTTAGCGGGGCCCACCCGGGTGAGTCTGGCCCAGCTAGGCCCTGAGAGTTAGCGGGGCCCACCCGGGTGAGTCTGGCCCAACTAGGCCCTGAGAGTTAGCGGGGCCCACCCGGGTGAGTCTGGCCCAGCTAGGCCCTGAGAGTTAGCGGGGCCCACCCGGGTGAGTCTGGCCCAGCTAGGCCCTGAGAGTTAGCGGGGCCCACCCGGGTGAGTCTGGCCCAGCTAGGCCGAGAGTTAGCGGGGCCCACCCGGGTGAGTCTGGCCCAACTAGGCCCTGAGAGTTAGCGGGGCCCACCCGGGTGAGTCTGGCCCAGCTAGGCCGAGAGTTAGCGGGGCCCACCCGGGTGAGTCTGGCCCAACTAGGCCCTGAGAGTTAGCGGGGCCCACCCGGGTGAGTCTGGCCCAGCTAGGCCCTGAGAGTTAGCGGGGCCCACCCGGGTGAGTCTGGCCCAGCTAGGCCCTGAGAGTTAGCGGGGCCTACCCGGGTGAGTCTGGCCCAGCTAGGCCCTGAGAGTTAGCGGGGCCCACCCGGGTGAGTCTGGCCCAGCTAGGCCCTGAGAGTTAGCGGGGCCCACCCGGGTGAGTCTGGCCCAGCTAGGCCGAGAGTTAGCGGGGCCCACCCGGGTGAGTCTGGCCCAGCTAGGCCCTGAGAGTTAGCGGGGCCCACCTGGGTGAGTCTGGCCCAGCTAGGCCGAGAGTTAGCGGGGCCCACCCGGGTGAGTCTGGCCCAGCTAGGCCCTGAGAGTTAGCGGGGCCCAACCGGGTGAGTCTGGCCCAGCTAGGCCCTGAGAGTTAGCGGGGCCCACCCGGGTGAGTCTGGCCCAGCTAGGCCCTGAGAGTTAGCGGGGCCCACCCGGGTGAGTCTGGCCCAGCTAGGCCCTGAGAGTTAGCGGGGCCCACCCGGGTGAGTCTGGCCCAGCTAGGCCCTGAGAGTTAGCGGGGCCCACCCGGGTGAGTCTGGCCCAGCTAGGCCGAGAGTTAGCGGGGCCCACCCGGGTGAGTCTGGCCCAGCTAGGCCCTGAGAGTTAGCGGGGCCCACCTGGGTGAGTCTGGCCCAGCTAGGCCGAGAGTTAGCGGGGCCCACCCGGGTGAGTCTGGCCCAGCTAGGCCCTGAGAGTTAGCGGGGCCCACCCGGGTGAGTCTGGCCCAGCTAGGCCCTGAGAGTTAGCGGGGCCCACCCGGGTGAGTCTGGCCCAACTAGGCCCTGAGAGTTAGCGGGGCCCACCCGGGTGAGTCTGGCCCAGCTAGGCCCTGAGAGTTAGCGGGGCCCACCCGGGTGAGTCTGGCCCAGCTAGGCCCTGAGAGTTAGCGGGGCCCACCCGGGTGAGTCTGGCCCAGCTAGGCCGAGAGTTAGCGGGGCCCACCCGGGTGAGTCTGGCCCAACTAGGCCCTGAGAGTTAGCGGGGCCCACCCGGGTGAGTCTGGCCCAGCTAGGCCGAGAGTTAGCGGGGCCCACCCGGGTGAGTCTGGCCCAACTAGGCCCTGAGAGTTAGCGGGGCCCACCCGGGTGAGTCTGGCCCAGCTAGGCCCTGAGAGTTAGCGGGGCCCACCCGGGTGAGTCTGGCCCAGCTAGGCCCTGAGAGTTAGCGGGGCCCACCCGGGTGAGTCTGGCCCAACTAGGCCCTGAGAGTTAGCGGGGCCTGGGTGAGTCTGGCCCAGCTAGGCCCTGAGAGTTAGCGGGGCCCACCCGGGTGAGTCTGGCCCAGCTAGGCCCTGAGAGTTAGCGGGGCCCACCTGGGTGAGTCTGGCCCAGCTAGGCCGAGAGTTAGCGGGGCCCACCCGGGTGAGTCTGGCCCAACTAGGCCCTGAGAGTTAGCGGGGCCCACCCGGGTGAGTCTGGCCCAGCTAGGCCATGAGAGTTAGCGGGGCCCACCCGGGTGAGTCTGGCCCAGCTAGGCCGAGAGTTAGCGGGGCCCACCCGGGTGAGTCTGGCCCAGCTAGGCCCTGAGAGTTAGCGGGGCCTACCCGGGTGAGTCTGGCCCAGCTAGGCCCTGAGAGTTAGCGGGGCCCACCCGGGTGAGTCTGGCCCAGCTAGGCCCTGAGAGTTAGCGGGGCCCACCCGGGTGAGTCTGGCCCAGCTAGGCCCTGAGAGTTAGCGGGGCCCACCCGGGTGAGTCTGGCCCAGCTAGGCCGAGAGTTAGCGGGGCCCACCCGGGTGAGTCTGGCCCAGCTAGGCCCTGAGAGTTAGCGGGGCCCACCCGGGTGAGTCTGGCCCAGCTAGGCCCTGAGAGTTAGCGGGGCCCACCTGGGTGAGTCTGGCCCAGCTAGGCCGAGAGTTAGCGGGGCCAACCTGGGTGAGTCTGGCCCAGCTAGGCCGAGAGTTAGCGGGGCCAACCTGGGTGAGTCTGGCCCAGCTAGGCCCTGAGAGTTAGCGGGGCCCACCCGGGTGAGTCTGGCCCAGCTAGGCCCTGAGAGTTAGCGGGGCCCACCCGGGTGAGTCTGGCCCAGCTAGGCCCTGAGAGTTAGCGGGGCCCACCCGGGTGAGTCTGGCCCAGCTAGGCCCTGAGAGTTAGCGGGGCCCACCCGGGTGAGTCTGGCCCAGCTAGGCCGAGAGTTAGCGGGGCCCACCCGGGTGAGTCTGGCCCAGCTAGGCCCTGAGAGTTAGCGGGGCCCACCCGGGTGAGTCTGGCCCAGCTAGGCCGAGAGTTAGCGGGGCCCACCCGGGTGAGTCTGGCCCAGCTAGGCCCTGAGAGTTAGCGGGGCCCAACCGGGTGAGTCTGGCCCAGCTAGGCCCTGAGAGTTAGCGGGGCTCACCCGGGTGAGTCTGGCCCAGCTAGGCCCTGAGAGTTAGCGGGGCCCACCCGGGTGAGTCTGGCCCAGCTAGGCCCTGAGAGTTAGCGGGGCCCACCCGGGTGAGTCTGGCCCAGCTAGGCCCTGAGAGTTAGCGGGGCCCACCTGGGTGAGTCTGGCCCAGCTAGGCCGAGAGTTAGCGGGGCCCACCCGGGTGAGTCTGGCCCAGCTAGGCCCTGAGAGTTAGTGGGGCCCACCCGGGTGAGTCTGGCCCAGCTAGGCCCTGAGAGTTAGCGGGGCCCACCCGGGTGAGTCTGGCCCAGCTAGGCCCTGAGAGTTAGCGGGGCCCACCCGGGTGAGTCTGGCCCAGCTAGGCCGAGAGTTAGCGGGGCCCACCCGGGTGAGTCTGGCCCAGCTAGGCCGAGAGTTAGCGGGGCCCACCCGGGTGAGTCTGGCCCAGCTAGGCCCTGAGAGTTAGCGGGGCCCACCCGGGTGAGTCTGGCCCAGCTAGGCCCTGAGAGTTAGCGGGGCCCACCCGGGTGAGTCTGGCCCAGCTAGGCCGAGAGTTGGCGGGGCCCACCCGGGTGAGTCTGGCCCAGCTAGGCCGAGAGTTAGCGGGGCCCACCCGGGTGAGTCTGGCCCAGCTAGGCCCTGAGAGTTAGCGGGGCCCACCCGGGTGAGTCTGGCCCAGCTAGGCCCTGAGAGTTAGCGGGGCCCACCCGGGTGAGTCTGGCCCAGCTAGGCCCTGAGAGTTAGCGGGGCCCACCCGGGTGAGTCTGGCCCAACTAGGCCCTGAGAGTTAGCGGGGCCCACCCGGGTGAGTCTGGCCCAGCTAGGCCCTGAGAGTTAGCGGGGCCCACCCGGGTGAGTCTGGCCCAGCTAGGCCATGAGAGTTAGCGGGGCCCACCCGGGTGAGTCTGGCCCAGCTAGGCCGAGAGTTAGCGGGGCCCACCCGGGTGAGTCTGGCCCAGCTAGGCCCTGAGAGTTAGCGGGGCCCACCCGGGTGAGTCTGGCCCAGCTAGGCCCTGAGAGTTAGCGGGGCCCACCCGGGTGAGTCTGGCCCAGCTAGGCCCTGAGAGTTAGCGGGGCCCACCCGGGTGAGTCTGGCCCAGCTAGGCCCTGAGAGTTAGCGGGGCCCACCCGGGTGAGTCTGGCCCAGCTAGGCCGAGAGTTAGCGGGGCCCACCCGGGTGAGTCTGGCCCAGCTACGCCCTGAGAGTTAGCGGGGCCCACCCGGGTGAGTCTGGCCCAGCTAGGCCCTGAGAGTTAGCGGGGCCCACCTGGGTGAGTCTGGCCCAGCTAGGCCGAGAGTTAGCGGGGCCAACCTGGGTGAGTCTGGCCCAGCTAGGCCGAGAGTTAGCGGGGCCAACCTGGGTGAGTCTGGCCCAGCTAGGCCCTGAGAGTTAGCGGGGCCCACCCGGGTGAGTCTGGCCCAGCTAGGCCCTGAGAGTTAGCGGGGCCCACCCGGGTGAGTCTGGCCCAGCTAGGCCCTGAGAGTTAGCGGGGCCCACCCGGGTGAGTCTGGCCCAGCTAGGCCCTGAGAGTTAGCGGGGCCCACCCGGGTGAGTCTGGCCCAGCTAGGCCGAGAGTTAGCGGGGCCCACCCGGGTGAGTCTGGCCCAACTAGGCCCTGAGAGTTAGCGGGGCCTGGGTGAGTCTGGCCCAGCTAGGCCCTGAGAGTTAGCGGGGCCCACCCGGGTGAGTCTGGCCCAGCTAGGCCCTGAGAGTTAGCGGGGCCCACCTGGGTGAGTCTGGCCCAGCTAGGCCGAGAGTTAGCGGGGCCCACCCGGGTGAGTCTGGCCCAACTAGGCCCTGAGAGTTAGCGGGGCCCACCCGGGTGAGTCTGGCCCAGCTAGGCCATGAGAGTTAGCGGGGCCCACCCGGGTGAGTCTGGCCCAGCTAGGCCGAGAGTTAGCGGGGCCCACCCGGGTGAGTCTGGCCCAGCTAGGCCCTGAGAGTTAGCGGGGCCTACCCGGGTGAGTCTGGCCCAGCTAGGCCCTGAGAGTTAGCGGGGCCCACCCGGGTGAGTCTGGCCCAGCTAGGCCCTGAGAGTTAGCGGGGCCCACCCGGGTGAGTCTGGCCCAGCTAGGCCCTGAGAGTTAGCGGGGCCCACCCGGGTGAGTCTGGCCCAGCTAGGCCGAGAGTTAGCGGGGCCCACCCGGGTGAGTCTGGCCCAGCTAGGCCCTGAGAGTTAGCGGGGCCCACCCGGGTGAGTCTGGCCCAGCTAGGCCCTGAGAGTTAGCGGGGCCCACCTGGGTGAGTCTGGCCCAGCTAGGCCGAGAGTTAGCGGGGCCAACCTGGGTGAGTCTGGCCCAGCTAGGCCGAGAGTTAGCGGGGCCAACCTGGGTGAGTCTGGCCCAGCTAGGCCCTGAGAGTTAGCGGGGCCCACCCGGGTGAGTCTGGCCCAGCTAGGCCCTGAGAGTTAGCGGGGCCCACCCGGGTGAGTCTGGCCCAGCTAGGCCCTGAGAGTTAGCGGGGCCCACCCGGGTGAGTCTGGCCCAGCTAGGCCCTGAGAGTTAGCGGGGCCCACCCGGGTGAGTCTGGCCCAGCTAGGCCGAGAGTTAGCGGGGCCCACCCGGGTGAGTCTGGCCCAGCTAGGCCCTGAGAGTTAGCGGGGCCCACCTGGGTGAGTCTGGCCCAGCTAGGCCGAGAGTTAGCGGGGCCCACCCGGGTGAGTCTGGCCCAGCTAGGCCCTGAGAGTTAGCGGGGCCCAACCGGGTGAGTCTGGCCCAGCTAGGCCCTGAGAGTTAGCGGGGCTCACCCGGGTGAGTCTGGCCCAGCTAGGCCCTGAGAGTTAGCGGGGCCCACCCGGGTGAGTCTGGCCCAGCTAGGCCCTGAGAGTTAGCGGGGCCCACCCGGGTGAGTCTGGCCCAGCTAGGCCCTGAGAGTTAGCGGGGCCCACCCGGGTGAGTCTGGCCCAGCTAGGCCGAGAGTTAGCGGGGCCCACCCGGGTGAGTCTGGCCCAGCTAGGCCCTGAGAGTTAGCGGGGCCCACCCGGGTGAGTCTGGCCCAGCTAGGCCGAGAGTTAGCGGGGCCCACCCGGGTGAGTCTGGCCCAGCTAGGCCGAGAGTTAGCGGGGCCCACCCGGGTGAGTCTGGCCCAGCTAGGCCCTGAGAGTTAGCGGGGCCCACCCGGGTGAGTCTGGCCCAGCTAGGCCCTGAGAGTTAGCGGGGCCCACCCGGGTGAGTCTGGCCCAGCTAGGCCGAGAGTTGGCGGGGCCCACCCGGGTGAGTCTGGCCCAGCTAGGCCGAGAGTTAGCGGGGCCCACCCGGGTGAGTCTGGCCCAGCTAGGCCCTGAGAGTTAGCGGGGCCCACCCGGGTGAGTCTGGCCCAGCTAGGCCCTGAGAGTTAGCGGGGCCCACCCGGGTGAGTCTGGCCCAGCTAGGCCCTGAGAGTTAGCGGGGCCCACCCGGGTGAGTCTGGCCCAACTAGGCCCTGAGAGTTAGCGGGGCCCACCCGGGTGAGTCTGGCCCAGCTAGGCCCTGAGAGTTAGCGGGGCCCACCCGGGTGAGTCTGGCCCAGCTAGGCCCTGAGAGTTAGCGGGGCCCACCCGGGTGAGTCTGGCCCAGCTAGGCCGAGAGTTAGCGGGGCCCACCCGGGTGAGTCTGGCCCAACTAGACCCTGAGAGTTAGCGGGGCCCACCCGGGTGAGTCTGGCCCAGCTAGGCCGAGAGTTAGCGGGGCCCACCCGGGTGAGTCTGGCCCAACTAGGCCCTGAGAGTTAGCGGGGCCCACCCGGGTGAGTCTGGCCCAGCTAGGCCCTGAGAGTTAGCGGGGCCCACCCGGGTGAGTCTGGCCCAGCTAGGCCCTGAGAGTTAGCGGGGCCCACCCGGGTGAGTCTGGCCCAACTAGGCCCTGAGAGTTAGCGGGGCCTGGGTGAGTCTGGCCCAGCTAGGCCCTGAGAGTTAGCGGGGCCCACCCGGGTGAGTCTGGCCCAGCTAGGCCCTGAGAGTTAGCGGGGCCCACCTGGGTGAGTCTGGCCCAGCTAGGCCGAGAGTTAGCGGGGCCCACCCGGGTGAGTCTGGCCCAACTAGGCCCTGAGAGTTAGCGGGGCCCACCCGGGTGAGTCTGGCCCAGCTAGGCCATGAGAGTTAGCGGGGCCCACCCGGGTGAGTCTGGCCCAGCTAGGCCGAGAGTTAGCGGGGCCCACCCGGGTGAGTCTGGCCCAGCTAGGCCCTGAGAGTTAGCGGGGCCTACCCGGGTGAGTCTGGCCCAGCTAGGCCCTGAGAGTTAGCGGGGCCCACCCGGGTGAGTCTGGCCCAGCTAGGCCCTGAGAGTTAGCGGGGCCCACCCGGGTGAGTCTGGCCCAGCTAGGCCCTGAGAGTTAGCGGGGCCCACCCGGGTGAGTCTGGCCCAGCTAGGCCGAGAGTTAGCGGGGCCCACCCGGGTGAGTCTGGCCCAGCTAGGCCCTGAGAGTTAGCGGGGCCCACCCGGGTGAGTCTGGCCCAGCTAGGCCCTGAGAGTTAGCGGGGCCCACCTGGGTGAGTCTGGCCCAGCTAGGCCGAGAGTTAGCGGGGCCAACCTGGGTGAGTCTGGCCCAGCTAGGCCGAGAGTTAGCGGGGCCAACCTGGGTGAGTCTGGCCCAGCTAGGCCCTGAGAGTTAGCGGGGCCCACCCGGGTGAGTCTGGCCCAGCTAGGCCCTGAGAGTTAGCGGGGCCCACCCGGGTGAGTCTGGCCCAGCTAGGCCCTGAGAGTTAGCGGGGCCCACCCGGGTGAGTCTGGCCCAGCTAGGCCCTGAGAGTTAGCGGGGCCCACCCGGGTGAGTCTGGCCCAGCTAGGCCGAGAGTTAGCGGGGCCCACCCGGGTGAGTCTGGCCCAGCTAGGCCCTGAGAGTTAGCGGGGCCCACCTGGGTGAGTCTGGCCCAGCTAGGCCGAGAGTTAGCGGGGCCCACCCGGGTGAGTCTGGCCCAGCTAGGCCCTGAGAGTTAGCGGGGCCCAACCGGGTGAGTCTGGCCCAGCTAGGCCCTGAGAGTTAGCGGGGCTCACCCGGGTGAGTCTGGCCCAGCTAGGCCCTGAGAGTTAGCGGGGCCCACCCGGGTGAGTCTGGCCCAGCTAGGCCCTGAGAGTTAGCGGGGCCCACCCGGGTGAGTCTGGCCCAGCTAGGCCCTGAGAGTTAGCGGGGCCCACCTGGGTGAGTCTGGCCCAGCTAGGCCGAGAGTTAGCGGGGCCCACCCGGGTGAGTCTGGCCCAGCTAGGCCCTGAGAGTTAGTGGGGCCCACCCGGGTGAGTCTGGCCCAGCTAGGCCCTGAGAGTTAGCGGGGCCCACCCGGGTGAGTCTGGCCCAGCTAGGCCCTGAGAGTTAGCGGGGCCCACCCGGGTGAGTCTGGCCCAGCTAGGCCGAGAGTTAGCGGGGCCCACCCGGGTGAGTCTGGCCCAGCTAGGCCGAGAGTTAGCGGGGCCCACCCGGGTGAGTCTGGCCCAGCTAGGCCCTGAGAGTTAGCGGGGCCCACCCGGGTGAGTCTGGCCCAGCTAGGCCCTGAGAGTTAGCGGGGCCCACCCGGGTGAGTCTGGCCCAGCTAGGCCGAGAGTTGGCGGGGCCCACCCGGGTGAGTCTGGCCCAGCTAGGCCGAGAGTTAGCGGGGCCCACCCGGGTGAGTCTGGCCCAGCTAGGCCCTGAGAGTTAGCGGGGCCCACCCGGGTGAGTCTGGCCCAGCTAGGCCCTGAGAGTTAGCGGGGCCCACCCGGGTGAGTCTGGCCCAGCTAGGCCGAGAGTTAGCGGGGCCCACCCGGGTGAGTCTGGCCCAACTAGGCCCTGAGAGTTAGCGGGGCCCACCCGGGTGAGTCTGGCCCAGGTAGGCCCTGAGAGTTAGCGGGGCCCACCCGGGTGAGTCTGGCCCAGCTAGGCTCGAGAGTTAGCGGGGCCCACCCGGGTGAGTCTGGCCCAGCTAGGCCCTGAGAGTTAGCGGGGCCCACCTGGGTGAGTCTGGCCCAGCTAGGCCGAGAGTTAGCGGGGCCCACCCGGGTGAGTCTGGCCCAGCTAGGCCCTGAGAGTTAGCGGGGCCCACCTGGGTGAGTCTGGCCCAGCTAGGCCCTGAGAGTTAGCGGGGCCCACCCGGGTGAGTCTGGCCCAGCTAGGCCGAGAGTTAGCGGGGCCCACCCGGGTGAGTCTGGCCCAGCTAGGCCGAGAGTTAGCGGGGCCCACCCGGGTGAGTCTGGCCCAGCTAGGCCCTGAGAGTTAGCGGGGCCCACCCGGGTGAGTCTGGCCCAACTAGGCCCTGAGAGTTAGCGGGGCCCACCCGGGTGAGTCTGGCCCAGCTAGGCCCTGAGAGTTAGCGGGGCCCACCCGGGTGAGTCTGGCCCAGCTAGGCTCGAGAGTTAGCGGGGCCCACCCGGGTGAGTCTGGCCCAGCTAGGCCCTGAGAGTTAGCGGGGCCCACCTGGGTGAGTCTGGCCCAGCTAGGCCGAGAGTTAGCGGGGCCCACCCGGGTGAGTCTGGCCCAACTAGGCCCTGAGAGTTAGCGGGGCCCACCCGGGTGAGTCTGGCCCAGCTAGGCCCTGAGAGTTAGCGGGGCCCACCCGGGTGAGTCTGGCCCAGCTAGGCCCTGAGAGTTAGCGGGGCCCACCCGGGTGAGTCTGGCCCAGCTAGGCCCTGAGAGTTAGCGGGGCCCACCCGGGTGAGTCTGGCCCAGCTAGACCCTGAGAGTTAGCGGGGCCCACCTGGGTGAGTCTGGCCCAGCTAGGCCGAGAGTTAGCGGGGCCCACCCGGGTGAGTCTGGCCCAACTAGGCCCTGAGAGTTAGCGGGGCCCACCTGGGTGAGTCTGGCCCAGCTAGGCCCTGAGAGTTAGCGGGGCCCACCCGGGTGAGTCTGGCCCAGCTAGGCCGAGAGTTAGCGGGGCCCACCCGGGTGAGTCTGGCCCAACTAGGCCCTGACAGTTAGCGGGGCCCACCTGGGTGAGTCTGGCCCAGCTAGGCCCTGAGAGTTAGCGGGGCCCACCCGGGTGAGTCTGGCCCAGCTAGGCCCGAGAGTTAGCGGGGCCCACCCGGGTGATTCTGGCCCAACTAGGCCCTGAGAGTTAGCGGGGCCCACCCGGGTGAGTCTGGCCCAGGTAGGCCCGAAAGTTAGCGGGGCCCACCCGGGTGAGTCTGGCCCAACTAGGCCCGAGAGTTAGCAGGGCCCACCCGGGTGAGTCTGGCCCAGCTAGGCCCTGAGAGTTAGCGGGGCCCACCCGGGTGAGTCTGGCCCAGCTAGGCCGAGAGTTAGCGGGGCCCACCCGGGTGAGTCTGGCCCAACTAGGCCCTGAGAGTTAGCGGGGCCCACCCGGGTGAGTCTGGCCCAGCTAGGCCCTGAGAGTTAGCGGGGCCCACCCGGGTGAGTCTGGCCCAGCTAGGCCGAGAGTTAGCGGGGCCCACCCGGGTGAGTCTGGCCCAACTAGGCCCTGAGAGTTAGCGGGGCCCACCCGGGTGAGTCTGGCCCAGCTAGGCCCTGAGAGTTAGCGGGGCCCACCCGGGTGAGTCTGGCCCAGCTAGGCCCTGAGAGTTAGCGGGGCCCACCCGGGTGAGTCTGGCCCAGCTAGGCCCTGAGAGTTAGCGGGGCCCACCCGGGTGAGTCTGGCCCAGCTAGGCCAGAGAGTTAGCGGGGCCCACCCGGGTGAGTCTGGCCCAGCTAGGCCGAGAGTTAGCGGGGCCCACCTGGGTGAGTCTGGCCCAGCCTCAGCCCTCAGGGCTCTGAAATGCTGCACCAGAGCAAGAAGAGCAGCTCGGCTTTTATTGCATAGGTGTCATCCACATGACAGACACTGTGCCGGGCGTTTCCAGGTCTGCTGGAGCAGATGAGACTCCTAGACTGTGACACAGAGCGGCTGGCAGTGGAGGGGCCACATGAGTGGTAACCCAGTGTGCTAGAGGGGCAGAGGAGCAAATTGGCCCTGCTCACCTGGTAGTCAGGGAAGGCCTCATGGAGGAGGGGGCCTTTGATCTGGATTTTGGAGGACGAATGAGCTAGCAGCAAAAGGATGTGGGGCAGGCATTGTAGATTAAGAGCGTGGCCTGCCCAGAGGAACAGAGATGGGTAAGACGGGTGCTTTGGCCGAAGTGTCCAGTTCCATGTGACTGGGGCAGAAGTAACCGACTGGTGGCCTGTGGCCTGAATCTGACACATGAATAAGTTTGCTTTGACTTGCACTGTTTTGAAGGAATGTAAATTAGTTGTTTAACTTTCTGAAAATCAGGAAATTGCATACTCTCTCTGGAAAAATCAGAAGATTTAACAACATTTGGTGCTTAATTGGCCCCTTTTAGACTGAGCCTGTGTTTCAGTTAGCTCCAGTCTCCACTGCTCCCTACTGTAGTACACTCAGACCGATTCAATCATTTATGCCCACTGGCTGGCCCCAGAAGGCTTTGACCCCTGGACTAGCGTTTATGAAGATATGAAGGTGAGCTATGGAAAGGCAGGTCAAGGTGAGATTGTGGGTGGCCTCAGATGGCTGGTTGCAGAATTTGGACTAGTTTGTTATCAGTGAGGAGCCATGTAAGGTTTTTGAGCACTGGGAGACAGGAGCTGTGTTTTAGGGAAACTGAGGCAGGAGGAGATGGGCAGCATTGCCATGAGGCCAAGGCCAGGGCAGTGGCAGAAGCAGAAACGTCGTGGCTCCCTTTCCCTGCCTGTGGCTCTGGCGCCTGACTGCTCCCCGCACGCCCCTCCCACAGGGCAAGCGGGTCATCGGGGAGGACGGCACTGAGGGCTATAGCGACCTGTTCCGGGAGAATGCCATGCTGCAGAAGGAGAACGGGGCACTGCGGCTGCGGGTGAAGGCCATGCAGGAAGCCATCGATGCCATCAACAACCGTGTCACCCAGCTCATGAGCCAGGAAGCCAACCTGCTCCTGGCCAAGGCCGGTGAGTCGGGGGGTGCCAGGCTGGCCCCCTCTACCCACATGCACCCCAGAATATCCGGCAGCCTGGGCCATCCAATCGATTTTGTCATCAATTCATTTATGCATTCTTTTTTCAATTGAATTTTAACACGTATTTGTATGACACAAGTAATACTTTTTCTTTGTTAAACATGCAAACAATACATGAATATCCAAAGTGAAGAGTTAAAACCCCCCTCACTAAGCCCCCACCCCGTGTCCTCTCCACTTCTCAGGAGGAACCGCCACCAGCAGCTTGATGCCCATCTCCTGCACTTTTCTCAGTACATTTGCTCCAAGTATGAATATATGTGGAGTCCCTGGCTGGTGCAGATGGGTGAGCCTGTGGCTACTAACCGAAAGGCTGGCGGTTAGAACATGCCCAGGAGCGCCTTGAGAGAAAGGCCTGGTGATCTGCTTCCAAAAGGTCACAGCCATGAAAATCCTACAGGACACAGTTTTCTGAAACACCTGGGGTCTCCATGAATCCGAATCAACTCAAGAGCAACTTTTTTTTTTTTAGTGACTATGTATTATACATATTTATACTTACATGTATGTATATATATACAGAGCCCAGGTGACATATTGGTTCAGAGCTCGGCTGCTTACCAAAAGGTTGGCAGTTCAAATCCACCAGCCGCTCCTTGGAAACCCTATGAGGCAGTTCTACTCTGTCCTGTAGGGTTGCTATGAGTCAGAATTGACTCAGCAGCAACAGGTTTGATGACATGGAGTTTGGTTTTGGTTATATATTCACATATTTACATATATGCATATATACATACATGGAAACCCTGGTGGCCTAGTGGTTAAGTGCTATGGCTGCTAACCAAAAGGTCGGCAGTTTGAATCCACCAGGTACTCCTTGGAAACTCTACAGCAATGGGGTTTTTTTTTTATATACACATACCCATTAAAACCTATAGCTGGTGAGTCGATGCCAACTCATGGTGACCCTATAGGACAGAGTAGAACTGTCCCTTAGGGTTTCCAAGGAGCAGATGGTGGATTCAAACTGCCTTTTGGTCACAGCCAAGCTCTTAACAACTAGCCAGCAGGGCTTCGTATATATACATATACAAGCTGTATATGTGGCTTTTCTTTTAGTGTGTATAAGGTCATATGTATTGTTCTATGACTTGCCTTTTTCATGTAACATTATATTTTCCATAACAAAACATATAAACCTACGTAATTCTTTTTTAAACAACCGTGTGGTGTTCCATATATGATGATGATGAATAACTTATTATAACCATCCTCTGTTGATGCACATTTAGGTTGTTCCCAATTTCTTGCTGTTACCAGCAGCAGTGCTTGTATATATAGCTGTGCACATATACAAGCAAGTATTTCTTTGGCATAGGTTCCTTTTTGGAAAAGGCCAGTGTGTGCCAGCCTATTGAAGGCACAGACCCCAGACCATCTCAGAGCCAGAGGTCCTTGCTGTTATTTACCTCATTTGTTGCACCCTCTTCTGGTCTTACCCCTCCAGGTGATGGCAACGAGGCCATTGGAACTCTGATCCAGAACTACATCCGGGAGATTGAGGAGCTGCGGTGAGTGAGCCCCAGAGGCTTGGGTAGGCTGGAGGGCCTCAGCCAGGGCCAGGGATGATTGCCAGCTCACCTGGTGCCCTCACTCCTTCCCACGCAGGACAAAGCTCCTGGAGAGTGAGGCCATGAATGAGTCCCTCCGCCGCAACCTTTCACGGGCCTCTGCTCGCAGTCCCTACTCCCTGGGCTCATCGCCAGCTGCCCCGAGCTTCGGGGGCAGCCCGGCCAGCTCCATGGAGGATGCCACTGAGGTGATCCGCAAGGCCAAGCAGGACCTGGAGCGCCTAAAGAAGAAGGAGAGCAGACAGCGGAGAAAGAGGTGAGCAGGGTGCAGACCCTTCAAAGGAGAGCCCCCCAGGAGGACTGCTGCCCACCTGTGTTCAGGGCAGCTGCCCAGAAGGCCCAATCCCAGGGGCTCCTGCCAGTAAAAAAAAAAAAAAACCAAACCCAGTGCCGTCAAGTCCCACTTATAGCAACCCTATAGGACAGAGTAGAACTGCCCCATAGAGTTTCCAAGGAGCACCTGGCGGATTCAAACTGCCAACCCTTTGGTTAGTAGCCGTAGCACTTAACCACTACACCACCAGGGTTTCCCTCCTGCTAGTATTGCTTGGAAATTCACTGAGCATGTTTGCTGAGTCTTTTGGACAGAGGCCACCCAACCCTCTCCAGTGCTTTGCTTCCCTCCAAGGAGAGGAAGGATAGGCATTCACCGGGGTTAATTCTGGGCCAGGGGCTGGAAGAGCAGTGAGATTCACTACAGGGCAGGAGCCCAGCCCTATCCCCACCCCTCTGGCCAAGAATCTCCCTTTTCCCACCCCTACCATTCCCCTGCCTGCATGCTCAAGGCAGGTGAGCCTCCTAACTGGTCCTACCCTCCCCTCCATGGGCAGCCCAGAGAAGGACGCCTTCAAAAAGAGGGCAAAACTCCAACAGGAAAACAGCGAGGAGACCGATGAGAATGAGGCTGAGGAGGTGAGGGGCCAGTCCCACCCACTCCACACCACGTACTCACTCCAAGTCCCTGCTGGGGTTGGGGGCTCATCGACTTACTTGTGCCTGGTGGGGGAGGGAGTTCAGGTCTGCAGGCAGTCGACCCTCGAGCTTCTGGATAGCGCTGACTGGTTGCCACATGACCTTCCTCAGTCTTCACCTCATCCCAAAGGAATGATGCAGGCAGGGAAGCTCGCCCCGGGTAGGAGGAGGTGCTCCTTTTCCAGGAGGGAGCTTGGCAGGGGACCTACTACCTGCCCCCTCTCTACCTCCTTACATACCTGAGGCATTGTGTCCAGACACACCTCTGCTTCTGGGTTCCCCTCCACTGAGGCCGCACCCAGCCATGTGAAGGGGGGCCACCAGCCCATCCATAACCGTGCTTGGTGCCCAGGAGGAGGAAGAGCGGGATGAAAGCGGCTGTGAGGAGGAGGAAGGACGCGAGGATGAAGATGAGGACTCGGGCAGCGAGGAGAGCCTGGTGGACTCAGACTCGGACCCTGAGGAGAAGGGTATGTGGGGCCTGGCCCAGGGACTGGGGGGAGATGCGACACCAGGCGGGCAGTACCCAGGGTGGGGCTCCTGGGCAGTGCTGGACCAGACTACGTCCTCAGGACAGGGCCAACTGGCTGGTTGGAAGGCTGAGCCTGGTATTAAGCCTGGGGCCAGATCCCCTGGGGTATAGTTCTCATAGTGGCCATTCAGGGCCCAGAACCTCTGGACGTGACACCAATGATAATAACAACAAAAACAACCAGAGGGATAATAATGGCAGCAGGTACTTACTGAGTGCTCATTAAAACCCAGGCACAGTGCTGAGCTTAACCCTTTATGAGGATTGCTGCGTTCAGCCCTGCAACCCTGTGCAGTGGGTATTATGAGCTTTTCCTGTATTCCCGCTGAAAGACAAGCTTAGAGAGGTTTAGTAACGTCCCCCAATTTGTTAGATATAGAGCTGAGATATGACGTCTAGGTCTAGTCTAGGTGCCAAAGCCCATTCCCCCGAATGGGAACACCTGCCCCTTCAGCTCTCTCTGCCTGCTGCCATCTGTGGCCCACAGCCTGCAAAGGCTAACGGTCCTCTCACCCTCCCCCACCCCCGCTGGGTCCCATGTCATCTATGACAGGTGGACCTTGGCCTCTGGGGCATGATGGGATGTGTAGACCGCCCTCCCCCCCCCGCCCAGCCCCAAGGCCCAGCCTTGCATCTGGGGCACTATAGGAGCGGGAAGGACATCTAGACCCCCGCCCAGCCCCAGGGCCCAGCCTTGCATTTCTGGGGCACAGGAGGGGCAGGGGGGACATCTAGACCACATCCCACCCCAGGGCCCAGCCTTGCATTTCTGGGCTGCACATTGCATGTGCTGCTCCATCTGGCAGTACTCCACCCATGTGGGATTTATCATCCCGTCCAGAACTTGTTGCTAATTGGTCCTGGCTGGCCAAGGAAGACCCCCAGCCGCCAGGGCTGGCGAATATGCTCCTACCTCACCCCTTGCTCCCCGGCGCTGGGCTGAGCCTGTCCCTGCCCCCATAGAGGTGAACTTCCAGGCGGACCTGGCTGACCTGACATGTGAGATCGAGATTAAGCAGAAGCTGATCGATGAGCTGGAGAATAGCCAGCGGAGGCTGCAGACACTCAAGCACCAGTATGAGGAAAAGCTGATCCTGCTGCAGAACAAGATCCGTGACACGCAGCTGGAGCGCGACCGTGTGCTGCAGAACCTCAGTGAGGCCGCCCTGCCTGCCCCACCCTGCCTGCTTCCTGGGCCCCCAGCCCCAGCCCATCAGAAACGCCACCCAGCAGTTAGCATCTCTGGAATTTACCTGGTTTTCTGAGCAAGGGACTTCTTGTGTTTAACCCTAGTTCCTATGCTACACTTTAAATTCATTTTTTTAATACTATCATCTTACATGGTAGAATCTCTTATACACCTAGGACGTGAGCATGACTCCCTTTGGCCTTCCTGTTCCTTGAATCTTTTCCTTTGGATCTGTTTACAAGCCTACTTGTATCTTCCATACCCTGCTCTTCTGCTCATTCATTTGATCATTCTTTTACTCATTCATTCAACAACATTTATAGAATATGTCTTAGAGACCAGATATTATTCTAGGTGCTAGGGATATTGAAGTGAACAAAATCCCTTCCCTCATGGAGTTTGCCTTCTAGTGGGAGGAAACAGACAAACAAAATAAATAACCAGAGCATATAGCATGTCAGGTGGTGATAAGTATCATGGGAAAGAAGATAGCAGGGGAGAGGGGCTGGGGTGCAGAGGGTGGGTTGGAGTTTTAAAAAGGATGATCAGGGCAGGCTTCACTGAGAAGGTGTCATTTGAGCAAAGACTTGAAGGAGGTGAGATAGTGCTGGAGCAGAGCAAGCAAGGAGCAGAGCATTCCAGGAAAGGGAACAGAAGATACCAAGGCCCTGAGGCAGGAATATGCCCAGCATGTTGGAGAAATGATGAGGAGGCTGGAAGGGCTGGGGCACAGTGAGAGTGGGCACAGTCAGGAAAAGTGGGGACAGTAGCAGAGATGAAATGGGGGACCAGGTCACATCAGTCATTGTAAGGACATTGCCTTACACTCTGAGGGAGATGAGAACGAGTGGAGTTATGAAGGAGGAACATGATCTGAATTTTAAAAGGATCACTTTGGCTGCTGTCCCAAACAAAAGTGAAGGCTAGAAACAAGTTAAAAAGCTGTTCTAAAGATCCCAGGGAGAGACTGCTTGGACAGGAGGTGGTGAGAAGTGGTCAATCTCTGGATATATGTGGAAGTAGAGTCAAAAACCTTTGTTGATTGGTTGGATGAGGGATGTAAGGAAGAAAGAAGCCATGGATGTCTCCAAGGCTTGAGCTTTGGAAAGATGGTGATGACATTTACTGAGATGGGGAAGACTGCAGAGAGTGAGGGGTGGAGATTGGGGGTTCGGTTTTGTACCTGGTAAGTTTGAGATCCAAGTGGTAGACATCCAAGGGGAGATGTCTGGTAGGCAGTTCAGGGGAGAGGTCCAGGGTGGAGAATGAGCTCACTCCTTCTGTCCTGACCCATATCACTCTGTCTTACCTTGCTAACTCTTCCCTTGCCATGGGTCCCAGCTTACTTCTCCAGCAGTGACTCCTGGGTCAGAAGTGAGGCAGTGTGAGCGGCGTACAGGACCCTCTTGGAAGCTGGTGACCAAAGGCTCCGAGATCTCAAGTCCAATAGAATGTTGGATCTGGAAGGGGCCTTGGAGATCACCCAGGCAGACCCTCTTGTTTAAATGAAGAAACTGAGACTCAGAGAGGGGTGTGACTTGCCCAAGTTCACGCAGGGAGACTAGATCCCAGGTCCCCTGACTTCCTGCCTGAGCCTCGGCTGACAGGAGTGCTTAGGGGCATAGCACAGACAGCCCCTCTTGCTGTCCTCAGGCACCATGGAGTGCTACACAGAGGAGAAGGCCAACAAGATCAAGGCGGACTATGAGAAGAAGCTGCGGGAGATGAACCGTGACCTGCAGAAGCTGCAGGCTGCACAGAAGGAGCATGCCCGGCTGCTCAAGAACCAGTCACGCTATGAGAGGGAGCTGAAGAAGCTGCAGGCTGAGGTGGCTGAGATGAAGAAGGCCAAGGTAGGGTCTGTGGGGGTAAGGGGCAGTGCCTCGGGATGGCCATGCTATGTCTTCTTAGAATCCACTTAGCATGTTAAAAATGATCAGTTCTGCCAAGTGTCTTGGACAGTATCCTCTTAGCCAGGTGCATTGTCTGGGGTGAAGCAACCTTCCTCCAGTATCTGGGCCAGTGTACCGGATGGTGGGCGCATGGCGGGGCACTGGCCAGACAGTTGAGGATCTGTGGGGACCCTGCTCAACACTGCTCCCTGTTGTGGGAAGCTTTACCACAGTTGCCTCTGTATGCAACTTTGCCTGTTGTTAGCTGCTGTCCAGACAGCCCCAACTCATGGCGACCCCATGGACAATGGGACCATTATGATCCACAGAGTTTTTATTGGCTGATTTTCAGAAGTAGATTGCCAGGCTTTTCTTCCTAGTCTTCTTTAGTCTGGAAGCTCCTCTGAAACCTGTTCAGCATCATAGCAACACATAACACACTAGTCTCTACTGGGCAGATGGTGCACTGATTGGGAATAGAACCTGAATCTCCCCCACGGAAGGTGAGAATTCTGCCACCGAACCAACGCTGTTCTCCTGACTTTGCCTAGAATAATAATCATCATCATAATAATTAACCATTGTTTGAACTGTGGCCAGGCTGTAGGCTAGCCTAAATGCATGATCACATTTAATCTTTATGTTCTCCTAAGGATTATCCTCATTTTATGAATGAGAAAGTGAAGCTCAGAGAAGTTCATTCCAGAGGTAGAGCTGCGATTTGAACTCAGCTCTCTGTCTCCAAAGCTGTGTGTTCTATGTGGCACAGTGTCGCCCTTTTCTACTTTGCCTTCAGTCAGAGTATTCTGTTTTCTGGGACCTGGGGTCTTGGACGTGTTGTCGTTCCTGCCCGGGACTCTGCAGGTTCATTCTCCCTCCATGATGCCCCTCCCCTCCTGGCCTTCTTGGTTCTGCGTTCCTGGCTTGACCTCAGCCCCTCGGGTTTTCCACAGCCCTGGGCCAGGCTGGACCCCCTAGCACAGCCCAGTGCTGGTGGCTGCCCAGCAAGCTGTGGTGGGCTGGCCTTGGAAACAGGGACACATGAAAGGGAGCTGCCCAGTGCTTGGGGCTGAAGGGACAGTGGCATGAATTCCGGGAGCCGTCGGTGACGGTGTCTCCTGCGCTGACTCTCCTGGTGCTGACCAGTGTACGAAGAAAAGAGCCAGTGCCATGATGGCCAACGCAGGGTCTGAGAGGAGGTGGAAGCCTCGGCTACCGTTTGGGCCCAGCAGTCTCACCTGGGGGGGCTCTGTCCCCAAGCCTGAGCCTTGCCCACAGGTCTAGGGATTCCATCAGCCTGATGGGGTAGGGAAATGCCCTGCCTTGCTGTGCTCAGATTGGCTTGGCCTGGGCTGGCTCCAAAGAGCCCATTTTCTCCTTCCACTTCGGTGCCTCCATCGCATAAGATGTTGATTCAGAGGGCTGCCAAGATGAAGGTGAATGGACTTGAAGCTCAAGCACCCACAGCTCACCCAGGACCCCAGGCGCCCCCTGGTGGTGCAGAAGGGAGGGACTAGTTGGCCCATATTCTCCTCTCCCCTGGGCCCAGCCGCTCACCTGTCTGTGGGCCTGTGGGCTCTGCAGCCACTCCTAGAGCAGTTCTGGGCGGTGTTGGCTGGGCCCACACTCTCCACGGAGGTCCCCCGGAAGATGCCTCTGCAGGGTGACCCGGCCTGTCCTGGCCAGCCCACGTCTCAGCTGGGTGACCCTGCAGAGCCTCGTGGCACTACATCCCACACGACTCTGAAGCCTGCAAAAGTGATACAACGCCAGGCCATATTTGAAGGACAGAAGGATTCGTGCGTGTACCTCTGCTTCATCTTTAGGATTGCCTGGGTTCCTTCCAGCACGGGTCCCGCTCTGCCCCCATGGCTGTGTATTTGTGACCACAGGGCTAGAGGTTGACAAGAATACCCCTGGGCTGTCCCAGAAGGGGCAGCAGCAAGGATTCTACCCAGATGCTGTGAGCCTAGTGCCCATGAACCCTCCCACCGCTGTTCAGCTGCAGGGCCCCAGCGACACACAGGATTGGGGGACACTGCCTTTTACTTCAGAGCTGCAGAGCGATGTTAGTCTCACAAATTTTGGCCCATTTCACATTATCATGTGCCTGGAATGTGCTCACCGATTCTGAGACCATCACTTCTGTAATGACTCCCATGGAGCTCAGCTACACATCAGGATCCTTGGAGCTTGGCCCTGTCAGAGCCAGCCTCCGCAGATCTTGGCCCTCATAGAGCTCAGCCTCCACAGAGCTTGGCCTTTTTGGAGCCCAGCCCTCTCAGAGCTTGGCCCTCACAGGGCTCAGCCTCCACAGAGCTTGGCCCACATGAATCTTAGCCTCCAGAGAGCTCAACCTCCACAGAGCTTGGCCCTCACAGAGCTCAGCCTCCACAGAGCTTACCCCCAGAACTTGGCATCCACAGAACTCAGCCTCCACAAAGCTTGGCCTCCTCATAGCTTGCCTTCTTGGAGCTCACCCCTTTCAGAGCTTGGCCCTCACAGTGCTCAGCCTCCACAGAGCTTGGCCCCCATGGATCTTGGCTTCCTCAGACCTCAGCCTCTTCAGAGTTCGACCTCCATGAAGCTTGGCCCCTTGGAGCTCAACCAGCACATGCAAAGTGGGGCGGTTGGGCTCAAGATCAGGAAAACATAGCCTCAGACCCCTGAATCCAGAAAATACCTGGCATCTTGGCTTTACAGGAACCTCATGGTGTCCTAGGGTATTCCACTTTCAACCAGGGCTTTGACTTAGTTTTCTCAGTCACTGTCCTTTGGGGAAAACTCATTCCAGACCCCAAAGACCCAGCAGTGAGCCCTCATCTTCTCTCTAGATTCACCCCCATGGAGCCTGCCCTCTGAGGGAGAAGCCCACCACCAGCCACCGGACCCTCAGGGCCCCCCCACCTCCAATGCCATTGCCTTTCTTGGCACTCCTCGGAACAGGGCCATTCCTGTCCTCAGTGGCAGAGGGAAGATTACCCCATGTAATTCTCATGGCCCTGCACTTGGAAGGTGTCTGAAGCTCTGGGTACCTCACATCCCATGCTTTGGGCCCCAGGAATGGGGCCGAGGGGCAAAGCCAGCTTCCTGAGGGCAGACGATGCAGCAGGGACCCAGGCTATGGGTCTCTAGTACACCGGACCATCTCTGGCCACACTCATGGTGCTCTCCGTGCCTTTACCCAGACCCCTGAGGACTCCAGGTTCCAGGCTCTACCTCTCTGCTTGCTCCCCAGCTTTGCTCTGAACTGCCCTGGGGCCTTGGGAAGAGCTAGATTTGGGGGCAAAATGATGCGAGCTCAGATTCTAGCCATTCAGTACTAGTTGTGACTGTGGGGCTCATTTCCTCATTTATAAAACAGGAATGATATTGCCTCTCAAAATCGCCACGAGGACAGTGCCTGGCACATAGTATGTTCTCAGTAAGTGATGGTGGTTTTTATTCTTGTCACTGTGCTCTTGGCCCCACCCACCACCACAATCCTGTACACAACTCAGGCTGTCAGTGGGAGAGAGGCAGGTGTTCCACTCAGGTGGGGTTACCTGCTTCCAACAACCAAGACTGGTCTTAGGAAGGCCAGACCCAAGACAGTGGCTTTGAGCGAGGACTGCCGGGGCTGTGACATTGGGAGCAGTGGGGACCAGGTTTGGGCCTTGCAGAGTGGCTTCACCTGCACTGCCGGGCTGGTTAGTACCTTCAGCAGACGGCCCAGGTCTTGGGGCAGCTTCAGTTCCTGTGGAGGATTGGGGCAGATCCCTGGCTTCAGTCCCCCAAGTCCGGAGCTGGTGCTGCCTGGCAGGCTCCCACCCTTGCCTGACACCCTCCGAGCCAGCTACTCCCTTGAGGGTGTAGCCACCCAGTGCCTAGCCCCGCCTCACCAACCTCTGCCATCCTAGGTGGCCCTGATGAAGCAGATGCGCGAGGAGCAGCAGCGGCGGCGACTGGTGGAGACCAAGAGGAACAGGGAGATTGCTCAGCTCAAGAAGGAGCAGCGGCGGCAGGAGGTGAGGGCAGCCCTAAAGAATTCCAGGAGCCCTCAGCAGCCCCCTTCCCCATGTGCCTGCTGTCCCCCCAGCCACGTGGGCTCCATCCCTGATGTCCTAGGTAGTGGTCGTGCTTGGCACAGCTTGTCAGAGAAGGCTAGGGCCCCTGAGGGCTGCTGGCCCACCCCCACATTGCTCAGAGGAAGGGCACAAGCCCCAGAGGAAGGGAAAATCTTGCCCAAGGCCACCAGCAAGGCAGAGTCAGACAAATGCAGCTTCAGGCCCACAGAGAAGCCCCACAGGGCTAAGCACTCTAGTCTAGCATCCCTCACTCATGGGTGGGGAGCTCAGGCCACGGGATTGTTCCTACAGCAGAAGGTGCCTGCGCTGACCTCTGGGAGGGGGAGCCTAATCCTGGATTTCACTTTATCCGAGAGTTTTGGCTGCTTGGGAATCAATCTGAAACCCAGGTTTTCACCTGCAGAGCTGGCCAGACCTTCTCCTTTCTAACCAAGCAGAAAGGGCTTAGGCACCTAAGCATGGACCCCACCCCTCTTCTCTCACCTGCAGTTTCAGATCCGGGCTCTGGAATCCCAGAAGCGGCAGCAGGAAATAGTCCTCAGGAGGAAGACCCAGGAGGTGAGCTTGGCAGCGGGTTGGACGCAGGGCGGGCCAACCTGCTGCGCTCATATTGCCCACCCTCTCTTCCAATGCTTCTGATGTCCGGTCAGGGGGAGAAGGGGGTACTTCCCAATCTGCCAGAGCCAGGAGGGCGGGGGGACAAGTCCGCAATCTCTCCCTGTGACCCCGGCTCCCCCTTCTTTCCACAACAAAGCCATCGCTATTTACATCAAGCCTTGTCAGAAGAGCCTTTCTCCGTCAAGTGAGCTGAGGCCAGAGGGCAGGCTACAGGCTCCTGTCTCAAATCCCCTGAGCTGTTAATGAGAAAAAAACAAAAAAATGAAAGTCTTTTTCATGTCCATTTCATGTCAAACCAGCCTCCCTGTCCCTTCTGCAGCCCCAGGCCCAGGACAGCACAGAGCAGTCTCTGCATTCTGACACCCCTCTGCCCACCACCCGCCAGCCTGGACCTTTCCTTGGAGCTCCAAGGTACCATCCTCACCTGGTCCCTCTTTTCCTGGCCCCCAGGTTTCTGCACTGAGGCGTCTGGCCAAGCCCATGTCTGAGCGAGTGGCCGGGCGTGCAGGACTGAAGCCACCCATGCCGGACTCAGGAGCGGAGGTGTCGGCCAGCACCACCTCGTCGGAGGCCGAGTCAGGGGCCCGCTCCGTCTCCAGCATCGTGCGCCAATGGAACCGCAAGATCAACCACTTCTTGGGGGACCACCCTGTGCCCACTGTAAATGGCACCCGCCCTGCCAGGTAAGGAGGACTGGGGGGTAGCCTGGCCTGTGTGGGGCAGGCAGAGGGGGTAAGAATGTGGGGGCGGGGGGGTGAGGGAAAAGGAAGCTCTGTGAGGGTCCCTGTGGCTGTGAGCTCTGAGTGGGGGGCACTAGGGAGCTGCAGAGGCTGAGTGGTCCTACCCAATCCCCTTTGCCTCTGTCTCCCCAGAAAGAAGTTCCAGAAGAAGGGGGCCAGCCAGAGCTTCAGCAAGGCTGCGAGACTCAAGTGGCAGTCCCTGGAACGGCGAATCATAGACATCGTCATGCAGAGGATGACCATTGTCAACCTCGAGGCCGACATGGAGCGGCTCATCAAGGTGGGCCCTGCCTCCCTCCTCTCCCCTCCCCACCATCCGGTCAGCTCTGACTTCACTGGCCCCTCAGACCCTCCTGGCTGCCTCTGCTGTCTGTGCCCTGCTTTGGAATGCAGAGGGGCCTGTGTCCCTGCCCACCTGGGGATGGGAGCTGTGGTGGTTGGGAAGCTCCGTGGGCTGGGCAGCCCCTGAGGCCTCTCCTCCATCCCCTGCCCAGAAAAGGGAGGAGCTTTTCCTCCTGCAGGAAGCCTTGCGGAGGAAGCGGGAACGGCTGCAGGCCGAGAGCCCCGAGGAGGAGAAGGGGCTGCAGGAGCTGGCCGAGGAGATAGAGGTGCTGGCGGCCAACATCGACTACATCAACGACAGCATCACCGACTGCCAGGCCACCATCGTGCAGCTGGAGGAGACCAAGGTGCCTGCAGGGCCAACCTGGCTGGGGCGGGGTGTGGGGAGAGGCAGGCGGGCATGGGCAGCCCCAGGTGACAGGGGTTTGTGCCTCCTGGTCCTAGGAGGAGCTGGACTCGACAGACACATCGGTGGTCATCAGCTCCTGCTCCTTGGCTGAAGCCCGCCTCCTGCTGGACAACTTTCTCAAGGCATCCATTGACAAGGTGAGCTGGCTGCAGCAACTCCTGTGCAGGGAGCCCATGGGTCAGGTGCTCTGTGGTCCCCACAGTTTCTCTGCGGGGAGCCCATCTACCCTAGTGGTAATGCTCACAGACCTGGCTCCTCCTGGCCTGCATCACTTGCAGGCCAGGGCAAGTTGCCTCGCCTCTCAGCCTCTAATTCCATGTCTGTAAAGCTGGGATGATGACAAACCTAGCTGGTAGCATGTTGCATGGCTTTAACGAGAGGATGTATGTAAGAGGCGTGGCATGGCGCCTGGCACACGGCAGGGGCTCCATAGAGGTGACTCTGTCTGTGGCCCAAGGCATCTGCAGCTAGGCTAGACTTGAGCATGTTGGAGGTAGAGGGTCTACACTGGAACAGTCAGCCGTCCTCTGGCATTCTTGTGGCCTCCCCTTCCCCTGGCAGAGAGCTGCCCTGAAGATGAGCTCTCCCTCCTGGTCCTGTTTCTTGTGGGGCAGACAGCACATAGTACCCATGCAGTGTAACTGTGGCAAGAGGGTGGGGAGACTGCACTCTGTGACTCCCCACCCTGGCCCCACAGAGCTCCAGGCTTTGCTCTGCTGTGTCTTAGGAGAGCGTGTCCTCAGGTGACCTCCAGGACCTAAACGGGCTGGGGGTGCATCTCAGGTTAGTGTCAGGTACAAGGGCTGGTACCTGGAAGTTAGAAGGGAGTTCCCCAAGGTGTCTAGTAGGGAACAGGTTGTGTAAGAGCAGTGACCAGGCATCCACAGCCCCACGCCAGGAAGGGTAAGTCCAGGCCTTGCTCCCTGCCCTCAGGGGCTGCAAGTGGCACAGAAGGAGGCCCAGATCCGGCTGCTGGAGGGACGGCTGAGGCAGACAGACATGACCGGCTCCTCCCAGAACCACCTGCTCCTGGACGCCCTGCGCGAGAAGGCTGAGGCGCACCCCGAGCTGCAGGCCCTCATCTACAATGTGCAGCAGGGTATGGGGGTGTGGACATCATCCTCACAGGCCCTAGCACTCCCGGGCTTCCCAGGTGCTGACCCTGGGGGTCCTCACTTCCCTGAACTCCCCCTGTCTGACCCCAGTGGGTGAGATGCAGGAGGGAAGCCGCCCTCTCCTCCTTGCCCTCAGGCCTCTCACCCTCCTTTTCTCCCACAGAGAATGGCTACGCCAGCACAGATGAGGAGATCTCAGAATTCTCTGAGGGGAGGTGAGTTTCCAAGTTGGGAATAAGAGGTTGGCTCACAGTGTGTACCTGGGGCTGCAGTGAGGGTTGCTGGGGCCCTAGAGCTGAGCCTAGGATTGGGAGCTCTTTGGGGCCCGTAAGTCAAAATCCCAGAGCACCAGAGCATAGGATATCAGGATTCTAAACTCTTTCTGCTTCTTCCTTAGCTTCTCCCAGTCATTCACCATGAAAGGCTCCACCAGCCATGATGATTTCAAGTTCAAGGTGAGCTATCAGCCCCACCATGGACAATAGGGTGGGTCAGGGCCAGCCTTCCCCAGCTGGTCCACACCTCACTATGGCTCTGCCCCCATGCCCAATCTGATCCAATATTGCCCCCAGCTGGGATGGAGGAGCCAAGACGAGTCTAGCCTGGAACTGGGGAGTGCCCAGGTGTGTAACCTCTTAGAGCCTATCCTGTTTGAGGTGGGTGGAACCACTGCTGACCTCTGTTTGTACGCTACCTGGTGACGTTACCATAGCCAGAGGCCCTGCTTCCCAAAAGCTCCCCTTTCCTCACCAGGACTCCACCTCATGCCTTGCATCACAGACTAACTCTAGGCAGCTTGTTAGGTGAGAGTCAGCAGTAAGGGAGGTTATTAATGGTGAGGGATTGGTTAGAGACTGAACCAAGAAACAGAATTTATTCAAGAGAGAAGGGAAACCACTGCGGTCTGGGAATCATGGATTGTGCATACTTTTTGGATAAAATGATGAGCTGGTGACCAGCAGAGAGGTCAGTCTGGGCAGTCTGTGTTTGCACAGGCTGACTAAGGGTGGTGAAACAATGCTAGTTGCTCTGGATTCTTCCAGAAGGCCTTGAGAGTTTAGCTGTGGAGCACAGGAGAGGGTCTCGTGTGATGTCTACCGGTATCCTTCCACGACCTCCTCTACCTTAGGCCAAGGTGGCACCGTTTCTCTCATTAGACTTTCTCCCCTGGTTCCCCTTGTATGTGCCATCCCCTTTGGCAAAGTTGCTCTACCCCAACCCTTCCTTTCCCAGGGGGAGCCCAAGCTGTCTGCCCAAATGAAGGCTGTTTCGGCTGAGTGCCTGGGTCCCCCACTGGACATCTCCACCAAAAACATCACCAAGTCCCTGGCCTCCCTTGTCGAGATCAAAGAGGATGCAGTGGGCTTCTCCATCCGAGACTCCTATTACCGGGACAAGGTCTCCCGCACCATCAGCCTGCCCACTAGAGGCAGCACCTTGTAAGGAGGGGGAGGCAGGGATGGGGGTCTGGGTGGGCAGGGAGTTGGGTCTGGGCCTCATTGGACCCTTCTCTTTCAGCCCCCGGCAGTCTCGCGGCACAGAGACGTCCCCTCTGACCCGCAGGAAGTCCTATGACCGAGGGCAGCCCATTAGGTGAGAGTGTTCTAGAACTGGCACCAGGATCTCTGCTGGTGTGGTCTTTGGGTGGATCAACTGCTGGGATGTCCCACTTCGTGGACCACCATGTACATTTTCTAGTCTGGGCCATTTTGCTTAGGTTGTTCAGCTTCTCCACTGTAATCCCTTCCCCACCCTGTCAGGAGTGGGCTTAGGGAACAAAATCTCCATCAGGCACCTTGAACTGAGTGGCCACACCAGTTGCTCAACACCATTTGCTCGTGTGTGCTCAGCATAGTGGCTTTGTGGTGACTTCAACTGGTCATTATACTGCTGTCCTTCAGTCCCTTCTCACAACCTTAGTTCATTGGGAGGCTCTGGAGGAGTGTAGAAGTTCAAAGGAAAAACAGAGGGATCAATACAGAATGGCGGGGAAGTCTCCACCTGGTCAGCCAGCATGAGACCAGGCCCCACAGAGCTTCTGCATATCACGGGATATCTCTTAGGGTCATCTGGTTCGTGCACCTAATTGTCAAAGCAGTTTGGTGGCCTCCCCCAGGTCACACAGTAAATAGTGAGAAAGCAGGGGCTTAAGATGGTCTCTTATTACCTTCCTCAGTAGAAGGCAGGAGGAGGACTTGCTCAAGCTCCTGGCCCTCCTCCTGACCAAAGCATGGGTGGATGGTAGAGGCAGCCTTTGGTGAGGAGGTGATGCAAGGATATCTGTATGCTTAGGGTTTACAGACCATCTCACTTCACCCATAAACTGAGAGAACATACTTCAGTTGTAGTCTGAGGGATTTAGGCCGAACTGACCCATCTGTCAGTTTGTCGTACTTGTGGTGGTTTGCATGGTGCTATGATGCTGGGTGCTGTGCCACCGGTATATCAAATACCAGTAGGGTCACCCACGGTGGACAAGGTTCAGCAGAGCTTCCAGACTAAGACTAGGAAGAAAGGCCTGGCAATCTACTTCCACAAATTAGCCAATGAAAACCCTATGGATGACAACAGAATATTGTCTGATTTAGTGATGGAAGATAAGCCCCCTTGGTTGGAAGGCATTCAGAATACACAGCGGTCACAACAGTGGACTCAACCATAACAATGAAATCATGAAAATGATACAAGACCAGGCATTGCTTCACTCTGTTATACATAAGGTTGGCATGAGTCAGAGCTGACTTGATGGCAACAAACAACACAATCACTTCCCAAAGGGAGAGGGGATTCAGGCTGGACCACTGACGACTTTCCAAAGAGAGAGATCTTGGGGAACTGGAAGTGGGTAGTGCACTAAGGAAACCCTGGTGGCACAGTGGTTAAGAGCTATGGCTGCTAACCAAAAGGGTGGCAGCTCGAATCCATCAGGTGCTCCTTGGAAACCCTGTGGAGCAGTTCTACTTTGTCCTCCAGGGTCGCTATGAGTTGGAATCGACTCGATGGCAACAGGGTGGTGGTGGTGCACTGAGGTCTTAGACTTTGCCCTGGAGAGGTTAAGAACGGCGTCTGTGACATTAAGTGGGGGTTGGTTCCAGGATTATTACACAGCAGGCCCTACCCCGCAGGCCTTACAACCAGGACAGAAGATGGTGCTAGAAGCACAACCCCAGAGGGGCCTATGGGCAGGGGAATGTGGTCACTAACAGACGCTGCCCTCTGTACCGACTCCCCAGGTCCACGGATGTGGGATTCACGCCCCCCTCATCCCCTCCCACTCGGCCCCGCAACGACCGCAACGTCTTCTCTCGTCTCACCAGTAATCAGAGCCAGGGGTCGGCGCTGGACAAGTAAGAGCCAGGGCTGAGGGCAAGTCCGGGAGGGTGCAGAGGAGGACAGAGAACCTGTGGTCTGGTCCTTGCCGGAGGCAGGGCAGGGGTAGGCAGGCAGACACCAGCCATGCCGGTCAGGCCCCTCTGAGCAATGAGGCCCAACATCCCTCTCCTGGTGCCTCTGTCCTTTCTGGACTGAACATGCTGGGATCTCAGGAGAGGGCAAGAAGTAGTCACTGGGTCTGGGAACAGGGCAGCCAGGTATTAATGGCCATACAGGCCAGGCATAAGAGGGCCTCCCCCCGGACCGCCTGCCCCTTTAATCCCCCTCACGTGATTCACTGGGGTTTCTGAAGCCCCTTCCTTCAGTTCACCCACTCGCCTTCCCCACCAAATACTTCAAACAAGACCCCATCAGCCCTTGTGAACTGTCCCAGCAGGCACAGCTCAGCCTCTCTCTGCTGCTTGTGTTGTAAAACCACAATTACAAATGGTATAGTTTACGTTAACAGCAACCCCTGCCTTCTTCATCCATGACTTATAAATCAGCCCGAGAAAGTGATTATCTTCCCCATTTTACATACGAGGGAATGAGGCTCACCGCGGGGCAGTGAGTTCCCCAAGGTCGTTCACCTAGAAAGTGACAGAGCTGGGACCAGAGCCTGGGCTTTGGACTCCCGCCGGCATTGTTTTCCTACAGTGGGAAAGTGGGGAGACCCCACCCTCCATGCCTTCCTCTCTGTGCTCCCCTAAATGGCTGGACGCCCCCTGGCCTCTCAGGGCCTTCTGCACTGAATGACCCATCCCCCCACTGAGAGGACCCCAGATGGATCCCTAAAAGCTTCTCTACACTAGGGGTGATGCTGTGTCCTTCAGGGGAACCCCAGCTACAAAGTGGTTTTCCTTGTCTGCACCTGGTGCCTGACATCAGCCCCTCCCACCTCCATACAAAAATGCCCCTTTCTGGATGGAAATAGTGCTCGATGAGTGCTGAGCTCGGGGTCAGAATCCAGCAGACCAGACACCCTCCTTCTCCAAGCCTGTCTCAGCTCAGGATCCCATGGAGGGGGTGGACCAAGCCTTTGGTCCTCAGGGTGCCCCATCTTTCTAATCGAGAGGTTGCTTTTCGAAAGGATTGGGGTGGGACTCTGCCGGCGCTGGGCGGGTGGGACAGCAGAGCCTGGGGCCTACCTGCTGGCCCAGGTCTTGGAGCCCATGTGGTGCAGAGCCAGCTTCTAGACACAGTCCCAGGGGCTCCCTGGGGATAGTGGGCTTGGTAAATAAGTACGCTCACTGGACAAAGCCAGCTCCCAGGGAAGGGTGGGAGCAGGCATGGCTTCCTTTGGCCTTGGGCAGGTATAGCCTTGCGGGGTTGGAGCAGGGACCCCGGCTTGTGCAATGGGGCAGCCAGAGAACCAGGAACCGTCTCCCCAGAGTGTGGGGCTGGTGCGCCCATGTCCCCACGGCCCCGTCTTTCCTCCTGCCCTGTTAGCTGAGGGACCCCTTGGTGGCCCGCTCAAGGGGCAGTCTCCCAGCTCCCAGGCCAGCCTGCCCGCCCTCCTTCCTGCTCTCCCTAGCGCCCTATTCCGCCTCACTCCGCTCTCCTGGAAGAGAATAACCTGTCCTCTGACCTTCGATGCTGCTGCTGCTGCCTCTGCTGTCCCTCAGTGTTTTCCTCTCTCCCCCTAATCCAGCTAATTTTCTGCCCTTCCCAGGTCTGATGACAGCGACTCCTCTTTGTCGGAGGTCCTGAGGTACACAGATTGTCTCTCGTGTTTGGTCCCCAGCTCTCACTCTCTGTATTGCTCTCGGCCTCCCACTGCCCTACCCCCACCCCTGCCTGCACACCGCGTCCTCAGCATGCCGCCCCCTGCCCGCCCTCGGCTCTCCTGAGACCTGTTCCCGCCCCGTGGTTCCTCCTCTCAGGGTTGCCGCATGGCCTCCCACCGCCAGGCCTGGCTGGAGCTGGGGGCTTGGGGAGGGGCGCGCAGTTTCTCGTCGCAGGCCCTGTTCTCTTCTCCCCTGTCACCTGGGTTGGGAGGGGCCCAGCATGGGAAGCAGGGGTTGGCTGGGCTGAGCCCTGCTGAGGGACAGGCGATCTGGAGAAATGCCTGGGAGCCGTGGGGACCCGCCGGGCTGGCGCTCCTTTGAGGGGCTTTGGTGACGCTACTCAGGATCCTTGTGTCGTGCTCAAGTCGTGCCACAAGGGGGAGCACATCAGACTCTGGCTTTGTGAGGGGCACCTGGGAGGAAATACCCCCTGCCCGCGTCTCTTGGCACACAGGTGTACCGGCACCCTCTCCCTGCCCACCCCCCACACCTAGCTTGTGGGATGACCAGCCTAGAGACCTCCCCAGCCAGCCCAGCACGCCCCCATAACAGGAAGCAAGTCTCAGGACCTGGTGGACATGAGCCCCTGACGAACAAAAGGCCACTCTCAGGTTGAGAGCTGCCTTTGGCTCACCTGGCATGCTCTCTGGCCTCCTCACCTCCGGCCTTGGTGTTGATGTTTCTGATACCCTCCTGTGGGGAACAAGGCTCTGTCCCCATGAGATGCTAGTCAGCCTGCCCCTCTCTCATCAGAGGAAGAGTTAGCCTTTTATATAATTTCTACAGCAGTCTTGGGCTTCTTCCCAGCAATACAGCTGGACCAAATTAGTGTCAGAAGTGGGGAGCTGGGGCTGTTTGGGGAGCTGTTCAAAACCAGAGGAACAGAGGTGTTCTGGTGTACAGGACACCTGGCTGGCAGCTGATGTCTGACTGCCATTCTTGAGGGGGGCCCAGCTGAACCCTGGGGGCTATGCACGAGCACTGTGGCCTGGACACTGGTAATTTCATATACCCTCGGCCACAGCGTCACCGTCAGGGGCAGCATCCTCTTTGGACAAGGGCTAGAATATATTTTCAGTCCTGCACGTAACCCAGTCAGGGCCTCGTCCCAAAAGGCCCTCACTGAGAAGCAAACCTTCATCCCAGCCCCTCCAGCAGGCTGGTATAGCGAGCTTTCCTCTCCTGGGAGTGCTCACAGGGAGCCAGGAGGTGGATGTAGCCTCGTTCCCAGAGGGGCCCCAAACATCTGTAACCCAATGCTGTGTGGGGGTCCTTAAAGAGATTTGCCTCTTTGTAAATAATTACAGGTCTGACCATTGTTGATCCAAAGGGGCCTGTGGGTAGGGGTGTGTGGGGTGTGTGAGTCTCTGAGCTTGGGAGGTGCCAGCCCCAGAGGCAGCCATTGGCAGATGGGTATCCTGGGCTGGGGCACTCAGGAGTGACAGCCTGAGCCTTCTTCCCTATCAGTTTAACTGAAGCAGTATGGAAGAGCCAGCTGGAGGGGAGCTGTAGGAGCCAATTCTAGCACATGGAGCCCTGCCCCTGCCCAGTGGGGGCCTGGGAGCCTTTCTGTCTCAGAGTCTGGGTCAGGCAGGCCTCGGATGGGAACTTCTCATAGGCAGGGCCATGCTGTGCCTAGCACAGGGCTTGGTGTCCTGGAAGCACTCAGGATGGCATTTGGCAGGCTTCTGTACAAGGCAGGCCCTCCCACTCTGTGCAGCCTATTCTGGGCTCTCAGTCCTTGGTGGAGCTTGGCTGGAGTCTCCTTCATTAGTCCCCAGGCCCTACTCTGTCCTGTCCCCCTCACCCATGTGCCTCACTCAGCCTGGTGTGGTCTCCCTGGCTGACGGGCACACCCTTTCTCTTCTCTCCCGGGAAGGGGCATCATCACCCCCGTTGGAGGAGCCAAAGGTGCACGGACAGCCCCACTGCAGTGTGTCTCCATGGCCGAGGGCCACACCAAGCCAATCCTCTGCCTGGACGCCACGGATGAGCTGCTTTTCACAGGCTCCAAAGGTGAGTGGAACACACATCACAGTGTCTTTTCCCAGAATGTCTCCAAAGAAGATGAGACCACAGAGCTCCAGGAGTTGAAGATGTGGGGGGTTGTGCTTGCTCTCTACTCTTGTGTTTCTTGCCTCTTACTGACCCTCCCCACATAACTGATCCTGGTGGCTCCATCCAGCACTTCCTTCCAAACTGTCTTGGCAGCTCCAGGGAGCTTCTCAGATGCCCCACCCATGTTTGGTCACCCCAGCCCCCCAACACCCCCACCTCCACTGCCATGCACCCCAGTGCTTATATCTAAGTAATTCCTATGACGTCGGCAGCAGAACTCCACAACATCATGATTCACTTGATCCCAACAACAAAGTCAGAAATGTTCAGCAGCAAGGATAATTCTGTAGTCGGCATGTAAATAGAAACACCAGCATCCATATCCATGGCGGGCAGGGGCATAGTTGTCAATCTAGATGTGATTGATTGATCCCAAGTTTTTCGGTAAGATTTGCTCGCTGCTTGGGCATTCATCTTACCAGCTTTGAGCACGTGCAGGAGCAAGCACCAAAAGCTTAGGGGTTTTATTTTAGCATAGGACACCTTGGTGATGCTCACAGGTTGTTGGTGTTTGTAGAAGTTTGCTTGAGGAACTTAGTCTGATGTTCTGTCCAGCTGCTGTCCTGGGCTTTTCACATGCACATGCGGACGTGTGAGCATGCATGGTCACATTTTTTCTCTTCCTCAGACCATGAGCTCCTTCCTCTGCAGCCCCTCAACCACCTCCTCCCAGCCTTGACAGTCCCTGATAGGGGGTGCGTTTGTGGCCTGGCTGATGTTGCTCCCCTCCTCTGGCTCCCTCCCCATGCCTTGCAGACCGAAGCTGTAAGATGTGGAACTTGGTGACAGGGCAAGAGATCGTGGCTCTAAAGGGCCACCCCAACAACGTGGTGTCCATCAAGTACTGCAGCCACTCGGGGCTAGTGTTCTCCGTGTCCACCTCCTATATCAAGGTGTGGGACATCCGGGACTCAGCCAAGTGCATCCGCACGCTCACGTAAGTACTCCACCTGCCTGGCACAGTGATGGCCAGAGCAGACTGGTTGCATGCAAGTGCTTCCCCAAAGCCCCGGACCCACTAAGCACAGCCAGCTACATGGACACAAAGGCCCTCACAGGCCCCTGGATTTGGCTTGACTCTGAGGTACCAGGTGAGATCCCCTGGGCTGGGGACAGTGTCTGGGGCAGCAGCTTGGCTGAGCCTTTGGGGTATTCCATTGACTTGCCTGGTCCCTACCTTCATCCCAGTCCCTCAACCCTGCTCCCTGAGGTATTGCCTTTTGAGTCCAAAAGAGGAGGTGGGGAAACAGGGTGAGAACGGCAAGGGGTATTGGCCTCCAAAGCCATTTTGGCCACCTGCCCACATGAATGAGCCCCTCAGATATGGTTCTAGTCCCTGGCAAATGCATGGGAAATAACTAAGACAAGGGACCATGGAAAATGAAATCACTTCTTAGCAAAAGTCATGCTTAGTCTTTCTGTTTACATTGTAAGCTACGAATTGCTATTTGATTTGCTCCGTAAAGAAGAGAGAAACAGAATGGGTATTATCACCTCTTTGTACAGATGAGGAAACTGAGGCTCGGAGAGGTGAAGTGATCTCCAAAAGATCTAGGTTTAAACCCAGCCTTAGTCTTAACAACCTTTCCACACCGGTGCTCTAGCTGACGGACAGGGCAGGTATAGGAACACGGCTTTTGCTGGGGGTGGAATGGAGCTGTCCCCTTGGTCCTGTCTTTGTTGGATCAGAAACTTTTAGAAGCTGTTGTCACTCTCTGTCAGTCAGAGAAAGCTTCCTGGAAAAAGTGGGTTATGAGGGCTGGTTTTTCTTTTTTTACTGTGGTAAAAATACATATAAAATCTGGCAATTCCACCATTTTTATGTGTACAATTTGGGGACAGTGATTACATTCACATGTTGTACAACCATCACCACTATGTTTCCAAGTATTTTCATGACTCTTAACAGAAGCTCAGTGCCCCTTAAGCAATAACTCTCCATTTCCCCTTCTTTCCAGCCCCTAGTAACCACTCATACACTTCAGCCTCTATGCATTTGCCTATTCTAGACATTTCATGCAAGTGGGATCATATTTGATCCTTTGTGATCCTTTTGTGTCTGACTTATCTCCATCAGCATGTTTTCAAGGTTCATCCATGTCATAACATGTATCAGAAGTTCATTTTTTTTTCATCTCTTTTTATGGTTGAGTAATATCCCATTGTATTTATGTGCCACATTTTGTTTATCCATTCATCTGTTGATGGACGCTTGTGTTGTTTTCTGCGTTTGGCTGTTAGAATAATACTGCAGTGAACATTGGTGGACAAGTATCTGTTCGAATCCCTGTTTTCAAGTCTTTTGGGTATATACCTAGGAGTAGAATGGCTGGATCGTATGGTAATTCTATGTTTAACTTTTTGAGGAACTGCCGAACTGTTTTCCAAAGCAGCTGCACCGTTTTATGTTCACACCAGCAATGTACGAGGGTTCCAGTTTCTTCACATCCTCACCAACACTTGTTAATATCTACCTTTTTATTATCACCCTAATTGAGGTGGAGTGATATCTCATTGTGGTTTTGATTTGCATTTTCCCAGTGACTAGTGACACTGAACATGTTTTCATGTGCTTATTGGCCATTCGTATATCTTCTTTGGTGAAATACCTTTCAAGTCCTTTGCTCGTTTTTTTGATTGGGTCATTTGTCTTTTTGTTGTTGAGTTCTGGTAACTACACCCTGATCACATAGATATGTGGTTCCCAAATATTTTCTCCTGTTCTTTAGGCTGTCTCCTCACTTTCTGGATGAAGTCCTTTAATGTACATAAGTCTTTAATTTTGATGAGGTCCAATTTATCTATTTTGTCTTTTGTTGCTCATGCTTTTGGTATCATATCTAAGAATTCATTGTTGAAAACTAGGTCCTAAAGTATTATCCCTATGTTTTGTTCTAAGGGTTTTATGATTTTAGTTTTTACATTTAGGTCATTGATCCATTTTGAGTTACTTTTTATGTATGGTGTGAGGTCTGAGCCTAACTTCATTCTTTTGCATGTGGAGGTCCAGTTACTCCAGAACCATTTGTTGAAGACACTGTATTCTTTTCTCATTGAATGGACTTGGCACACTTGTCAAAAATCAACTGGCCATAGTTGTGTGAGGGTTTATGGGTGTCCTGGCCCATTCGGATGGACTGTCTTGATCGTTAGCCTTGTCTCTCTTCCTCCCGGGTAGGTCCTCAGGCCAGGTGATCTCAGGTGATGCCTGTGCTGCCACGACCACCCGCGCCATCACCAGTGCTCAGGGGGAGCACCAGATCAACCAGATCGCCCTCAGCCCCTCGGGCACCATGTTGTATGCTGCCTCAGGCAACGCCGTCCGCATCTGGGAGCTCAGCAGGTCAGTGAGATGCCTCAGAGCAGGTGCTTAGGTCTCCACTTGGCATGACCAACACCAGGGGTGGGTAGGACGTCAGCTGCTCCTCCATTCTCCTTTTCCCCATGCTACTGGGTTTGCGCCCTTCCTCTGAGACCCCTGGGATACAAGAAGTTCATGTCTAAGCTCTTGATCTTGTCTTGACGGGGAGGGAGAGAACCCTGGCCAAACCTATTTATTCCAGGGAAGACCCCCTACCCCAACCCAAGGTCCCCTCTGACCCACTGGCCCCTGCCTGGGCCTCTCCCCACTGCAGGTTCCAGCCCATTGGCAAGCTGACCGGCCACATCGGCCCTGTGATGTGCCTCACAGTCAGCCAGACCTCCAGCCACCATGACCTCGTGGTGACCGGCTCCAAGGACCACTACGTTAAGGTACCTGCAGCCGCCCTCTGCTCCAGGCGGAGCTAGAGACTGTTCCATGCTTCCTCCTCACTCTCACCCACCTGCTCTGTCTTTGCCTTGGGGAGTACTCATGAAAATCATTGAGGCTTGTGGGAATTTATGCCAAAGAAACCCCTCCAAAGAAGGTATGCGCAGAAAGTTATAGATTGCAGCATTACTTTATAAATGATGAAAAATTAGAGACAACCTAAATGTCTAAAGATAGAATAGCAGTCAAGTAAATTCTGGAAAACCCATCAAATGGAATGTGATGCAACTCTTAAAGTGATAAATATGAAAACCAAAGATAAAGCATGAAAACTACGCTCACTTTATTTGCTTCCCGATTATGCCTTTGAGAAACGTGTGGACACGGTCGGAAGCTAGGAGCTCACTAACTAAGCGGTCGCCATGGAGACTGTTCCACGGGTGTCAGAGTAGAACTGTGCTCCATGGCGTGTTCAATGGCTGACTTTTCAGAAGTAGATCACCAGGCCTTTCTTTTGTGGCAGCTCTGGGTAGACTCGAACCTCCAAGCCCTTTGGGTAACAGCTAAGCATGCTAACCATTTGCACCACCCAGGGACTCCAGAAGCTGGAAAGCAGCATCAAAAAAGGGAAATGTGGGGTGGTTTGATTACAAATAAATATTTTCCTTTTATTTAAGGTACAAGTAATGTTTAATTTATTAAAAAATGGAAAAGAATTTGAAAGGGAAGTTGATGCCCCCAAGCCCCCTTTCTGCATAGCTGCTTTGTGTCTAGCTGTGGGGTCTCCCAGGCTGATCCACATCTTGCATTAATTTAAGTCAGTCTCCCCACCACCCCCCAGCCCCAATCCCCAGGGGAAGGGTCAAGACCGCAGCTTTCAGAGTCCCTGGTCCCTAGAAAAAAGCAAAGGAACCCTGGTAGTGCAGTGGTTAAGAGTTCAGCTGCTAACCAGAAAGTCAGCAGGTCAAAACCACCAGCAGTTCCATGAAAGAAAAGACCTGGAGATCTGCTCACATAAAGATTACAGCCTTGGAAACCCTATGGGGCAGTTCTACTCTGTCCTGTAGGGTCGCTATGAGTGGGAAGCAACTCACTGGCACACAACAACAACAAAGGAAGCAGTCCTGCTGCTTGGGGGCAGCCCTCACCTGCTGGGGAAACTCCAGCTCGGAGCCCGCCAGCTGGCCTCAAACAGAGCGCAGTGGTGCTGTGTCCGCGTGGACGGGCTGACCCTGGCTCTCGCCTCCTTCCCACAGACGTTTGAGCTGGGCGAGTGTGTGATGGGCACCGTGGGCCCTACCCACAACTTCGAGCCACCGCACTATGACGGCATTGAGTGTCTTGCCATCCAGGGAGACATCCTGTTCAGTGGCTCCCGAGACAATGGCATCAAGAAGTGGGACCTGGAGCAGCAGGAGCTCATCCAGGTGGGCTGGGAGGAGGAGAGGGGAAGCGGGCCAGGGGGTGGATTCCTCCCACTCTGCTCCCCAGCTCAGGCAAAGCCTCGGGTCCCAGGGTCTTGGGCCCTTCAGCTCAGGCAGGTGTTTCCGAGCTCCCAGCCTGCCTGTTCTCTACCCTCCTCCCCCGCCTCACCTGCAGCCTCTGACCCCACCCTCACTGCCCATGCAGCCTGCTCTCAGCACAGTGTCTGCTCTCCACACTGGGTTTGAATGTGGGACTAGGTGACCGTGTTGCCTTTCTGGGGAGCATTTGTTTTTCAGTCTGGCCCTCTGAGGGCTGCAGGGCCTTAGGCTTGAACCCAGAGGCAGAGCAGAAGGCCCCATCTCTGAGGCCCTGGAATCCCCAGCACAGAGGCAACTGTGCCGTGACTGCTGCCTGGCCACTGAGACTGTGGTGCTGCCCATGTAGTGGCTCTAAGGCAGAAGGGGCTTGTAGCAGACCTCTGCCACTAGCAAGAGAGGCTGTGTGCTCCCGGGGCCCAGGGAAACCCTTCTGCCAGCTCCTGTCCCCAGTCCTCCCACCTCATCACCGGTCCTGATCCTCCTGCAGCAAATCCCAAATGCACACAAGGACTGGGTGTGCGCTCTGGCCTTCGTCCCAGGCCGTCCCATGCTGCTGAGTGCCTGCCGTGCGGGTGTCATCAAGGTCTGGAATGTGGACAACTTCACGCCCATTGGTGAGATCAAGGGCCACGACAGCCCCATCAACGCCATCTGCACCAACACCAAGCACATCTTCACAGCCTCCAGGTGGGTGCTGGGCGAGAGGCCTGCCCTTGCTCCCCACCTGTCTCCCTGGGGTGGGCAGGGAGGCTGGGAGGCTCAGGGACCCTGCAGCTGTCCCTGCAGGCCGTGGGTTCACAGAGCAGACCCCACAGTGCCCTCCTTCTATCCCCAGCCCAAGGCCAGCCTTCCTGAGTGCCCACCCGTGCCAGGCACAGCACTAGGCAGGGGAGCAGGGAGGTGCTGGGCCCCAGGCCAGGACATGTCCACCCCCGACACCTTTCCCTCTTCACACAGCAGTCCCTCCCACCCCACTCGCTGTCTTGACCCCTGTGTATGTGCCTCTCAGACCAAGGGCAGCCCTGCTAGGCCCCCAGCTCTAGTCCCGTGCAGGGGACGCCCAGGCCCTCTGTCCCAGGGGTGCTCCTCAGATGGGTCTCTTCTTATTCCTTCTTGTTCCGACCATGTCCCTTCTCTCCCTGTCCACCCCTCCCACGTCCTCCTGCCTCTCCTCTCTGTCTCTCCCCGTCTCTCCCACCACAGTGACTGCCGGGTCAAGTTGTGGAATTACGTCCCTGGACTCACCCCCTGCCTTCCACGCCGCGTCCTGGCCATAAAGGGCCGTGCCACTACCCTGCCCTGACCCCCCACCTGTCTCCTCTCTCATTCTTCCCCTCTTTCCTTTTCCCTCTCTCTCTCCACTTCGATCTGAGCTGCTTCTTCACGGTATGAGATTATTTTACTCCTTCTTCCCATCCTCCCTTCGCAGCCTGCCTGGCCCCGAGAGACTGCTCCTCCCCACCCCACTTACCCTCTTTCCCGGTGGGGCAGACCCCCCGGAGAGGGCAGCCAGGGAGTAGAAGGCAGAGGGAGAACTTTCAAGCCTGCACAAATCAAAGCAACAGCAAAAAAAAAAAAGACCATGATCATGATCCTCTCTGGCCTTTGAGGCCCCTCACCCTCTGCCCAGCCTCCTATGCCCCACAGCTGCCCTCCCCCAGCAGTGCTTGCTCCCGCCCTGGCTACCTGCAGTGAGTTTGGGAACCTGGCCCATCCTTTGCCTTGGGGGCAGCCAATTGGGCTGCCTCCAGAGCTGACCAGCCCCCTCTCTGTCCTCCACCCCAGTGACCTGACGGTGAAGTTCTGGAGTGTACGGCGCTTACCCGGTGGCCCACCCTAGGAGTGAGGTCCGAGGGATGCCCCCAACCCTCGACAGCGTGGACTGCACAGAAGGGAAGCCGTGGTCTGGGCCGGACAGGGCCAGCTGCCTGGGGACAGAGGGTGTGGGCCTGGGTGTGGCCCCCTTTCCTCCTCTCCCTCTGCTTTCCCACAGGATGCTGCTCCCTCAGACCCTCCCCTGCCTGTGGGGGCCTTTTTGGGAGAGAGGTCAGAAAAGAAATTAAGCTGTGAAGCCAAAGGGCATTTTTCCCCCCTCCTTTCTCTCCTAGCAGGCCCTCAGCCTCCCTCCCTGACTGGCCCCATTTTCTCCTGTTGAGCTGGCCCTGCCCCATCCTTGAGGCCTTTGGCCCGGCTCTGAGGGGACAGTTGGGGCTGGCACCGGGGGGAGGTGGAGCAGCCCCAACCCCCATTATGCAGTCCGGTGAGCTGGCCTCCCTTCTTCCCTCTCAGCCCAGCCTTTAGAGCCACTGCACCTGCCTCTGAGCCCACAGACAGCCCTCAGGTAACCATAGAAACCAGGTGCGAGCGCTGGGCCCTGCAGCTGACCCCCACCCCTAAGCCTCCAACAGCCAGTCCCATATGGCCCCAGCCATTCCTTGGGGTCGCAGGCTTCGTTTTCTGATGGGGCCAAGGTGGAACCGCTAGGAAGATTCCTTTGGAAGAGACGGTCAGAAATATGTCAGTTATTTAATTTATTGTTTTTATTTTTTCCTTTTGCCTCCTGGAAACTGACTTGAAGTTTCTTCCCACATGTTCTTTCCCTCAGCTCTTGGGGGCCAGGACCCCCAAGACCCTCCTGTGCCACCTCCATTTGCCCTGCAGAGGAGGGAGGCACCCCTTCTGACTCTTCGCAGCTCTGGCCTATCCCTGACATTGCCCCTGGGCCCCTCTAGTGCACCCCTGGCCTCCAGGCCGCCTGAAGCTTCAGTGCCTTCCTTCGTCCCGGGGCCTGCACCCATGCTGGGCAGCCTTACACCAGCCATGCCCGCGGGGCCACATGTGTCTTCTCACTCTCGGGGTCTCGTGCCTGCCACCACCACCACCACCACCCCCCGCCAGAAGGTGGGGGTTCCACCCCTCAGTTCAGAGCCCTCACCAGCGTCACGTAGAAGCAGCTTGTTGTACTGTGTCTGTAGGAAGAGGCTTGGGGTGGGGAGGGCACCCTGCCACCCTGTCTCCCCCACCCTTCTTCCCAGCCCACCCTTAACTGGGACAGAGTTTTTAACCCAATGCAGCACAATTGTCCCACCAGCTTCTTTATCTCTGATTATTCAGGAGGCACGGTTTTCAAGGCTTAAAACAGGCATGGGGCAAGGGGCCCTCCCTGTTAGAAGAGGGGATTAATTGAGTTTCTCTTTCCTCTCGGGCTGTGGACTCACAGGCCAGGAGGTGCTGTTCTTAAATTGGTGTTTGTGAACCTCCTGTTGGGGGAATTGTGAGTTTGCAGCACTGGGTCCCCAGCCTGTCCACACTTGGCTTTTCCATTGCTTAACTGGTCTTGTGCTTCCCGGCCTCAGCCTGGGAGCCAGGAACCCCAACTCCGTTCAGAGGACACGGTAGGTGACCTTTGGCCCTTCTAGAGGTGGATCTGGGTTTCTGTCCTTGGCTAATCTCCCTCTTGGGCCAGGGCAAGTTGTGTCAGCTCTGTGTGGCCCCAGTGTGGAGGGGTCTGGCCCCATGGCGCAGGCCCAGGAGGTCGTCCTGGCTGTGAAAGGAAAGATACCTGCCCTGCCTCCCCTGTGCCCTCCTGGAGCCGCCCCTGAGGCCACAAAGGCTGTCCTGCTGTGGGTGGCCCTGCTGGAAGTGGTGTTGAAGGAGTTGGTTTATAGGAAGGACACCTCCTGGAATGCTGGTCTCCTGGACCGTGGGACAGTTTGGGATGGCGGAAACCCCTCTTCCTCGGCCATCCCAGGGCTGCTGGGAAACCCCCTTAGCTACCCCAAAAGTGAGCACAAGTCTCTTCCCCATCCTCATCCCTCTCCACCTGAACAGAAGGCTTTGAACTTGCAACCTATAGGAAGAAATCCGTTAGCATGACTGTTTACAAACTGTAGAAACACGTCAGACTTTTGCGCTCCCCTCACAGGCTGGGGGCTCCCGGCTGGGGTGACACACTGTAGCCACAAGGCCTGCTCTTGAGCCAGGTGTGACCTGTGGCCCCGTGGGAGGTGCCCACCGCCATTGCCCGCTCTCAGCTCTTCTGACGGGCCAGCTACCTCATGACGGGGCCAGCTCTGCTGTTCAGTGAGCATCACCGACTGGGAAACTTGAAGTCCTCGGCAGCCCTGAGCCCACTGTCCCTGCACGCTCTGAGCTGTGCTCCAAGAGCGCTGGAGTCTCTACCCCTTCTTTCAGGGATGTCCAAGGTACATGGCTAGGGGGCAGGCCCCCACTCCACTCATTGCACAAACATCGTAGGTGTTGGAAGCACAAAATGGTTGTGATTTGAGCACAATGGCAGGGCTTGCAGCAGGCAGTCTGGGCAGGTTCTGTCCAGTTAGACAAGATGTCTGGGAGGGCCTGCTGGAGGGCCTGGCCCGCAGTTTGTCCTAATTCTGGGACTTGTCATACTGCTTCTTACCCTTCCGTGCCCATCCTTAGACTCAAGGCTGGGTCACATCTGTACACTATGGGCCCAGGAATTGAGTCGTCTCTAGACCCCACACCCTAGGTCTTTAAATGCCTGGAGCCCAGGCTGGACCCCAGCCCTCAGAACAATATATCCTTGTTGAGCCTAAAGAGTTTGGCCAGGGTGCCTGTCTCCCAGGCCAAGCCCTCTGAATACTTTGTAAGCCGATTGGCAAGCCCCCTGGATAGAAGGTATCCTCATGCCCTGCCCTTCTAGCACAGTCCTGTACCAGAACCCCATTCTCAGTGTTAACCAGGTCAGTGTTGGCCTTTCTTTGAGTGATTGACTCTGCCATGGCAGTGTGAATTCTCTGTAGTCACACCTTTGGAGTTGCTTCTAGAGATTGTTAAGGAAGGAGGAAAGGCTAAGTGGCTGGCGCTGGCACGCCCAAGCCTTTGAGGTGGTCAGGGTGCCACCTTCTGCTCTTGGGAAGGAACAGCTGTGGACTGGGAGTAGTCTCCTGTCTACCCAGCCTCGCCCCAGCTTCAGCCTAGGAAACCCTCCACCCCAAGTTGTCCATCCCTGCTTCTGGCCTGGAGCTGTGTGGCTTGGGCAAAGGGCAGTTTAAGCACAGCCACCATGGGGAAGACATGGAATAGCAGGACTTTCTCATGCTGCCTGATGTGGTGGCACCACTGGCAGGCAGCTGCTGTGAGGTCAGGAGACATAATGCCCCTTGGCCTTGCTCTTGTCCATGCATAGGGACTGGCCAACTCTGGGGCAACCCCAGATGCCGTCTAAACTGGGTGTAGGCACAGTTTCCTTGGTTGTTCAAACCCAGCCTGGGCCTGGTGTGTTTACCATTGCGTGTGTGGGCTTGGCCTGCCTGGCAGGAGGGGTGAGCTCCTCCCCATTGCCTGGCCCAAACGTGTGGTGGCTGTCCCTTTGCCATCCCAAACAGGAAACTGCTTGCTGCTGTCTTCACTTTGCACAGCTTCCTTGTTCAGGCTCCAGAGCTAGGGCTTGGCCACTGCCCACCACAGGCCTTCCTGGGCTTGGCCCTTCTCTCCTGGCTCCCAGACCCTTCACTGCCCTCTTTTGCGCAAGGACAGAATCTGCAGGGAAAGTTCTGTTTTTTTCTATGACATCTTTATTCTGTACACCCCATTCCTGGCACTTACCCTAACCCTAACCCTAACCCTAACCCCCACCACATGCCAGATCAGTCCTTTGAACGCATGTCCTGAGGCCCTCGCAAGAGTGGGGAGGTGGGGATTGCTCCGTGAAGATCTGAGGGTCAGAGAAGACCCCTGAAGTGAATCAGGCGCTGCCCTGCCCACCAGCTCTTTTCTAGCTATCACCCCCTGCCCAGGCTGCAGGGTTTTATTTGGCTCATGCTGTCCTCGGTGACGTGGCTAGCACAAGGTGTATATATATGTTTTGTACCTCTGCTGATGACTGTACATAGTGTATGAAAGTTATTTAAGCCTCTTGCTGTACATTTCTGTTCCTAGATTGGATGTGTGTGTTCTAAGAAGTTGTCATAAATAAAAATTGAATGACCATTGTCTGTGGATGTGTGGCACCTGAGGGCAGCTGACCTTTCCCTGGTGGCCCTTCTCTGGGGTAGGAGGCTGGAGTTGGGTTGATAGGGCAGACTTTGGGCTGTGAGGTTGGGGCTTACCTAATTAGTAAGCGGGGCTTTGAAAGTGTTGAGTTCCTTGCCAGACTCACTAGCATTTATTGAGCATCTACCATGTTCCAGGCCCCGTTGCTGGCATTTTTCACTAGATCTCCACTACCCTGTGTGGCAGGTGGTGGTATTCTCATTTTATGGGATGACAGTGGTCTCAAGAGAGGAAGTGACTTGTCCAGAAACAGCCAGTAAGAACAGAGCCAAGATTTACTCACACCGCACACCCATTTCCTCTCATTAACATCTCGTGCAACTTCTCTAGGGCCTGGTGTACGCATGCTGGGTGCGCCAGTCAAGTTTCCTTCCCTCACCACTTATGAAGAAAAGACGTAAATATAAAAAGTTAATACATGACAACAGCTCTACAGTGGTCTAGACTTTTTTCTAGATAGGTGCTTTTCTGTCTTTAAAAAGGCATATTCCTGTTGATAACCATAAATCACACATCACCAACTCCTGGAGATTCCGGCCTATCCCCAGAGGTGGGGGTGGGGCGGGTGAGGGGAGAAATCTACAGCTTCCTCCCCAGCCAAGACCTTTCGTAAGGCTTTACTTTCTGTTTTTTGTATTGTGAAAGCAATTAAAAAAAAAAAATGCCATCAAGTCAGTTCTGACTCATGGCTACCCCATATGTGTCAGAGTAGAGCTGTGTCCCACAGGGTTTTCTGTGGCTGATTATCGTCAGGCCTTTTGGATGGACTCAGACCTCCAACCTTTTGGGTCTGTACCATCCAGGGATTCCAGTGAAGACGATAGCCCTCCCTTTGTTTCCCAAATATAAATTTGTTTTTTCAAGCTGCACAGGTTCGTGCTGCTTATCTAGACCTGAGGCTGTTGACAGATAATCCAGCTCCTGAGTTCGGAGTTTGTTGCAGGCAGGGGTCATTGCAAGTTGGAGGGGAGGTTTCCTCCAAGAAGCTTCTGGTCCTCAAATGAAAGGGTCTTAGAGGCAGAGGGGACCCCAAGTCACTGAGGGAGACCCATGTGGCCAAGTGGCCTGGGAAGCAGAGTGGCTTCTTGAGGACAGTTGTCTTTGGCTGGCTGACTGGGCCCCACCTGCCTACCAAGTCTCACCCCACCCTGCTATTTTACATAGGATTCTGCCCTCAGGGACTGAGCCAACTGTTGACTACAGGAAGTGACAACTGATAGGGCCAGCTTTGGGCTGGTGGGCCTGGAGTGAAACCAGGGGACCAGCAGGTAGCTAGCTGGTCAGCTTGTCAGAAGCCGCCCTGGAGCCAGCGTCTTGCAACTGTCCTCCTCTCCTTTGCGCCCACAGGGTTTGCAGCCAAAGGCAGTTTTTCCAAACAGGTCACCATGTGTCTTGAGGATGCCAAGACTGTCAGTATTAGTGATCCTGGGAGTGAGGGCTAGGCAGCAGGGGAACTGGGTATGGAACATTGTTTTTATATTGTTTTAAGTATTGGGATTTTTTGTTCGGTTTCATTTTTTTTTTTTTTTTTAGACTATAAGAGTAATACCCGTTTGTTACAGAAAATTTGAAAAGCAAAAGGGTCAAGGAGAAAAATCCCATCTAGGATATAAACTATAGGGCTGCTGTCCCCAGAGACAAGGAAACGACATTTCTCAGAACTTGATGAGAGTATTCATTGTCAGGAGTCCCTGGTTGGTACAAACAGTTAACACTTTCAGCTGCTAACTGAAAGGTTGGAGGTTCAAGTCTACCAGAGGTGCCTCAGAAGAAAGACCTGGCAATTTACTTCCAAAAAATCAGCCATTGAAAACCCTGTGGAGCACAGTTCCACTCTGACACACATGGGGTCGTCATGAGTCAGAATCAACTCGACAGCAACTGGTTAGTTTTAGTGATTCTCTGTAAAGCTGGGTGGCATCTTAAAAGATAGTTTTTCCAACTCCCTCACTGTACAAATGAAGGGAAAAAGGAAACCCAGAGATGACGACAGAGTAGGCCAAGGCTGTCCAGATCCAGGATCTTGTCCCGTCTCTCTTCCCATTGCGACCGTTACCATGGCTTGACCAAGGTGACGGAGTGATTTGTGGGGACCTCAGAACAGTGTCTGATATGGTCATATACCAACGCACTTGACCTGTTAATGGGTTTTTAATAAGATCTATTTATTTAAAAAAAAAAAAAAAATTTTTTTTTTTTTTTAAATTTATTGGAGCCCTGGTGGTTAAGAGCTGCAGTTGCTAACCAAAAGGTCAGCAGTTTGAGTCCACCAACCGCTCCTTGGAAACCCTATGGGGAAGTTCTACCCTGGTCTATAGCGTCGCTATGAGTTGGAATAGACTCAAAGGCAACAGGTTTATTTCTTTGTCATTGCTTGTCACAAAGCAAGATTACCCTTTGGAGGGCGAGGGCGGGGCTATGAGCATGCCACCAAGTCTTGCAATATTCCCCATTCACCTTCACCTATAAAGGTTCAGCTGATAAGGCCCCAGTGATAGCTGGTGGTGGCTGATGGGGGACCCAGAGCAGGGGCCAGGGAAAGTGGGTGAGAAAAGCCTTCTGGCCAACCCAGAGATGAGTGGGGGTGATAATGCTGCTGCCTTTGAGGGTTGTTTTCATACATGGGCAAGTGACCAGCTGCTGAGCCAAGCTAAGATGATGCTGTGAGGAGCGTGGCCACCCAGGGAGGGAGGCACGTAGGGGTGGAGAGGGGGAGCAGGTGAGGGGCTCTGCACGATCCAGGGGATGGGGGTCGGCGGCAAGGCCAGTACTGCAGGGTGGGAGCCAGCACAAACCAGAGCGCTGTTCAAGTCAGAGCATGTTGGCCGTGGGGGAGTCTACTTTTTAGGACATTCCGTTATTGTCAGAAGTAATGGGTGACACACTCCGGCTGGGGGGGTAGGGCAGGGAAGGGGCTGGTTTCAGTGAGGGCAGAAGTGACCCTGCATAGGCCCCAAGAATTCCTCCAGGAGCTCTCAGATGGACCTGGTAAGACTGACGCCAACAGTGACACGAGAGAGTAGGTGCCGCCCCAGTTCACCTTGGTGGAGGGGAGGAAACATCTGGCTCCCCCGGGGACAGTGGCTGAGCTTCTGGTATCCAGGCCTGCATGTCATCACTTGGGCTGTGGTTTGGGCTGGGTCAAGGGGTGTTTTATAAAGCAGCTTTGTTCCTGCCTGCGTAGTGTCCAAACTCTCCAATCTTCTGGGATATTTTGTGAGCTTGCTAAAAATTTAATTAATCACATTGCCACTTAAACTAGCTGGAGTGGACTCTGCTGCTTACCACCAGGAACCCTGCCCAGTGAAACTGGATTTTAGAATACTGCATGTGTCCCAACATCACTCTCCTCTCAATTCGAAGTTCAAGTTGAGGCTCAAAAGAACCTGCATGTTCACTTAAAGCACAATAAAAATTATTAAAAAAAAAAAAAAGAACCTACATGCTCTGACCTCAGCCCACTGCGGGGTGGAAGCAGGGCACGGAAAGGCAGCGGTGGGAGAGGCCAGCCTGGAGCCAAATGTTTGCTGCAGAGACAATGGCTCAGCCCCATCTGCTCAATCAAGAATGGACTTGACTGGGAAAATAAGGAGACACCTACTTCCATGAGAGTTCACACTTTTCCTTTATTATAAAAGTTCTGCGCAGATTCTTCCATTTCTAGTGCAGGGCTCTGGGGCCTGGGCCAGTTGTCACAGTCTTGTCTGCCCTGGCTGGGGGCCCAAGGATGCAAGCTCAGAATTAGTGCCTCCAGGGCCTCCTCCAGCAGAAGCAGGAGGTCAGGGTACTGTCCTGCCGCATTCTCTCCCTGACTTCCAGGATGTAGCAGGTCTGCGTGGCCAGGCAGCTGACCATGGAGTCGGGGTCTTTCTGCATGTACTTGAGGGCTGGAACACAGATACTGCTGGGTACTTTGACCAGAGAGAGGCCGCGGGGCCGGGCAGAAGGGCCTGGGGTCTGGGCCCTGCAGGGAGGCTCATCAGGGTGACTCGGGAAAGGTACAGGCCCTGGGAGCTTTTAAATGATGAGCAAGAGTTTCTTCTGGAAATCTGCATGGCTCAGTTGCAAACAAGGCTACACACCTGTTACTGGCTCGCGCGGCCCGATTAGTCCTCACCCTACGTCCACTACCAGTTCTTTCAGTCCTTCCCCTCCTCCCTCCCCTGGCTCTACCTTCCTCCTCCCTACGAAATGGCTATGAGTGAAGTCTTTTGAATTCCAAAGAGCCCCGTAGCCAGGGATGCAGCCGGCACTTGGGAACCTCCAAACAGTACCTGGGATGTGCGGCTTGAGAGAGGTGAGATGGAGGAAAAGGAAAGAGGAGGTAGGGGGAGATGTGTCTGAAATGAGTGTCAGGGGATACATGGATTACAACATGAAAAGTTCTGGGGGCTTCAAGTTGGATGTCCCTTCTTTGAAGCATTCAAGGGACTGTCCTGGCAAATGACAGTACTTGAGCCCAGTGGGAGTGGGGTTGGGGGTGAGTGAGCATGGGTGCAAGAGGGCTCTGACCAACTCTCCCAAAACCTGAATGTCTTGGAGATAAGCCTGCCTCTTCACTCCTTCTGGAGGATAATTTTAGTGCCCACATCTGTCCATTTTCCCTCATGTCTGAGCCCTCCCCACCAACACCAGTGCCTCTAAATGACACAGGAGTGAGCCACTGGGCACTGCTCACCTGTGTGTGCCTCCTCAAGTTCTTTGGTTTCTTCTACCCTTAGGATCGGGATAATCTGGCCTACAAGGGTGCACAGAGGCCCCTCAGTGGCCCACAGAGGACCAGTGGGGCCCTGGCTAGACCATTCTGGTGTGGAAGCCCTGCCCCCTCCCCAAAACACTCACCACCACCACCACCACCCCCTACCCCTTGTCTGTCTTTTCCTCCCCACAGCTGGTCTTAGCCACCAGCCTCAGGTCTGAACCTTTCCAATGAAGTCTAAATTATTCCCCCTGGAAAATATGAAGGAGAATCTCAAATTCTCATGAAATCCAGACTTTCTGGAGCCACGGAAGCTGGATGAACCCCAAAACTATTGCCCTGACATAGTCTCTAAACCTTAAACCAAAAACATCCCCTGAAGTCTTCTCTAAACCAAACAGTAGTTTAGCTTAATTAGCAAAGAATGTCTGCCTTGAGCATTGTGCTCTTTTAAAGAACTGTATGGGATCAAATTGACAACAGCAACTCAAAAGATTAGATAAGAAACTTAGGGGGCAGTGAGTTTATGGTAACGAGAGAGGAACAATTTGGAAAAGGAGGGTGAGAATGGTTGCACAAGTTGAAGAATGTAATCAATGCCACCAAATTGTACCTGTAGAAATTATTGAATTGGTGTATATTTTGCTGTGTATAGTCTCAACAACAACAAACGTAAATTCTTAAATAAATTACTCCCCCTGCTTTTCTGAAGGGTCATAGGCAAATTGGGCTGGATAAGGGAGGGGGTGCCCCTCTGCTCTGAAGATCCCTTCCCTGGATTGAAAACAAGCAGTGCCCAGAGTCTCTGCACTTCTCACAGAACAGCATCTCCCACCCCCTACTCTTTAGGAGCTATGGTCCTGGCCGTGGCCCATTCTACTATAGGAAGGTTACCCAACCCAACCAGGAGCCTCCTGCATGGAGAGAGGCCCCCTTCCACCCTCCAACTAATTATCACTGCCCTAATTATCTCAGGCCCTCAGGCTGTTTAAAGGACCCTATGACAAGGAAAAGAGTCCCTGGGTGATGCAAATGGTTAACATACTTGTCTGTTAACCAAAAGGCCGGAAGTTTGCGTCTACCCAGAGGCACCTCAGAAGAAAGCCCTGGAGATCTACTTCCAAAAAATCAGCCTTTGGAAACCCTATGGACCACAGTCCTACTCGGACACACATGGGGTCGCCATGAGTTAAAATTAACTCGACAGCAACTGGCGAAAAGGACAAGAACATAGGGGCTCTAAGAAGAGGGAAGGCCATACCTGCAAACCACACTGCTACCTGGCGAATAGGGGCCTGGGGGCTCTTGAAGAGGCTTATGCACTGATTCAGGAACCAGAGGGCTTTGTTTGTTTCCTGCTCCAGCTGTAGGAAGAGGTACTAGATTATGCAAGGGACCAACTACCAGTCCTTCTGTGCCCTCAGACAATCTTGAGATGTAATTGAAGTCATCCTCTTCGTGCAAACATTCTAGCCTCCGTCCCTTCCACCCCAATTCCTGAAATCTCATTTCCTCCATGAAGCTTTCCAGGATTGAACAAGCCATGGGGATCACTTTCCCTGGCCTTGATCCAGTTGGAGCCCTGAAACCCGCATAGATTTGTCCCAATCTTGGACTCACACATTTTTTTCTCCTACTCCTAATGGTAGAGGAGTGAATGCCTTATTATTTACATCTTGGCTTAAAATCGTCAATCTCATGCTCATCTGCTTTAGGCTGCAAAAGAAGCAGTCATGTCCACACCATTCTATTTAAACACACCCAACACTGCTGCACGGAAATCCTGGTGGTGCAGTGGTTAAGTGCTATAGCTGCTAACCAAAAAGGTCAGCAGTTTGAATCCACCAGGCGCTCCTTGGAAACTCTACAGGGCAGTTCTACTCTGTCCTATAGGGTTGCTGTGAGTAGGAATTGACTTGACAGCAGTGGGTGGGTTTTGGAACAGTGCTGCACGTAGGGCACTGGTGAATCAGTGGTAGAATTCTCACCTTCCGTGCTCAAGGCCTGGGTTTGATTTCTGGCCAATGCACCTCATGTGCACCCACCACCCATCAGTGGAGGCTTGAGTGTTGCTATGATGCTGAATAGGTTTCAGCGGAGCATCCAGACTAAGATGGAGTAGGAAGGCCTGAGACCTACTTCTGAAAATCAGCCAGTGAAAATTCCTATGGATCACAATGGTCCGATACAGAACTGACCGTGAAGATGGCACAGGACCAGGCAGCATTTCATTCTATTGTGTACGGGGTCTCCATGAGTTGGGCCCAATTCAATGGCAGCTGACTACAACAACAACAACAACCTTGCTGTGTGTTTTAGTGTCTCCCTTTCCCCAGCTAGGAATGCATCACCTTCTCTGTCCATAAGTCTTCCTCCCTAGAAGGATCAGAGGATGACGTGTCCTTCTTTTTGCAAACACCACACAACCCCAACCCCATCACCTGCATTTCCTTCCTGGTACTATCCTACTCTTCATTTTCACTTTGCAGTCTATGTTCTTAAAAGGGAAGGCCACCTCAGTGCTTTTCACACATTTTTGGCAGCAGAAGCTTTTCTTCAGTAGAATATTTTCTTTCTAAAACAAAATGTGTTCTTCTAACTGGAAATCCAATATCTAAAATCCACAGAAGTGGGGCTGCTCTGGTTGAAGGTAGGGATGGGGTGGATCCTGGGCCATCTGTTCATCTCCTCCATCTTCTGAAGCTACCTGAGAAAGCTGTGGGGTCTTGCACCACAGTCTCCTCCTTCCGCCATTCCGCAGACCCTGGTCTGGCAAAGGTCACCAGTGGCTTCCTTTGTCCAAATCCAGTGAATACTTCCAGTCTTTACCTTTTAGATACGCTGCCACACTGTTGGTCCTCATTGCCCTACTCTCTCCTTGTTTACCTTCTACTTTTTCGCCTGATTATCTTTTCTAGTCTCCTTCACGGGATCCTTGGAACTGATGCTTTCTGGGATCTCAGTGTTGACTCATATACTTCTCTTTCTGCACTATATCCTTAGGTGAGCATACCCATGCTCCTGACTGCAACTTCCATCTGCCATTGTTCACCAGCCCATGTCTCCAGCATAGCCCTGTTTTCCAAACTTCTCTCATAGGTATCTAACTCCCGATTGGATAGGTCCACATGAAGTCCCTACAAACTTTACAAACTCAACACGCTCAAAATCGAGTCACTCTCTTCCCCTAGGGTCCCTGGGTGGTACAAATGGTTTGCTCTCTGAAAGGTTGTAGGTTTGAACCCACCCAGTGGCTCTGTGGAAGAAAGACCTAGCAATCTGCTTCCACTAGTATTATAGTCAAGAAAACCCTACGGACAACAGAGAGTCCAGGACAGAGCAGGAGAAAAATGTAGAATTCGAATTCGCGAAAAAAGTCCAGACTTACTGGTCTGATAGAGACTGAAGGAACCAGTGAAACTATGGCTCCCAGACACTCTAACTCAGAACTGAAACCACTCCCAAAGCCCACCTTTCAGACAAAGATTAACCTAACTTAACCTATTGCCATCAAGTCAATATCGACTCATAGTGACCCTATAGGACAGGGTAGAACTGCCCCATAGGGTTTCCAAGGAGAGCCTGGTAGATTTGAACTGCAAACCTTTTGGTTACCAGTTGTAGATTAGACAGGCGTATAAAATCCTGGTGGCATAGTGGTTAAGAGCTGCAGCTGCTAACCAAAAGGTTGGCAGTTCGAATCCGCCAGGTGCTCCTTGGAAACTCTATGGGGCAGTTCTACTCTGTCCTATAGGGTCACTAGGAGTTGGAATGCACCTATGGCAGTGGGTTTTTTGGTTTATAAAACAAAAAATAGCACACCTGAGGAATGCGCATCTTAGTTCAATCAAATATACGAGACCGAATGGGCAGGAAGGGACAAGAACTGGATGAATGGACACAGGGAACCCAGGGTGAAAGGGGGTAGCATGCTGACACACTGTGGGGATTGCAACCAATGTCACAAAACAATATTTGTATAAATTTTTGAATGATAAATTAACTTGAGCTGTAAACTTTCACTTAAAGCACAATTAAAAAAAAAATCTCTATGGAGCAGTTCTACTCTGTAACATACGGGGTTACTGTGAGTCAGAATGGAAACCCTGATGGTGTAGTAGTTAAACGCTACAGCTGCTAACCAAAAGCTCGGCAGTTTGAATCCACCAGGCACTCCTTGGATACTCTATGGGGCAGTTCTACTCTGTCCTACAGGGTCACTATGAGTCGGAATCCACTCGATGGCAACAGCAATGGCTTATGAGTCAGAATCAACTTGACAGCAATGGGTTTTGTTGTTGTTGTTTATCTTCCCCTTTATCTGCTCCTCCTTCTATATTCCTGACCTCAGCCCATGACACCAGAATTCATCCACGTCAGAAACCCAAGTTCTTTACTTTCACTTTCCACATCAAATCAGTCTCCAAGGCTGGCTAATCCCAACTATGTCTTTGTCTTCACAACCTCATTATCATCTCTCCCTGGGCCTCTCAAGTGTGAGCTCCAGTCTTGTCCCTCGTGAACCTGTCATTTGACCTGCAGCCAGGGTGATCAGTCTAAAATGCACAGCTATCTAGCCATGTTACCCTCTTGTTTAAAACACACCAGTGGCTCGCCATTGCCTAAAACATCAAGGCCTGCTCCTTTCTGTGATGTACAACACCTTCACCACACAGCGTAGCCAGCCTCTTGCTTCCTGCTTTGTGCTGCCCCTCAGAGACCTCACACTGGCCTGCAGGTTTTTCTATTTGTCCACCCAATGTTTTAAACAGTATAAATTATTCGCCAATATAAATGTGGAAAATTTCACCTAAAATTAAGATTTCCCTTAAAAAATAGAATGATCTAGTAACACTGAGCCCACTTTCCCTCATAGAAACAACTGATTGGTTCTCAACCAGGGACAGTTTGGGGTTGTCAAAATGATGAGAAGGGGAGTACCATTTGCATATTTGTGTCAATCAAAATCCTGCTTACCATTATTGGTGCCTAGAACCTGTTTTAAATAAACAGATACTTTTGCACAATTTAAATCCACCCTGAATTTTCTAGGAAAGCGTCTGTGCTATAAATTAAAGAAAGGCTATGCTTCAATTTTGTTCTGAACTTCACCAAGAATTGATCACCACTTTGGATGTCATATCACTAACAGCAACAATTCTTGTGGCATTTGAGTCCCCAACACAACACTCCTTATTATCTATATCATTCTGCGTTTGTAGCGGGCCCATTGACAATGATTTCACAGAGCTGCAAGGACCCAGCTACCTCATTATGTCTTCTAGAGTAACTGGGCCCAAGCATTTACGTATGTTATTTATATCACCTATATTTACACGTAATAGTATAAATTACTTTCATTTTTCCTTTGTATTATAGGTAGAGCATTATATTTTTTTATTTCGGAAATATGCATAGGTAGGTTATACTAGCCCTGGCGGTGCAGGGCTTAAGAGCTCAGGCTGCTTATCAAAAAGGTCGCAAGTTCAAATCCACCAGTGGCTCCTTGGAAACCCTATGGGGCGGTTCTACTCTGTCCTGTAGGGTCACTATGAGTCACAACAACAGATTATACTACCTATGAGTTTCATTTTAGGATAGTAAAGGGGTGTTATAAAATGTGTGCCATAATAAGGGGGTGTTGAGTCTGCCCGTGCTGAGAAGTACTCACTGCCTTAGCTGAATCACAGTCTGTTCCCTGGTTCTCTGCGATGCCTTGTAGGTATCTGACTTTTCTGTCCTGCTCTAACGATCCCAAGCCACTTAGAGCGTGCCATGTACGAGGCTCTCCTCCCCTCATTTGTCAGCGTGGTTGTGAGGATTGAGTTATGGCAGATGGTGTGTGCACAGTCCCTGAGACAGAGCGAGTGCTTTGCTCCACACCTCTGTATATGGCATCATCTCAGCCTGGACTCCTGATCCCTGCTCTCTGCCTAATGAAGTGTTACCCCTCCACTATGATACCTCCTCCAGGAAGCCTTCCTTTAACTCTCAGACTGGGCTGAGCACCCCTCCTTTGTAGTAGGAAGTACATTCCTCTCTACCCTGAAATTATCTACTCATGTGCCTAGCTCTCTAACTTAGACAGTAAGCAGTAGGAGGGCAGGGACCACAGGAACCATGCCCTCCTGTGGTCTGTGTGAGCACAAAGCAGGAGCTTGGTGAGTGTATCTCATTGTTGAACTGCTGCTGCAGCAAAGCCTAGAAGCTGCAGGAACATGACCTGGCCTGCTGGGCTCCTTTGTGTGGGAGCAGACCAGTGCATAAGCTGCGGGCTTACCAGAGTTTTCAGGATGGTCCATACATCTTTTTCAGCAAATACTTCTCTGAGCTTGTACCAGCCCAGTGTGGTAGCAGTGTGGCAGAGGGCAGAGCGGCAGACCTGGAGAGACAGGAAGGCTGAGTGTAAGGAGTTATGGGAGCATGGCTAAGGGACACGAAGGGGCACAAGGAAGGGAGACAAAGAGCAGCAAGGTCAGCCTCCAGTGAACTGAGAGGGAACGAGGGCTTAGGAGGAAGGCGGGGGTCTTGGAAGCTGTTTGCCTTTACCTACATCCTTTATTCCCACTAATGAGAAGCTAAAAGTGACAGTTATAGTGGTTTTCCCAGTTGTTGCCAGAGCGACAAAACTCTCTATCTCATAGCGTTACCCATCCATCCACTCATGGCCTCCCACCCCCACTAAACAGTCTCCTTGAAAACAGACTTCCCCAGAGTCTTGACCACCCAACTCTGGTGGTCCCCATGCTAAATCAGACTCTGTCAGAAATATCACTGCTGAGTTCATGGGTAGGACTCCACCCCCACAGTGATAACCCCAATTCAATCACTTGTCAGAGCATCTCAGAGGTGCCTGCCAGAGTCTCAGCCATGGCAAAGTGGCCAGTTCAATGGAAACTGGGTGTCCTGTTGTAAATGGAGTCAGCCACTTTGCAAGTGTGACTTTTCCCAGTTGCAGTTCACATGCTTGGGCTCAGAGCTGGGCTCATCCACTCTGGAACACCGGTCGGTTCCGGGCCTCTCTGTTCTGCCCACACACTGCCTTCAACTAGCGTCTCTCCCCAGGAAGCCCCGTCTCCATTCACTGGTAAGGACATGGGCAGAAAGCAGCTTGGAGAGGAGGTCACTGCAGCCAAGGACAGGGACCAGAGAGAGGAACCGGTGCCAGACCATGCAGTTTCCCTCCTTAGAGTTTTCACACCCACCATGTTCCACTGTGTGTCGGTGGCCAGTGGAATAGAGGCAGGAATTGGAGGAGACCCCAGTGCAAGCATCTGGTCATCTCTAATCTCATACTGAAACTCTCCAGGGTCAGAGACTCAAGTTGGTTCCTCCAGGATCTTTCAATCCTTCTACCACCTCTTTCAACACACTCAACATTTTAAATTTGAGCCTTTACTTCCCATGAGAACAGGGGCCTGAAGACCAGACTCCAAGGCCTTGCCTCTCACCTGAGCCACGCTGGCATTCACATCCTTCAGGTGGAGCACTAGGAGGACTACCAAGTTGAGGATCTGATATTTCAAGGGGAAGACAAGGACCCTCCTTTTGACCTTGGCCAACAGAGCTCCATAGATCTCAAAGGCTATGAAACGCAGATACTCTGACTCCTGGGTGAGAAGACACACACACATGCATGCACATGAACATAAGGGTGGATACCTCTAACTCTGTCTGCTCAGCCACCCAGGAACAGGTGGCCCCCCAGCTCCACCCCCCAAGTGTGTGCTCCTCGTACACTCGTTTCCCCCACCCATGATTTGCTTTGTGTCTACAGCATCCTCTGTCCCAGCTCTGTCCCCTTTGCTGCTGCCATCTGTCCTCTTGCTCCATTTCACCCCCTTTACAATCATTTTGCAAGAGGACATAAGCATCAGCCCCCTTCCAGATGGCACTGTGTTCCAGCAAACTCTGCCCAACTCCCTTATTTTACAGGCCTCCCCCCGCTCCAGGAAGGAAAAGAACCCCCTCAGCGGACTTCACCTCCTCAAAGAAGGGCCCCAACGTGAAGGTGAGCTGAATAATGAAAGAGGCCGAGTGCCGCCAGGTGAGATGCTCAACGAGACACTTCAGCACCAGGAAAGTCTCCACCACGATGTCATTGTCCAAGGAGTAGCAGCAGTTGAGCACATAGGGCTGGAGGATGCAGAGCTGTCTCACCTGCAGAGGCAGCTGCTCAGGAAATGCAGAGGTTGGGGAAATCCTCATTCTAAGCCAAGGAACAATCACTCCAATTCAATTCAATCGCAGGAAGAGCCAGTGGTCATCTTTTTCATCTCAGAACTGGGACTAGTCTAGCAAATGGGTGGCAGTCATGGTGGCCTCACAGAAGGGCATTTGGGCAGGTATCTTTTCTTCTCCGTGAGAAGAGGGGAGAAGACAGAGGAGACCCCCTTTCCACTACACCCATGAATCCCCCCATCTCCATTGCTTTTATCATCCCTGGTGATGATATCAATCTCCAGGTGACCTGGGTGGTCTGGATTATGGAATTGGCTCAGCTCATTCTATGAAGCAGCCCATGTGAGAACCTTCCCAGGCGGCCTTTCCCTGAAGGGAGAAGGCATTAATGGTTCAAGCCCCTGATTTCTGTCCTCAGTGGACTGGCCTCATGAGAAGTTGCTCTGCTTGATCCCGTGAGTATGTCCCACTCCATCTGTAACTGAATGCTCTAGGCTTCCAAATCTGCTGATTCCTTCCCCAGGTGACAATACCTCCAGAGGGCATGCCCTTGGCCCTTGCCCCATTTCACCATGTTTCCATGCTTCGCGAAGATCTCTGCCATCTGCAGCAACAGCTTCACCGTGGCTGGCTCCTCATACTGGAAGCAGCCTGCCAGAACGTGTACAGTGACATCATCCACTATGGCTGCCACATCTCGGGACCGGAGCAGCTGTTGAAAGATCGAGAAAGGCTGAAACAATGGGCAAAGGGGAAAAAAAATTCTCAATGACTTTCGTAACCTGGTTTTCTACTTAGTAGTAAATAAATGTTCTTAAGGATTTGAAAGAATTGTTATAAGGCCAAAGCTTATTTATAAAATAAATTCATTCTATTATTCTAGAGCAGTCCCTGGGTGGTGCAAACAGTCAACACACTTGGCTGCTAACGGAAAGGTTAGCAGTTTGAATCCACTCAGAGGCATCCCAGAAGAAAGTCCTGGCAATCTACTTCCAAAAACTCAGCACTTACAAACTCTATGGATTCATGGTTAATCGCCTCCATAAACAACTGCTTCCTTTGCCATGAGACCGGAAGAACTGGATGGTAACTGGCTGCCATTATCGATCGTTTTGATCAAAGATTGTATAAAAGAATCTTGATAAAACAGGAAGATAATTTCAAATTCTCATGGAATCCACAATTTCTGGAGCTGTTGAGGCTGGATGAACCCCAGAACTATTTAGAGATAATCTCTAAATCTTAAGCCTTAAATCAAAAATATTCAAGCAATAGTTTCGCTTAATTAGTAAAGAATGTCTGCCTTGAGCCTTATGCTCCTCTAGAAAATTATCTACGTGAGACCAAATTGACAACAGCAACCCAAAGGTTTAGCTAGGAAGATCAGGGCTCGGTGAGTTTATGTTAACATTGGAGGAACAATTCGGAAAAGAGGATGAGAATGGTTGCACAAGTTGAAGAATGCAATTAATGTCACTGAATTGTACATGTAGAAATTATTGAATTGGTGTACGTTTTGCTGTGTATTTTCAGCAACAATTTCAAAACACACAAACAAAACGAAACAACCTTATGGAGCAAGTTCTACTCTGACACACATGGGATCACCATAAGTCAAATCTACTTGAAAGCAACTGGTTATCATCCCAGAAGACACTCATTCATGCAGCAAGTTTTCCTTAGGCATCTTTGACAAGGAAAGCTGTAGAAGATAAAAGTGAGGAAAGCAACTTGCCCTTGAGGGTCTTAACAATTCTGTTACGGAGTAAAGACTCACACAGGATGAACATTTCAAGGCCGAAACAATCTTGTACATATCGAAATCAAGGAAAAAATATTATAAACAGGTGTTGATTAACCTAGGAAAATATGAAAGAGGTGGCACATGAAGACTAAGGGACCAGGTGAATGGGGAATATGTGTACATGTGTGTTTAATGGGGTGGGGTGGGTACAGGCAAAGCAGAGATAATATGTAGGAATTAGCGTAATATAGTTGAGGGAGGGGCAATAAGGACACTAACCCAACTTGAGAGGAGGATCTTATAGGTGAGAAATGCTGAAAATGGGGGAGTTCTGCTTGGTAGGAAAGTCCTAGGATGGAGGAGACCCAGGTGTTATCTTTTGAAGTTGCTCCAAGCAAAGGTCTGGACTAGGCCAGGGCAGTGGGAATGGATAAGGGGTGACTCTGAGGAGCACTGTGATGTACGTATCAGTCAGATTGACTGACTTGTTGGAAAAGGAAAAGAAAAGAGAGAACACAAATTCTCCTAGATCCATACTTTCAAGGGTAAGGAAACAATTATTGGTCTCGACTCATCAAGAGGAAACCCTGGTGGCGTAGAGGTTAAGTGCTACGACTGCTAACCAAGAGGTCAGCAGTTCAAATCCACCAGGCGCTCCTTGGAAACTCTATGGGGCAGTTCTACTCTGTCCTATAGGGTCGCTATGAGTCGGAATTGACTCGACGGCAGTGGGTTTGGTTTTTTGGGGTTTTTACTCAACAAGAGCAAAAGAGGAAGAAGGAAACCAAAGTCTCAGAGAAGAAACTAGTCTACAGGACTAGTAGTCTACACGAACTATGGCCTCATCTACCATGAGACCAGAAGAACTAGATGGTGCCTGGCTACCACTACCGACCTTCTGATCAGGGTGACAATAGATGGACCCTAATAGAATAGGAGAAAAACGTGGAACAGAACTCAAATTCTTAAAAAGTCCAGACTTACTGGACCAGTTGAGACTAGAGGACCTGAGATACTCTTTAGCTTGAACTGAAGCCATCCCCTGAGGTCACCTTTTAGCAAAATAACAGATTGGCACACAAAATAAAGGATATTACCTGTGACCAAAGTGCTCCATTTAAAAAATCATCCATGTAAGACCAAAAGGCCAACAACTACTCTAGAGTAAAGATGTGAAAATAACGGAGCAGGGAAAAAAGAACACTGGAAATGGAACAACCAGAATGCAATAAAGAGAATGTTGACACATTATGAAAATGAGACTAATGTCACTGAACAATCTGTATAGAAATTGTCAAATGGGTACCTAATATTCTGTGTAAACTTTCACCAAAACCACGACAAAATATTAATTAAAAAAAAGAAAAGAATGAGGAGGAAAAGGGAATTATTGAGAGGACATTGTTACTATCATTCAACAGTATTAGTTAGGGGTCTCTGGGGCTAGCTAGGCAACGTCAAATAAGCAATGCTGACGCCAAAATTGTCAGCCCTGGCTGCACGTCAGAATCACTTGGGGACCTATGAAAAATGCTGATGCTGGGCCCCATGCCACCTCCCAGATTGTCATTTAATTTATCTGGGGTGGGGTCCAGGCATTGGTGTTATTTATGTTTCCCTGGAGATACTTACATGTAACCAGGGTTGTGAGAACCACTGCTCTAGACACTGAAGATTTGGGATCAACATGCCTTCTTGGACAACCTCATATGTACAAGTCAGCAGAGATGGGCTGGCTCAGACCTACTTATATGAATATGCCCACCTGGCACACACCTTTTATTTAAGGACAGGACGGCAGGCACATCATGGAAAAAATACTGTGCTGGAAAATATTTGCAATGCAGATGGCCAACTATTTTCTTTCTTTTTTGTGTATGACTTAGGTGCAAGTTTATGGAGCAAATTAGTTTCTCGTTAAACAGTTAAGTATACAAATTGCTTTGTGACTTTTGTTGCCAACCCTGTGATGTGTCAACACTCTCCTCTCCTCCACTCTGGGAGTTTCCATCCACTGTTTTCCTGTCCCTTCCTGCCTTCTTGTCTCTGCTCTTGGGCTGCTGTGCCCATTAGTATTGTATATGTGATTGAACTATGAAGGACATGCCTCACGTGTGTTACTGTTGGCCCTATAGGCCTGGCTAATCTTTGGCTGAAGGATGAACCTCGGGAGTGACGTCAGTACTGAGTTAAAAGGCTGTCCAAGGGCGATATTCTCGGGGTTTCTTCAGTCTCTGTTAGACCAGCAAGCCTGGTCTGTTGTGTGTGTGTGTGTGAATTTGAATTTTGTTCTACATTTCCCCCCCAACTCTGTCTGGGACTTTCTATTGTGATCCCTGCCAGAGCAGTCAGTGGTGGTAACCAGGCACCATCTAGTTGTCCTGGGCTCAGTCTGGTAGAGGTTGTGGTAGTTGTGGTCCATTAGTCCTTTGGACTAATCTTTCCCTTATGTCTTCGGTTTTCTTCATTCTCCTTTGTTCCAGGTGGGTTATATAAGGGCATATTTATAAGTATTGCATTGCCTTCAGCAGCAAAAAGTTAGTAAAGGAAAAAGTGATAATAAAAACCAAAACCAAACCCAGTGCTGTTTGCTATCAATTAAAGAATGGCTTCTACATCCACACCATGGAATTGAAGACAGCCATTAAAAAGGCTGAAATGATTCCAGCATTACAAAATGCATTGAACAATACAAAAGTATAATCCAATGAGATGGTCAAAATCCAGAAAAGTTATATAACATGATCCTGTCCTCTTAAAATAAGCAATGATTTTAAAACCCCAGATCTGTATATATCTGTGTATGATTATTTGAGCGTAGAGAAAAATATAGAAAGATACGTTCTTCTTTGCTTGCATGAAATACCTGGGAGACCCAAACCCAGTGCCCTCGAGCCGATTCCGACTCAGAGTGAGACGAGGAGGTAAAAAGGTGTAGGACTGAGATGATCAGAGGGGAAGGCAAATGTACATTTATGCAAAATGCATGCATATGCAGATTATTTAAAATAAGATGCAAAGGGAAAAAGCTGATAAGACATATTTAAAATACATGCACTTGCTTTTGTATGTATTCATGCATGCATATGTGAATATATATGTATCTAGGTTCCTGTTACTGTGTGGCCTGAGTGACAAAGAAATGTTCACAGGCAGTTGGGCAGGTTTTTCCTCTCTTTGATTGGCAGCCTGGCTGACCAGTTGCCATGAATCGACTCTGACTCATGGCGACCCATGTGTACCAGGCAGATCCACCTAATTTACTTAGTGGTTGAGCCAATTTCTGAGCTACTCTGAGCCTCGATTTTATCCTCTACAAAACAGAGGTGATAATACCTTTTCTTCACAGAGTTATGGTGAAAATGAAAACTGAGCAATTCATTAATTAAAAGAAAGAAAAGAAATAGACTGAACTCCCCCATTCCTTGGGTGCCCCAAAGAGAGGCACATAGCCCTTTCTGTTTTAAATATTTATATTTATGATCCTCACAGGAAAGTGGATAAGATAACAAAACAACCAACAAGGACACTACAAAAGTCTGTGAAACATTAGAAGGCTTTTACAATCATGGTCTCTCATTTTTAGTTCTCACTTTCTTAGCTGGTACCTGAAATCCCATCCATTTAAAAATCTACTGGCACTCCCTTTGATTGCTGAGAGTGGGGTCAATCACCTCCCTACTTGAGTGAGGTGTCTGCAGTGGAGTCACTAGGGTTGGTGTCACCTAGTGCAGCAACTCATGATGCCACCGCCCCCCCCCACGGACCTCCTCCCATATCAGACCACACAGAATTCCTAATGATGTTTTTTGTACTAATGTTACTCAAAAAATGTAATTCCCATATATTGCTCCTTTTTTTCCTTTAATTACTACTTCCTTCTCAAAAAGCTTATTGATATAGCATCACAAATACTAATTGCCACAATATGGTAGCTAAAACACCAGAAAATTTGACACTGGCAGGGAAGCAGGGCCAATATGGCAGAGTAGTCAGACACTTCTGGTGAACCCACTTACGACAAAGATCCAAAATACAAGTGAAATGATTATATATATGACAGGCTAGGATTCCTGAACATCAAAGGCAAAGTTAGAAAATGGACTGAGTGGCAGGGAGAGGGAGAGGTGGTTCAGGAAGCAGAGAGGAGATCTCGGAACTGAATTGATGGGAACCCTGAGGCACCATTCCCAGGAGTGACTACAGCAGGCTGGTGGTACCATTTAGTCACACTGTCCTCAGGGAGAAACAGCCAGCCGCACAGCCTACTCACACCTCTGAAACCAGAGAAAAATGGTGCTCTCAGCAAAAGCTAAGTACTTCCGTATATTTTATTGTGTCCCCAGTCCCCTAGCTGGCTTCAGTGGCTTTTGATTTCCCTGGGCCTGAGATAGGATCTACTGAACATCCTGAGCCATTCACCCAGTCTTGGAGAAGGAATAAATTAACATTTTGGGAAAAAGATAATCTGCCAGCTCCACTAAGCTGGGGAGCTCAGGACAGAAATGGCTCCTGTCCAGGTATAAACTGTCCATGGACTTTGAATACCTTTTACCTCTGCATGGATCTGTGGGGGCCTATTTCAGAAGAATAGGCCCTTGTTGGCAGACTGCGACTGTTTCAGCTGTGTGGTGGAGGGGTGGGTGTTTGATGTTTGACACCGCTTTGCCTATTAAACAGAGTCCTCACCTACCCACATCAGGGACTTAAGGGCTGGTGGCTCCACTCAGGCCACCCAGCCACCATGACAGGGGTCCAAGGATAACTGGTACCTACCAGTCCTTACAGCCAAAAGCATTGGGTGCCCATGGTCTGGCTGCAGAACCTACCCACCTACGTGCTGTAGGGAACAGGGACATGCTTTACTCGGAGGCACTCAGGGGATGGTTGTCAGCCCCCTGCCTTGTATAGAGTGTGACCCTCTGTCGCAACCAGATACCAGTACCTACACCAATCACCCCTGCCCTTCTAACACTGTAGGACAGAGCCTATACCACACACTTGATGACCAGCTACCTGGACACCTGAGCTGAATCCATACAAGAAAAGTGAATGGACTTCTAGGCTCATATACCTGATAAAAGCTCTAGCCATCTGGTGACAGGACATCAGAGCTTCAATGGCAAAAATTAGGTAGCTCACTCAAGCAACCTATTTGGGCACATCAAAACAATACAAAGCAAGAAGCTAGGATACAGTAAGCAAACGTAAAATAAACTAATACAACAACTTATAGATGGCTCGAAGACAACAGTCAATATCAAATCACATAAAGAAGCAGACCATGATCGCTTCAACAAGCTCTCAGGACAAACAATCAAGGGGTCTTCTGGATGAAGGTGCCTTCCTGGAATTACCAGATGCAGAATACAAAGGATTAATATACAGAACTCTTCAAGACATCAGGAACGAGATTAGGAAGGAGATCAGGCAATAAGCAGAACAAGCCAAGGAACACACAGATAAAGCAGTTGAAGGAATTAAAAAGGCTATTCAAGAACATAATGAAAATTTTAATAAGCTGCAAGAATCCATAGAGACAGCAATCAGAAATTCAGATTAACAATAAAATTACAGAATTAGACAACTCAATAGAAAGTCAGAGGAGTAGAATTGTGGAAGTGGAAGGCAAAATTGGCGAGACTGAAGATAAAGCACTTGGCACCGATATATTTGAAGAAAAAATAACATTAAAATTTTTTTTTAATGAAGAAACCCTAAGAATCATGTGGGACTCTATCAAGAGAAATAACCCATGAGTGATTGCAGTACCAGAACAGGGAGGGATAACAGAAAATACAGAGAGAATTGTTGAAGATTTGTTGGCAGAAAACTTCCCTGATATCATAAAAGATGAGAAGATATCTATCCAAGATGCACATTGAACTCTACATATGGTCGATCTTAAAAGAAAGTCACCAAGACAAATTATAATCAAACTTGTCAAAACCAAAGATAAAGAGAAAATTTTAAGAGCAGTTAGAGATAAAAGAAAAGCCACCTACAAAGGAGAGTAAATAAGCTTGGACTACTCGGCAGAAACTACGCAGGCAAGAAGGTACTGGGATGACTCATATAAAGCACTCAAGGAAAAAAAATTGCCAGCCAAGAATCATATATCCAGCAAAATGTCTCTCAAATATGAAGGTAAAATTAGGACATTTCCAGATAAACAGAAGTTTAGGGAATTTGTAAAACACAAAACAGAACTACAAGAAATACTAAAGGGAGTTCTTTGGTTAGAAAATCAATAATACCAGGTATCGACCCAAGATTAGAACACTCGGCAGAGCAATCAGATGTCAACCCAGATAAGGAAATCACAAAAATAAATCAAGGTAAACACTCAACACAGGGACACAGTGATGTTATTATGTAAAAGAAGACAACATTAAAACAATAAAGAGGGACTAAGAAATGTAGTCATAGATCTTTCATATGGAGAGGAAGACAAGGTGACACAAGGAAATAAAAGTTAGGCTTAAACTTAGAAAAATAGGGACAAATATTAAGGTAACCACAAAGGAGGCTAACAATCCTACTCATCAAAATAAAATACAAGAAAAAAATAGAGACTCAGCAGAAACAAAACCAACAACAATGAGTAACAGGAAAAGACAATACATAAACTACTCAGCACAAAAAATTAAGAAGGAAAAAGAAACTGTCAACAACACCAAAAAAGACATCAAAATGACAGAATTAAACTCATACCTATCCATAATTATACTGAACGTAAATGGACTAAATGCACCAATAAAGAGACAGAGAGTGGCAGAATGGATTAAAAAAAACACGCTCCGTGTATATGCTGCCTACAAGAGACACACCTTAGACTTAGAGACACAAACAAACTAAAACTCAAAGGATGGAAAAAATATATCACGCAAACAACAATCAAAAGAGCAGGAGTGGCTATATTAATTTCTGACAGAATAGACTTTAAAGTTAAATCCACCACAATGGATAAGGAAGAACACTATAGAATGATTAAAGGGACAATACACCAAGAAGATATAAACATATTAAATATTTATGCACCCAATTACAGGGCTGTAAGATACATAAAACAAACTCTATTAGCACTGAAATGTGAGATAGACAGCTCCACAATTAGAGTAGGAGACATCAACACACCACTTCCGGTGAAGGACAGGACATCCAGAAAGAAGCTCAATAAAGGCAAGGAAGATCTAAATGCCACCATCAACCAAATTGACCTTATAGACATACACAGAACACTCCACCCAACAGCAGACACATATATTTTCCTTTCTAGTGCACAGAGAACATTCTCTAGAATAGACCACATATTAAGTCATAAAGCAAGCCTTAGCAGAATCCAAAACATCAAAATATTACAAAGCATCTTCTCTGACCATAAGGCCAGAAAAGTGGAAATCAATAACAGAAAAAGCAGGGAAAAGAAATCAAACACTTGGAAACTAAACAATACCCTGCTCAAAAGAGACTGAGTTATAGAAGACATTAAGGATGAAATAAAGAAATTCATAGAATCCAATGAGAATGAAAACTCTTCCTATCAGAACCTTTGGGACACAGCAAAAGCGGTGCTCAGAGGTCAATTTATATCAATAAACGCACACATACAAAAAAAAGAAACGGCCAAAATCAAAGAATTATCCCCACAGCTTGAACAAATAGAAAGAGAGGAATTAAAGAAACCCTCAGGCAGCAGGAGAAAAGAAATAATAAAAATTAGAGCAGAATTAAGTGAAACAGAGAACAGAAAAACAATTGAAAGAGTTAACAAGACCAAAAGCTGGTTCTTTGAAAAAAATAACAAAATTGATAAACCATTGGCCAAACTGACAAAAGAAAAACAGGAGAGGAAGCAAAAAACCCAAATAAGAAATGAGATGGGCGATATCAAAATAGACTCAACTGAAATTTAAAAAAATCATATCAGATTATTATGAAAAATTGTACTCTAACAAATTTGAAAACCTAGAAGAAATGGATGAATTTCTAGAAGCACACTACCTACCTAAACTAACACAAACAGAGGTAGAACAAATAAATAAACCTATAACAAAAGAAGAGATTGTAAAGGTAATCTAAAAACTCCCAACAAAAAAAAGTCCTGGCCCAGGCGGCTTCGCTGCAGAGTTCTACCAAACTTCCAGAGAACAGTTAACACCACTACCGTTAAAGCTATTTCAGAGAATAGAAAAGGATGGAATCTCCCAAACTCATTCTATGAAACCAGCATATCCCTGATACCCAAACCAGGTAAAGACACCACAAAAAAAGAAAATTACAGGCCTATATCCCTCATGAACTTAGATGCAAAAGTCCTCAACAAAATTCTAGCCAACAGACTTCAACAACATATCAAAAAAATAATTCACCATGACCACGTGGGATTCATTATGCAGGGATGGTTCAACATTAGAAAAACAATTAATGTAATCCATCACATAAATAAAACAAAAGACAAGAACCACCTGATCTTATCAATTGATGCAGAAAAGGCATTTGACAAAGTTCAACACCATCATAAACAACATCATAAAAACTCTCAGCAAAATAGAAATAGAAGGAAAATTCCTCAACATAATAAAGGGCATTTATACAAAGCCAACAGCCAACATCATCCTAAATGGAGAGAGCCTGAAAGCATTCCCCTTGAGACTGGGAACCAGACAAGGATGCCCTTTATCACTACTGTTATTCAGCATTGTGCTGGAAGTCCTAGCCAGAACAGTTAGGAGAAATAAAGAAATAAAGGGCATCCAGATCGGTAAGGAAGAAGTAAAAGTATCTCTATTTACAGATGACATGATCTTATACACAGAAAACCCTAAAGAATCCTCAATTCAGCAGAGTATCAGGATACAAAATAAACATTCAAACATCAGTTGGATTCCTCTACACCAACAAAAAGAACATCGAAGAGGAAATCACCAAATCAATACCATTTACAGTAGCCCCCAAGAAGATAAAATACTTAGGAATTAATCTTACCAGAGATGTAAAAGACCTATACAAAAAAAAAAAAAAACTACAAGACACTACTGCAAGAAACCAAAAGAGAACTACATAAGTGGAAAAACATACCTTGCTCATGGATAGGAAGACTTAACATTGTAAAAATGTCTCTTCTACCAAAAGCCATCTATAGATACAATGCAATTGTGATCCAAATTCCAATGACATTTTTTAATGAGATGGAGAAACAAATCACCAACTTCATATGGAATGGAAAGAGGCCCCAGATAAGTAAAGCATTACTGAAAAAGAAGAACAAAGTGGGAGGCCTCACACTACCTGATTTTAAAACCCATTATACCATCACAGTAGTCAAAACAGCCTGGTTCTGGTACAGCAACAGATACATAGACCAATGGAACAGAATTGAGAATCCAGACATAAATCCATCCATGTATGAGCAGCTGATATTTGACAAAGGACCAGTGTCAGTCAGTTGGGGAAATGATAGTCTTTTTAACAAATGGTGCTGGCATAACTGGATATCCATCTGCAAAAAAATGAAACAAGACCCATACCTCACACCATGCACAAAAACTAACTCAAAATGGATCAAAGACCTAAATATAAAACCTAAAATGATAAAGATCATGGAAGAAAAAACAGGGACAATGCTAGCAGCCCTAACACACGGCATAAACAGTATAGAAAACATTGCTCACAACGCACAAACACTGGAAGAGAAACTAGACAACTGGGAGCTCCTAAAAATCAAACACCTACGCTTATCCAAAGACTTCACCGAAACAGTGAAAAGATTACCTACAGTCTGGGAAAAAGTTTTTAGCTATGACATTTCTGATCAGCGTCTAATCTCTAAAATCTACATGATACTGCAAAAACTCAACTACAAAAAGACAAATAACCAAATTAAAAAATCGGCAAAAGATATAAACGGACACTTCACTAAAGAAGACATTCAGGTAGTTAACAGATACATGAGGAAATGCTCACGATCATGAACCATTAGAGAAATCCAAATCAAAACTACAATGAGATTCCATCTCGCCCCAACAAGGCTGGCGTTAATCCAAAAAAACACAAAATAATAAATGTTGGAGAGGTTGTGGAGACTGGAACACTTATGCACTGCTCGTGGGAATGTAAAATGGTACAACCACTTTGGAAATTGATTTTGCACTTTCTTAAAAAGCTAGAAATAGAACTACCCATACCATCCAGCGATCCCACTCCTTGGAATATATCCTAGAGAAATAAGAGCCTTTACTTGAACGGATATATGCACACCCATGTTCATTGCAGCACTGCTTATAATAGCAAAAAGATGGAAGCAACTGAGGTGCCCATCAATGGATGAGTGGTTAAATAAATTATGGTATATTCACGCAATGGAATACTACACATCAATAAAGAACAATGATGAATCTGTGAAACATTTCATAACATAGAGGAATCTGGAAGGCATTATGCTGAGTGAAATTAGTTGCAAAAGGACAAGTATTGTAAGATACCATTATTATAAGAACTCGAGAAATAGTTTAAACAGAGAAGAAAATATTTTTTGATGGTTACCAGAACGGGGAGAGAGGAAGGGAGAGGGGAATTCACTAATTAGATAGTAGATAAGAACTACTTTAGGTGAAGGGAAAGACAACACACAATACAGGAGAGGTTAGCACAACTCGACTAAACCAGAAGCAAGGCCAGCATACCAGGGTCGGGGGTTTGGGGACCATGGTTTCAGGGTACATCTAGGTCAACTGGCATAATAAAATCTATTAAGAAAACATTCTGCATCCCACTTTGGAGGGTGGCGTCTGGGGTCTTAAATGCTAGCAAGCCGCCATCTAAGATGCATCAATTGGTCTCAACCCAGCTGGAGCAAAGGAGAATCGAGAACACCAAAGACACAAGGTAATTATGAGCCCAAGAGACAGAAAGGGCCACATAAACCAGAGACCACATTAGCCTGAGACCAGAAGAACTAGACGGTGCCTGGCTACAACCGATGACTGCCCTGACAGGGAACACAAATGAGAACCCCTGATGGAGCAGGAGAGCAGTGGGATGCAGACCTCAAATTCTCATAAAAAGACCAGACTAAATGGCCTGGCTGAGAGTAGAAGGACCCCAGAGGTCATGGTCCCCAGTCCTTCTGTTAGCCCAAGACAGGAACCATTCCCAAAACCAACTCTTCAGACAGGGATTGGACTGGACTATGGGATAGAAAGTGATACTAGTGAGGAGTGAGTTTCTTGGATCAAGTAGACACATGAGACTATGTGGGCAGCTCCTGTCTGGATGGGAGATGAGAGGGCAGAGGGGGTCAGAAGCTGGCTGAATGGACACAAAAATAGAGGGTGGAGAGAAGGAGTGTGCTGTCTTATTAGAGGGAGAGCAACTAACAGTATATAAATTTTTGTAAGAGAGACTGACTTGATTTGTAAACTTAAAAAAAAAAAATTAAAAACCAGATAGTAAGTGCTAAAAAAAAAAAAAAGAGTGAAAGAAACCAAACATGTTGCTGTTGATTCCCACTCATAGAGATCCTATAGGACGGAGTGGCACTGCCTCATAGGGTTTTCAAGGGGCAGGTGGTAGATTCGAATTGCCGATCTTTTGCTTGGCTACCATATCGCTTAATCGCTGCACCAGGAGGGCTCCAGAACATTAGTTTACTTAACTGATAAAAATGGTCTACCTTGAGCATATGCTCTTTTAAGAACTATATATCTAGGATCAAACTGACAACAGTAACTCAAATGATTTGATAGGGACCTTAAGGAGCAGTGAGTTTATCTTATCGAAGGAGGAACAACTCAGAAGAGGGTGAGAATGATTGCACAACTTGAAGAACGTAATCAATGTCATTAAATTGTACATGTAGAAAAAAAAAACACTGGCAGCAACAAAAACAGCTCATGCCTGTGGCGTGTACAGTGATTGTACTGTGTGGTTGTAACTGGGTAATAATGACAGCTCTGACAGGAGCCCATTAAAAAAAAAAAAAACCAAACCCATTGCCATCGAGTTGATTCCAACTCATAGCGACCCTAGAAATTTCAAAAAGTAAATTAACATACAGTTTTAGCCTTGTTGGTATATTGATACATGTAAGCTGGACTTATGAAAAATGTTTTTGTTGTTATAACTAACAGGGATATTTTTATAGACAGTCATTTTGGTGTCATCCCCTCTGACGGTGTCACCCGCTGTGGTCCGCACCACCCACACCTCTGTGGTGATGACACTGGGTGCTAGTCTGAGCTTTCTCCCAAGCAGGCTGGTCCCCCCCCCTTCCCCTCTCAGCCTCAAGCACCAGTAAGTGTGACATATGAGTGAAGTTTCACTCAGTGTCATTTTGTTTCAGTTGGATATTGTGCATTTGGAGGAGCTTCTAGACCAGTACTCTATGGAGCAGTTCTACCCTGTCCTGTAGGATCACTATGAGTCGGAATCGACTTGACGGCAATGGGTTTGTTTTTTTGTTTGTTTGTTTGCTTCTAGACCAGTGGTTCTCAATCCTAGCTGTATTTCCAGAATATAGCTTTAAACTTGGAAGCTTTTAAAACAAAACAATGCTTGGACCCTGTCATGGATTGAATTGTGTTCCCCAAAAAATGTGCGTATTAACTTGGTTAGGCCATGATTCTCAGTTTTGTACGGTTGTCCTCCATTTTGTGATTGTAATTTTATGTTGAGAGGATTAGGGTGGAATTGTAACACCACCCTCACTCAGGTCACCTCCCTGATCTAAGGCAAAGGGAGTTTCCCCAGGGTGTGGCCTGCACCACCTTTAATCCCTCAAGAGATAAAAGAAAAGGGAAGCAAGCATAGAGTTGGGGACCTCCTACCACAAGGAAAGCAGCACCAGGAGCAGAGCGTGTTCTTTGGACCTGGGGTCCCTGCGCCTGAGAAGCTCCTTGGCCAGGGGAAGATTGAGGACAAAGACCTCCCTCCAGAGCTGACAGAGAGAGAAAGCCTTCCCCTGGAGCTGACACCCTGAACTTGGACTTGTAACCTACTAGACTGTGAGAAAATAAATTTCTCTTTGTTAAAGCCATGGTATTTCTGTTATGGCAGCACTAGAGGACTAAGACAGACCCTGTCCCGTATCAATTCAATTAGAATAGAGTAGGGGGAGGGTTGGCACCAACCTTTTTAAAAGCTCCCCAGGAGACTCTAATATGCAGCCAAAATTCAGAACCACTGCTCTAAAGAGAGTCACATTCATCTCATGGGGCTTGTATCTTACACTGTTCTCAAAACTGGGTCCAAGGACTACCTATACTACAAAACCCACTGGTGTGCTTTTAGAAAATGAAGACTTCTGGGCCTCACCTTACCTTCATTAAATGAAAATCTCTGGGGACAGGGCCTAGAAGTCTGCATTTAAAGCAGGAAAATGGATGAGGATAACAAAACAACCAACAAGGATGCCACAAAAGTCTGTGAAACATTAGAAGGCTTTCATAACCACGGTCTCTCATTTTTAGCTCTTGATTCACTTCCGTACCTGGTACCTGAAACACCATCCAGTTTCAAATCTACTGGCTTTTTTAATTGCTGAGAGTGGGGTTCGCTCATCTCCCTACTCAGGTGAGACGCCCACAGTAGTGTCACTCGGGTCAGTGTTTATGATGTGCACTAATGCTTGAGACCCACCACCTTAAGGGACTCAGGGTTCTGGTCCTACATGCGCACATTCCCACATCCTTAGCAGGAGTTCTGCCAACATGGACATATATCCCTGAATACACGTATCAGCAACCCCACACTAACATGCACACGTTATTGTGCCGTAGTAGGCACCCACCAATACACCATTGCCCTGTAGCTCATATAAATACATTACGACGCACAAGGATGGCACCTGTTTGTATTCTTAAACTAGCATCATATTATCTCCTATGTCTGCAGTTATGTTCTAAAGTAATCCAGCTCCTGTAAAAAAAATCCTGGTAGCTTAAAATTTAAAAGGAGACTATTTAAAGCTGTGGTAAGTCAGAAATCCTGAAATGCTACCCAACTTTGCTGGTGGAAGAAAAAATTGGTACAATTTTATTGGAAAGCACTCGGCATTTATGTCAAAAGTTACAGAAGACATTCATAGTTTTTGAACCAACCCAGGCAGTCCTTGGGTTACAAACGTCCAATTTACGTGCAATCCATGGTTACAAACCAATCCCCATAAAGCTTATTATATTAAAAGTTCAAGGTACATACAGTGGTTCGTAATAACAAACTGACGCTACTTTGCAACACACATCAACACATTAATTATTCCTGCATTATTATGTTAAAGATATTTTAGTGTATCTGGAAGTGTTTCTTTAATGTTTTTTACACACAGAAAGATACACCATATATACTAAGACAAACATTTGACTAACTGATGTTAAATATGAACCATAAGTTACGTACAAATTCGACTTAAAGACAGGCTAAGGAACAGAATTTGTTTGTAATTCGGGGACTGCCTGTAATTCCACTTATATTCAGTCCTTAAGGAAGTAGTCTGAAATATGGAGAAAGGCTTTTGCACGGAGATGTTCATTACAGTGTTATTTTATAATAGTATAAAATTAGAAACAAAATGTCCAATACATTATAGTATACATCTGTGATGAAATATTATATCACCATTAAAATTTATGCTTACAATAAACATGTAATGACACGGGAAGTTCTTGAAGATCTTTTTACAACTAGAAATCTAAAGCCCAGAGTGATAAGTGACTGGCCCAAGGTCACACAGCAAACTAGAGACAGAAGGAATTGAGACAGGTCAGGCCTCTTGGCTTGTTTGGGCTTCCCTCCCCTCCAACCCAGGCACCATCATCAGGAATCAGCTTGATGTCAATGGTTATTGCAATTATTAATGGCTTTATCTTTTTTTTTCTTTAAACTTTTCATATTTTCTAAATTTACCACACTTTTTTCTGTCAGGGGGCTAAATTATGTTGAGTCAATCCGTGGGGCTGAACAAAGGTTAATTAAAAATGGCTGATCAATGCTGAGGCAGCTGACAGAAAGAGCCATGTTGTTACAAAAGTCTGGACATGTTACTCAGCCATAAAGAGAAATGAAGTCCTGAGGGATGCCACAACATAATGAAAACGTTATGCTCAGTGAAGTAAGTCAGTCACAAAAGGACAAAAACTGTAGCTCTCACTCATACAAAATAAGCAAATACATAGAAACCAAAGATTTTATTGTGGTTACCAGGGGCAGGGGGACGGGTGGATGTAAGGGGGAGCTTTTGCTTAGGGGACACTGAGTTTATGTTAATGGCGGTAGAGTAATTTGGAAAAAGATAATGAGAATGGTTGTACAACTTGAAGAATGTAACCAATGTTACCGAATTGTACACGTGGAAATTGCTGAAGCGGCGAATGTGTTGTTGTGTATATTTTCACCACACACACACAAAAAGTCAGGGCAGAGTCAAGCCACCTCAAGACTCAAGGAAGACTTAGAGCAGGTAAATTCAAAGCCCATGGCTCGTGATACCCTAATAAAACATCATTAACAATGTCCTCCAGCCCTTCCATGAGGCAGCAGTAGCTCAGGCCATCTCCTCCCCAGCCGTTTTCCCTGGAAGTGTCCACTGGATATGGCTGCCTTCTGAAAGGAAGCAATCACCCTCACTTGCCTCCTCCTCCCACCAAGACCACTCACCTCAGTCATGAACACAAGGGCTGTTAAGTGATTCGTGTACCGCAGTTCCTGGAGAATCCTGAGGATGAGGCTGAAGATGGGGCAGTTGTGCCAGCAGTTCTTAGCAACCATGGTCCTACCAACGAAGCACAGTGCTTAGGACCAGGCCTGGCCTGCAGGAAAAGCCGTCTCTGGCTGGAGACACAGGTGCAGGCTTACCTGGCCAGCAGGGTGACTCCGTCATAGTGTCCTTCAGGGTTGGTGAGTAGCGCCCAACCTCCAAGTGCCTGAATATCAGACACGTAGCATCCATACCCAGAACTTCGCATCAAGGTCTTCAGGGCCTCCACAGTGCAACTGGGGTAATGGCAGAAGCAGACTGCAGTCATCCACCACCCAGACTCCCCTCCCTGCTCCTGTGACCCGCCCCACAATCCAAACCTCCCATAGAATTGCAAACTGCTGGTGGTGAGGCAACCCTGAGAGGATCTTTTTGCAAATGAGGCAACCAAGAGAAATGTGGCACCCCCACAGTGACACAGAGAGTGAGCAGAAGGGCAAGGGATGAAATCCAGTCTCCATACTCTTGGTCCATTGTTGTATCTATTGCACTAATTTCACATTGGTACAGAATCTCTGTGTCAGCCTAGTCATTCACACTTGAAGAAAATGATCTTTTCTGAAAAGTCCAGGAAGGCCTCTCAAAATGATGTATGGGAAATGAACTCAGTACCTGGAGGGGGTGTGGGAAGGGTGATCCGGCCCAGCAGGCTGGGACCAGATCGGGTGAGTGGCAGGGGAGTAACTAGATGTGGGTGGTTTGCTGATGGGTCCTGGGCGCATTCACTAGCCATTCTGGCTCAGGGGCAGAAGGTACCTTACAGGGTCCAGCCACTCGGCTATGTGCTGCTGATCCTGGGTAATGTCAAGACTCCTTTCAACCACAAGAAAGGAGATCTGGAACAGCAAGGCCATAAACAGGGAGGGGAAGAAGGCCTGCACCTCAATCCGCCGGCTCGGTTCCAGCAGTAGTTCATAGATGGCCCTGGTGGCCTGGGGGTGGGAGGAGAGTGGGGCATTATCATCTTCATCATCTTCAACTTACAGCCCCACAGCCAATCACTGTGAAGGGCCTCCACAGTGCAACTGGGGTAATGGCAGAAGCAGACTGCAGTCATCCACCACCCAGACTCCCCTCCCTGCTCCTGTGACCAGCCCCACAATCCAAACCTCCCATAGAATTGCAAACTGCAGTAAAACCCACGCTGCTAGAACAAGGTAAGACTAAATTAGTGCGAGCCCTGAAAATAAAGGTCTATTTCTAGAATACTTTTGTTTAAGTGTTCTTCTAATTGTGATGGCTTTATTCTCTCACCATTCTCGAGAGTTAGTGAGGAGTGGTGCTTTTCTTACCCTAAGATCACCCAGTGAGAACCAGCATCCAGTTCTCCTGTCTTCCTAATAAGGCAGAGACCCCCGCCACCCTACCCCAAGCCCACTCCAAGACTGTGCCATTAGAATGTTCAACCAAGCACTGACACCAAAAAGAAAAGGGTGCAAAGAGCTCAGGCCAGCCTGGGACAGGCCATCAGGGAGTCCCCCTCTCTAGCACCCAGCCCCCCCTTCACTGGCCCCTTCCATACAATCAGTGGAGAGAGTTGTGTCCTCTGGCTGGGCTCCTGGTCATTTGCTCTCTGGTTTGAAGTGAGTCTCTGCAGAAGATGCTCCATAATCACTTTGTAGCTTTGGGGGAAGGATGCCAGGATTTCCCAGGGCCTGCGAAACCCTCTGTAGAGTCAGAAGCCCACCAATATGGTTAGCCGGCCATTCTCATGGGTTCCACAATGCTTCAGAGGGAAGGGAGTCTAGGCTCCCCTCCTTTCTTCCTTGTCTCTTCCTTCATTGCCCCTTTTCTCCTTTCATTCCTTTCTATCACCTCCAGACCTCCCTGTTCTGTGTCGTCTCGCACAGAAGTAAACAAGAAAATGCTCCTTTGGCCTATGAATCTTATCCAAGAAAATATCTGAGGCCAAAGCTTTTTGATCAAACTTCAATGTGCCGGGCAGTGCACTGAGAAGTGCCTCCTGTGATTAACCAAAGAAGGCATTCAGGCAGCTAACAGACACATGAGGAAATGCTCACACTAGCCGTTAAAAAAAAAAAAAAAAAAACCCGTTGCCATCGAGTCAACTCCGACTCATAGCGACCCTATAGCCATTAAAAAAATCAAACCAAACCCGTTGCCATCAGGTCGATTCTGACTCACAGTGATCCTATAAGACAGAGTAGAACTGCCCCATAGGGTTTCCAAGGAGCCCGTGGTGAATTTGAACTGCCAACCTTTTGGTTAGCAGCCATAGCTCTTAACCACTAGCCACCAGGGTTTCCCTATAGCCATTAGAGAAACGCAAATCAAAACTACAACGAGATACCAGCTCACCCCAACTTTACTGGCACTAATCAAAAAAACAAAAAATAACAAATGTTGGAGAGGCTGAGGAGAGATTGGAACTCTTAGGCACTACTGGTGGGAATGCAAAATGGTACAACCATTTTGGAAATAGCGCTTCCTTAAAAAGCTCGAAATAGAAATACCATACAATCCAGCAATCCCACTTCTAGGAATATATCCTAGAGAAATAAGAGTTGTCACACAAATAGACATATGCACAAATGTATTCACTGCCATATTATTCACAATAACAAAAAGAGAGAACAACCTAAATGCCCATCAACAGATGAATGGATAAACAAACTATGGTACATACACACAATGAAATACTATGCAACAATAAAGAACAATGATGATTCTGTGAAACATCTCACAACAAGGATGAATCTGGAGCGCATCGTGCTGAGTAAAATGAGTCAATCACATGAGGACAACTACTGTATGAGACCACTGTTATTAAAACTCATGAAAAAGGTTTGCATACAGAAAGAAACAATCTTGATGGTTACAAGGGAGGGGAGGGGTGGGGAGGGAAAAATACTAACTAGATGATAGATAAGTGGTAACTTTGGTGAAAGGTGAGACAGCACACAATACTTGGGGAAGTCAGCACAACTTGACCAAGGCAAAGTCATAGGAGTTTCACGGACACATCCAAAAGACCTGAGGGACTAAGCTACTGGGCTGAGGGCTGGGATCATGGTCTCGGGGAAATCTAGTTCAATTGGCATAACATACTCTGTAAAGAAAATTCTCTATGTCCTACTTTGGTGAGTAGCATCTGGGGTCTTAAAAGCCTATGAGCAACCGTCTAAGATATATCTACTAGTCCCATCCCGGCTGGAGCAAAGGAGAATGAAGAAAACCAAAGACACAAGGGAAAGCCTAGTCCAAAGGACTAAGGGCCACAACTACCACAATCTCCACAAGACTGAACCCAGAACAACTAGATGGCGCCCAGCTATTGACAGGAATCACAGTAAAGGGTCCCAGACAAAACAAGAGAAAAATGGAGAACAAAATTCAAATTCACAAAAAACAGACCAGACTTGCTAATCTAACAGAGACTGGAGAAACCCCAAGAATATGGCCCCCAGGCACTTTCTTAACTTAGTACTGAAGTCACTCCTGAGGTTCACCCTTCAGCCAAAGGTTAGACAGGTCTATAGGGCAAACAATAACACACGTGAGGAACGTGCCTTGTAGTTCAATCATGTATATGACACTAAATGGGCACACCAGCCCAAAAGCAAAGACATGAAGGCAGAAAGGAACAGGAAAACTCTATGGATGGAAACAGGGAACCTGGGGTGGAGAAGATGAGATTGAGAAACAAAAGAGGGGGAGGCCAAGATATTTGGTAGGCAGTGTGGGAGGCACTCCCCTCTATTACTTGGTTTCTACCCTTTTTGGGCCCCCTGGGTTTTACTGGAGTTGTTATCCTTCTACTTTTGATTTTTGGGCCGTTCATGTCCTCTAGGTTGCAACAATTCCAAGACGATGCAGGGTTTCCAGCCCATTACTGAAAGTGATACCGCCAGTCCTTACAAAATTTTAGACCAGATAGGAAGAGATTTCTACTCTGCTAGGCAGGCCAACAACTGGGTGTCAGCTTGAAGAAGTTACAGAAGAAGAGACCTCTGCCCCTACAACCTCATAAAGAAACATGAGTATGAAATCTCTAAGAGGGGATTGAGACAGATAGGGTTAACTGTGCCAGCAGCGGAACAAAAGAGGTGTTAAAAGTTTACCATCTAGAAGTTGGGCAAACAGGAACCCACCCTATCAACATGAGATAAGATTGAAACAACCCATGAATTACTATCACCTTCTTAGTGTTTTTCTAGTCCCCTCCTCCTTTACAGGCTCCACATGCACAGAAGAACAAAGTGTGACCGCTGTTTAACCTTCCTTAGCCCAACAAAGATGGAGATAGTGCTGAAGATCAAGTGTTTATTATCCCATAATAAGTGATGCCAAGGGCAGAAATCAAATTGACTACATCTGTGGAAAGAGATGATGGAAAAGCTCAATATCATCAGTCAGAACAAGGCCAGGGGACGACTGTGGAACAGACCATCAATTGCTCATATGCAAGTTCAAGCTGAAACTGAAGAAAATCAGAGCAAGTCCACGAGAGCCAAAATATGACCTTGAGTATATCCCACCTGAAATTAGAGACCATCTCAAGAATAGATTTGACGCACTGAACACTGGTGACCAAAGACCAGACAAGTTGTGGAATGACATCAAGGACATCATCCATGAAGAAAGCAAGAAGTCACTGAAAAGACAGGAAAGAAAGAAAAGACCAAGATGGATGTCAGAGGAGACTCTGAAACTTGCTCTTGAGCATCGAGCGGCTAAAGCAGAAGGAAGAATTGATGAAGTAAAAGAACTGAACGGAAGATTTCAAAGGGCCTCTCGAGAAGACAAAGTGAAGTATTATAATGACATGTGCAAAGAGCTGGAGATGGAAAACACTTGGCGTTTCTCAAGCTGAAAGAACTGAAGAGAAAATTCAAGCCTCGAGTTGCAACAGTGAAGGATTCCATGGGGAAAATATTAAGTGATGCAGGAAGCATCAAAAGAAGATGGAAGGAATACACAGAGTCATTATACCAAAAAGAATTAGTCGATATTCAAGCATTTCAAGAGGTGGCATATGATCAGGAACTGATGGTACTGCAAGAAGAAGTCCAAACTGCTCTGAAGGCATTGGCGAAAAACAAGACTCCAGGAATTGATGGAATAGCAATTCAGATGTTTCAACAAACAGATGCAGTGCTGGAGGTGCTCACTTGTCTATGCCAAGAAATATGGAAGACAGCTTACTGGCCAACTGATTGGAAGAGATCCATATTTATGCCTATTCCCAAGAAAGGTGATCCAACCGAATGTGGAAATTATAGAACAATATCATTAGTATCACAGGCAAGCAAAATTTTGCTGAAGATCATTCAAAAACAGCTGCAGCAGTATATTGACAGGGAACCGCCAGAAATTCAGGCTGGTTTCAGAAGAGGACATGGAACCAGGGATATCACTGCTGATGTCAGATGGATCCTGGCTGAAAGCAGAGAATACCAGAAGGATGTTTACCTGTGTTTTATTGACTATGCAAAGGCATTCGACTGTGTGGATCATAACAAACTATGGATAACACTGTGAAGAATAGGAATTCCAGAACACTTAATTGTGCTCATAAGGAGCCTTTACATAGATCAAGAGGCAGTTGTTCAGACAGAAGAAGGGGCTACTGATTGGTTTAAAGCCAGGAAATGTGTGTGTCAGGGTTGTATTCTTTCACCATACCTATTTAATCTGTATGCTGAACAAATAATCCGAGAAGCTGGACTACATGAAGAAGAACTGGGCATCAGGATTGGAGGAAGACTCATTAACAACCCGTGTTATGCAGATGACACAAATTTGCTTGCTGAAAGTGAAAAGGACTTGAAGCACTTACTAATGAAGATCAAAGACCACAGCCGTCAGTATAGATTGCACCTCAACATAAAGAAAACAAAAATCCTCACAACTGGACCAATGAGCAACATCATGATAAACAGAGAAAAGATTGAAGTTTCAAGGATTTCATTTTACTTGGATCCACAATCAACAGCCATGGAAGCAGCAGTCAAGAAATCAAAAGACATATTGCATTGGGTAAATCTGCTGCAAAGGACCTCTTTAAAGTGCTGAAGAGCAAAGCTGTCACCCTGAAGACTAAGGTGCACCTGACCCAAGCCATGGTATTTTCAATGGCATCATATGCATGTGAAAGCTGGACAATGAATAAGGAAGACTGAAGAAGAGTTGACACCTTTGAATTGTGGTGTTGGCGAAGAATATTGAATATACCATGGACTGCCAAAAGAACCAACAAATCTGTCTTGGAAGAAGTGTGGCCAGAATGCTCCTCAGAGGCAAGGATGGCGAGACTGCGTCTTACATACTTTGGACATGTTATCAGGAAGGATCAGTCCCTGGAGAAGGACATCATGCTTGGCAGAGTACAGGGTCAGCGGAAAAGAGGAAGACCCTCAATGAAGTGGATTGACACAGTGGCTGCAACAATGAGCTCAAGCATAAGGATTGTAAGGATGGCGCAGGACAGGGCAGCATTCCGTTCTGTTGTGCACAGGGTCGCTATGAGTCAGAACCGACTCGATGGCACCTAACAACAACAACAACAACAAGGGCTGCCGAGAGGACTCCAGCTTGAATATCAGCAGGTTCCACCTTAGATTCCAGATGTGTGCGCAACCTAATTAACATTCACCACCGTTCTGAGAAGCACCCACCCCTTGAGAGAAGCCCACTAAATATTCGTTACTCTATCGTCTCCACCGAACCCGTATAAGCCCTAGCCTTGCTTCCCTTTTTGAGTCTTCTTCTGGAGAGGCTTAGATCCCTGCTGGCTCCTTTAGCTTGACTCAAGCAAAGCAAAGCTTGCAGAAGATAAAGTTTGTCTTACATGTGTACTCTTATTCAGGAGAAGACAAGGATCCTTTGTGTCAGATTGGCAATTGGTAACAAACGGGAGAGTGTTGACACATGTCAGGGTTGGGAAACAAAGTCACAAAACAATTTGTATGTTAATTGTTTAGTGAGAAACTAATTTGTTCTGTAAACTTTCACCTAAAGCACAATTTAAAAAAAAGAATTTGACAAATCAAATAAACACAAACTAAATTCAGATAAGGTTGGCAGTTCAAATCCACCAGCCACTCCTTGAAAACCCTGTGGGGCAGTTCTACTCTGTCCTATAGGGTCACTCTGCATCAGAACAGACTCGAAGCACCTAACAACAACAACAACAAATTCAGATATAGAAGATTTGAATAACATAATTAACAAGCCCGATTCGGTAACTTTGCGTGTAACAGAGAATATAAATTTATTTCAAAGAGCCGTTAAAAATATAATAAAATTGATAACCCTAACCTTACTAGGAGTTTCCAATCCATGGCACTGGGTTTTTGGGGAACCTTACTAGCTTGGGTGGTGCAAACGGCTTAACATGCCCAACTGCTAATGAAAGGTTGTAGGTTGGGTCCACCCAGTGGCACCTTGGAAAAAACGCCAGGTGATCTACCTCAGAAAGATCAGCCACTGAAAACCCAATGGAGCACAGTTCTACTCTGACACACATGGAGTCACCAAGAGTCAACTCTACAGTAACTGGTTTTAACCTTACCCATTGCCAACTCATAGTGACCCAAAAGGACAGAATAGACCTGCCCCACAGGGTTTCCAAGACTGTAAATATTTACAGAAGCAGATTGCCACATCTTTCTCCCGAGAAGCAGCTGATGGATTCTAATCGCTGACCTTTCAGTGAGCAGTTGAGCATTTAACCATTCGCACCACCAGGGCTCCTCCAGGTTTTAACCTTACTAAAAAAAAAAAACCTTACTAGGCCATAAAAAAAATCTTGGTGCATTCTAAAAAGAAAAGAATTTTAGATTGTGTTCTCCAATTGCCATTCAATAAAGCTAGAAAAATACAACCAAAATCTCTAACCACTTTAAGACAGGGCTAGAGCCATAGAGCTGCTTTTCTTAGCCTCAAGACAGCCCCTCACCCAATCCATTTCCTAGTTTTCTTTTCCTCCTCAGAATCTCCTTAAAGAGAAACCACCACCAGCGAGCTTGAATTGGCTGAAAGCCCTGCCCTCCATCCTGGCACTCCAGATGACCTTTAGTTCATTAACTGCTTCATGTATGGTAAATTCTACCCCCATGCATGGAGAGCTGACATGCTAATGAACAAAAATGACTAAGTTCTTCCTGCTCAGGCAGTCAAACCCGGACCTTAGAAAATGCTTACTCATTCTAAAACTCTCCGTGCCTGTGCGCATGCCATTTTGCATTCTGAAATTGATCCTGCCTATATAAACCAGCCTCAACGAGCTCCTATGAGGCAGTCTTGGTTGGCACGGAGCCCTCACTGTCTCCTTGCTTGGCCAACCAATAAAGTTGCCTTTCATTCTCCCCAGTGCAGTCACTGTCTTTTGGCCCTAGACGGAGTCGCGCAGAGCAGAACCCAGAGTTTCCAGCAACGACTTGGGGATTAAAAAATTAAAGAAAGGAAAACAGCATGAATATATCATTGGAAGCTGTACAAAGGAAAAATTAAAGTCTATTCTGATTTCTGGAGCCCTAGTGGCGCAGTAGTTAAGAGCTATGGTGAGCTATGGCTGCTAACCAAAAGATTGGCAGTTTGAATCCACCAGCCTCTCCTTGGAAACCCTATGGAGCAGTTCCTATCTGTCCTATAGGGTCGCTATGAGTTGGAATTGACTCGACAGCAATGGATTTGGGTTTTTTCTTTGTTTGTTTTATTCTGATTTACAACCAAGCCAAACCAAACTCATTGCGACTTATAGCAACCCTATAGGACAGAGTAGAACTGCTCCACAGGGTTTCCAAGGAGCGGCTGGTGGATTCGAACTGCCGACCTCTTGGTTAGCGGCTGTAGCTCTTAACCACTGCACCATCAGCCTGATTTACAAAAAAAAACCACAACAAATTTAGAATAGAAGAAAGCTTCCTTATGATGATAAAGAGCATTTATTAAAAATTAACACCAAGCAATCTTAATTTTCTTACTAAGGAATGCATTTCCAGTGCCAAGGCAGAGCAACCCCACTCCAGCTTATCTCTCCACTGGTTACAGCTAAAAACACTGGACAAGCTGATTTAGGAGATAATATTGTAATCATTAGTCCCTGTCCTTGAGCACAGAGAATGACCCAGCTGGAGCTGGACTCACAAGGACACATCAACTGGGCCCTGAGGTATAAAGACAATAGATAGAATAATCTTGGAAAATATCTTTCAGGGAACTTTTCACATAAAGCCAGTCAAACAGAACACAGGAGACTGTCCACTCTTATCTTTTTCTTTTAGCATTTAGTGATGGAAAATTTGTTGGACCAACCAATGAAGACCCTCCTGACTGTCATTACTGAAACCTGTACCAAGATTGTTGAGAGGGACAATTCAAAATGTAGGATCACAGTTTCTAGCCAACCTCTGAAAAGTTGAAGTTTTCAATGGTTTTGCCCATTTGTAATGTTAATATATACTGATGACTCTGTAACTTTCTTTGGACTCAAATAAACATGGCTGTGGCAGCATGCTTGTCTGCTTCCCTTTCTTGCTTATTCTGTAATACCTCCTTGGGTTTAGGCAGACATTAGCTCTAGCAACATGCTTGTCCGCTTCCCACTTTTGCCTTTTTGAATACATGCCAAATAAAACTTTCCTTTTGCGTTACTAAACTTCCTGATGTTTTTGTTTTTTCCCCTACAACAAAGTACAAAAAGCAACTGCTTGTAGATGCTGAAGTTATTGGTAGCAGGTGGTTTGGGGAGTGTTGTGGATTGAATTGCATCCCCCCAAAATATGTGTTGTAAATCCCAACTTCTGAGGGTTGTAGGGACCATGGTCTCAGGGAACATCTAGCTCAATTGGCATAACATAGTTTATAAAGAAAATGTACCACATTCTACTTTGGTGAGTAGTGTCCAGGGTTCTAAAAGCTTGTGAGTGGCCATTTAAGATATTCCGCTGGTCTCAACCTGTTGGGAGCAAGGGAGAATGAAGAAAACCAAAGACATAAGGGAAAGATTAGTCCAAAGGACTGATGGAACACAAGTACCACAGCCTCCACCTGACTGAGTGCAGCACAACTAGATGGTGCCCAACTACCACCTCTGACTGTTCTGACAGGGATCACAATAGAGGGTCACAGACAGAGCCAGAGAAAAACGTAGAACAAAATTCTAACTCACATACAAAAAAAAAAAAAAAAAAGACCAGACTTACTGCTCTGTCAGAGACTGGAGAAACACTGAGAGTATGGTTCCTGGTTACTGTTTTAGCTTAGTAATGAAGAAACTCCTGAGGTTCACCCTTCAGCCAAAGACTGAACAGGCCCATAAAACAAAACAAGACTAAAGGGGCACATCAGCCTACGGGCAAGGACTAGAAGGCAGGAGGGGGCAGGAAAGCTGTAGTGAGGAGCCCAAGGTTGGGAAGGGAGAGTGTTAACATGTCATGGTGTTGGTAACCAATGTCAGAAAACAATATGTGTACTAATTGTTTAATGAGAAGCTAATTTGTTCTATAAAGTACATCTAAAGCACAATTAAAAAAAAAAAAAAGGCGAGGCGGGGCCAAGATGGCGGAATAGCCAAATGCTTCCAGTGATCTCTCTTACAACAAAGACCAAAAAAACAAGTGAAATGATTACACTTATGACAAGCTAGGAGTCTTGAACATAAAAGGCAAAGTTAGAAAATGTACTGAGTGGCAGGGGGAAGTAGAGATGGTTCAGAAGTGGAGAGGAGTTACCAGGTCTGAATCGCTGGGATCCCAGGCATGGCTGTGGGGGGCTGGTGGTAGAGTTTGGCTGCAGTTTCTTCAGGGAGAAACAGCCAGCCACACAGCCTACTCACATCTCTGGAACTAGAGAAGAACGGTGCTCTCCTCAAAAGCTAAGTACTTGCGAGTATTTTACTGGGACCCCTGCCCCCAAGTTGGCTTCAGTGCCTGTTGATTTTCCTGGGACTGAGATAGGTCCTGCTGAGTGCTCTGAGCAATTCTCCCAGCCGTGGAGAAGGAATAAATGAACAATTCAGGGAAAAGATAATTTGCCAGCTCCACTAACCCGGGGGACTTAGGACAGAAGCGGCTCCTTTCCAGGCATAAACAGTCCATGGACTTTGAATAACTTTCCCCCCAGCATGGACCTGTGTGGGCCTATTTCACGAAAATAGGCCCTTGCTGGCAGACGGCGACTGTTTCAGCTGTGTGGTGGAGGGCTGGGTGTTTGATGTTTGACATCTCTTTGCCTATTAAACAGGGTCCTCACCTACCCATATCAGGGGCCTAAAGACTGGTGGCCCCACACAGGTCACCCAGCCACAGTGCCAGGGATCCAAAGATAACTGATACCTCCCAGTCCTTACAACCAAAAGCATTGGGTGCCTATGGTCTGGCTGCAGAACCCATCCACCTGTATGCTTTAGGGAACAGGGACACACTTCCCTTACAAACACTCGGGGGATGGTTGTCAGCCCCCTGCTTTGTATAGAGTGTGACCCTCTGTCGCAACCAGATACCAGTACCTACACCAATCACCCCTGCCCTTCTAACACTGTAGGACAGAGCCTATACCACACACTTGATGACCAGCTACCTGGACACCTGAGCTGAATCCATACAGGAAAAGTGAATGGACTCCTAGGCTCATATACCTGATAAAAGCTCTAGCCATCTGGTGACAGGACATCAGAGCTTCAATGGCAAAAATTAGGTAGCTCACTCAAGCAACCTACTTGGGCACATCAAAACAATACAAAGCAAGAAGCTAGGATACAGTAAGCAAACGTAAAATAAACTAATACAACAACTTATAGATGGCTCGAAGACAACAGTCAATATCAAATCACATAAAGAAGCAGACCATGATCGCTTCAACAAGCTCTCAGGACAAACAATCAAGGGGTCTTCTGGATGAAGGTGCCTTCCTGGAATTACCAGATGCAGAATACAAAGGATTAATATACAGAACTCTTCAAGACATCAGGAACGAGATTAGGAAGGAGATCAGGCAATAAGCAGAACAAGCCAAGGAACACACAGATAAAGCAGTTGAAGGAATTAAAAAGGCTATTCAAGAACATAATGAAAATTTTAATAAGCTGCAAGAATCCATAGAGACAGCAATCAGAAATTCAGATTAACAATAAAATTACAGAATTAGACAACTCAATAGAAAGTCAGAGGAGTAGAATTGTGGAAGTGGAAGGCAAAATTGGCGAGACTGAAGATAAAGCACTTGGCACCGATATATTTGAAGAAAAAATAACATTAAAATTTTTTTTTAATGAAGAAACCCTAAGAATCATGTGGGACTCTATCAAGAGAAATAACCCATGAGTGATTGCAGTACCAGAACAGGGAGGGATAACAGAAAATACAGAGAGAATTGTTGAAGATTTGTTGGCAGAAAACTTCCCTGATATCATAAAAGATGAGAAGATATCTATCCAAGATGCACATTGAACTCTACATATGGTCGATCTTAAAAGAAAGTCACCAAGACAAATTATAATCAAACTTGTCAAAACCAAAGATAAAGAGAAAATTTTAAGAGCAGTTAGAGATAAAAGAAAAGCCACCTACAAAGGAGAGTCAATAAGCTTGGACTACTCGGCAGAAACTACGCAGGCAAGAAGGTACTGGGATGATTCATATAAAGCACTCAAGGAAAAAAAATTGCCAGCCAAGAATCATATATCCAGCAAAATGTCTCTCAAATATGAAGGTAAAATTAGGACATTTCCAGATAAACAGAAGTTTAGGGAATTTGTAAAACACAAAACAGAACTACAAGAAATACTAAAGGGAGTTCTTTGGTTAGAAAATCAATAATACCAGGTATCGACCCAAGATTAGAACACTCGGCAGAGCAATCAGATGTCAACCCAGATAAGGAAATCACAAAAATAAATCAAGATAAACACTCAACACAGGGACACAATGATATTATTATATAAAAGAAGACAACATTAAAACAATAAAGAGGGACTAAGAAATGTAGTCATAGATCTTTCATATGGAGAGGAAGGCAAGGTGATATAAAGAAATAAAAGTTAGGTTTAAACTTAGAAAAATAGGGGTAAATATTAAGGTAACCACAAAGGAGGCTAACAATCCTACTCATCAAAATAAAATACAAGAAAAAAATAGAGACTCAGCAGAAACAAAATCAACAACAACAAATAAGAGGAAAAGACAATATATAAAGATAAACTACTCAGCACAAAAAATTCAGTGGGCAAAAGAAACTGTCAACAACACACCAAAAAAGACAGCAAAATGACAGCACTAAACTCATGTAAAAACATATCCGTAATTACACCGAATGTGAATGGACTAAATGCACCAAAAAAGAGACAGAGAGTGGCAGAACGGATTAAAAGAACACGATCCATCTATATGCTGCCTACAAGAGACACACACCTTGGACTTAGAGACACAAACTAAAACTCAAAGGATGGAAAAAAATATATCAAGCAAACAACAATCAAAAAAGAGCAGGAGTGGCAATATTAATTTCTGACAAAATAGACTTTAAAGTAAAATCCACTGCAAAGGATAAGGAAGGACATTATATAATGATTAAGGGGGCAATACACCAGTAGGATATAACCATATTAAATATTTATGCACCCAATTACAGGGCTGCAAGATACATAAAACAAATTGTAGTAGCATTGAATAGTGAGATAGACAGCTCCACAATTAGAGTAGGAGACTTCAACACACCACTTTCAGTGAAGGACAAAATATCCAGAAAGAAGCTCAATAAAGACACAGCATCTAAATGCCACAATCAACCAATCTGACCTCACAGACATATACAGAACACTCCACCCAACAGCAGTCAAGTATACTTTCTTTTCTAGTGCACATGGAACATTCTGTTAATAGATCACATATTAAGTCATAAAGCAAGCCTTAGCAGAACCCAAATCATCGAAATATTACAAAGCTTCTTCTCTGACCATAAGGCCATAAAAGTAGAAATCAATAACAGAAAAAGCAGGGAAAAGAAATCAAACACTTGGAAACTGAACAATACCCTGCTCAAAACAGACTGGATTATAGAAGACATTAGGGATAAAATAAAGAAATTCATAGAATCCAATGAGAATGAAAACACTCCCTATCAGAACCTTTGGGACACAGTGAAAGCAGTTCTCAGAGGTCAATTTATATGAATAAATGCACACATACAATAAGAAGAAAGGGCCAAAATCAAAGAATTATCCTTACAACGTGAACAAATAGAAAGAGAGCAACTAAAGAAACCCTCAGGCACCAGAAGAAAGCAAATAATAAAAATCAGAGCAGAATTAAATGAAATAGAAAACAGAAAAACAATTGGAAGAATTAACAAGACCAAAAGCTGATTCTTTGAAAATTGGCCAAACTGACAAAAAAAAAAAAAAAAAAAAACGGGAGAGGAAGCAAATCACCCAAATAAGAAATGAAGTGGGCGATATTACAACAGACCCAACTGAAATTAAAATAATCATATCAGATTACCATGAAAAATTGTACTCTAACAAATTTGAAAACCTAGAAGAAATGGATGAATTCCCAGAAACACACTACCTACCTAAACTAAGACAAACAGAGGTAGAACAACTAAATAAACCCATAACAAAAGAAGAGATTGAAAGGTAATTAAAAGACTCCCAATTAAAAAAAAAAAAAAAAACCCCTGGCCCAGATGGCTTCATTGCAGTTTTACCAAACTTTCAGAGAAGAGTTAACACCACTACTACTAAAGGTATTTCAGAGCATAGGGAAGGTCTGAATACTCCCAAACTCAATCTATGAAGCCAGCATATCCCTGATACCAAAACCAGGTAAAGACATCACAAAAAAAGATAATTGCAGACATATATCCCTCATCAACTTAGATGCAGAAATCCTCAACAAAATTCTAGCTAATAGAATTCAAAAATATATCAAAAAAATAGTTCACCATGTCCAAGTGGGGTTCATACCAGGGATGGTTCAACATTAGAAAAACAGTTAATGTAATCCATCACATAAATAAAACAAAAGATAACAACCACTTGATCTAAGTACCATACGATCCAGCAATCCCACTCTTTGGAATATACCCTAGAGAAATAAGAGCCTTTACAGAAACAGATATATGCGCACCCATGTTTATTGCAGCACTGTTTACAATAGCAAAAAGATGGAAGCAACCAAGGCGCCCATCAACAGACGAATGGATAAATAAATTATGGTATATTCACACAATGGAATACTACACATCAGTAAAGAACAATGATGAATCTGTGAAACATTTCATAACATAGAGGAACCTGGAAGGCATTACGCTGAGTGAAATTAGTCAGATGCAAAAGGACAAATATTGTAGAAGACTACTATTATAAGAACTCAAAAAATAGTTTAAACAGAGAAGAAAATATTCTTTGATGGTTATGAGAGTAGGAAGGGAGGGAAGGAGGGAGAGGGGTTTTCACTAATTAGATAGTAAATAAGAACTATTTTAGGTGAAGGGAAAGACAACACACAATACAGGAGAGGTCAGCACAACTGGACTAAACCAAAAGCAAAGAAGTTTCCTGAATAAACTGAATGCCTCAAAGGCCAGAGTAGCAGGGGTGGGGGTTTGGGGACCATGGTTTCAAGGGACATCTAAGTCAATTGCCATAATAAAATCTATTAAGAAAACATTCTGCATCCCACTTTGGAGAGTGGCGTCTGGGGTCTTAAATGCTAGCAAGCCGCCATCTAAGATGCATCAATTGGTCTCAATCCACCTGGAGCAAAGGAGAATCGAGAACACCAAAAAACACAAGGTAATTATGAGACCAAGAGACAGAAAAAGGCCACATAAACCAGAGACTACATTAGCCTGAGACCAGAAGAGCTAGATGGTGCCTGGCTACAACTGATGACTGCCCTGACAGGGAACACAACAGAGAACCCCTGATGGAGCAGGAGAGCAGTGGGATGCAGACCCCAAATTCTCGTAAAAAGGCCGGACTTAATGGTCTGAATGAGACTAGAAGAACTCCGGAGGTCATGGTCCCCAGACCTTCTGTTAGCCCAAGACTGGAACAATTCCCAAAGCCAACTCTTCAGACAGGGATTGGACTGGACGATGGGATAGAAAATGATACTGGTGAAGAGTGAGCTTCTTGGATCAAGTAGACACATGAGACTATGTGGGCATCTCCTGTCTGGAGTGGAGATGATAGGGCAGAGGGGGTCAGAAGCTGACCAAATGCCCACAAGAAGAGAGAGTGGAGGGAAGGAGTGTGCTGTCTCATTAGGGGGAGAGCAGCTAGGTGTATATAGCAAGGTGTATATAAATTTTCGTAAGAGAGACTGACTTGATTTGTAAACTTCACTTAAAAAATAAATAAATAAATAAAAATTACAGAATAAAAAAAATCCTAACCTCTATGGCTGTGGCTGGAAACCCTGGTGGCGTAGTGGTTAATAGCTACAGCTGCTAACCAAAAGGTCCAGCAGTTCAAATCCACCAGGCACTCCTTGGAAACCCTGTGTGGCAGTTCTGTTCTGTCCTATAGGGGCTCTGTGACTGGGAATCGACTGAACAGGCAACAGGTTTTTTTTTTTTTTTTTAACACCTGTAGTTATAATCTCATTTTGGAATGGTTTGTCCTTGTTATGCTAATGAGACAGGGTTAGTGTGGGGTGTGTCTTGAGTCAATCTCTTTCCTGATATAAAAGAGATTGAACAAACAACCTAGGGAAGCAGAGACAGGGAAATGAGATGCCAGGCCACATAAAGATCATCCAGGGGCAGAAGCTCAAAGAGACAAGGACCTTCCTTCAGAGAGAGAGCGAGAGTGAAAAAACCCTTTCCCTAGAGCCGGCAGTCTGAATTCAGACTTCTAGCCTACTAAACTGTAAGAAAATAAATTTTTGTTTGTTAAAGCCACCCACTTGTGATTATTTCTGTTGTAGCAGTACTAGATAACTAAGACAGGGAGGAAAGTCAAAACTTGAAGAACAACCCTCACTGAGTTTCCCAGATTTTTTTCTCTGTTGTCTCCCATCTTTGACCTGAAGGTGGCCTCAGTGCTGAACTGCCCAGCAGGCACAGACAACAAAATCTGTGAGTGAAATTTCTCTTTCTGGCCAACGTACCGGGAAAGGGGGCCCAGTGAGCTGGAGAGTATGGATGGAATCTTCACTTCTTTCTTTCCTTGCCCTTTTTTTTTCCTCCCAGCTCTGTTCTGAGGATGGCTCCAGTTGTAGAGCTACATGGTGGCAGTAATGATGGCAGCAGCAGTGGTACAAGTACCTAAAACCCTGACAGAAAACCAGGAAAAGGGGACTTGTGGCCCAAGGAGTGTGGGGATAAATCCCTGTTATTTTTTTCTCTTTTTTCACTGCATTGCCCTGAAGATGGACCCATTTGTGCAGAACCGTGTGTCAGCACAGGCAGCTAAAACTCTGAGAGAAGTCTCAGTTGTCTAGACAAAGGACTGGAAAAAAGTGGCCCCAGAAAGTGAGGGAAATCTCAGAGAGGAGAAAGCTAGAGCATGGGATCCTCTTATTCTGTATATGAGCAAACACAAGACCCAGGATCACTTCTGAGCAGCATATGTACAACCTGCTGCCGTCGAGTCAATTCTAACTCATAGCAACCCTATAGGACAGAGTAGAACTGCCCCATAAGGTTTCCAAGGAGCATCTGGTGGATTCAAACTGCTGACCTTTTGGTTAGCAGCCATAGCACTTATCCACTACACCACCAGTGTTTCCAGCATATGTACGGGATAGGCCCAAATAACCTCTGAAAGGCACATGGACAGGATAAGCCCAAAGCAGCCCAGCAAAGGCTTTGAAAACTGAACAGACATTGAAATTACTCACCAACAAAAGGTAAAACATAACTTTCAGTCAGACCTTACAAGGTTGATTGTCTTCTTAAAAAAAAAAAAAAATCAATATTCTCAGAGGAATTTATCAGAACCAAGAGTCTCACATTATATTCAAAATGTTCAGGCTATAATCCAAATTTATTTGTCATATAAAGAATCTAGAAAATGTGACCAATTCTGAAGAGTAAATTCAATCAACAGATGCCAACGCTGAGATAACCCAGACGTTGGCATTAGATAAAGACATTTTTAACGGTGCTCCATGAGGTTGGCATTAGGTAAGGACATTTTAACGGTGCTCTGTGAGGTAAAGGTAAATGTTCTTAAAATGAAAGGAAAATAGATGTTCTCAGCAAAGAAATAAAAACCATTAAAAAAATGAAAATTTTAAAACTGAGAAATACAATATCTGAAATAAAATAATTCTCTGTATGGAATCAATATCAAAATGAAAGTGATAAAGGAAAGAGCAAATTTGTGGATAGACCAAAAGAAATTATGCAATCTGAAGAACAGAAAGAAAAGAGATTAGAAAAAATGAACACAGATTCAGGGAGTTTTGGGACACTATCAAAAAGTCTAACATTGGTGCCATTACAGTTCCAGAAGGACAGGAGAAAGAGACTGGTGCAGAAAATAAAATTTGAAAAAATAGTGGCTTCCCAAGATAACTTCCCAAACATGATGAGAAACATACATTTACAGATTCAAGAATTTTGGTGAAGCTTGAACAGGATAAACTCAAAGAAAACCCATGCCCAGAAATATCATAATCAAACTGTTGAAAACCAAGATGAAGAAAAAAATTGTGAAAGCAGCCAGAACATAATAACACATTACATATAGTGGATAATGTTTTTGAATGACTGCAGATTTTGTATCAGAAACCATATAGTCCAGAAGACAATGGAATAACATATTTAAAGCACTAAAAGAAAAGACATCAACTGAATTCTATATCCAGCAAAAATATACTTTAGGAACAAAGGTAAAATAAAGACATTAAATATAAATTGTCTAAACATACTAACGAAAAGACAGAGATTCTCAGACTGGCTAAACATATAATATATGCTGTATCAAGAATCCACTTTAAATATAATGACATAAAAAAAAAAATTCGTTGCCCTTGAGTTGATTCTGACTCACAGCAACCCTACAGGACAGAGTAGAACTGCCCCATAGAGTTTCCAAGGAGCACCTGGTGGATTCAAACTGCCAACCTTTTGGTTACCAGCGGTAGTACATTAGTTAAAATTATAACGAAAAGGATATACCATGCAAATATAACATAAAAGAAAGCCAGAGTGGCTATATTAATATCACACAAAGTAAACTTCAGAACAAAGAATATTACCAGAGATAAAAAGGACATTAACAAATGATAAAAATCTCAATTCATTTAGAAGACATAGCAATCGTAAGTGTATACACGGCTAACAAAATACATGAAGCAAAAACTGATAGAGCTGAAAGGATAAATAGATAAATCCAGAATTATACTTACAGACCTCAACACTTCTCTTACTGTAATTGATAGAACAACTGGACAGAAAATCAGCAAGGATATAGAAGTCTTGGATAAGACTTGACCTAATTTATAAACATTCCACCCAACAATAGCAGAGTACACATTCTTTTCAGGTGTATATGAAAAATTCACCAAGATATACCACATTCTGGGCTATAAAACAAACCTTAACACATTATAAATAATAGAGATCATACAAAAGGCGTTATCTGATCATAATGGAATTAACCTAGAAATCAGTAACGGAATTGGTATACACCATATGAGTTTGGCTATACATTTTTAAAAACCAGTTTTAAAAGCTGGACAAGCTATCCCCAAGCGATAGCAGAATTTGCTTTTGGGTGAGATTTAATTTTTTTTTTTTCAAAATTTTAAATGCTTTCCAAATTTTTGCAATAAGCCCAGATTATTTTTACAGCTGCCTCACCCCAAATAAGTAGGGAACTACAAAAAATGAGTACATTTAAAGAATACGCAAATAAAAAATACTGTTAGGGGCTTGTCAGTCTGGAGTTGACAGCGTCACCTACTTATGTGACTGGTCCTCCATCTTAGTCAGTGTCAGGATCACTTCATCCGTGTAGGTCTGGGCCAGCAGGTAAAGGATCTTCTGCACGATGGTTTGGGCTGTGATTTCAGTGATGTTGTTCATATTGTCACAAATGTACTGGATGATTTCCGGCACCTGGAGTCAGGGTGGGGGAGGGAGGAGCAAAGTTCTTCCTGGACACCAGCACCAGTTCACCGTGAGGAACATTACCGGGCACGAACACGAAGAGTCCAGATCAAAGGGGTTGGCTGTCCAGATGGGCTTTGCCCTGGTCAAGTCACACCAGCAGCACTGTGGGCTGCCCTGGCCCCCGTATTTCATGAGGGACAAAATAGTGAGTGGGCAGGGACGGGTGACTAGAACCAGGTCTGGGGAGTAAGGGAAGAATCTGGGGATGAATCGCTTGAAGAAGGGAAGACTGAGGGACATATGATTGCTGCCTCCAAATATCTGAAAACCAGGGAAGGGGTTAGTCCTCGCTGTTTACTGTCTGTGTGGACTGAAGTAATGGAGCCTAGTCATGAAGAGCATGCACCCTGGAGTCACACTGCTCGGATTTGGGTCTCACCTCCCTGCTTACTAGCTATGTGACCTTGGGAAAGTTTCTCATCCTCTCTGTGCCTTATTTCTTCCATATAGAACACAAGAAGAACAATTTCACCCACCTCAGTGGTTCTGTCACGTATATTGCTCGGAACAGTGCCTGTCATGTAAGTGCTCAATAAGCTTCCGTTGTTAAGGCCCTAGCCTCTTTGGGCCTTTTTCCCTTTTCTAAAGAGGAAATAATTACTTCCTCACAGATCTGCTGTAAGAATTAAATGAAATAACACATGAAGGAGGTTAGCACAGTGCATGGCACCTAGTATCAGTTAAGCCTGAATACTACTTGAATTCTGCATAGTCTCAGGGGGCAAATTTGGACCAGGGACTGGAAACTAAGGGATGCAGATTTTAGTTCACTTTATAAGGTAGAACTTTCTAACAATGAAAGCGGTCCAAAAGTGAAAATGAGCTATGGTCTAAAGTGGTGAGCTCCCCAGTGCTGCTTCCAGCAGAGTCTGGCTGCTCAGGGGTCAGGGGGCTCTGAAAGGGATTACGAGCATTGAGTGAGAGACTAGAGCAGTTGACCCCAGAAGTACCCTTCAACTCCAAGAGTTTATCGGTAGCTGCTCTGAGACATTCAATCAGAAGGCTCTCCAGGCCAGTTAGAGTGGAAAAGTAAGACCCAGGGGTTCCCACAAGGGCCTACTGTGAAGCAGACATGAGCAAGGTGGAAGGGCGGGTCAGGCCTCTGAAATGAGAGTGAATCCATTAGTCTATGAGATTGTTAAAAATAGAACAGACAGGATGGCTAAAGGTCAACTGTGCTGATAAGAACCTCAGGGAGCAGTGAGTTTATGTTAATGAGGGAGGAGCAACTCAGAAAAGGGGGATGAGAATGGTTGCATTCTCATCTTGTAATCAATATCACTGAATTTCACGTGTAGAAACTGTTGAATTGGTGTGTGTTTTGCTGTGTATAGTCTCAACAAAAACAACAAAATAAATAAATTTAGGAAAAAAAAAAAAGATCAACTGTGCTTTCTTAATTTTACTGAGGACCAGTCCTCCTCTGCATTCCACCTCTCATCCGTATCACCATCTCGTAAGTTTGTGTATTAACTTAGATATATATGGAGTCCCTGGGTGGTGCAAATGGTTAACATGGTGCTCCGCTGCTAACCAAAAGGTTGTAGGTTTGAGTCCACCCAAAGGCACCTCAGGAGAAAGGCCTGGCAATGTACTTTCAAAAAAATTAGTCATTGCAAACTCTATGGAGGTCAGTTCTACTCTGACACACATGAGTTCTCCATGAGCCAGAATCAACTCCATGGCTATGTTTCATACAGATATAGATAGGGATACACACATAATTTTTTAAAAGAAAAACAGTTGCCATTTACTCATTTCCAACTCACAGTGACCCCATGTGTTGCAGAGTAGAACTGTATACTCCATAAGTTTTCAATGGCTGTGACCTTTTGGAAGCAGATCTGGGTAGGTTGGAACCACCAATCTTTGTTTTAGTAGTCAGGCGCTTAGTTTGCACCACTCAGGGACCTCTGTCCTTGACCGTGTGTTCTCTCATCTGAATGAAGAGGAAGGCACTTATTGATCTTTGCAGATTCTGCTAACCATGTGTAGAATCAGGAGGGATGACTGAGGTCATCCCATAGTAATCTCCTGCTATATAGCTTTCACTCACTTCTTCTTCCCTTCTTAGGGGAGATGGAAGCCGGGTAGCCACTCCTTCCCACAGAAGGGCCTTTCACACAATTGTAAACAATTTCTCCTCTTTTACCTTTCCTTTTCTGGATTAAAGAATTCTGATTCCTTAGTCTATAGGACTAACAGTCTACACAAACCATGGCCTCATCTACCCTGAGACCAGAAGAACTAGATGGTTCCCAGCTAGCACTACCAACTGTTCTAATGAGGGCCACAATAGATGGATCCTTATAGAATGGGAGAAAAATGTGGAACAGAACTCAAATTCTTCAAAAGTTCAGACTTACTAGACTGGTTGAGACTAAAGGATGCCCCAAGACTATTGCGCTGAGACACTCCATAAACCTTAAACCAAAACTACACCCTGAGGTCACATTTTAGCTAAATAACAGATTGGTTCATAATATAAAGAATGTCACCTGTGAGTAATTAACTCCTTTAAAAAATCATCAGTAGGAGGCCAAGTGGTCAATAATTACTCTAAAGCAAAGATGAGATGGCAACAGGACAGGGAAACTAGGGTACCGGAAATGGTACAACCAGAATGTAATGAATAAGAATGATGACCCATTGTGAAAAATATAACCAATATCACTGAATAATTTATGCAGAAATCATTAAATGGGAATCGAATTTGCTGTGTAGAGTCTCACTTTAAACACAATAAAATATTATTTGAAAAAATATATAAATAAAAGAATCCTGATTCTTTAAACCCAAGCCCACAGGAAATAAAACAGAACAAGACCAAAAACCAACAGAGAGGAAGAAACCTTACACTGAGCCAAACCATTAGGTCCCTCAGAGCAGCTACCTTTCCAACTTCTGGAATGGAGTCCTTCAGAATACACTTTAACATCTTGGAAGCTGCACAGGAGTCGTGCCTGCTGGCAGTGGTCATGGCCTCCATGGACGTCATGATCATGTCTGCTCTCTCCCCAGGGGTCAGGTATTTCTTGAAGAACTGAAGGAAGAACAACAGCCGCCCACACAGTGCTGGTATCCCCCTCTGGGATCTGCTATGCCCCACAGCCTCAGGATTCTCGTGGGGGCAGTCCCTGCCAGGGTCGGGATCTTGCATGGTGTCAGGTCCAGCTTCAGAGTGCCACCAGCTCTTTAGTATCAAGTCCCCAGGAAAGAACAATAGTCTAGATGATGCAGTACAGAGAGTAATGCAAAAGGCACTTCTTGTTGAATACAATCAGGCAGTTCATTTGAAACGAATTCTGATGTTTAGTGAGTTTACAGCATTTGGAAGTAAGACAGGCTGCTATAGTGAAAGCAGACACGGCCTCATGTCTCTGAGTCTATACACCCATATGAAGTTCACTCACTGAAACAATATTGAGTTCCAACCAGGTGCCTGGCTCTGCTGCTGGGACCTGGGGAGAGCTGCAAACAAGACACATAAAGCCCCTGCCCTCAAGGAACTTAGTGTCAGGTCAGGACATGTAAGCAGCAGTTACAGTGCAGTGTGATAAACCTGGGAAGGGCCACAGTGGGAGCACTTGGGCCAGGCTTGAAAGATTTGAGGTTTCCTGAAGAAAATATCTCCAAAGTCCACCCAGCAAAGAAAGGGTGAAAGGTAGTCGCAGGTAGAAGGAAATGACTCTGCAAAGGCCTGAGGTGGAGAGTCGTTCGGTCTGACTAGTGTGTCCTACAGGGGAGATGCGAGTGGGTGGGAAAGGGAAAATAGGGAATAGATGAGGCAGGAAAGATCAGCAAGGGCCAGACGCAGGGTTTGGAGGCCATACAAAGAAATTTGGACTTTAGTATAAGGAAAATGGGGAGTCAGTAGACAGCCTGAAGGGGAATAACTTGATTTTAGAAATAAAATTCTCACGTTTTAGAAATAATCCTCTGATGGTAGCATGAAGAATGGTTGGACAGGGAGCATGGCTGGAAGCAGGAAAATCAGTAGGAGGCTGTTTCAATGACCCAACCAAGAGATGGTGGTGGAGCCAAGTGGAAAGATCCAAGAAATATTTAGGAGGCAGAAGAGACAGAGCGTGGTGTTGAATTGGATGTGAAGAGTGAGGAAAATGAGCCAAGGATGAGTCCTGGTTCCTGGATTTCTGGTTTGAGTGACTGGCGTCAACTAGGCCTGGGGACACACACCTAAGACAGGCAATACACCTTTGCTGCATGAATAAAAATAAAGCTGTGTCACAAATATAAGCACATGAACACAGTCTACAGGTAGAGAATAGGGTTGACTGTACCTGTACTTTAAAAACCCTCTTGATGACCTCAAACCTCAATCAACTCAAGTGCATCTTCAGGAATGGGCCTTACCTCTCCAACCTACCATCCATTAAGACCTTGACCTTCGGGGACACACTCCTCTGTGTGGGAGATGACTAGTCTGTGGCCCCACCCAGTCCTTCTTCAACATCTCAGCCTTCTCTCCTCCCTCCAGCTCTTCCCATCTGGGCATCCCGTGGGGAGGGTTACCATTGTGAGATCCTGCATGTTGGCCAACCATTCCCCACGGAAATGCTTCTGCAGATCTTTCAGGATCATCTCTGTCTTCTGTTTCAAACCTCGGATCCAAAAACAACAATCAAAGGGCAGGGCCTTAACTGGAAAGAGGGAACACACTCTCTCCCAAACCCCCTCCAAACCTCAGAGATCAACAGGGTTAAATGGGTGAAATAACTTTGCCCAACAGGATGAGGAATGTTCCCAGGTGGCTGGCCGGTGGTGGAGGGAGACTGTGGCTGGGGACGTGGTCTGGTCCACTAGCAGCTACTGTGCCTGTGTCATGGCACATTGTGGACTGTTTTATCCCTGCCTTCTGAGAAATCATCTTTGTGGTACGTGCACCCCTACTGAATCACAAGGAGCCAGCATTTCTGAAACTCCCTTTGGGGAATATTTGCAAGTTACCTTGGCACCCCTATAAGTGTGTGTAGCTATCTGTATCTGTGGTTCATCTTGGACAGAGAAGATCTTGATGAGAGGTTCCCAAATTTGTTCCCTGAGAATGGATGCTCATTTCCCCAGTCTTAAACCTGCTGGATTTAGGTCAGCTGGGACATACTGAGGATCCAAGTTGACCTCACAGATGGCTGAAAGCCTAGCTCCCCCTTTTCCCAAGAATCTTCTAGAATCTCTTAAAAGAGGGCATTGCATTAGCAATGGGTCTGGAGTTCACCCAGATAAAACTTCCAGAACTGCTTGTAACTGATCGACAGGGTGCTCTGGTATTGGGGCTTGGCAGCATATTTACTCCAGTGCCCCAGAAGAGGGAACTGCCCTTTGGTGTGTCTGACACAGTGCAGGCACTCTGTGAATGATGCTTGTTTGCTGTTACTCAGCTGGTCCCACAGCTGCAGTCAGCTGGCCATCCAGGCTCATATCACTCACTCCTCTGAAGCACAAGGATTTTGAACAAGTAATGCAGTGCCTCGGAAGCCCGTGTGCTGATCTCCTGGACAGGGTCCATGCAGAAGAGGCCAAAGGTGCCCATCAGTTGCCCGCTGACAGAGAACTCCATCATGTTCTGCTGGGAAGAGGAACCATTCTGCAAGGAGCCTCTCCCCACTATGACTACCACCCACCTCCAGCTTCTCCCACCCTCCATCATCACTAAATCCTTTGCCTGTGTGTGGTTAATCCTCTGTCCCGGCCAGGGCAAACCTTCCAAATCAGCACCCCAGGAAGTGGGGCAGCCAGTCTCCTGTGGGCCCAACCTAGCTCTCTAGACCAGGATCCCCCCAGCAAGTGTTTGTCTGGCCAGTTGGAGCCCCTTAGGCTGAGGGATCAAATGTTATCAGGAGGGACCAGTCCCTGGAGAAGGACTTCATGTTTGGTAGAGGGTCAGCGAAAAAGAAGAAGACCCTCAACGAGATGAATTGACACAGTGGCTGCAACAATTGGCTAAAGCAAAACAATGATTGTAAGCATGGCACAGGACCAGGCAGCATTTTGTTCTGTTGTACATAGAGTCACTATGAGTTGGAACTGACTCGATGGCATCTAACAACAAAAACAGGCTGAGGACAAAAAGAGCAGCAGACAAGTCAAAACTTTTATCCCAAAGAGCAGAAAAGGCACTTAGGAAAAAAAAAAAAAGTGTTCTGGCCACCCTCCAGTTACCCCTGCAGAACCATGGGCTCAGTCCTCCACCCCCAGCCCGAACACTCACTGACAGTTCGGGGAAGTTGCAAATAAACCTCAGCAGCCGGGAAATGGTGCCCAAGGTCCGGGCCTGTTCGTACCCTTTCTCCGACAGTGTTAACCAGGGCAAGATGATCTGGAAAGGAGAGAAGAGGCCCATCAGCACCTTCTACAGGAACACCATCCCCTTCCTTCCTCTCCTTGACTGCACATTGCAGATTGGGAGGTGGGACCCCACCCCACCCTGTGAGCTTGGCAAGGCAAGGGCATGTTTAAAAGTCTGTCCCTTCACCTATTACTGGGTGACCTATTGCACCTATTATTACAACTATTAGGTGATCGATTGCACTATTATTAGGAGTGTCTTCCTACAGGAATGTTTGATGACAGCACTGCACCTTGCAAAGCAGAGGGTGGGCAAGGATGGAATAGGGTGGCCAGAAGGGCTTCTCCTTGCATGTTTCAACAAACCTCTATCTCCTAGGCCAGGGACGGGGGGTGAAGTGATTTCTGAAGGATGAGATTCAGAACCATTAACTTCTGGAGTAAACAAACAAAAAAAAAACAAACCCGTTGCCGTTGAGTCTATGCCGACTCATAGTGACCTATAGGAAGAGGAGAGCTGCCCCACAGAGTTTCCAAGGAGTGGCTGGTGGATTTGAACAGTCAACCTTTTGGTTAGCAGCCATACCTCTTAACAACTGTGCCACCAGGGCTCCAATTTCTGGAGATTAATGATAAATATTCATAGTGATCATATGGTTTTCTGTATATAATAGCTCACTTCATCCTCCCAAGAGCCTCATGAGGTAGGCAATATGATAACTGCAGTAAGTTAGGGACCCTTAGATCCCACCAGGTGGGAAAGGCCTGCATCTTGCTTGGTGTAAAAGTGTGTTCTACTTCATTGCTGCTAGACAGATGCACTTCAAGGTAGCCTTTACCCAGAGCACTACACCCTATCATGGACATTCGAGCGCAAAAAAAAAAAAGTTAACCGCTATCCATAGCTGGCACCCAATACAAAAATTAGTTCTTTGATTATAGACTTATATTTAAACCTGGAACTATCAGCTTCCAGGAGAAAATATTTGAGACTTCAGTTTCGGCAAACTTTTCTTAGATAAGACATCGAAAGTATAATCCATAAAAGAAAAAATTGATAACGTGGACTTCATCAAAATGAATAACTTCTGCTTGTCAAAAGAACTATTAAGTGACTAGAAAGCCTAGTTGCAAAATGGGAGAAAACATTTGCAAATCACGTATCTCACAGAAGACTTGTATCCAGGATATATAAAGAACTCTGAAAACTCAAAAAAAAAAAAAAAAGACAACCCAATAAAAAATGGGCAAAAGATTTGAACAGAAACTTCACCAAAGAAGATATGCAGATGGCAAATAAGCCCATAAAAAGAAGCCCAATGAAGGACAATACTCAATACAGGGAAGGTCAGCTCACCTGGACTGGACCAAAACCAAAGAAGTTTCCAGGATAAACTGAATGCTTCAAAGGTCAGCGGAGCAAGGGCAGGGGTTTGGGGACTATGGCTTAAGGGGACTTCTAAGTCAATTAGCAAAATAAATTCTACTATGAAAACATTCTGCATCCCACTTTGAAGTGTGGCGTCTGGGGTCTTAAATGCTAACAAGCGGCCATCTAAGATGCATCAATTGGTCTCAGCCCACCTGGAGCAAAGGAGAATGAAGAACACTAAGGTCACACGATAACTATGAGTCCAAGAGACAGAAAGGGCCACATGAACCAGAGAACTACATCATCCTGAGACCAGAAGAACTAGATGGTGCCCGGCCACAACTGATGACTGCCCTGACAGGGAGCACAACAGAGAACCCCTGAGGGAGCAGGAGATCAGTGGGATGCAGACCCCAAATTCTCATAAAAAGACCATACTTAGTGGTCTGACTGAGACTAGAGGAATTCCGGCGGTCATGGTCCCCAAAACTTCTGTTGGCACAGGACAGGAACCATCCCCGAAGACAACTCATCAGACATGAAAGGGACTGGACAATGGGTTGGAGAGAGAAGCTGATGAAGAGTGAGCTACTTAGGTGGACACTTGAGACTGTCTTGGCATCTCCTGTCTGGAGGGGAGATGGGAGGGTAGAGAGGGTTAGAAACTGGCAAAATGGTCACGAAAGGAGAGACTGGAAGGAGGGAGCGGGCTGACTCATTAGGGGGAGAGTAAGTGGCAGTATGGAGTAAGGTGTATATAAGCTTATATGTAACAGACTGACTTGATTTGTAAACTTTCACTTAAAGCTCAATAAAAATTATTAAAAAAAAAAAAAAAGAAGCCCAACATCTTTAGTTACTAAGAAATCCAAGTTAAAACCCAAAGATATATCACTATGCACCTATTAAATCAAAACTAAACCCATTGCCATCAATTCTGACTCGTGGTGACCTCATGGTGTTGCAGAGTAGAGCTGAGTTCTATTGGGTTTTCCTGCCTGTCATCTTTATGGAGGTGGATCACCAGGGCTTTCTTTCAAGGTGCCATTGGGTAGGTTTGAACCATCAACCTTTCATCTAGTAGCCAAGGCAAAACATCTGCACCACCCAAGGACCTGTGCAGCTGTTAAAAAAAAAAAAAAAGACTGACTAAAATAAAACACATGAACAACACCACAGGCTGGCAGGGATGCAAAGCAGTTATAACTTCATCCACGGCTGGTGCTGTTAGTTGCTGTAGGCTTGACTCCAAACTCTTGGAGACCCCATGTGAGCAGAGTAGAGCTGCTCCACAGGGTTTTCAAGGCTGGGACCTTTCAGGCTTGACTCCAAACTCATGGAGACCCCATGTGAGCAGAGTAGAGCTGCTCCACAGGGTTTTCAAGGCTGGGACCTTTCAGGCTTGACTCCAAACTCATGGCGACCCCATGTGAGCAGAGTAGAGCTGCTCCCCAGGGTTTTCAAGGCTGGGACCTTTCAGGCTTGACTCCAAACTCATGGAGACCCCACGTGAGCAGAGTAAAGCTGCTCCCCAGGGTTTTCGAGGCTGAGACCTTTCAGGCTTGACTCCAAACTCATGGAGACCCCATGTGAGCAGAGTAGAGCTGCTCCACAGGGTTTTCGAGGCTGGGACCTTTCAGGCTTGACTCCAAACTCATGGCGACCCCACGTGAGCAGAGTAGAGCTGCTCCCCAGGGTTTTCGAGGCTGCGACCTTTCAGGCTTGACTCCAAACTCATGGCCACCCCACGTGAGCAGAGTAGAGCTGCTCCCCAGGGTTTTCGGGGCTGGGACCTTTCAGGCTGGTCTCCAAACTCATGGCGACCCCACGTGAGCAGAGTAGAGCTGCTCCCCAGGGTTTTCGGGGCTGGGACCTTTCAGGCTTGACTCCAAACTCATGGCGACCCCATGTGAGCAGAGTAGAGCTGCTCCCCAGGGTTTTCGGGGCTGGGACCTTTCAGGAGCAGATCATCAGGAGTTACTCCTGAAGCACCTGTGGGCAGTTTTGAACTGCTGAACTTTTGGTTAATAACGCCACGCTCAACCATTTGCGCCACACATGACTGGTGACCAAGGACCAAACCCATTGTCACTGAGGCAATTCCTACTCGTAGTGACCCTATAGGGCAGAGTAGGTTTTCCAAGGCTATAATCTGTGTTTAGATTATAGCTGTTACTGTTCGGAGCCCTGGTGGCGCAGTTGTTAAGAGCTCCACTGCTAACCGAAAGGTCGGTAGTTTGAATTCACCAGTTTGAATTCCTTGGAAACCCTTTGAGGCAGTTCTATTCTGTCCTGTAGGGTCGTTCATTATAAATCAGAATTGACTCGACGGCAATGGGCTTTTTATTACAGCTCTAACCCAAGGCTAAAATCTTTATGTAAGCCTACTTTCTCCCCAAGGAGTTGGAGGATGGGTTCAAACCATCAGCCTTTCAGTTAGCAGCTGAGAGCTTAACCACTGCATCACCAGGGCTCCTTACATGGCTGGTAGGAATGCAAAATGGTGTAGCCACTTTGGAAAACAGCTTGGATGTTTCCTACAACGCAGCAATCAGACTCCTTGGTATTTACCCAAGTGAAATGAAAACTTACATTCATCCAAAAGCCTATCTGCCAATATTTACAGCGGTTTGGGAAACAACCCAAATCTCCTCGGCTGGAGAATGGATGAACAAACTGTGACCTACCCATACAATGAAATGCTACTCGATAATAAAACTGAACAAGCTACGCTACACATACGATATGGATGAATCTCAAATGCAGTCTGCTAAACGAAAGAAGCAAGGCTCAAGAGGCTATATATTAGATAGTTCCATTTACATGGCATTCCAGAAAAGGCAAAACAATTGGGTCAGAAATTAAATCAGTTGTTGCCAGGGGCGGCGGTGGGGAGGAGAGGTTGACAACAATGAGTCCGGGGGAATTCGGGGGAAAATAGAACTGTTGAATAACTTGCTTGTGGTTACAGGACTAGATGTACAGAACCATACACTAAAAGGGCTAGATTATGCTGTATGTAAAGCACATCTTAAAAAGAGACAGGTGGCTGGGGATGGGGTAGGGGAGGTTTGGCAAACTCCACAGCCCTCAGGTAATTTTGCAAAAATGACCCTCTTTCTGATCCTGCTGTAGAAAGTCAAATGTGAAATAAATGATATTGTGTTATGCTGTCATGTAGTTGGTAGGAAAAATTATGTCTAAAATAGCCACACTTAATTTTTTGGTTTTGAGAATTACCTCAAAGTAGCAAATATAATCTACATTTTGTTGCATGTAAGACTAGCTTTTTTATTATTTTAATTTCATTTATCAAGATAAATGGATTTCCCCCACTATTTTCTATGAAATTTTGGAATCTGTTTCAAGTGGACTCAGTAAGAGGCTTTTGGGGGGCCCATTTATCTTTGGATAATGAGGCACCTATAATGGGTCCCCTGAGGGAGGACGGGGCTCTGCTTCTTTGGCTTCACAAACTCCAATTATAACAGTGCATGTCTTACAACCCTTACTGTGAGGTTGCCTAAAAAGCCCAAAAACACTTCCCAACAAGCTTACTCAAAAGAATTTTAAAAAGACATTCGAAAAGAACCATGATCTGAATATAGATGTCTCCCTGCTTGTAGTCATATCTAATGTCTTTGCCAAAATTGTCGTTAGCTGCTGTTGAGTTGGCCCTGGATTAATGGTGGCCCCGTGCACAATGGGATCAGACGGTTGCAATCCATAGGGTTTTCATTGGCTGATTTTCAGATGTACGTTGCCAGGCCTTTCTTCCTAGTCTGTATTAGTCTGGAAGCTCTGCTGAAACCTGTTCAGCGTCATTGCAACACAAAAGCCTCCAATGACAGGCAGACGGGGGCTGTGCGTGAGGTGTACTGGCTGGGAATTGAACCAGGTCTCCCACCTGGAAGATGAGAATTCTACCACCAAACCACCACTGTCCTCAAAATCGTGCCACCCTAATTGATTACCAACCTGTACACAAGATTTGCTTTCAAATGACTCTTAGCTATTTCCCCAATTCAAACTCACCCTCAGGAGATGACAATTTGTCATGACTATGAGTATTTGAAAGGCTCTAAAGACGGTTAAGGAAGTACTTTGTAGTGCTTTGAATTTCTTGAGGACTACTTTAAGGAAGACGGAAGTAGCCTGGTGGGTGAGCACTGGGTCATCCTCATCATGGAGCAGTAACAGACTTCACAACAGGGGTAAATACTTTGAAGAAGAGTAAAGTCCGACGAGGACATAAATGTTATTTACTGTTGAAGCCCCAACATGCCTGAGTTCTGGAGAGAAATGGGCCCTGAACCTTATGACCCTGGTTCTCAAAGTGCATAATCCACAGAACATGTCCAGGGAGCTACAGGAATTTGTCCCTAGGCCATTCTTACGCATGCTTGGGTTGAGAACCCATGACTTGGACTAGAATGACACCCAGACTGTTCTAATATTCCTTTCATTTTCCTCCCAAACGTACCAGAATTACTTTAGGTTTTTGGTGTCTGTGGTTATTTGCAGCCACTTACCTCCAGGAAATTTTGCAGCATGAGCATGTCAGGGTTCATGTCGTCCATCACAAGAGCTTGCAACATCTCATCTAAGGCCTGGATCGTCTGAGAAGGAAGGAAGCGTGGAGTACACAGGAGGACAGACGGCCGCAGTGCCAACTTGGCTCCCTGGGGACATGCCCCTCATCTCCCTTACACTCCTCATTAAGAAGGAAGGGGAGGCCAGACATCCTCTCCATGCGGCAGCCATACCCTGGCCCTCCCTAGCACTGATTTCTCTACCTTCACTGAAGGCTGGGCCTGGGCTGGGCCAAGCTGAAGGTCAAATAGTAAACTGTAGGCACTGGGCAGTTCTCTTCAATAAATACAGTCCCTGTGGGACTCTCACCATTAGCAATTCATTCTAACAGATTAAGAAAACGTCTATTTTTTAAACCAAAAATCCCTGGGAAGATTCAGCAGTCTCTCAGCTAGTTATTCCATAGAATAACCACCATTTGCTATTGAGTTGACTCCGACTCTAGGCAACCTCATGTGTGTCAGAGTAGAACTGTGCTCCACAGGGTTTTCAATGGCTGACTTTTTAGAAGTAGATCACCAGGCCTTTCTTCTGTGGTATCTCTGGCTAGACTTGAACCTCCAGCCTTTAGGTTAGCAGTCAAGCACATTAAAGCTGTTTGCACCACCCAGAGACTCCATTCCAAAGAATAAAGGGGCTCCATTATCAGACTCAGGAAACCCTGGTGGTGTAGTGGTTAAGTGCTACGTTTGCTAACCAAAAGGTCTGCAGTTCAAATCTATCAGGTGCTCCTTCGCAACTCTATGGGGCAGTTCTACTCGTCCTATAGGGTCTCTGTGAGTCAGAATCGACTGGACGGCAATGGGTTTTTTTTTTATTATCGGATTGTCGTCTTCCAAGACTGAGGATGTCGCAGAACTGGAGACACGTGAGTCTCAGAGAGAGTGAGGATGAAGCAGCCTGAACCTGAGCAGTGGGAGGCTATGTGCTGTGGGCCCCTGAAGAGGGGCAGAAGAGGCGGGCCCGGAGCTAAGATGACAGGAGTAGTCTCTAAGACAAATCCTGCCTGTGGAGGTCCTCGACCGCTGAGAGGCAGGAGGCACCCGTGGGGATACCTGAAGATACAGACTAGCGTTGTCTTTCCGGTCGAGACTGGGCATGATGAGGGGCAGAGAGAACACGCTGTAGATGCCAGCGCTTACCAGGTGCAGCTTCTGGGGTAAGTCGAATGGAGGATTCACCTGGCTGCGGGGAGAGGTAGGGAATGAGACGGAGCCTCTGGAGTCCTTGTGAGAGGTGGGCATGTTTTCAGGGCCCTCTGAGGGAAGCCGCTCTCCCTGAGGCACAGGTAACAGCAGGAATCTGAGCCCCCAAATGCTTTCCAATGGCCTCCTTGATAGAGGATGAGGGCCCTGGAGCTTGGGCGGTGGGGGGGGGGGGGGCTTCTCCACAGTGGGGGTCCTACAGACCCCCAGTGATGAAACTGGGGGACACCTCACCACCCCAGGATGCAAGCAAATGAGGTGGCAACCATGGGGCTGTGCCGCCCACAGCCCAAGAACCAAGTCCCGAGCTTTGCCCTTCCTCCCAACCCAAATGTCCTCAAGATCAGACCCCCCAGGTTTCAGGGAGGACAAGAGCAGGAAGGGAACCTCAGGGCCACGATGCAGAGCATGGCTTGCTGACGCACACTGCTGATCAAATTCTCAGTGGATTCTTGGAGAATTAATGTCTAGAAGAGCCAGGAAGAAACAAGAATTCCTCTGAGAGAGAGACACTGGACCTCAGGCCTGGACTTGTCATCCTTCCCCCAGAGCCGTCCATGACCATCTCCCAAAGAGCTGGGGCCTCTCTCACCTCCATTCTGTCGGCCAGCAGGGTTTTGGGAAAGTAGTCATTCATATTGCCATTTCCCTGGGCTCGAACAGCGCTGCTCAAGGTCTCCACCGCCCTCAGGAACTTCAGCTTGTCGATCTCAGACTAGGACAACACACAGCCTTTGTCCTATCCTGGCACCCACACCCTGCCCCTCACACCCAGCCGGAGCTCAGCCAACCAGGCCTAAGGATGGGTTGCTCACTTGGTCTCCTCAGCACAGTGTCTCCAGCCCTCTGCAGGACACCATGGGCGGTAAGGCTAGGGGTCTACCAGGAGGAGCTTCATACAGAAAGGGAGCTGCAGGACTTGAGTCCCAGACACACTGCCCAGTGACCTGCCACCTGAGACTTGCCCAGGTTGGAGGCCATGACAGGCTGAATTTCAGGTGGCTTCCAAGTCAGGGCTAGCACTCAACACTCAAGGAAGCCTGACCCCTCGTGTTTTCTACTTTCATTCTCAGACCTCAAGAAGTTCCAGAGAAATTTCTTACCATTTCCTCTTGCTTTGTAAAGTCCAGAATGAGCCGATAGGCTTCTCGTTCTGATTGGCGCAATCCTGAAAAGGGAGGCAGGTGGGGGGAGTTTGGCTCATTCTACCAGATGGACTGGAAAAGCAGAGCCCCCGCCCCCATCGGAAGGCACAGAAACCATCAGGGTTCGATGTAGGTATCCCGGCTCCAAGAACCAGCCTCTCCAGGCTGCAGCTGAATGTGGGCCTCAGAAGCCAACGCGGAAAGGCAACCAGATAGGGAGATAGTTGAGAGACTTTAGCTTCAGGCCAGCCCAGGGCTGGGAGAGCAACTGGGACGAGAAACATGTGAGTGGCCCCCAGTAGCCTGGAGCTGTCCTCGGTGGGCCTCGAAATTCCCGGTTGTGAATGGACTTGAAACCCCAAATCAACCTTGGAACGTCCCTTGTCAACTGGGACAGACCAACCTGGGCCAGGACCTAGATGTAGACACAGAAGCCTGTCCTGATGGGAGAATTGCAAACAACTCGACAGCGACAGGTTTGGCTTTTTTGGTTGATGGGAATCAGAAGGCGATAAGGGAAGACAATGGAGATGGTGGTAGGCTGGGGGCCCAGAGCAACATACGCCACATTGCCCTGCAAAACGAACACCCAGAAGCCAAGGCACCAGACTTAAACGCAGAGGTGCTGGCATCAGTCTGCCTGAATTCAAAGCTCAGTTCTTCTACTCTATGAGACAGTGACCTTCAGCAAATTACACTCTTAATTTTATTTTTCCCGTCTGTACAATGCGAATAAAAACTGTTACTATGGAATTGATTCTGACTCATAGCGACCTCATGTGTGTCAGAGTAGAACTGTGCTCCATATTGTTTCAAGGACTGATTTTTCAGACATAGATTGCCAGGCCTTTCTTCTGAGGTGCCTCTGGGTGGGCTTGAGTCACCAACCTTTCAGTTAGCAGCCAAGTACATTAACTGTTTGCACCACCCAGGAACCCCAAAACAGGAAAGATGATAATATCTGTTATTGCTGTGAGGATTACTAATACATGTATGGAGAGATCTGGAGCACATTAAACTTCCCAAGCTTCAGTTTTATCATCTGTAAAATGGCGATGGTAATCACTGTATCTATTATTGTTGTGAGGATTAAATGAATCAATACATGCAAAAAACTTGGAATAATCACTGGCACATAGTAGGTATTCAATAAATTCATTCTTCAGTATACATTTACTGAGCACCTACTTGGCAAAAAGCCCTCTTCTAGGCACAGCAGTAAACAAATGAGACAGAAATCCTTGCTGTCATGGAGCTTACATACCAGGGGGGTCACATCACAGGATTCGCTGCTATATATCCTTCTAAAAACTTTTTTTTTTTTTGCTTTGCATTTGCCTGGGTAAATTTGTATGTATAAATACACAGAGGTGAGAGAAACTCTTACTGACTGAATTCAGGTAGGCTTAAAGGCAGTGAGGAGTAAGCCCGACAAATATCTGGAAGAAGAGTGTTCTAGGCCGAAGGAACAGCAGATGCAAAGGCTCTGGGGCAGGATCTTGCCTGGGATTGCTCCAGGATGGCTGGAGGCCAGCGCGCCAGAGTGGGGAGAGTGAGGGAAAGGGAGGTGGGAGAATGGAGTTGAAGCACAGAGGTAAGGTCATGAGGGCTGTGTGGCTATCGCAAGGACTCTGGCTTTTGCTCAGAATGAAATGGGAGCCCTGAGAAGGTTTTGAGTGAAGAAGTGATGTGATCTAACTTTTGTTTAGCAAGATCACACTGGCTACTTAGCTGAGAATAAACCAAGGTGCAGGTGGAGGCTGAGCGGAGCATGGCATGGTGCAGGCAGAAGCAGGGAGGCTGTCCGGGCAGCTGTGACAGTAATCCAGGTGAGAGACAGGGGCGGGGGGGGGGGGGCGGCGCACAGAGCAGCAGGTGAGGAGTGAGTGGTCAGACTATAACGAAGGTAGGACCAATAGAAATAGCTGATGAATTGGATGTGGGGCATGAAAGAAAGACATGAATCATGATTTTTGGTCTGAGAAACTGGAAGGATTGAGTTACCGTTAACTGACATGGAGAAGACTATTGGCAGGAGCAGGTTTGGGACTGGGGATAAAACAGGAGTTCGATTTTGAATATGTTAAATCTGAGACACCCACCAGGTATCAAAGTAGAGATATCAATAGGGAGTGAAATCAGTGTCTGAAAGATATCAATTTGGGAGGTGATGCAATAACTCCCTGGTGGCTTAGTGGTTAAAAGTTTGGCTGTTAACCAAGAGGTCGGCAGTTCGAATCTACCAGGCGCTCCTCAGAAACCCTATGGGGCAGTTCTACTCTGCCCTCTAGGGTCGCTGTGAGTCAGAATTGAATTGACAGTATTGGGTTTTGTTTCTGTTTTGCTGTATAAAAAAAACAAAAAACCAAACCCGTGGTCATCAACTCAATTCTGACTCATAGCAACCCTCTAGGTGTTATCTAAAGGTCTACACTGGCTCCCCTGAAGATCTGTCAGCTGGGAGAGGTTTAACTCAAAGCCCCAGGCAATATCCCGTATCTGGCCCAGCTTCAGGGTTCTCATGGAGACAGGTCTGAAAGGCATAGATGCAGAGGCTAAAGCTATGAAAAGGACAGCCAGAAGTGGACAGGCTGTCCATCAAGTGTCATCTCAGCAAGGGCCGGTCCATTACCACCATCTCCGAGCCATGGCACTAAGTTGAGTGACAGCGTGATCCGGGGCCAACTGCTCACCCATTAAGTTTGGCTTCCAAGAGACATGGGAAATGGATTGCCTGAAGGCTTCTCCACTCCGTTTTTGCTGATTGGGATACAGATTCATCTGCGCGCTTGGGGCAGCAACCGGCAGCTTTCTAGAAGAAAAGAGCCAGGCCTGCGAGTGAGGCTCCTTCCTGGGAAGGCAGTGTCTCCGCTTGCCCAAGGGGTGAAGCTGCTGGAGGCAGACCCTAGCCATTTGCAAGAAAATGGCTGAGCAGGACCGGGTGTGCAGGGTCCCACTGTCAGCTTCCATTTCCTTCCAATTTCCCGTTTTGTACACTGGACCCTCTGAAGGGCCCTGTTCACCTTGCTGGCCTGAGAGTCTTCCGTTCAGGACTGTCCCTGTGAGGGTGGATCTCAGACTCAAAGATGACTTTTCCAGGTCCGTATCCATCCCTCCGCCTCTGGGGATCTTGCCACTAAAATCCTAAAGCCCCCTCCTTCCAGAGGCTTCTGCCCTCGTTTCCCGATTCATAGTCCCACTTCCACCCTGTACAGTACGGGGCTAAGAGCCCCCAAATGCCTGCCCGTCCCAGACACGGCCCAGGGAAACCTGTCTGTGGACCAGGGAGAAACGACTGCCTAACCTGGCTCTCTCTTTGCCATGAGCTCCACCTCCCCAAATGGGCACACCCCACTGCACACCCCTCTTAGAAGAGCCACGCTGTGCACCTGCACCCAGCCCCATCTCCATGAAGAAGGTCCCTTTTAGTTGGTCTTGGTCTGTCCTGTTGCTGGGGAGTTGCCTCCTCAGACGGATCATTCCCCGGGGACATGTGGACCCTTGGTCAAGGCTTGCCTGGGCCTAACTCATCCCAAAGGTCTAAAATACAAAACCAAGCATCTCATTCCCCACAATTCATAGGTAAGTCAAAGATGTTCAGAATCTGAGATCAGGGTGTTCACAACCTCTCCAGAGACCCCTGGAGCCACCTCCCCTTGCAGCCCACTTCCCCCCAAAAAGGAGCACCTCCAGGCTTAAGTGAGCCAGGCCCCCTGACGCCCACAGATTTCCACAGTTCCCAGGTCCCAGCTCCCAGGGTAGGGCTGGAGTCATCCCTACCCATGGCCGTCTGCCCAAGCCCTCCACACCCTGCCCCTTCCTTTGCTGTAGAGAGGGATAGGCGGGCAGGGCCCCTCTACCTGACACGCTTGTCACCTCACAGATCCAGGGCACACGCTTCTCCTGGGCACTGTGGCCCAAGGGGGCGCTGTGCCCCACCCTGGCCCTGGAGCGGCCCCTGTAGATCAGGCTCAGTAGTGATCTGAGTTGGAGCTCCCACAGCCTGAGGACCCCTGGTGGTGGGACAGGCTAAAGACAATCTTCCCCAGAGAAAGGGGGAGGGGCCTTGCAGAGAGCCTCTCCTCCTCCCGCTGGAAGAAAGTTCCCAGTGTTCCAGCTTTGGGGGAGGGGCTGTTTCTAAGGGGAGCCTCCATTCTCACTGGGCACTCAAGACCTCCAGACACAGCCTCATGGGGCTGGAGACTCTGAGCCACACCCCATCTCTAACCACTGCCGAGCCTGGCCCTGCAGAAGCCAGACCTCCGAGGCTGCCAGTGAGTCTATCTTAATGGTGGTAGAATAATCTGGAAAAGGATAGTGAGAATGGTTGCACAACTTGAAGAATGTTATCAGTGTAACTGAATTGTACACGTAGAAATTGTAGAATTGGTGTATGCTTTTGCTCTGTATATTTTCACACACACACACACACACACACAAAAACCCCACTTGCACTTTTAAATTGGAAAAAAAAAAAAGTCCCTGTTGAGGAAGTGACCCCTGGGCCCAGCTCCTCAAGCCTGGAGGAGACCATAGGAGCTTTTGACAGGGACGGAGCTTGCTTCCATCCTGCCAGGGAAGCAGAGAACCTGAGGTCCTCCGTCCACCACCCCACCCGTCCCTTCACTCCACAGGGAGCTGGCCAGACCAGCTGAAGAGGCCAGGTAACTTTCCCACCTTGGGCGTGCACCTAAGGGGCTGGGCAGAGCCTCCGCTCAGGAAACTTGGCACATAAACCCCACCATCATCAGCTCAGCCAGCCACGAAGAACAGACTTCACTGAAGAATCTGGCACTAAACCCACGCAGGTCGGCCCTGCAGCTGAGTACACAGCCACTGTGCAACGGCACTGGGTGTCAGATAGGACCAGTAAGTTAACATAAAGGACCCTCAGCTGGGGAGGCTGGTCCTCAGACATCTAGTGGCTCAGGCAAGGAGCTCTGGGCACCAGGAGAGAGAAGGGCTATACACTGGGGAAAGAGGCCTAGAGACTAACTGGAAGAGAACAGCACCCGGAGTAGGGCAGGAGAACGTAATGGGTAGCAGAGTCGACCCAAAAAGGATGGAGGAGGTGCGGGATGTGGTAGGGACATGGTGAGAAATGCCAGGTGCTGTTCCCCTGGGACTCCTCTCTCCCTTCTTCTGCCCAGCCACCCTCTGCGCCCTTGGGCAATCCCACCTTCCCTCCGGTTGGGAGAACTATGCCTTGTTTGAGTCAGGCATCAAACTCCTTAATGCCTTAAGTCATGGTCTCTGCCCAGGAAGCCCAGGGGAGGGTTCTGCACAGGTAGTCAGCACTCAGCAATCCCTACCCTCTCCTAGCCTCAGAGCAGTTGCTTTCTTATTGAAGCAGGGTCCCTACTTGGGAATCTGACCTGGCAGCAAAGAAGGACCTAGTTCAAGAGAACCCAGGGACTCTATGAATCAGAATCGACTCCATGGCAACGGGTTTGGTTTTTTTTTTTTTAATCGGATGGTCTCAGCACAGGCAGTTTCCAGGCTTGCCCCTGGACAGCTGGGACAATTAATTAATGCTCTCTAAGAAAAACCAGAGTCTCACCAGCACTCCTAAACAAAAAATACCCGACCCAGTGCCATGGAGTTGATTCCGACTCATAGGGTTTCCATGGCTGTAAATCTCTATGGGCTACCACATCTCTCTCCCGCTGAGCCGCTGCTGGTTTCAAATCATGGATCTTTCCATTAGCAGTCAAGCACTTTAACCACTGCACCACCAGGGCTCCTTATCAGGAGTATTTCTGTTTGCATAAGTAAGGCTATTCCCTCTTTCAGGAGAAATCCACAAACTCAGAGCAGAATCATAACTGGGTGGGGAGTAGAAAACCGGCCCCTCCCTCGGAGACAGTGCCACAAGTGATGTCTTTTCAAAGTATTGGTGAGGTTTTTGGTTTGTCAGTTTCTAGGACTATGATGAAAAGATGCTGGGGTGTAGTGAGATTGCAAGTCCACGTGATGCCCTGAGACAGTGGTCAGAGTGGGGGTTGCTCTCCACCAACTTACACCACAGGCCAGTCCCCAGGCCAGCCGTTGGGTGCTACAATCCGGTGAAGCCTCAAACTCAGGACTCAGGGTCTGCGTAGATGCTGGGAGCTAACAGGGCAGAGAGAGGCCACAGTGATTGAGGCCCCTAAAGAAGGTTTGTGGGGTCGAGAAAATATCAGAGTCCAGGAAGACAATGTTCCACCAGGATGTACTGACCTTTATAACCTACCACCTGGTGTGTGCATCACAGAGCACGTCATAAAGGGGGAGGTACCGTAAAAGGCTATGGTACCCAGGCCCTAGGAATGCGCAGTCCTGTGCATGAGTGTGTGCCACATCCAGCCTCCAGCCACGGTGGGACAGGAGGGCCAGGGGCTGTTCTCCAAGGAAGATCTTCGAACCATTGCATAGAGGGTTTGAGGGACTCTGATGTGGTCCTGGGCACTTCACGCAACCCCTGCCGCTTGTCTTGCATAAGGAGACAAATGCCGCTAGTCAGACAGGCAAGGCCTCAAGTCTAGCAGGCCTACCAGTCTCTGGGAAGATAAAGCACAATCATTTTACAGTGATCTTAGGACAAAACACATATAAATCCTCAGGCCAGGGTTTTGAACCAAAACTGTTTTTGAAAAAAAAAAAGCTTCAGCTCCTGGTCATCGGCCTGCGATGGGGGTGGGGAGCTCAAGGGAGAAGCTCCAGCATAGAGTGGGTCTCAGCACAACCCTGCTCTCAAACGGTGTTTTCCAGCAGTGGGGTCCAGGCACTCAGAGCACTGGGTGACACGTGGCCTTGTCACACCTGGCTGATGATCTCTCCATTTTCAGGTACAAAGACTTGCACAGGGGCTCCCTCGGGCGACCTCCGCAGCACACACACTGTGGGCACCTGCCAGGGCCAGGAAGAGGGGAGAGGTGGGTGAACGAGTCAGGTAGAGAGGTCCAGACAACAAGCGCAACTACAGGATCCTGTCCCTTCAGGATGCTGATCAGTACTGGCACCAGTTCTGGTGCTCAGACCAAACCCCCCAACCCCAAGGTTCACTGTCCCCTGTGGATCACCCTTTATCCATTTTTCACTCTAGGTTCCTTTGGGGTGATAGGCACCCTGACCTCCTTCTCCCGCTTTTCTGGGCTCACCTCGTCACCCTCCCTGTCTGGCAGGTTGGTAAGGGCTGGGCCTGGGCCAAGGGCAAGGGCAAGTCCAAGCTCGAATGAAGGAAAAGCATGTCAGCTGGAGGGTGTGGCCTGGGACTGGGGCCAGGGCTGCTGCCAGGCCCAGGATGCCAGCTGCAGCTCCAGGACCCGGTGGGTGGGGGAGGGACGTGCAGCTGGCTAGGCCTGCTGGGAATATTGGGTCTCAGAGAAGCAGGCTGTTGGTAACTTCTGGAGCATGTCCCCTGCAGAGCCCTCCGTACCAGGGAGAAAGAATAAAGAAAGGATTCATGTGTGTTAACCCCACTTCCTGAATGAAGAAATGGGCACATAGAAACCAGTGTGGTTACCCTGCTTCATGTCAGGGTGCTCTATCCTGTCTCCAACCCACCAGCCTGGCGCCTGGTTTCTGGGGCCCTGGATGATGAGGATATCACTTATCTAGTACCTACTATGGAAACCCTGGTGGCATACTGGTTAAGAGTTCACCTGCTAACCAAAAGGTCAGCAATTTGAATCTACCAGGTGCTCCTTGGAAACCCTATGGGGCAGTTCTACTCTGTCCTATAGGGTTGCTATGAGTCGGAACTGACTCCATGGCAACGGGTTGGGTTAGGTTAGTAGTACTGGTACTGCTCTAAGCACTTTACATATGTTTACTCACTGAAAACTCTCCACAGCCCTATGAGGTAGCTATTTCACTAAGCCCATTTTACAGAAGGGTAAACAGGCTCAGAGGGGTTAAGTAACTTGACCAGTCATGTAGTATGTACGCATTAGAACCGGGGTTTGAGGGTCTGTGCTCTCAACCATTATGTCACCCTGCTTCTCAGGGCGGGGGTGGAGAATCATGGAGGAAACTGGCCACCAGGCATTCCCAGCTTCTGTCTTCTGCGAACTCCTTTCCACACTCTTCCTTTATTTACCCTGAGCCCTCCAAAATCAGGAAACCTGGGGGTAATTTCAGACACCAAATTTGGACTGGGTTTTCGATTATGAACAGAGGCTTTTCAGCTTTGTAGATTACCTGTGGAACCATTAGGGGGAAAAAAAAATCTCAGCTATCTGCAAGGATCATCCTCACCAGTGTACACTAGGACGTGCTCCAGGCTAGGGCGGCAGGCAAAATTAGGGGGCGCCCCGGGGAGTCAAGGGAGCCTTCCAAAGGCAAGAGGAAATGATTTTTCACCTGCGCTTCCTAGCTAGGGATTACCCGGCTACCAGGCTGCAGGCATGAATGCCTCTCCACTCCTGGGCCTGCTAGAGTCACAGCCCTCCCCAGCTGGCCCGGAGAGGGAGTCCTCCCCGACCCAGGCATCCCCCCGGGGCAGCGGTACCTGGGGCCGCGGTCCCGGGGCCCGAGGGAAGCCCTCTCTCCCTGGGGGCAGGCTCCTGACGCGGAACGCCCCTTGCCTGTCCAGCGAGTGGGGGCGAGCGCTCCGCAGGCGTGCGCGCTCGTGCCAGCACCTGAGCTCCTCGGAGACGGCCATCTTGCTGAGGCCCCGGCCCGCGGGGCTGTCCTTCAGGGAGGGCGTGCGCACGAGGCGGCTGTGGGCAGCCAGCAGCCGGTGATAGCGCAGGGGCGCCCCCTCCGCCTCATAGCCCACGGGGCACAGCTCCCACTTGCCCGGTGGCTGGTGGCTCTCGGCCACCATCACATACCGCCCCGCCGGGAAGTACCCCGGGGGCAACAACAGCTGGGGGTAGTGAGTGGCCAGCTCTCTCCCACCAGCCGGGCCCCAAGCCCCACGGTGGCAATGGGGCTCGGGTGGGGAGAGGGGCCGCAGAAAGGAAATGTCGGGGCTGCTGCTGCCCGGCGAGGTGGGGTGGGAGATGCTGGAGACGTCGGAGCCGCTGTCTTCTGAGCAGGAGTGGTAGGCAGGGGGTGGCAGCGGGGGCTTGCTGGAGGGGAAGCAGGAATCTGGCACGGTCACTGTGTAGTGAGTGGGGCGGCGGCGGGGAAAGGCGCTGCGGCCTCGGCCCTCAAGCCCCAGCCGGAAGGAGTCCACCCTGAGGGAGAAAGGGAGACACACTGAGTCTGGGAGCCAACGCTCAACGCTTGGAAGGAATGGCGTTAAACAGGTGAGGCAAGAGGAGACCAGGGTATCTCACACATGCGAGGGCCTTCAGGCAAACCTCCCCAAAGCAAACATTTTTTTGGTCTAATGTGAGGCTTCAGCACGTTCCAGCACAGCATGGAGCCTCTGGGTGGTGCTAACTGAAAGATCGGAGGTTCAAGTTTACCCTGAGGCACCTTGGAAGAAAGGCCTGGTGATCTACTTCCAAAAAATCAGCCATTGGAAACTCTAGGGAGCACAGTTCTCCTTTGACACGCATGGCGTTGCTATGAGTCAGGGTCAGCTCAACTGGTACTGGTATCACGGCGTGAAAATGGTATCACTGTTTCACCACACAACTGTTGTCTGTATAAAGTAGGCTAAATACACGTCCTGCCTTTCTAGCCATTTGAGGCATACTGTTCAGGTAGATATGATCAGGTATTTAACTTGAGTGCATAAAAGCTGTATGTGGTACCCAGGGCAGCTGCATGCAGATTGACCATCCACAAGGGCTGAAATCTAGCCTCACTCTGCTAATTCTCCTGCCACGGGTTGTGTTTGCCCAAAGGGGGCGCCCTTTTCTAATCTGCACAAAGGCACTGTTTGTGCTATCAAGGTGGGCCTAGTATGTAAGATAGAAAAGCCCTTGCTCAGTCCAGTGCTGCCTGACAAGTGAATTTAAGCCGACAGAAGACCCTGGCAATGCCTCACTAGTGCCCAGGGCCTCTGTGTGGTGCAGTTAACACTGCCCAGCATGACTCAGTCAATTATTACCAAGTTGAAGGTGACATGGTACTTAAATCAATACATCAGTTGAAAAAGTGAATCAGCCATTCTCCGTGACCAATAAAACAATCACAAAAATGTCTGCCACCACAAGAGAGCGTGCAAGGGTGGAAAACTTGAATCAAGTTATGCAAAACAAAACCCCAAACCCCAAACTGGAGTCTTTGGAAGAAAATGACTTGCTCCACAAATAACTTGCCTTTGGCCTTACACCTATGGAGAGGTGCTCCAAGAAGAGGCTCTAAGGGAAAACCAGGGCAGTAGCCACGTGTCACCCATGGGGAGTCCTTCCTACTCCTAGAAGCCACCAACCTCCACTGTAAGCTCTGGATAGTGGGTCCTCCCCCTGCCTCCACATCTCTGGGAGGGGGCTGTCTCTTACCTTAGAGACTGCGATTGGCCCCTCCTCCCCTGCATCTCGGGGGTGGCTGGGGCACTTGTGCGGCCCTGCCTCTGGCCGGGAACACTGCGGATGGGAACCACACAGAAGGAGGCCGGCTCCGGCAGCCACAGGCTGGACATGCTGGGCCCATCCTGCGGGGTGGTGGCCGGGCTGCTGCAGAGAGATTGGGGCTGGGTCAGTGGCAGGAATGCCTCCCTTCAGGGTATTGGGAGGAACTGGGACACGGTGAAAGGGGGTCCCAAAGTTAGTGGTGCAAATTGTCAGCACTTTTGGGAGCTGCTAACTTCACACACCCACCATCATACAGCAAAGGAGAGGGGTGGTCTCCCACGCCTTCCCCTCTTCCATCTGCTCAGCCCGAGGCCACCCCAGCACAGCTCCCACCTGCTCCCAGCCCTCCCTTCTTCCCTGCCCTGACCTAGACTCGCTACTGGGCTCAGAAGACTTCCTGGGCTTCTCATACGGGTGGTCCAGGCTGGTTTCCTTCCAGGGGCTGTTCTGGATGGGGGCTCGCTCCAGGCCCCCCATCTCAGGTCCTGCCAGCTGCAGCCCCTCGAGGCTGTGGGGTGGGAGAGGCCGGGAAGGCGGGGCTGGAGACTCTGTGGGAGGTTTTGGCACTTGGGCTTCCTCTGCAGAGGTAAGAGAAACCTGGTGAGGACAGCAGCTGAGGGAACCGGGCCAGCAAGAACCTCTGCAGCTCGGGCCTTGCCCTCTCTCCCCTGGCTGACTTATCCCACTGCTACAGGCCAGGGCTTCAGGCCCCTGATGCTCAAAAATGTTATCTCCTTCAAAAGGGCTTCCTCCCTCATGGTGCTATTTACACCTGCCTCCTTCAAGAAGCCTTCCGTGACTGACGCTTCTTGGCCTGCCTGACTCCACCCTAACCTCTGCCCCTGGTGCCCATGTCTGCAGCTAGCCTTCTGCTTATGCATTTTTCTTGTTCTTGCCGTGCCCATCTGTCCTATTTCCTTATTGGCCTGGGCACTCCCACAGGCAAACTCTGCCACCCTCTTGGTCCATTTCAGGGTTTGCAAACCTGTTCTTAATCTCTGGACTTGGGTTTCCTCCCCAGTGCTACCCTCTCTTCAAAAAGCCAGACTCTGGAGGGCAGTCAGTGTGGCCAGATCACAGGTACATAGTGGAATAAAGCCCCAGAGAGGAGGCTCCAGGGGGCAGGCAGGACGCGTGGGGCCAATAGGCGCTGCCAGAGTCCACCTTTCCCTGCCATCAAAATTATTTAGCCTCTAGAATGGGAAAGGGGTCAGCATATCCCCACTCCCAACTGAGAATGTGCACACAGAAATCAGGTCCAAGCTGAGACACCAACCCTGACCCAAACCGCCTTCTCCAGCTCTCTGCTAAACCTTCACTCCCCATGTGAATTCTCAAGACCTTGCAGGAGGTGCCCAGCCATGACCATCATCCCCAAACAGCTCCACTCACCCTCCTCCAGTAGCAGCCCATCTGACAGGGAACTGTCATCGGAGGCACTGAACTCTGGGAAGCCAAAGGGGAGAGAAGAGAAGTAGGTGAGGAAACCCACCGCATAGACTTGGGTAACCAGCAGTACCCCTGGCCTGATCTCTCCTCCCCCAGGACAGCATCCCCTAATAAGGAAGTGCCCCAGTTGCCATCAAGTCAATTCCGACTCATAGCGACCCTATAGGATAGAGGAGACCTGCCCCGTATGGTTTCCAAGGAACAGCTGGTGGATTCTAACTGCCGACCTTTTGGTTAGCAGCCAAGTTCTTAACTGCACCACCAGGGCTCAGAGGAAATGCCCACTGTGTGCTAAATAATACTATATTGCGTATGAATATATTAGTTGGAAGTAGAAAAAAAATTAAAAATCGGGGGCTAGGAGATAAGAAACCTGGATTTTAATTCTGGCTACAACCCTAGTTATACAACCTTGAAAAAGCCATTTCTCTGCCCTGGGCCTCAGTTTCCCCATTTGTCAAAAGAAGCCAGGGCTTCCTCTGGCAGGGCTTCCTGGCAGTGGAAGGGAAAGGCAAAAGTCCAGTTTTTGAGGTTTTTGGGATGATTTAAGTTAGGATCTGGAGGGCCGATCCTAAGGGAGCTTTTCAACTGGTACTGCAAATCACTTGAAGGAAACCGAGTGGCCTTTCTGCGTGGCACAACAGCAGCAGCTATTACCCAGGAAATCAGAGGGAACGTATTTTTGCCATGGCTTTCAGGTTTTGAGAATGAGCCTGAGGTGATCTGATAGAATTCGCAAAGCATTTTCAACTGTGTTTGAGAACAAAGATGAGGGAAATTAATATCTCCTATGTTTTTTTATGTCTAGTGCGTCGGTTACTTTTGTAAGTACTTCATACAGATTGGAGGCCCCCGGGTGGTGTAAATGGTTAAACACGCAGCTAATAACTGAAACTTTGGCTGTTCAAATCCACCCAGAGGCAACTCGGAAGAAAGTCCTGGCCATCTGCTTCTGAACAATCACAACCATTGAAAACCCGTAGAGCACAGTTCTATTCTGACACAGATGGGGTCGCCATGAGTCGGAATCAAATGGACGGAAGTGCTTTGGTTTTGTTTGGTATTATCATCTCCATGTAACAGTTCAGGAAATCGAGGCTCAGAGGAGTTGAGTAACTTGGCCTGGGCCAATCAGTCAAAAAGTGGTTGAGTCAGAATTCACGTCCAGACAGTGTGACTACAGAGCCTGTACTCTTGATCACTACCTTTCACAGGTTCACTTGTTGGCTGGCATCTAATTAATGCATAGGTCATTACCCAGGAAATTCTGAAAGTAAGCAATTCCAGCTATCTCGGAATCCTCTACCACAGGGGTTGGCAAACGATAGCCTATGGGCCCAATTCAGTTTACCAGCTGTTTTTAATAAATAAAGTTTTGTTGGAACGCAGCTGTGCGTATTTGTTTACATAATGTCTAGCTGCTTTCACACTATGATGACAGAGCTGAGTAATTGCAACAAGAAGCCTAAATTATTTACTATCTGCCCCTTTACAGAAAAGTTTGCCAACCTCTGCTCCACAGCTTAAATGAAATAAAGATTTTACCCGGAGCTGTTCTCAAGCTTCTGAGACATACTCACTGTGCATGGAGCTGGGCCTGACTCCAAGGGACCAGCCAGCCCATGCTTTGCTTGCTTGGGTCACAACTACCCTTTACTTTGGAGTTCATTTGAGGAGACACCATCTTATTGGATCCTGGTTCCCTGCTTCTTTTCTCTTATAAAACCCAGAGAACAGAGATTTTTATTCTTTTTGGATGTCAAGCTGTAGAAATTGTGCAACTATTCCTATCATGGCCCAGTGATAGGACCAGACTTAGAGCATGTGTGTTGAATATATTATCTGGGAAGGAAGGCATCATTGCCATCATCTCTAATCTTTCTAAAAACAAACAGATTAGAGTTTTATAGGCCAAAAAGGGAATAATGCAAAGAAAGGAGTCTGGAGAAACCCTCCTTTGCAGAGGTTGGGGGTGGGTGGGGCACGCCTGTCAGCCAGCCAAACACAAGTGGTTCCTGAGGGCTGCTTGCTGTCTGTCTTCCAGGGGTGGCCAAGAGGACTCAGGAGCTGGTCACAAGGCCACACCCAGCACTAGCTCAACCTCCTATGGCCTTTGGCCCAGACGGCTCTCCCACACAGCAGTACCAGGGCGCCTGAGGCTGAGGGGTAACTACAGACATCATTCTCTAAGCTGTGCTATCCAGCTTAAGAGCCACTAGCTGCATGTGGTTAATTAAAAATTTTAAATTCAGTCTGTCAGTTACACGAGGCACATTTCAAGTGCTCAATAGCCACATGGGGCTAGTGGCTGCCATATTGGACAGCATGGATACAGAACACTGTGATCGTCACAGAAATTCTATTAGCATCGCTAAAGGCTGGCCCTGTCAATCAACAGATGCTTACTGAGCACCTATTACATGCCAGAGGGTGTGCTGGGGGCTCGCTCATCAGCCTTACGGCAGTGAATGAAAAGCAGCACAGCACCTGTGTGCGCTGTGTGTGCTCTGTTCCTGCAGACGGGCTAATTACTCTTAACTGCCGCAATTACGTTCCCAAATTGAGAGAGACAGAGAGACAGAGAGACAGAGAGAGAGACAGAGAGAGAGAGAGAGACAGAGAGAGAGAGAGAGACAGAGAGAGAGAGAGAGAGAGACAGACAGAGACAGAGAGACAGAGAGAGACAGACAGACAGAGAGAGAGACAGAGACAGACAGACAGAGACAGAGACAGAGAGACAGAGAGAGACAGAGACAGAGAGAGACAGACAGAGAGAGAGACAGACAGAGAGAGAGACAGACAGAGAGAGAGAGAGAGACAGAGACAGAGAGACAGAGACAGACAGAGAGACAGAGAGAGAGACAGAGACAGAGACAGAGAGAGAGACAGAGACAGACAGAGAGACAGAGAGAGAGAGACAGAGAGAGAGACAGAGACAGAGACAGAGAGAGACAGACAGAGAGAGAGAGAGACAGAGAGAGAGTGTGTGTGTGTGTGTGTTTCTTTTGAATTCAAAATACCTTTTGGCTACTAACTAATTATTACTTCTCCTCACTTCATCACTTTTTACCTCACTTCATCCTTTCTGGAGAGCACAGCTGGGCAGAGGAGCCACCCAACAGGAATTACTTGCCCTGAACAGCCTCCTCCTGAGCTCCCACAGCAGGAAGCTAGAACCCAGCACTTCAGGCCCATGCCAAGAACAGGGCTTGAACTTAGAGAGGGCAGGGTCTTCACTCCTGATCTGGAAGGCAAAAGTCAGCCAGCTACGCCAGGGCTTTCTCCACACCCCACCCTCACCTGGGCTGAGTTCCCCCAGGACAGGTTTCCAAACCTCAGCCTCCAGCCTGCCACACAGGGTTAAGCCAAAGCCAAAGCCAAGCACATCTCAGCCCCAGGCGTGTCCCGGCCTGCTCCCCATTCTCATCAAGAGGCGTCATCAGTTGCAGTGGCGGCAACAGAGTGACCCCCCCACCTCTGCTCCCCCCAGTCATGGGCAGATGCTCCCAGGAACTACCGGCACCCATGGGCAGAGAAGGTTACTGGACAGTATGAGGCTAGAGGGGACAATAGAAGGGGCCGAGACAACTGGGACAGGGGCATATCTGGTGACAGTCACTACCCTGACTGCTCCCTGAAGCACAGAGCAAGTTAGCTCTTAGGGACTGCCATGCCCAAGACAACAGCTGCTTTGCAAGGGAAGGTCAAGTCCCAGGGGCCCTGCTGGGGTGCAGTAATGATGGGGAATCCAGGGAGTGTGGTCCTGCAGCCAGTCCAGGCTAGAGCCTTTGGAACCAGGAAGAAGGCTGGCCACCTGAGCCGGAGTCAGCTCCACTATGTTCTATGTTCAGGGAGTGAGCTGTCACATGGAGGTACCTCCTCCCAGCCCTTCTGCCCTCGTCCTCTACTCCTGGCTGCTGAAGGTGACCTGCGAAGTGTCTACCACACCCTCCTTACCCTAAATTAGAGGTGATGGGTGGGAGTAGGAGACCTGTACTGAGACAGCCACCTGCCCGAGAGTAGGCCGTGGGGCAGGACAACCAGAAAGGGCCTTCAGGCATCCTACACTAAGTTCTCAACCAGAGAGGACAGCAGCCCTGGCAAAAAGCCAGCCAGACATGCAGGGATGGGAGCGTGAGAGTGTGGGAGAAACAGGACAGTTCTCCAAGCCGAGGGCCAGGCTTCTGAACACAGTGCTGCCCCAGGCTCACTGGCCTGTTCTCAACTCCAGTTCCCTTATCTGTAACGGCATCCAAGGCCAGCAGGTCCAGCCGGCATCCCAGGCCAGCAGATCCAGCTGGGGAGGCCTGGGACCCAGTGTGAGAGCCTGGGGGAGGGGCTGAGCCATGGGCGTGATGCAGTGGGGCTGCCAATCCTGAGCACGCAAGCTGTGTTTAGGTCTATAGAAAGGAAAACAGTCAAACCTAAGGGCAAGAACTACCTGTTGGGAGGTAATCTGGGCTGGATGCACTGATACAACCCAGCTGGCCCTGGGAACTGACAGCTCACTGGGTCCCCCACAGCCATCGGTCTCCAGACCAACAGGCTTAGGGACCAGACTACAGGCACAACGAGGGCAGAGAGAACAGAATGAAGGATCCCACTCATGACCAGGATGGTGCTAGGTATTTAGGGATTGTGGGGTGTGGTACTGGTGGTGCTGGATTTCAAGCTGAACACCCCAATGAATGGCTGTGGCCCCCCTGAAACAATGCAGCGTAATTGTGTAGAGCAGTGGTCAGCCCCTGTGCTGCCTCTCTCAGACGGGGAAAGTCCATCAACTCAGAGCCCCAGACTCACATAGACCTCACACTTCCCAGGCCCAGACACACCATCTACCTCCCTGTGGGCCTGCAGGGCAAGGGAATGAACTCTGTGGGTTAAGCTCAGGGCAAGCTGGGGAGTGGCTTTTGCCTACGAGTCCTCTTGAAGGCAGTGTATTTGAGGAGGATGTGGAAGGAAGATCTTTTCTAAGGATTTGGGGGAGAGGGTCTCCCAGGATGGAGGCAGCCTATGCTAAGGCTCGTTGGGGTTGCGGAGGATAAGGATGGGATACAGGTAGACCCAGGAATCCCTGGGTGGTGTAAACCGTTAAGCACTTAGCTGCTAACCAAAAGGTTGAAGGTTCAAGTCAACCAAGAGGCACCTCGGAAGAAAGGCCTGGTGATCTGCTTTTGAAAAATTGGCCATTGAAAACCCTACGGAGCACGCTTCTACTCTGACCCACATAGGGTCACCAGGAGTCAGGGTCAACTCAACGGCAGGTGGTTAGAGGTAGGCCCAGGAAGCAGGTTAACCCAGCTGGAGTCGATTGAGAATATTAACACAGTGTTGGGCATGGCAAGCAGTACTAAGCAACTGTCCACCACCCCATAGAAGCTCACATAAGGCTGGCATGGCCCAGGATGGAGAATCTGGAAGGAGGCTGGCTCACCTCGGCCCAGGGGGAGGACAGCGGGGGGAGGGGGCCCGCTGTTTCGCCGCTGCTCCCCAACGCAGCGCTCCAGCTCCCTAAGCTTCCTCTCCTCCTGCAGCATGGCGTGCTTCCTCTGCCGCCGGGCCTGCCTGCTGATGTTCTCCTCCTGGCACAGCCGCCGGGCCGCCTCCGCGATCTGCAGCTGCAAGGCCAGCTCCCGCTCCAGGCTGCTCAGGGGGTCCTGAGGGAGGGGCAGGAGTGAGGCCTGGGAGAGGCAGGGAGCTCAGGGAGAGGGGAACCAGGGGACACGGAGAACAGCCCTGACCCATTGCTCAAGGACAGAGGGGAAGGACACAGCAGTGTCTACGGACAAAAGGCAAAGGGTAGAGTGGTAGGAAGTGCTCCAGGGCAAACTTGTGAAAAGCTGGCCCGGGGACCACGCACCAGCCTGCCCCAGGAGCCAGGCAGGGCAGGAACCAAAGTGTGCCACTTTCCCTCCTGATCCCATAGGGCTGGCCAGGTGAGCCAAGTGGCAGCCCATGGGAAACTGCACCGTTCACACGGCCTGAGCCACCCCTACTGCCTTGCTTCTATGCTGAGAAAGAGGAGAGGACAGCCTTAGGGGCCTGAGTAACCTGTCAGAACAGGCTAAAGGCCTTTCAGGGCTGGTGACTGGAGATCTTAACTGATCTCCTGCCTACTGGGGACCAAACCCAGTGTCCTCCCTCCAGAGTCCAACTCTCTCCATTCCTGGAGTGGCCCACCTTCCTCATGGCCATTAGTGGGTGCCCCGTGCCTGTCCCTCTTCATGGGACATGGGCCAAGCACCCCTATTAGGTGTGACGGGGCAGGGTGGCGACTGCCAGGGTTCTGGGCTAAGGTACTGTGCCTTAAGGCACAAACCGGGAGCCACTGGCCCAATGATAAACCTTTGGGAAGCGAGGAACATCAACGGCTTCTGGAAGTTCTCACCTCCCTGTGCAAGGCCCGTTCGTCCAGTTTGTAAGCGGCTCCAATCCTGCGGCGGACCTTGGGGGCCTTTTCCCCTGGTTTGAGCGGATACTCTGTTGGTAATGTGCCCGTCAACTCCTGGGGTGAAAGCAAGGTCAAGCCAGGCCCCTCTCCACTGGCCCTGCCCTCAGCCAACCAAGAGTAGCCTGGCTCACTGACCCCAGCATTATAAAGAGCCTTGTCTTCCGAGAGCCCCTGGTATACAACCGAGCCACTTGCACCCCTGCCCACCCCCGCCCTGCTTCCATCACTCATGGCTGCCTCACTCTCGTTCTCAGGGCCTCCCCTTCCCTTCAGGGCTCTTCCCATTCACCTCCGGAAGTGAGCTATTGTTGTCGGGTGGCGGCAGGTCAATTCCGACTCATGCCAACCCCACGTGACAGAACAGAACTGCCCCATAGGGTTTTCTTGGTTGTAATCTTTTTTTTTTTCACTAGTTATAATTTTTTTTGTGTGTGTGCTTTAGATGAAGGTTTACATAGCAAATTAGTTTCTCATTCAACAGTTAATATATATATTGTTTTGTGACATTGGTTGCCAACCCCATGACATGTCAACACTCTCCCCTTCTCGACCTTGGGTTCCCCGTTTCCATTCGTCCAGCTTTCCTGTCCCCTCTTGCCTTCTTGTCCTTGCCCCTGAGCTGGTGTGCCCATTTAGTCTCATATACATGGTTGAGCTATGTGTATTATTGTTTGCTTTATGGGCCTGTCTAATTGGCTATAATCTTTACGGGAGCAGATTGCCAATCTTTCTCCCGCAAAGCCACTGGGTGGGCTCAAAATGAGAACTTTTCAGTTAGCGGCTGACATTGCACCACCAGGGCTCCTTCAACAGAGAGCTATACTGGCCCTGATTACAATCTGTGGCCCCTCTGTCCTTCCCTCCCTGTGCCCAGGCCTCCGACCGGGCTAACTCTTTTCCTCTCCTGAATCCTGTCCAGGGCCCAGGTCAAGGTGCTGCAAGCAGAGGGCCTCTGTGCACCCTACCCCAGTCTCATTTCCAGAATTCCCTCGGGAACAAGGAAGGCCTCAGTCCTAACATCCCAAAACGTGGCTCCAGATTAACACCAAGGAGTGGCCCCAACTTTGTGTGTGCCGGATGGGGGCAGCCGAGGTTCTCACCGCCTCCCTCAGGCAGAGTCTCCTCAGCTCCTCCAGGCAGGCCTCCAGCCGCTCCTCCAGGGCCCGCTGCTGCTTGCGCACTGCCTGGGTCAGCTCCTTCATTGGGGAGACTGGGCTGTCGGGGCCTGGGAAGAGCACAGCGGGCACCATACCCTCAGGAGAGCTGAGGCAGGGAATCCTCTCTGAGGTACATCTTGATCACCCCCTAGAGGAGCACACACACACCCACCCTCATGTCTACCCACAGGTAAGGGGTTAGTAGCCATGGCCTGTGTCATAACCATAAAACACCAAGTCTCCTGGCTGCCCAAAGGTGGCGACGTTACAATTCAGAGGATGGGCTGCCCTACCAGGCAACCTGCAGTCGGGGGAGAGGGTGCATGGTCAGGGCTCCTCTCTGCCCTTCTACCTCTAGCTCTCATCCACTGCTACCAACTCCACCTGCTTCTCTCTCTCTCTCTCTCATTCTCTCTGTGTCTATCTCATTCTGTCTCTCATTCTCTCTCTGTCTCTCGCTCTCTCTCTGTCACTCATACTCTCTCTGTCTCTCTGTCATTCTCTCTCTTATTCTGTCTCTCATTCTCTCTGTCACTCGCTCTCTCTCTCTTTCTTTCTGTGTCTTTTTCATTCTCTGTCTGTCTCCATCTCTCTCATTTTCTCTCTCAACACACACACACACACACACACACACTCCTCTTCTCTCTTGTCCAGTCAATAGTAGGTCAGAACAGGACCACTAGCTTAGGCCAACCAGAGAGACAGGACCTTTACACTGGCCAGATAAGATTTTTCAGTGCTGTGAGCCAGATTCCACTGGAAGGCGACAGGTTTGCTAATCATCTGGCCTTAGGTAGAACACTGCAGATTCGTGTTCCAGATACCAGCTCCAGGCCAGAGCCCTCAGACAAGAAAACTCCACACTTCCTGTAGGTTCTGGCCCTCCCAGCCTCCCCTGCCCCCTACCCCAGCAAAAGCTTCCCTCCCCCTGCCACACGCCCCTCCTCACCCCATCCTAGTGAGTCTCAGCCCGGCCAGCCTGGGACTCACGGCGCCAGGGCGGGGGCGGCCGGCGGGATTCCCCAGCCACTCACCAGACTGCAGGATGATGCCGCTGTCGGTGTCGCTGACCTCATCCTTACTCTCCATGGTGGGCTTCTGGGAGGAGGAGGTACAGAGTGGGGAAGGGTGATGCCGCTCCCAGCTGGGACCAGGTCTTGTAGGCAGTCTGGAGTTTCCCCAGCTTTTAGAGAACAATAAAAACAAAAAAAAAGCTCTGCATTAACCCTCTGATTCCAAACAGAGATTAGAAGTTAGATGCTTGAGGGCAGGGGGAGCGGCGGCACTTCTGGGAATATCTAGGGTGTGGGTTATCGGCACTGCAGGCAGCTGACAGGAGAGGGCTCCTCACCACCAAACCTTGCTCTTGGTGGGGCCCAGCCTACCCCAGTTCCCCACTGGCCCTGCTTCCAGGAGAGAGGCTCTGACGCCCAAAGGGTTGACAGAGGTAGCCACAAGAGCCCCAAGTCTGATGAGAAGACCAAGGAAGAGCAAAGCGAGAGGATGGGAAGGAAGAGGGCTGGAAAAATGGATGGGAGGATGAAGCAAGGAGGACAGGAAAGGAGGAGGAAGGTACCTGCATGAGGCAGGGCAAGTGGGACTGAGTGTCCCCAGCCGAAGAGCCCCCCCCACCCCAGCATGAGGCACATCCTGTGTCCCCGTAAGTGAGGGCCCTTCAAGAAGTGGCTGGGTGTGGGGAAGTCAGCCAAGGCCCTGGTCTGGGGCCCCCACAGCCTGAATGCCTTGCTCTCTGGACCAGGTGATTCACTCAAAGCCAGATACTGTCCGTGCAATCCCAGAGAGCTGTCCTGAAGGCCCTGACACAGCTCCCGTCCCACCAGCTACATCTAACAGACCACTCTAGGGCGAGTCGGCCTGAATCCCCTACACCACACGGCCAGGTGGAACCTGGGGGTGTGTCTGTCAGTGCTGTCGGGAGTGGAGGCAGGGTATCACCAGAACAGAAGCAGCCAAGGATGGGGCTCAAAAGCACTTGTGTGGTGTGGGTGCAACAATCCTAGTTGTGTGTCGACCTGACCAGACACCAAAACAATGCCTGCTACCTGTCCCCTCTCTCCTCACCGAACCTACAACCCTGGTCAGGGTCCCAGTTGGCCAGGGCCTGGCAGCTGCTGGCTACAGCAGGGATGGGAGGGGTAGGCGGAGCCCAGGCAGGCAGCCTGGAAGGAGAGCCCAGCCACCTCCTCACTGAGTCAGCCCCATTGAGCAAGAGTCCAAAAGTCCTTCCGAGTTTCTGTCTGGAGCTTATCCTGCTTCCTCAGGGCACAGGCCGAAGTGGGGGGGAGGGGAAGGGGCTTCCCCCCCCACCCCGCCTTCAGCCAACAGGGAAGAAAAGTAGACCTTAGAAAAGCTGATCCCAAAGCAAGGCAAACAGGGAGAGGGGCTGCAGTCAGCCAAGTCCCCAGTAGTACCTGTCTGTGGAGATGGAAAGGGCAGGAACAATCGAGGACCTATGTAAATTGCACAGCCTATCAAAGTACCATGGGCAACAACATTTCAAACATAACCCAGAAAGCAATATGTACCTTGCACTTTGGGGATTCAGGTCTGCAAGGAGGTCTAGAGAATGAATGGTAGGATTTAAAAAAAAAAAAAAAAAAAGGTTTATGTGGAGTCTTTGCAAACACACCAAAGAGAGAGATTGGCCATATGCTCTGGGAAACCCAAAGTACCTGGGGCGAGAGTTACCTCTGCACCAGTCACCCCTCCCAAGCCCTCATCTCCCCCGCTCCGCCCCCCAGATAAGAACCTGACAGAGGGGAAGCCAGCTCACCCTCCTCCCACCTGCTGAGCCCCAGTCTAAAGAGTGGACATCTTCTGATCCTCCCTAGAAGCCAGGGCCAAGCAGCTGGGGCTAGGAAGCAAGGCAGTCTCAGCTAGCAAGATGGGCAAGGGGTGGAGTTGATGAGGAAGAGGACGACCATTAATTAGTCATGCTCACTAATTAATTATTAACCTCCAAAGGGTGGCTTGGGAAGTTGTGACAATTTAAGCCCTGCTTCTCAGGGGCTCCTTGACTGTTAGAGAGAACAGTGGGACCTTATAGGGATAGAGGGGGTGGGGCTGAGCAAATAGCCCCTTTAGCCCCCTCTTCTTTCCTCCTCCACCGCCCCCCTCCCCTGGTGGGCCAGGCCCTCAAATTCCAGGATTGAGGGGGAGGCACCAGCATTTGCAGTGGTCCCAGTGTGATGCTGGATCCATGCTGCTCCAAGCAGGGGAAAGAGCACAGGCCCCAAAATCTGGAAACTGAGACTTGAGTTCTGCTCCTACCTATGCTACCTTGAGGAAGTCACCTTGCTTCTCTGGGCCTCCTTTCCTCATATGAACACTGAGGCCCTTTCCAGTCCCCGGCCTGAATCTCAACCTCTTAGACAATGTCAGGCTGGGCAAGAAACTCAAAGGGCCACTCATTTGCCTCTGCCAAAGTTGCCCTCCAGAGTTATTGGAGACCTGCCTCAGAGTCCGAGGGCCAGAACCATGAGGGGGTGAGTCCCCAGAGTCTCAAGTGTTTAAGGCATTGCCTTTAGATAAAGGCAGTTCAGTAACACCCCACCACCTCCTCAGCACAGGAATCCCTGCTGGGTCTCCCTGCCCTCGGGCGTCCCCAGAGCTCCTGTTCATGGCCCCAGAACTGGGCCCTATGAAGCAGCCCACCTGCATGAACAGTGCCCCTCAGAAAAGGGCATAGAGGAAGGAAGGGATAAACCAGGATACCTTCTCTCAGGAGATCCTCCCCTATCAAAGATGTGCCCCCAAAGCCAGGTTCTGGACCCTCTGTTCTAACTCATCCCTGCTTGCCCCGTCTCCTGAGGGACCACAGGGACAGGGCCCGCAGTCTGGGCCACCAGCCAACCCCCATCACCCCTGTGCCCGGGACATGAACAGGCTCCCCCCACTCCCAGGCCAGCCCACCCCTCAGCCCCAAAGACGGCTCTACTCTGCCCCGCCCTCACCTGCTTCTGGGCTTTTGTTCAGGAGTCTGGAAACACCCCTGCTCTCGAGTCAGGGGCCCAAAGGGGCTCGCATGTCGCCTCAGGGTCTCCCAGGCCACACGCTGGCCACCTTGTGCTCTCTGGTGCTCTCCACAAGCCCGCCCGATGGCTGTTCCTCTCGTCCCTGCGCCGCCCACCCGCCCCTCCCAGGCTGCCGGGCCAGGGGAACCAGGTTACTTGTTATAACTTGAGTCAGAGGGGAGGAGCAGGTGAGCAACTCCTTCCTTGAACTAATCCCTCAGTGGCTGTGGCAGGCGGCTCAGGGCCTCCGTACTTCCGGGGGCAGAGAAGGGAGAAGAGGGATTCCCATGGAGGAACCCCAGAAGGCAGCAGGGGTCGTGCCCCCACAGTTGCAATGTGCTTATCTGTGAGGTGCCCAAGGGCCCTTTGCTCTGCTTCAGTCACTGCCCTCCTTGTACCTCAGCTTCCCTTTCCAGAAATTGAGGTATGCCAGTCCTCCCCCAAAGCAGGGCAAAAGGTTTATCGCCTATGGGGAATACCACCAGGGAACTGATAAACTGGCAGGAATGGGTCATTGCTCTCCCCCATACACTGAAATGGAAACTGAGAGCTGAGTTTGCAGCTCCCAAATCAGGATTAGAAAACCTCAGGCAAGGCAGCAACCATGGGACTCTACATGGGGAGGCCCTGAGGACCAGAGGGCCAGGCTGTTCTTTTCTCTTTTTATCCCAGACATTTTCTCCCAGGAACATCAAAACCATCGCTTCCCCATTTTATTGTTGACAAGGTCTGTGGGGCACTAACCATAAGCCCAGGCCTGTCCCCTTCTCCACAGGAGGGCCACTGTGACCCCAGGTTCTAAGTCCCCAAACATGTGGGACCACAGCCCAAAATGGAACATGTTTCTCCAGAAAAAAAAAAGCCCTCAGGTCTCCCACCCCTTTGACTCTTAAACAAACTGAAAACTGGAATCCAGCCTACTTCACAGTGGGGAAAGCAAGTCTGAGACTGCCCAAATCCAGCAGGCTGGAATTGGAGGCACCCTGTCCCTCAAGGTTTCATCCCACAACCTCTGTTCCTGCCACCTCCTGATTCTCCCCACCATGAACCCCACCTGCCAAGGTCTCAACCTAAGAGGCTGAGCCTCCCTGGGATGCCGGAATCTCAACATAGCTCTGGCATATTTCCGTCCCCACACCCCCCCAGTGCAAAGATAATGAAGTCTGCCCCCTTCAAGCATCATGGAAGAGCCCCAGTCTGTCCCCTTCCCTTTGGCAGCTCCCCCTTCCCACAGCACACCTTCGCATTCCTGCACACACCCTCTTTCCAAACAATGCTAGCTGGAGTTCTCCAGGCTGGCCACTGTTAGGGCCCCTCCTGTGGCAGAGAGCAGTGCTCAGGGTCTCAGCCAGCAGCCCTTCCCTTCCCCCAGCCCTCCACAACACGACAGTCCCTCCCCACCCCCCAGAGGTGCGGCACATTCTTTCAGTGTCACGCGGGGTGGGGGGGTCTTTCTGGGCATAAATGGCCCTTCCTCCACCTTGTCCACTCCCCAGCTCCTGGGGGGAGGAGGGGGAGGTGCGTGGAAGTTTCTGGAATTAGTGCATAACCTATTTTTAAATATATAAAATAAAATTCAGGGAACCACTGAAAGAGGCAATTATGTTGAAATACAGTTCTAAAAATAGAAAAGAGTGATGTATGTCTCTTTATTGACATTAAACAGGATCTAACAGTGGGTCTACTAACAACTGTAATGTTATAGAAGCAATAAGTTCAAACGAAATTTGGAGTATCTGCAAAGACTGCAATGTGATATGAAAATATCTGTGAATTCTATTAGTGGTAAAGTCACATACTGCCAGTGCTTCTGTGGTTCGTTGTGCAACGCTAAATTTCTGTTAAAAAGAAAAACAAAGATGTAGTTTTTTCCATATGTATTTGCAAACTCTCTGATTTCTATCCACAGGTGCCTTGGTGCCCGTGGGCTGAGTTAAGAACCCCTGCCCACAGGTAATCCCTGGCTCCGTGCAGAGGAGAGAACTACAGATGGTCAACCTTACTGTTTGCATTGATCCTCTGGGATTCTCAACGACCCTTTGCCCCTCCAAATTCACACCCAGCATCTCTCAACACAGCAGAATCTGAATCTGAGATTTGGAACGGGACTGGCAAACCAAACCTCCCACCAAGGACCCCAGAGAGGCTCCATTGGATCTGGCCAAGTCATCCAACTCACAGTACCAGGGAGGTGGGCACTCCAAAGCTCATCTGGGGACTTGGGGCTCAAAGCCATACCCCCAGCCGGTCTAAGGATCAGGGGACTAATGCCCCAGCCCCAAACATCACAGCATCATCACCAAGACCACCAGTTGGTGAAGAAGTGGTGTTTCCTTGCAAACCTTACAGTATTTGGAATCTGATCCAGAGCCTCCCCCAGGAAGAGGAAAAGCTGCATCTCTTTAGGGTTTTCATTTTCTAGGAAAAGTCCTGGATAAGGAAACTCTTCCACAGTTCTGTAGTCTAATTTTTTTTTTTTCAAGTTCTTTCTTTAAGTCTTCTGACACACTAGACTGGAATACCAAAAATCCAAACCCGTTGCCGTCCAGTTGATTCCAATTCAGCGACCCTATAGGACTGAGTAGAATAGCTCCATATGGTTTTTCAAGGAGCGGCTGGTGGATTTGAACTGCCGGATTTTGGGTCAGCAGATGAACTCTTAACCAATGTGCCATATCCCCAATAAAAAACAAACAAACAAAAAATGCAAACCCTTTGCCTTTGAGTCCATTCCGACTCACAGCGACATCCCAATAGCATCCAGCAAAGAACTGTCTCTGGCACTGCCAACATTTTACTCAATGGATTAGCGAATCAACGGTCACACTGCTGGACCCGACGGCGGGGGGCGGGGGGGGGGTCACACTGCTGGACCCAACAGCGGGCGGGGGGAGAGAGGGAGGGAGGGAGGGCGTTATGGGAAATGTCCGGGGACCCTCCAGGCGCGGGTGGTGAAGGTGGTCCGGGAGGTGGTAGGTCAGTTTCTAACTGTTCTCTTTCTGGGCTCTCCTCCCTGGCCACAGGGAAAGGTGTTTGCCTCCAAGCGATGGTGGAGTTGGCTGGGTCAGAAAAACTCCACGCTAGCCTGGAATGCGCCCTGAAATCAGACCACCAGGCTTTCTTTAAAAAGCCCCTTTGTCCTGTCCACCCTGCTCCCCTCCCCCACGCGCCCTCCACGTCCAGGCCGGCCTGAGACTTTGCTCCTTTTGTTTGGCTGCGCTCTGGCTTCCCGGAACCTGGCCAGGGGATCCACAGGCATGGGAAAAGTTGAAGGAGAAAGGGTAAAGCGTTGGAAGTCTGCGTTTTTCATAGGCACTCAAAATTCCTACCACTTGGGTAAGATCACCCCATTTCCTGTAGGGTCCTCTCCACTACGGGTGAAGACCGTGGGTTCAGGGGCTTGATCACCCTAGTTCACCGGCGCTGGGTCCCCCTAAGTTTTCCCCTTACCTGTCCCATGGAGCTCTGGCGCCGCCCAAGAGACCCAGCGGCCCCCGCTCCTGCTTCGCAGCTTCAAGACCTGTTCGTCCAGGCCATCTTCCCTCTCCCCGAGTATCCCCCCGATCTTCCCTCCCCGGAGGTATTTCATTTAACTTCGGCATTTGCAGCATCCCAAATGTTAAAGATCCCAAGACATCTGTCCCCTGGGGCATACCAAGAACCAGAGGAAAGAGGGGAAAGATAGAAGAAAGGATTCGAGATTCCGACCCAAGAGTCCCGACGGGACTGGATATTGAGTTAGTAAGGTGTTAGCAGGGTGAGTACGCCGTGGGGAGACCCACTTGAGGGAGCGGTTGTCCCCCTTCTCCCGCTTTCGAGCGCCGGGGTGGCCAGACACCCCCTGCGCTGCCAGTTTCCGCAGCCCGGGCGGGAGGAGGCTCCTCTCGCGGTCCGAGTGCCCCTTTCATCCGCGCGCTCCGGCCTGGCCGGGGGCAGTTTTCATTCCGGGAGACCCCCAGGGTGAAAGAACGAAAGGAGCCGGGCCTGAGGGCGCCGCGCCCCTCCCCCGCAGCGCCCCTCCCTTCCACGACCCTTCCCTGGCCGTGCGCCGCAGTGGGCTGCCGAGCCGGGCGGGCTGGTGGCGCAGGGATCGCCGCCCCCTCGTCTGGCCGCAGCCTGTTCCTCTTCCTGGGGGCCGGCGGGCTGTCGGAAGGAGAGACAGCCCACTCCTGGTGAGCGCCTCCTACTGCTTCCTGCGAGCCAGCGTATCTCCGTCCGTCCATTCATTCATTCAGTCATTCATTCAGTCACTCACACGTCCCTATTTTCATTTGTTCAATAAACACCGAGCACTTACTAGGGCCAAGCCCCGTCCCTGGAGGATGCCCCAATCTAGGCAAGTAATCAAGTAGCAACAGTATCGGTGACACGAAGGCTAGCAGCCAGAACAGGAAGAGGCAAAGCTGACCCAGGCTGAGGGACTGCCAAGGCCAGGAGGAGGCAGTGCCAGAGCTATCTGGGAGGTATGAGAAGGAACTTAAGGCCGCGGTGACCGATGTACAACAACACGGTGGCAAAAGAACAGGCAGGTTCTAGGAGCGGTGGGGAACTTAGGGTGAGGATGAGGAGGGAAGCGGGTGGAGGAGCTGAGACAAATGAGGCTCAACAGGCGGACAGGGGCTCATCAGAAAGCAGGGAGGCTCTGTGTGGTTGTCCAGGTTGTGCATCAGACCAAGGGAGAGGGGCGACAGAACCGAAAGCTCCCCCATGCTCCACCCACCAAGCTGTGTTCTTTGGCCTGAGCTGTGTCCACCAAGGGGGCAAAAAAATAACGGCTGCCAGCAAGTGAATTCTAGCTCATGGCGACCTCATGTGTTATAGAGTAGAACTGCTCCATAGGGCTTTCTTGGTTCACCCAAGCAGATCACCAGGCCTTTCTTCCTGGGCCCCCTGGGTGGGTTTGAACCACCAGCCTTTAGGTTAGTAGACAGCACAAGCCATTTGTGCCACCCAGGGACCTTTGTCTACCTAGAGTGAGTGCCTTTTTCTAATTGGTGCTAAGGCGCTACCTGAGCCTTGTTGGCTAGCTAAGGGCTTAAGATTTTATTTTGCAATGGAAGCATAGCTACTCAAGAATGCTGATCGGAGAGATAACCTGGGCAGATTCACCTTTAGACGGTCACTCTGGTGTTGTATGTATGAGTGACTGGGTGGGGAGGGTTTGGAGACAGGGAAACCAGGGAGCTGGCAGTAATCCAGGTCAGGAGTGTCAGGGCCTGAACTGATGTTGTGGCAGTGGGGTAGTGGGGGTTTGGGGGGAGATGAGTCAAACGCTGTTCAGGAGGTAGACCTGGCCTGACTCTGTAAGTGATTGCTTAAGAGAAGGGTGATGAGGAAGAGGGGAGATTTCAGACAACTTCCAGGCTTCTGGTTTGGGAGTTCAGCTTAAGATGTGTTCACTTTAGGGCATTAATGGGAATATCCAGCGAGCAGTCTGGTGGGGGCTTTAACGCACCTAGATGGTTGGAGAAAGGGCTTGGGAGTCATCAGAGAGTTGCAGCCCTGGGCTTGGATGAGATCACTCAGGAAGAATGTGTAAAATGGGAGAAGGAACAAGAGGAGAACTTTGGGGACATTTAAGGGATGGAACAGAAGACAAAGTGCCTTAAAAGGTATCATTATTATGACTCGTGTGATGGAGTAATTGATTAAAATATTGATCTGTATTTTTTCTCCCATGGAGTCCCTGGGTGGCAAAAATTATTAAGTACTCAACTACTAGTCAAAAGGTTGGCAGTTCAAACCTACCCAGAGGCCCCTCAGAAGACAGGCCTGGTGATCTGCTTCTAAAAGGTCACAGCCTTGAAAATCTATGGAGCAGTTCTACTCTACACACATGGGGTTGCTATGAGTCAGAAGCGACTCAACAGCAACTAACGACAACATCCCTTCCTCCATGCCTCCCAGCCCTCCCCCCCGTGGATACCCTCGCTCTGGGTGGGCGGCAGAAGCTTCCTGAAGGTGCCAGTCCAGAGCCTACCGAGAGGATGCCACGTATCCTGCTGGGCAAGGGCACGGGTGTGGCCTATGAAGGCCAGGAGGCAGAGAGGAGATGACCTGGGCTAACCTGGGAAGGAGAAAGACAACGGTCAGTGCCCTGAGCAGGAGGGACCCCAAGCACCACTCCACAGCAGGAAGGTGGCAAGGTGGGGATGAGAGTTGAGTCCCTGGGCCCCAGGCTTCCAGCCTTGACAGATTCCTGCATCTGAAATGTGTCCAGGAGGCAGGAGCCCCAGACTATAAGAGGTCCCTGGGCAAGGAGGTTGTTGACACACACCCTGCTTCCTGGGCTATCCCTAAGCCATCAGGATCCTGCAGGAGGAAACAGAGTTTCTGGCTCCGCCCAGCAGCCTGAGGACCCATGACAAAATCAAGTTGATATAAAGGACGTAAAGTGATTCCTATGTCTTGTAAATCTGACTTTGTGGGCTGAGATTTGTAGCAATACTGTTACCTTCATTTACAGATGAGAAAACTGAGACACAGAGAAGCTAAATAACCAGTTTAGAGCCACACAGCTAGTAAGTGACTGATCTGGGATTTGAAGACAATTCTTTCTGATTCTGCAGCCTGTGAAAAACTTCAAGTATTTAAGAAGACCAGAGAGGTAAGGTAAAGAAGTAAGTATGTCAGGTAAATTGGTATTCCAGCAGTGTGCTATTTAGTTTGCAACATTTCAACTCATACTTGGCATTGGTGTATACAGACAAGGGCAGAGGGTGAGCACAAAGGGGCAGGATGGGGACCTCAGGCAAATTAGAAAACTCAGGCTCTGTCTTAAGGGGGTCAGTCACTACAAATGCTGTCACAAGAAAAAGTTTCTGTTTTAAAAACAAAAGCTGGAAATCCAAATTTTTATGTGGAAATCACCTGAGTTGTATATTTGATTTTTTTTTTTTAATTCAAAGGAGTCAAACAACATGTGTCTACATCCCTCCAGCTGCAGTTTATGTCTTGCTCCACATCTCACAGCCTCTTGAAGGAGCTCAGAGCCTGGAACTTCGGGCAGGGAACCCGGGGCCTCTAGGAAGCTGGGACTTGAGAAGCAGGGGTCTTGGAATAGAAGCCAGAGCCCTCCCTGGGAACTTCCTGGCTCAGCTCATGGTTGGGAAGAAGAAGGTGCAAGTTGCTGGGAGAGGCCACTGCACCCCTTCCCACCCCGCAGGGTTGGTTCTCTCCTCCTCTCACTTTGGCTGAGAAGCAGGGTTTCTCCTTTTCCTGGAAGTGGCAGAGGGGTATGGGAAGAATTTTATGAGTTCTGCATCATGGAGAAGAAGGGGACCAGCCCTCTGGAGCTCCTGGAGCTTTGTGGTAGCTGGGCAGCTGTGTGTCTGCACCGGCACCTCCCACATGGCTGTAGAAGGGGGCTCACCCCAGACCTCTCCTGCCTGTTAGGCTCTGTCCTGGCCCTGCCGAGTGCCATATCCGCAGGCCCTCAGGTCCAGCTGAAGGCAGAACTCACTCTCCCCACTCTCCCTTCCCTTCCCCCTCACTCCCTGGACCGGATGAGCAGAGGGGGGTGATGCTCTGTGGCGCAGACAGTGCCCTGTCGGTGCCCTCGGCTAGGCGAGAAATGACTCGGCCTGCGACCCTACTTCCTCCCCTGACCGCATCCTGCAGCTCACAGCTGGGGGCAGGTGCTGGAGGGGCCACTGCCTGGTCGGCCTATGTCTCTGTCTCTGTCAACCAGAACCCTCTTGGCTGGGCGCAGGATGGGCTTCCAGCAGGTGAGTAGTGATGCGAGATGCATACACTCGACTTAAGGGGCCAAGGGTGGGGATGAGGTGGGGTGGGAGGGTGGAAAGGTGGGAGGGGTGGGTGGGAAGACACTAAGCAGCCTCCATGGGAGGGAGCCCAAGAAACTGGGATCATGGACACTGGGTCTGAATTGCTGCTTGGAGCACATGGAGGGCAACGGAAGACCCCCACACTGTGGCTCAGTCCCCTGGGTAAGATAAGATGAGAAAGGAACCCACTCCCCAAGACACACCCAGCATCCTTTTGGCAAGCAATTCTTGTTTCTAAATTCTATGAGGTCCTCTTCCAGAGTGTTAGATCTTCCTCTCATGCTTCTCTTTCATTTTTCCTTGGCCTTCTGCCTTCCCTTCTCCCCCTTCCTCCTCAGGACATCTATCTTGGTCGCATGAAATTATAAGATTTCAGGGGCCACAGGGCTGTGCCTTGAGCGCTGCCTGTCACACATGGAGATGCTTTCCTCCCCTCGGACTACTTGCACCAATTGTAGCTTGTTCTCGCCGGAGGGACCAGCAGGGGGCGTCAGTTGCTAGCAGACTGCTTTTCCTTGTGGGCCAACGATCTTCTGAGTGCCCAGGAGGAAAAACCCCTGAGAGGGAAAATGATGGAGGTGCGGAGTAGGTTGGCCTGGAATCTAGCGCAGGTCTCTTCCCTTGCTTCCTGTGGCCCTGTTGATGAAGGACTTGAACGCTTCCCCTCCTGATGTCAAAATCTGGCCTCTCCCTCACTGCAAGCCCCAAGCCCCTTACCCACCTTCCATCCCCTCTGGGATTGCCAGCTTTGGGTGTCCTTTTTTTTTTTTTTTTTTAGGCCCTGTCTCTCTGGCCATGATGTCTTTTTTCTCTGGAGACCCAAATAGAATTTGAAACTGGAATTTTAAAGATGAATAGTGATTTATGTTAAAAACAATTCAGCTACGAAGACAAAAGCTAACCCCCCCCCCCCCACCAGACAGGGGAGACAGACATTTCTGTGGGGCATCAAATAAGGCAGAGACCTGTGTCCAGGCAGATGGGACATCCAGGTCCTGAGGACAGCTCTGCTCCAGGCTCTCCACTCCTCCAGCCCTCATTCCACCAGCAAAGCAGGATAGTTCTCAGCACCCACTAGAAGTCAAATGGGACTCAGTAAAGACATTTTGTCAGCCTGGTCCCCACCTTGTTTCCTCTCTGGTGATGGAATATGTGGCTGAGAATTCCAGGCCCCTCCACATAAACCCTGGTCCTCAGGCACCTGTGGAGGCTCCACCTTAGGAAGCTGGACAGAAGCAGCTGGCAGGAGAGGGCTGGGGGTGTGCCTTAGCTGCTCAGACCAGGATCAGCTGGAATAACACCTGTACTTCTCAAAGGCCTCCAGGCTGAGCCCAAGGCAAATTCATTGCCATCAAGTCAATTCCGACTCATAGCGAACCTACAGGACAGAGTAGGACTGCCCCATAGGGTTTCCAAGGAAGGGCTGATGGATTCAAACTGCCAACCTTTTGGTTAGCCGCTGAACTCTTTAACCACTATACTACCAGAGCTCCTCCAGGCTGAGGTACCCTCTAAAATAGCACCTAACCTCCTTGGGACCTTTCCTCACAACACCCCTGAATGTTAAGCAGCTCAGTTTCATAATTCAGGGAAAAGTTAAGTATATGTATTGTGGAGTCAGACAGATAGCCTCAGTTTCATCATCTATAAAATGGGAATAGGACCCACTCATGGTGGTAGTGAGGATAAGGAATTCATGCAGCTGAAATACTGTTCGGCATTGTGCTTTAGCACAGAGTAAATATCCAACTAACAACAACAATTTTTTTTTTTTAAGATTTTTTTTCCAGATTCCTAGTCTTAAAAGTGTTTCTTCTTCCTCATACTCAACCCCCAGGAAAAAAATAATGAAACTTTTGTATGATGTTTACATCTTTACGGGTCCAATTTTTTTTTGCCATTGACTAGATTCTATTTCCTGTGGTATAGCTAGGTGAGGCTTCAAAAGGCGAACCCCCTTTCATGATCGGGCCGGGGCCTATAGCCTTCGCATGGGTTAAATAGAAACAAATTAGTACCTCACATCTTTGACTTTTCTTAAAATGCTCAGAATGATGAGAAAGGAAGAAAAAGAGGTGTGTTTTACAGGGAGCATGGTTTTCACTGAGGTCAGGTGCTGTTTAAACCCATTGGGACCATCCATAAAGCCAGCTGTACAGGACCTTCTCTAAGCCCCACCCACGCCCACCCCCACCCTCACCCCCACCCCTACCCCTACCTCTCTGCCTTTGGTACATTTAGATCAATGCATTTTCATTCATAAACATGAGCACTAAAGCATTGTAGGGGCTCTGATTGATGTGTAGGGTAGGGTGGGGTGGTGACAGAGGGTCCAGTGGGAGGGGCCAGTTCTATGAAATGGCTGCAAGATGCCTTAAAAGATCTGATGGCTGATTAGGACGTTGAAGCACAAGTTGGCTGGGTGGCAACAAGGGCCAAAGGCCCGCTAGGCTGAAATCAGAGAGGGAAGAAGCTCCTGGGTTTGTTTAAGAAACTTCAAATAATTCACTATTGCCTTGGATACTGAGAAGTAGGTGATTTTTATATACTCACCCACTGTTTGGACCTGGGATTCCAGTAGAAATGATTAGGAAGTTCAAAAGCAATTAATATACACCAAAATGGGGACAGAGGTTACTTCTGGGGAGGGGGCTGGAATTGGGGCTGGTGGACAAAGAGAGCTTGACTTTAATCATTTTGCTGTGAACCTAGTGCTGTGAAAATGTATTCCTTCTGTATGTACAATTTCTGTAATTAAAGTAAGTATCTTAAACCTTTTAATTACAAAAATTTCCAAGCATAAATATAAAACCCACTGCCGTCCAATGGCACTGGGACTGGGCCGTCAAGTCAATTCCGACTCATAGAGATCCCCTAGGATTTTCGAGGCTGTAAATCTCTACGGAAGCAGACCGCCACATCTTACTCCCACGGAGCTGCTGGTGGTTTTGAACTGTTGACATTTTGGTTAGCAGTCCAGCACTTTAACCACTGCGCCATCAGGTCTCCTAGAGCATAAATATAAGTACAGATAATAGGATAATGAACTCCCACTTACCTATTACCTTGACTTAGCAATTCTTTACATGGCACAAAAGGTTACCCCTCGACTGCTAACTAAAAGGTTGGCGGTTTGAACCCACCCAGTGGTTCTGTGGGAAAAGGACCTGGTGATTGCTTCTTTAAAGAATACAGCCAAGAAAACCCCACGGGGCAGTTCTACTCTGTCATGTGGAGTCGCTATGAGTAAGAATTGACTTGACGGCACTTAACAACAACATCTGCCTTCGTTTATTTCTTCTTTAGTGAACTATTTTAAAGAAAACCCCAGACATGGTGATGTAATAAATATTTCAGAATGTATCTCTGAAAAACATTGGGCATATTTTCCTTATACGATCACATTACTTTTAGCACAATAACTCTTTGATATCACCTCAAAGCTCCCCAATTGTCCCAGTAATGTCTTTCAAAGTTGGTTTGTTTGTATCTAGATTAAATAACATCTACACCTTGCATGTGTCTCTCTTAATCTTGTATAGTCTCCCCACCCCCTGACCCCTTTTTTGTTAAGTCATGCCACTGGCTTGTTGAAGAAATCAGGTCAGTTGTCTTCTGAAATGTCCTATGTTCTGTTTTATCTGCTTGTGTCTTCATGCTGTCATTAACTTGTTCCTAGCCCTTGTATTTCTTGTAACCTCGAAGTTAGTGCCAAAGGCTTTAATAGATTCAGGTTTATCACTTTGGGCAAGAAGAGCTCACAGGTGGTGCTGGTTGCTCCATCCCACTCCTCATCCGGAAGCACATCATTTCCAGCCATTCCTCTGGGAGTGATGCTAAAATTGATCACTGGGTTCAGGTGGTGACAGCCTGGTCCCTCCATTGTCATATTGGGTTCCCCCCCATCACTGGGAAAGTGTCTATAGGGTGATAGCTTGGTATCCTGCAATAACCAAACTGCCACTCAGCCTTTTGCTTCCATCATTAGTACCCATTGATAGTTTTTACCCAAATTATTTCATTTTAAGTTGTAAAAGGGTGATTTCTATCAAAAATAAGGAGCCCTAGTGATGCAATGGTTAAGCTGCTAACCAAAACGTTGGCGGTTCAAACCTTCCAGCTGCTCCAAGGAAGAAAGATGTGGTGGTCTGCTTCCATAAAGATTACATCCTTGGAAACCCTGTGGGGGCAGTTCTGCTCTGTCCTACAGGGTCGCTGTCTTAGGCTGAGTTCTCCAGAGAAGCAAAACCAACGAAGCCTATACGTAGAAAAAGATAAATAAACAAAACTGGTTGCCTTCGAGTTGATTCTGATTCATAGTGACCCAATAGGACAGAGTAGAATTCCCCTATAGGGCTTCCAAGGAGCAGCTGGTGGATTCAAACTGTCGACATTTTGGTTAGCAGCTGAGCTCTTAACCACTGAGCCACCAGAGAGAGAGAGAGATTTATCTCAAAGAAATGTCTTACACGGTTGTGGAGGCTGGCAAGTCCCAAATCCATGAGTCAAGTGTTAGGCTGGAGGCGTCTCCTAACTTACATGGTTGCAGGTGCTGACAAACCCAAGATTGGCAGATCGGGTGGCAGGCTGCTGGCTTCCAGGACTACAAAAGCTGGCAAATTCCAAAGTCAGCAGTTCAGAAGGCATGCTGCTGGCTCAGATCCCAAGAACTGGAGGTGAGATGGTGATGAGCTAGATAGAGTCCAGAGTAAGAGGAAACTTTAAAAAAATAATAATTTTATTGTCCTTCAGGTGATAATTTATAGTGCGAGTTAGTTTCCCATTGGAAAATTTATACACAAATTGTTTTGTGACATTGGTTGCAATCCCTGTATTGTGTCAGCACTCTCCCCTTTTCCACCCTGGGTTCCCTGTGTCCATTAGTCCAATTTTCCTGTCCCTTCCTGCCTTCTTGTCTTGCTTTTGGGCAGGAGTTGCCCGTTTAAAAATTTTGACTGAATTAAGAAGCACATTCCTCACACGTGTTACTGTTTGTTTTCTAGGCCTGTCTAATCTTTGAAAAGTGGGCTTTGGGAGTGGCTTCAGTTCTGAGTTAGTAGGGTGCCCAGGGGCAATAGTCTTGGGGGTTCCTCCAGTCTCTCTCAGGCCAGTAAGTTTGGTCTTTTTGTGTGTGTGTGTGTGAATTTGAATTTTGTTTTATATTTTTCTCCTGCTCTGCTCGGGACTGTCTATTTTGATCCCTGTTAGAGAAGACAGTGGTGGTAGCTGGGCACCATCTAGTTCTTTTGGGCTCAGGCTGGTGGAGGCTTCGCTCATGTGGTCCTTTAGTCCTTTGGGCTAATATTTTTCTTGTATATTTCGTTTTCTTCACTTTCCTTTGCTCCACACAGGAAGGGACCAATAGATATATTTTAGACAGCAGCTCAAAAGCTTTTAAGGCCCCAGACGTTACTCACCAAAGCAGGATGTAGAACATTTTCTTTATGAGCCATGCTATGCCAAATGACCTAGGTGTCCCCCTAGAACATGGTTCCCAGCCCTCAGCCCCACCAACTTGGTTCCTCAAGGAATGTTAGACACATCCAGAACTTCCATGACTTTGCCTTAGATATGCTGTGCTGACTTCCTCTATGTTGTGTGTTGTAATTCCCTTCACCAAAGTTGACACTTGTCTGCTATCTAGGTAGTGATTTCCTCTCCCCACCCCACCCCTCCCTCCGAGCCATCAAATATTGTTTTGTTTTTTTCCTGCATGTAAACTTTTTCTTGAGTTTTTATAATCATGGCTTCATGCAATACTTGTCCTTGGGCTTGCATAAAGCCCTCCAGATTCATCTAGGTTGTGAGATGTTTTGTGGATTCATTATTGTTCTTTATCGTTGGCTAGTAATCCATTAGTTTGTGTACCAGAATTTTTTTATCCATTCATCTGTGGATGGGCATTTAGGTTGTTTTCCATCTTTTTGCTATTGAGAATAGTGCTGCAATGAACGTGGGAGTGGGGTTGCCGGATTGTATAGTATTTCTATTTCTAGCTTTATGAGAAGGCACCATATTGTTTTCCATAGTGGTTGTATCATTTTACATTCCCACCAGCGGTGCATAAGAGTTCCAATCTCCCAGCAACTTCTCCAACATTATTATTTTCTTTTTAGTGTCAGTATTGTCTGGGTGAGATGGTATCTCATTGTTTTGATTTGCATTTCTCTAATGGTTAATGATCACGAGCATTTCTTCATGTGTCTGCTAGCTGCCTGAATGTCTTCTTTGGGAAAGTGTCTGTTCATATCCTTTGCCCATTTTTTAATTGGATTATTTGTATTTTTGTTGTTGAGGTGTTGAAGTGTTGTATAGATTTTAGAGGTTAGACCCTTGTCAGATATGTTGTAGCCAAATATTCTTTCTCATTCTGTAGGTTCTCTTTTTGCTCTTTAGGTGAAATCTTTTCATGAGCATAAGTGTCTAATATTTAGGAGCTCCCAGTTACCAAGTTTATCTTCTGGTGTTTGTGCATTGTTAGTTATGGTTTGTATTGTATTTATGCCGTGTGTTAGGGATCCTAGCATTGTCCCTATTTTTTCTTCCATGATCTTTATCCCTTTAGGTTTTATATTTAGGTCTTAGATCCATTTTGAGTTAGTTTTTGTGTATGGTGTGAACAATGGATCTAGTTTCATACTTTTACAGATGGACATTCTGCTATGCCAGCACCATTTGTTAGAGACTGTCTTTTCCCCATTTAATCGACTTTGGCCCCTTATCAAATATCAACTGCCCATATGTGGGTGGATTTACATCTGGGTTCTGAATTCTGTTCCATTTGTCTATGTATATGTTGTTGTACCAGTACCAGGCTATTTTGACTATTGTGGCAGTATAGTAGCTTCTAAAATCAGGTAGTGTGATTTGTTTTGTTTTTCTTCTTCAATAATGCTTAACTTATCCAGGGCCTCTTCCCTTTCCATATAAAGTTGGTGATTAGTTTCTCCATCTCAATAAAGAATGCTGTTGGAATTTGGATCAGGATTGCATAGTATCTGTAGATCACTTTGACATTTTCACAATGTTGAGTTTTCCTATCCATGAGCATGGTACGTTTTTCCATTTATATAGGTCTTTTTTGGTTTCTTGCAGTAGTGTTTTGTAGTTTGTTTGTTTTTTTTCTGTATAGGTCTTTTATGTCCCTGTTTAGATTTATTCCAAAGTATTTTAACTTTTGAGGGCTATTGTAAATGGTACTAATTCTCTGATTTCCTTTGCTAAGTTCTCTTTGTTGGCATAGAGGACTCCAACTGATTTTTGTATGTTACTTTTGTATACTGCTACTTTGTTGAATTCTTCTATTAGTTTGAGTAGGTTTCTTGTGGATTCTTTGGGATTTTCTATGTATAGGATCATATTATCTGCAAATAGGGATATTTTTACCTCTTTCTTACCAATATGGATGCCGTGTATTTCTTTTTCTTGCCTTATTTCTCTAGCTAGAACTTACAGCACAATGTTGAATAAGAGTGGTGATAAAGGGCATCCTTGTCTGGTTCCTGTTCTCAAGGGGAATGCTTTCAGCCTTGAGAGAGCTTTGCCAGACCATCCATATATACTGGATGCAGGCCACACCATCAAGGAAACTCCCCTTACATCAGATACTTGAGAAATGGTGTGACTTGACTAAAGGTGTGACCTGAGTAAGGGTGTGACATGAGTCACATCCTCTAGTAAGAGTGTGACGGCATTAACATATACAAAAAAACCCCCAAACTTGTTGCCATGGAGTCAATACCAACTCATAGCGACTCCAAAGGACAGAATAGAACTGCCAAAATGTTTCCAAGGCTGTAATCTTTACAGAGGCAGACTGCCTCATCTTTCTCCTGTGGGGCAACTGGTGGGTTAGAACGGCTAATCTTTTGGTTAACAGCCGAGAGCTTTAATCACAGTACCACCAGGGTTCCTTCCATTAACATATACAAGCTAGGATTTACAACACATAAAATGGAGGGTAATTACATAATGTCACAAAAAGGATAATCACATCAGATCACAAAATGGGGGATGATTACATAATACCGGGAATCATGGCCTAGCCAAGTTGACACATAACATTAACCATCACCTTCCACCCCTTGTTGACTTGGCATCTGTACACATCTCCTTAAACCAGACATAATCTCTAAAACCAAAAAAAATTATAAAGTCATACTTGTGCCTAACGTGATACAACTAAACATGTGCTACTGAAAATTCACTAGCCCTGTTTACATGTTATATTTTTTAAGTGATGACATAAGGGAGGGAAGAAAACAAAAATATTTGCTATATATGCATATTCATACACACACACACACATGGAGCCCTGGTGGTGCAGTGGTTAAAAGCCCACCTGCTCACCAAAAGGTCAGCAGTTTGAATCCACCAGCTGCTCCTTGGAAACCCTATGGGGCAGCTCTGCTCTGTCCTGTAGGGTCACTATGAGTTGGAATCAACTCAACAGCAAGGGTTTTGGGTTATACACACACACATACGTAAAATAAAACAACACTTGTGCCCATTTCTGGGACCTCCCTGAAGCACAGTGGTGAAAGGAAATCCTCCCACTGGGCAGAACTTTGAGCAGTGCACCTGGTTGTTCACTTTGCTTGGAAGGAGAAATGGCCAGGTGTGTGACTGTATACTGATTCATGGGCTGTGGCCAATGGTTTGGCTGGATGGTCAGGGACTTGGAAGGACCACGATGGGAAAGTTGGTGACAAGGAGGTATGGAAAGAAGTATATGGATAGACCTCTCTGAATGGGCCAAAGAAGTGAAGATATTTGTGTCTCATGTGAATGCTCACCAAAGGGCAGCCTCAGTAGAGCAGGACTTTAGCAATCAAGTGGATAGGATGACATGTTCTCTGTAAATCAGTCATCCTCTTTCCCCAGCCACTCCTGTCATTGCCCAATGGGCTCATGAACAAAGTTGCCATGGTGGCAAGGATGGAGATTATGCATGGCTCAGCAACATGGACTTCAGCTCGGTAAGGTCAACTTGGCTGCAGTGATTGTAGAGTTGATATACCCTTGAGGTAGGACAGTAAATGTGTATTGCTGGCCTTGCCAGCTGAAGGCAAACTACTTCTGGTGTTCCTTCAAAATGAGTGTGGAGAAGAACGCATTAGCCAACTCAATAGCTGCATACTAGGTACCAGGAGATGTATTAACTTGCTCAAGCAATGAAACTACATCTGGAAAAGCAGCTGCAATTGGAGTCACTGCCTGGTTAAGTTTACAACAATCCACCGTCATTCTCCAAGATCTATCTGTTTTTTGCACAGGCCACATATGTGAGTTGAATGGGGATGTGGTGGGAATCACCACCCCTGCATCCTTCACGTCCTTGATGGTGGCACTAATCTTCAAAATTCCTCCAGGAATACAGTATTGCTTTTGGTTTACTATTTTCCTAGGTAGAGGCAATTCTAATGGCTTCTACTTGGCTTTTCCTACCATAATACCCCTTATTCCACATTTCAGGAACCAATGTGGGGATCCTGCCTGTTGCCGAGTACTTCTATTACAATTATACATTCTGGAACTGGGAAATCACTACAGAATGCGTTTGGTGACCCACTGGACCCACTGTAAAATGGACCTGAGCTAAGACTCCATCCATAAGCTGACCTCCCTATGCCACCACTCTGGTGGGCCACAGTGATGTTTTTGGTCTTCTGGAATTAGTGTCATTTCAGATCCACATTCAAGTAATCCCTAAAGAGTCTGATTATTTCCTTTTCCTCAATGAACACCCACTCTCATAAAAGGCCATAGATCCCTTTGGGGAAGGCTGGGGACTTCCTCAAGGGGACCTGGCCTCCCTTTCATTCAAAGGGTCGTGGATCTGTCAACTGGCTCAAGTCTGGGAATTGATTGATGAGCTGTGGCTCTCTATTCTAGCTATTCAAGTTAGACTGACATTCACTTGACCTAGAATTCTTCTGCTTGTCCAGATCATGTAGATATTTAGTAGATTTCCCTCCTAGGAACACCATGACTAAGTAGTAGTTGTTGTTGTTGTTGTTAAGTGCCATCTGACTCATAGTGACCCTATGTACAACAGAATGAAACACTGCCTGATCCCGCACCATCCTCACAACCCATTGTCGCAGCCACTGTGTCAATCTATCTCACTGACAGCTTTCCTCTTTTTCGCTGGCCCTCTACTCTACCAAGAATGATGTCCTTCTCCAGGGACTGGTCCCTCTTGATAACACATCCAAAGTACATAAGAAAAAGTCTTGCCAAGGAGAACTTCGCCTGTACTTCTTCCAAGATTTTTCATTCTTCTGGCAGTTCATGGTATGTTCAATAGTCTTCACCAACACCATAATTCAAAGGCATCGATTTTTCTTTGCTCTTCCTAAGTAAGCAATGCTGTAAGTCTGTACAAGTCAGGCTATTCTGATTACTGCTTTGACTCTGCTGTCAGTAAACATGCCCAACTTGTCTTTGCTGATTAAGCACTGCCACTTGGCCCCTACCATCATGGGGTTCAGTCAGCCCCATTGTAGTTAGGTGTCTTAATTCAGTTACGGCAGTTCCCACTGTCAAATCTGATTTACATAAAATAGCAATCACAGCAGTCTTCAAGGATGCTGGCACTCCCTTTACAAATTTGTACCTCACCATTACGGTAAAAGTTTGTCCTCTGGGGACTCCATGGGTGTGTCTGTGGCTCCAACCAACCTGCTAAATCCACTGTAACATGCCAATTATTTCCCTAAGCGTTTGGATACCTTCTTCTACAGTGTATCAGGGCAGGTCTGGCACTTCAACGTCATTTAGTGTAGGCCACTGCTTAATCCATGCTTCAGTGAACCAACCAAATAAACTATTAGATTCTTTTTTAACCTCTCAAGCTGAAACATTGAATGAAGGATCTGTGCTTTGTGGGCCCATATCAATAAACTCAGACTAATTCATCTTTATGTTCCTTGCACCATTATTCAATACCCATAATAGCCATTCCCACACATATTCCCCAGGTTTCTCTTTGTATATATTGGAAAAGTCAAGCAGTTCTTTTGGAGTGTGCATACCTCCTCCTGGGTCGTACTTCATACTTTACATTTTGGAAACTTGGATCCCAAGCTTCGGGATTCTGCTTCTTCCCAATCAATGCCCTCACTTTAACTTCAGACACCATTCTAGGGTGGGAATCCATTGGTGTCGTAATTCAGCCTCTCTTACAGTAAGACTCTGGGTTCGGTTTTCAGCAATATCGGCTCTGTTCCTGCAGAAATAAGGCTTTCTTTCAAGGCACAAGTGGCTGCTTTCAGGTCTTTTATGAGGACCTTGAACTGTGACTCTGAAGCCCTGAGCTCATTGCTTTCTTTCACCATTTTGTCTAGAGAAAGTAGGACCAACCAATCAGCTTCCTTATACTTCTTATTTCTGAGAAAATTTGTAGAAAAGTATCCAATATGCAATCACCCAGAGCCTTGTTTCTCACAAATATTTGATCTATTGGTGGTGATATTTTGTGTATTTCTATTGCCACCTCACACCATGGATTAGCAGTGTCCTCTTTACTACTGGAGGTAGAGTCATTGGCACCTTTAAGACTAGCCAAAGTTGAGAATCAGTTTAGAAAGCTCATCCTTACAATTTTGTTTCTGTAGAGTAGAGCCACTCCTGGAACCACATCTTAGGCTGGGTTCTCTAGAAAAGCAAAATGAGTGAAGCATATCTCTCAGTCTCTCTCTCTCTCTGTTTGTATGCGTATATATAGATAGAGAGAGAGATTTAGCTCAAGAAGATGGCTCATGTGGTTGTGGAGGCTGGAAAGTCCCAAATCCATGGGTCAGGCGTGAGGCTGGAGGCTTCATATGACTCATGTGACTGCAGGGGCTGATGAACCCAACACAGGCAGGTCAGATGGCAGGCTGCTGGCCCACAGGGCTATGGAAGCTGGTGAATTCCAAAGTCAGCAGGTCAAACCAGTGGCATTAATAAGGAGGTGGGGGGGTGCTGCAGACTGCACCCCCTTATGCTGTCAGAGGGGGTGACACCAAAATGACCCCAGGGCAGTGACAGGTGAGCTGGTGCTGCCGGGGAGGGGCCACAAGGCAGTGGCATGACTAGGGTTGGTGTCACCCATCACCAAGTGTGGTAACTTGTCACCTCCCTTCACTCACCAGTCACTAGGGTTGGTGTCACCCAGTGCAGTAACTTGTAACAACCACCATCACTCCCTCCCACCGTCACTCACTAGTCAGGCTACAGGCATTCGGGCCACTGAGCCCACTATTGGGCGAAGAGGAGGGCCTCCACCTTGACAAATGGGAGAGGGTAAAAGCTGTGGGGAGCCATGGGGAGGGGGTAGAAGGTGCAGGGCTGCAGAACAAGCCCTGCCTTGGGGGCAGGGTGGGACCAGGGCAGTCCATTCACTGGAGGGGGGGATTCACAGCCGGCCCGGCCCAGCCCAGGCCTGGGGGTGGGTGGGGTGGAGGTGGGTGTGGGGGTGACACCATGAGTTACTGCACTGGGTGACACCAACCCTAGTGATGCCACTGGGTCAGACAGCAGGCTTTTGGCTCACAGGGGTGAAGAAGCTGGCGAATCCCAAAGCTGGCAGATCAGATGGCAGGCTGGCTGCTGGCTCAAGTCCCAAGGCCCAGAGGTCAGACAACGATGAACTGGACGCAGGATCCAGAATGAGAGAGAGCTTTGCCGGAGCATGCGTATACACTGGATGCAGACCACACCCTCCAGGAAACGCCCCTTATATCAGATACTTGACTAAGGGTGTGACTCGTGTCACATCCTCTTGTAAGTGTGTAAGTCAAGATACACCCCACACTAATCCTGCCTCGTTAACATATACAGGTTAAGATTTACAACACACAAAAAGGGGGGTAATTACATAGTACCCGGAATTATGGCCTAGCCAAGTTAACACATAACACTAAGTATTACAGGCACCACCAGTCGAAATCAACAGGATGGTAACAGATCTTAAATAATTTTTACCGGTAAAAAGCAATAAGCTGGCTAAGGTGCTGGAGGACAGGCTGCACCCAGCATTATGGGATGGTGGGATCTTTGGGGTGGCAGGGACCGGGGGGTGTCCTCATCCAACCCCCATCCAGTGCTCAGACCTTATCTGCAGCGGCTTCAACTGTCCAGCTTTGGACACAGCAGCTCAGCAGAACTGTTTTTGAGGCTGATGCCTTAAAAAAAAAAAAAAAAAAAATCCAAACCTGTTGCCATTGAGTTGATTCCAACCCATAGTGACCCTGTAGGACAGAGTAGAACTTCCTGTGGTGAAGATTGTGTGCCAACTTGGCTGGGCCATGATTCTCAGTGTTGTGGCGGTTGTATAATGTTGTGATCACTTCCCTGTTGAAATCTGATATGTGACCACCCCCATGATGGAATCTGCTGAGTGGTACCAGTGGCGGTGGGGCCTGTGGTGGCTCACTGCCCCCTCAGCTTTCATTTCTCAGCCTTCCACCATCTACTTCCTTCCTGCTCACCTTGCAAAGGTTGTTGGTTTGTTCTGGATCCAGCAGCTGTCTCTTGTCTGACCTTTGGTTCTTGAGACTTGAGCTAGCAGCTTACCTGTCCATCTCGAGATTCATCCATCTTCATGGCCTGCAAGCAAGAGTTCTGCTCCCTGACCTGCCTATCTTGGGTTCGCTAGCCCCTGAAGCTATGTTAGTCAGGAGAAACCTTGCAGTCTTGCCTGCAGACCTTGGGAATTCCTTGGACTTCCCAGCCTGTGAGCAGAAGCCCTGCTCTCCAACCTGCTCATCTTGGGTTCACCATCTTTTGTGGCTCTGTGAACTGGGAAAGGCTTCAGCCCTGATCTAAGGACTTGGGACATTCCAACCCATACAATCACATGAGCTGTTTCCTTGATATAAATCTCTCTCTGTATTTATACACTTTATTGGTTTTGCTTCTCTAGAGAACCCACCCTAAGATATTTAGTACCAAGAGTAGTTCTAGAGAAACAACATTGTAAGGACAAATTTTCTAAATTGGTTCTTAAATCTGGTTTGTCTTAAAGATATTGATGAATCTGCTTCCAACAGTAAAGAGGGCATTGCTAATCCAAGGCGCGAGGTGGTGATAAAAATATGTAAAATATCTCCACCAGTAGATCAAGCACTGGTGAAAGGTGAGGCTCTGGGTGAACACATATGTTATATCTTTCTAGAGTTTTGTCAGAATGAGAAGTATAAGGAAGCTGGTTGGTTCACTAGACAAAGTGATGAAAGAAAGTGATGTGCTCAGGGCTTCAGAGTCAAAACTCAAGTGCCGCATAAAAGACCTCAAAGCTTCCACTTGTGCTTTGATAGAAAGCCCAACCCAGACTCTTGTAAGAGTGGCTGAATTACAATGCCAGCTCAATTGCCAACCTAGAGAGGTGTCTGTTGTTAAAGTGAGGGCATTGATTGGGAAGAAATGGGATCCTGAAACTTGGAATGGGGGCATATGGGCAGATAATCAGGAAGCTGCAAACACTGAGCCCCTAAATTCCATTGAATCACTCCTGCCAACAGAACCACTCTCATTTGAAGAGATTACTTCATGTTTGTTGGCTACACCACCCTGCCCAGAAAAACCATTAGCCCCTCCACTCCCATCTAATGAGATTAGCCCTAGCCCAGCTGCCTCTAAAGAGCCCTTGCCGAAGTCTTTACCTGGGGCAAAGCCTGAGGCAGATGCTTTACAACACAATGCTGAATGTCTTCAAAACAATTCCACACTACAGATTCTGGCTTCTATACCTATAACTAGACTTAAGTCCCAGCAGCCCCAAAAGGTGAGGCACAAAGTGTGACCCAGGAGGAGGTATGCTACACTCCAAAAGAACTGCTTGAATTTTCTAAAAGGTACAAAGAGAAACCTGGGGAATATGTGTGGGAATGGCTATTAAGGGTGTGGGATACTGGTTCAAGGAACAGAAAGACGGATCAGTCTGAATTTATTGATATGGGTCCACTAAGCACAGATTCTTCATTCAATATTTCAGCTCGAGAAGTTAGGAAAGGATCTAATAGTTTGTTTGGCTGGGTTGCTGAAGCATGGATTACACGGTGGCCTATACTAAACCAAGTTGAAGTACGAGACCTGCCTTGGTGTACTGTAGAAGAAGGTATCCAAAGGCTTAGGGAAAATGGCCTGCTAGAGTGGATTTATCAGGTTAGACCCACAGACCCACACATGGCATGCCCCGAGGACACACCTTTTCCCACGACTGTGAGGAAAAAATTTGTGAAGGGAGCTCCACCAAACCAAACCAAACCCGCTGCCATGGAGTAGATGCCGACGCATAGCAACCCTATAGGACAGAGTAGAACTGCTCCACAGAGTTTCCAAGGAGCGCCTGGCGGATTCAAACTGCTGACCTCTTGGTTAGCAGCTGTAGTACTTAACCACTACACCAGCAGGGTTTCTGAAGGGAGCTCCAGCATCCTTGAAATCTGCTGTGATTGCTATTTTATGTAAATCAGATTTGACAGCGGGAACTGCCCTAGCTGAATTAAGACACCTAACTACAGTAGGGCTGATTGGACCCCAAGGTAGTAAGGGCCAAGTGGCTGCACTGGATCAACAAAGACAAGGTGGGTGTGGCTACAGTAAAGGACAGTGGAGTCAAAGCAGTAATCAGAATAGTCTGACTCGTATGGACTTAAGGCTTTGGCTACTTAGTCATGGTGTCCCTAGGAGTGAAATAGATGGGAAACCTACTAAATATTTACTTGATCTGTACAAACAGATGAATTCTAGGTCAGGTGAACAGCAGTCTAACTCGAACTGCCAGAATAGAGAGTCTCATTCCTTCAATCAATTCCCAGACTTGAGCGAGTTTAAAGACCCACGACCCCTTGAATGAAGGGGAGGCCGGGTCCCCTTTAGGAAGGACTCCAATACACTGCCAAAAATTTTTACTGTTAATCTCTCCCAGCCTTCCCCAAAGGGATCTATGGTCTTTTACGAGAGTAACTGTTCACTGGGGAAAGTGACATAATCAGACTTTTTGGGAATTACTGGATATTGGCTCTGTACTGACATTAATTCCAGGAGACCCAAAATGTCACTGTAGCCCACCAGTCAGAGTAGGGGCACTGGAGGTCAAGTTATTATGGAGTCTTGGCTCATGTCCCTCTCACAGTATGTCCACTGGGTCCCTGAACCCATCCTGTAGTGATTGCCCTAGTTACAGAATGCATAATTGGAATAGATACACTCAGCAACTGGCAGAACCCCTCTATTGGATCCCTGACAAATGGAGTAAGGGCTATTATGGTAGGAAAAGCCAAATGGAAGCCATTAGAACTGCTCCTACCTAGGAAAATAATAAACTAAAAGCAATACTGCATTCCTGAAGGGATTGCAGAGATTACTGCCACCATTAAGGACTTGAAAGATGCAGGGGTGGTGATTCCCAGCACACCTCCATTCAACTCTCCTATTTGGCCTGTGCAAAAAACAGATGGATCTTGGAGAACGACAGCAGATTATCAAAAACTTAACCAGGTGGTGACTCTGATTGCAGCTGCTGTTCCAGATATAGTTGCATTGTTTGAGCAAGTTAATACATCTCCTGGTGCCTGGTATGCAGCTATTGATCTGGCGAATGCCTTTTTCTCCATACCTATTTCAAAGGACCACGAGAAGCGGTTTGCCTTCAGCTGGCAAGGCCAGCAATACACCTTCAGTTGCCTACCTCAGAGCTACATCAACTCTCCAGCCCTATGTCATAATTTAGTCTGCCTTTCCCTTCCACAAGATGTCACACTGGTCCATTACATTGATGACATTATGCTGATTGGACCTAGTAAGGAAGAAGTGTCAATGACTCCAGACTTATTGGTAAAACATTTGTATGCTAAAAAGAGGGTGGGAAATTAATCCCACAAAAATTCAGGTGCCTTCCACCTCAGTGAAATGTCTAGGGATCCAGTGGTATGGGGTATGTTGAGATATTCCTTCTAAAGTGAAGGATAAGTTATTGACCTGGCTGCTCCCACAACTAAAAGGAAGCACAGCTCCTAGTGGGCCTCTTTGGGTTTTGGAGGGAACGTATTCCTCATTTGGGTGTGCTATTCCAGCCTATTCATCAAGTGACTCAAAAAGCTATTAGTTTAGAGTAGGCTCCAGAACAAGAGAAGGCTCTACAACAGGTTCAGGCAGCTGTGCAGACCACTCTGCCACTTGGGTCATAAGATCCAGCTGATCCAATGGTGCTTGAGGTGTCCATGGCAGATAGAGATGCTGTTTGAAGTCTTTGGCAGGTCCCTATTGGTGAATCACAGCGTAGGCCCTTAGGATTTTGGAGCAAAGCCCTGCCATCCTCTGCAGATAACTACTCTTCTTTTGAGAAACAGGTCTTGGCTTGTTACTGGGCCTTAGTAGAGACTGAATGCTTAACCATGGGACACCAAGTCGACATGTGGCCTGAGCTTCCCATCATGAACTGGGTGTTGTCTGACACACAGAGTCATGAAGTTGGACGTGCACGGCAGCACTCCATCATTAAATGGAAGTGGTATAAATGAGATCGGGCCTGAGCAGGACGTGAAGGCACAAGTAAGTTCCATGAGGAAGTGGCCCAAATTCCCATGGTCTCCACTCCTGTCACATTACCTTCCTTCTTCTAGTCTGCACCTATGACCTCGTGGGGAGTTCCTTATGACCAGTTGACTGAAGGAGAGAAAACTCGTGCCTGGTTTACAAATGGTTCTACAAGATATGCAGGCACCACTCAAAAGTGGACAATGGCAGTACTACAGCCCCTTTCTGGGACCTCATACCAAAAAGAAAACAGTGCCAGGAGAAGAGTGCATCCTTTGCACCTGGGGTCCCTGCAAGAGAAAGCTGCTATTCCGGAAGAAGATTGATGAGAGGGCTGACAGAGAGAGAAAGGCGTCCCCTGGAGCTGACGTCCTGAATTTGGACTTTTAGCCTATTTTACTGTGAAGAAACAAATTTCCCTTCATTAAAGCCATCACTTGTGGTATTTCTGTTACAGCAGCACTAGATGACTAAGATACTACCCCATAGTGTTTCCAAGGAGCGGCTGGTAGATTTGAATTCTTGACCTTTTGGTTAGCAACCAAACGATTAACCACTGCACCATTACTCAGGCTCATTCATTTCAGGGAACGCTCTGAGCTCTTCAGGAAATTCCCAGCCCAAACGGAAAATGTCTTCTCGTCTGCTCACAGCCTTTCACTGAAGGGACATGCCGACCAACTAATTCTCCACAAATCAACAATATACAAAAATGACTAATTCACAGCACAGCATTCTTTATGTATGATTTTTAGTTTCAGAAAAAAGAAATCAGAAAAGAAAAACTACATTTTGCCCCAGATTAAAGGTCCGTGGGGTTTTATATCTTCCTTTCATACTGTGAAGCCCACAGCTCACACCTCTTTTTTCTGTGGGGTAGAGACTGAAAACAGGAATACTTGAACATCACTCAAATTATGAATGGTTGCTCTATAGGAAAGCAAGGTGTTTTTTAAATTTCTGTCACTCCAAGGCTAAAAAAAAGTAAGGGTAAAAATGAAATTTTGTTTAATCAATGAATTTGAGAAGAGAAACCCAAAAGCATGGTAGAGTTCAATTCCATTTAACAAATATTTCTAATTGTTTATCTTATTCCCAACAATTATAGCAATCGTAATCTTTAATATGCAGCAGAAAGTTCTAAACGTGTGACATGTATTAACACATTTAATCCTCTCACATAACCTTATGAGATAAGAAGTACCCTCCCCGTTTTTCAGGCGGGAGCTCTGAGAAGCAGGGCCTCCACTTGAACACGGGTAGCGCATACCTGAGGTGGTGCACTTCACTCCTGTGCTGTCCTGCCGTTCACAGCCAGTGCATCGGGGTCAAGAACAGCCATACCTGATTACTAACAAGTGCTTACATTCCATTAGTGTGGCGCGCTGCCTTTCAAAGTCTATTTTCCACAAGTCCCTGGCTACCAAAGAGGTTTCAGTGTTTTGGAGGAGTGTTTGGGTGATTCAGATGGTTAACGTGCACAGCTGCTAACAAAAAGGTTGGGGATTCTGATTCACCCAGAGGCACCTTGGAAGAAAAGCCTGGCCACTTATTTCCAAAAATCAGCCCCTGAAAGCACTGTGGAGCACAGTTCTGCTCTGACACATGTGGGATTGCCAGGGGCCGGAGTCGACTCGACAGCAACTGGTTTTAATGTTTTGAAGGAGATAGAGCATAAGAGGTGATAATCACACAGGGCACAGGGCGGCAAAGAGTAAGAGCCTAAAGGAGGGGACAGGAGGCAAGGGGTTTGCTCAGCTTGAAAGAGACCCTCAAGACTGGTCCTGAACTAGATGGAAAAGATGTTTATTGTAGCATATTTATAAAAGCAAAAGCTCCCAAGCAACTTCAATGTCCAATAACAGAGAAATGGTTACATTCTGGTTTATCCACTGAATTAAACTGTATGCAGCCATCAAAAACAGCAATTACAAAATCCGTCTAATGGCAAAGAAAACTGTTTATAATGGCAAAAACAAAAAACCAAGTACGTCATGACTACAGCAATGCAAAATGTGATCAGGATAGAGAAGGATGGGACGGAGAGTGTGCAAAAATGAAAATTATTGCAATCAGGTGGAGGATTTTGAGTTATCTCGCTCTCTTATATTGCGTGTTCTCTCTTTATGGTAATACTAGTCTTAGAAAATGAGACCTGTGAAAATGTGGGACAAAAGGGTATATTTAAAGCCAAGACTGTTTAAAAAGAGAGAAAGAACTGAGTGAGCTTCTGACCCTGTCTCTCATGTGACTTTGTTTTCATAGGATCCAGCATGGGGGGAGGGGATGGCTCCAAGGCCCGACCTGCTTGCTTCAGGTTTTGAGTGGTTAGTAGGATTAGAGATAGTTAGCATGTGCATCAAGAAGACAGTCGTTTTCACAGCCGGGTTGAGCTAAATTAATCACCCCTTGTCTAGCACATCTCCCTGGGCAAACCACAGTCTCCACCCACAGCCTACACACAGACACTGGCAGCCATCTCTGGCCTGTGCTGGGGGCTTTACTGCCCATTGAAGCCCACCAACTCCTTCCCCAGATCTCCTACTCATAGGCTCTGACAATCCAGGTTCCCCTGGAATCTTAGCACTGTTTCTCCCCACACCTGGCCTCAGCACCCCTGGGAAGAGCCCTGATTATCGTCTCAATCTGAGTGCTCAGGTTGTCCATCTCCTAGGCAAGTGGGACCCTGAGCTTTTGAGAACAAAAGCAGGGCAACTTCCATGCAGGGCCAGTAATGGCGACCTTGGCCCCAAGGCCTCCTTTGCTTTAATACTAATTAGTGATCAGCCAGGTGCTAGTAGACTCGTGGAAGATGGAAGATCAGGTGAGCTGTGGACTCGGAGGTGTGGGTTTTAGTTCCGGCCCGTGTATGTGTGATCCTGGCAAGTCAACAAAGCTCTTGGACCTTTTGTTTCCCCATCTGTAAAATGGGGTTGTTAATATAAGTCATTTGTATGAGATACTTTGGGCAAGTTACACAAACTCTCTGAGATTCAATATTTAAATCTGTAGGACAAGGACAGTTATGTATCCCATAGAATTGTTGTGATAATAAGTAAGATAATATATATATCAGCAAAATTTTACTTGTGTGTGATATTAATGATGTTGTTCAATAATTTCTGCATTCCATTGGTTCACCTTTCTTTGGAATGGGCACAAACGTGGATCTCTTTCAGTCAGTAAGCCAGGTAGCAGTCTTCCAAATTTCTTGGCATAAATGAGTGCCTTCTTCCAGCATTGCATTCGTTTGTCAAAACATCTCAATTGGTATTCCATCAGTTTCTGGTGTCTTATTTTTCACCAATCTCTTCAGTGAAGCTTGGGCTTCTTCCTTCTTACTGTCAGTATTGAATTCAAGCCAGATTCAGAAGAGGACATGGAATGAGGGATATCATTGCTGATGTCAGATGAATCTTGTCTGAAAGCTGAGAATACCAGAAAGATGTTCGCCTGTGTTTATTGACTATGCAAATGGATTCAACTGTGTGGATCATAACAAATTATGGGTAACATTGTGAAGAATGGGAATTCCAGAACACTTAATTGTGCTCATGCAGAACCTGTGCATAGACCAAAAGGCGGTCAGTTGAGAAGAACAAGGGGATACTGTGTGGTTTAAAGTCAGGAAAGGTGTGCATCAGGGCTGTAACTTTTCACCATACTTATTGAATCTCTACACTGAGCAAATAATCTGAGGAGCTAGACTACATGAAAAGTGCAATACCAGGATTGGAGGGATACTCATTAACAACTTGTGATATTCAGATGACACAACCTTGCTTGCTGAGAGTGAAGAGGACTTGAAGCACTTACTGAAGAAGATCAAAGACTACAGCCTTCGGTATGGACTACAACTCAACATAAAAACAAACAAACAAAAAAAATCTTCAAAACTGGACCAATAAACAACATCATGATAAATGGAGAAAATATTGAAGTTGTTAAGGGTTTCATTTTATTTGGATCCACAATCGACACCCATGGAAGCAGCAGTCAAGAAATCAAATGATGCATTGCACTGGGCAAATCTGCTTCAGAAAACCTCTTTAAAATATTAAAAAGCAAAGATGTCACTTTGAGAACTAAGGTGCATCTGACCCAAGTCATGGTATTTTCAATAGCCTCACGAGCATATGAAAACTGAACAATGAATAAGGAAGACCAAAGAAGAATTGATGCCTTTGAATTATGGTGTTGGCAAAGAATATTGAATGTACCATGGACTGCCAGAAGATGGATCAAATTTGTCTGGGAAGAAGCATAGCCAGGATAATTCTTAGAAACAAGGACAAGACTTTGTCTCAAGTACTTTGGACATGTTATCAGAACGGACCAGTCCCTGGAGAAGGGCATCATGCTTGGCAAATTAGAGAGTCAGAGAAAAAGAGGAAGACCCTCAGTGAGATGATTGACACAGTGGCTGCAACAATGGGCTCAAACTCAGCAATGATTGTGAGGATGGCCCAGAACCAAAAAAATAGGGTTGCTATGAGTCAGAAACGACTCGATGGCACCTAACAACAACATCTCTATAAATTTGCCTTTTCTTGTCTTCTTACATAAGGGAGATCATACAATATTTGTCTATTTGTGGTTGATTTATTTTGCTCAGTATAATGTCTTCCAGCTCTGTCCGTATTGTAGCCTGTATCAAGACTTCATTTGTCCTACTGGCTGAGTAGTATTTCATTGCATGTGTGTACCACGTTTTGTTTATCCTTTCGTCTCTTGATGGGCATTTAGGTTGTTTCCACGTTTTGGCTATTGTGAACAGTGCTGCAATGAACATTGGTGTACAAGTCTCTGAGTCTCTGCTTTCAAGTCTTTTGGGTATATACCTAAGAGTGGAATTGCCGGATCATATGGTAGTTCTATTTTTAGTTTTTTGAAGAACTGCCACACTATTTTCCACAACAGCTGTACCATTTTGCATTCCTACCAACAATGGGTTATGTTTTTAATTTCCACACAGCCTTGCCAACATTTGTTATTTTCATTTTTTTTTTTTTTATCTCAGCCATCCTAGTGGAAGTGAAATGGTATCTCATTGTGGTTTTGACTTGCATCTCTCTCGACTCGACGGCAACAGGTTTTAATGGGTAATGGCTAATGACACCGAACATCTCTTCATGTGTTTGGTGACCATTTGAATGTCCTCTTTGGTGAAATGTTTACTCAAGTCCTTGGCCCATTTTATGATTATTTGTCTTTTTGTTGTTAAGTTGTCAAAGTTTTATATATATTTTGAGGAAATACTTTTTGATTTTGGCGATAAGGAAAAGGAAGAGTATTTTCACATTTTTCCTTCATCCTTCTCTCTCCCTTTCCAACCATTCCACTGGTCTTCTGGCTGTGGATCTTTCCATCATTTGCCCCATTTGACTGAGGCTCAGAGAAGGGGGTGAGAAGCTTCCTCCAGGCCACATGGCCATCACTGAGCAGGCAGAGACCAGAGGTGCTGTAACAGTGAGGCACCTTCACAAGGGATGTGAGGGCTGAGTCATACCACCAGGTGCCATTCTCCTGAACTCCCCAGATCACTCATCACCACCGGGGCCCTGGGTTCCCACACTGTGCCCTGAGAAAGAACCCATGGGGTCGAGGGAGGTGAGGAGAAAGCCCAGAATTAGTCACAAGAAGCAAATCAGAATCACACAGAGCTGGTGGATGGGACCAGCCTTTGCCTCGATGGATCCCAGCCTTTTAGAAACTCAGACCAGCTCCGTCCAAGGGGAGAAGGCAGGAATAGCCAGGCTTGGACGAACTAATCTCGAGGGTGCACTTGTCTGAAACACCACAGCTTACAAAACATTTTCGAGAATATGATTTCCTTTGATCTACATGGCAGCCAGAGCAGATGCTCTCATTTCCATTCTTCAAATGAAGAAAGCGAGGCTCAAGGAGGCTAAGAGAGCTGCCCAAGGTCAGGAAACGAGTTGTGACTGAGCCAGAGCCAGTATCCAGGTTTGATTTCAGCTCTAGTGTTTCGGCAGCTTCACAGCTATTTGTTAACTGTTGTTGCTGGGTGCCTTTGAGTCAATTCTGACTAAGAGTGACCCCATGCGACAGACTAGAACTGCACCATAGGGTTATTTTGGCTGTAACCTTTATGGAAGCAGATCAGCAGGTCTTTTTCTCAAGGAGTTGCTAGGTGGCTCAGGCCACCAACCTTTCAGTCAGCAGCCAAGTGCTTAGCCACTGCAGGCTCCTTATTTGTTAACGACCTGCCCTTTAGAAAGAAAAAAAGTGAAACTATATAGACAATTTCAAAAATAAAGAAATGGGAGGGGAGAAAGTAGGGAAGGATCCATAATTGTCTTACTATCCCTATTAACATTAGGTTTATTTCCTTCTAGTCTGTCTTCTTTTTGTGCCCTTTTATAAAACATAGTTGTTATTATGATAAATAAAATGCAATGTCTTTCCTTTTACTCTTCCCACTATGTCATATTACTTCGTATTATGACATAATCCTGATGATCATTCATTCAACGGGTAGGTAGTGAGGGCCTACTCCATGCCACGCACTGTTCCAGGCACTGGGGATACAGAACTGATTGTAGCAGACAGAACTCTCATGCTCCTGGAACTCATATTCTGATTGTAGAAGGCAAAACAGGTGGCATCTCTCTAGTTAGCACCAAGAAAAAAGATGCCTGTTACCACACTTAGCACTTAGGCTATAGAGAAGAAAAGAGCAAAAGATCATTTTTATCCAAAGGACTAAAGAGACATCGTGTAACGTTTTCCTTCCACAAACCCGGTGCCAGCACTTATTTTATGTCCTCCAGGCTTTTTTATACTTGAAATGTGCAGATGTGTTTAGCATAAGCAATTTTGTTACCTTTTTTTTCCTTTTTCCTTTCACCTGTAATTAACATTTTCTAAGTGGCACAGTGGTTAAGAACTCAGCTGCTAACCAAAAGGTCTGCAGTTCAAATTCACCAGCTGTTTCTTGGGAGTCCGGTGGGGAAATTCTGCTCTGTCCTATAGGGTCGCTATGAGTCAGAATCAACTTGATGGCAACGGGGTGGTGGGGGGGAAGCCCTCTTTAAACATCATTTTAAGATTTGCATGATATTCTATAATATTGATGATGTTTTACAGTTGTTGGACACTGGGTTGTTTCCTTTCAGGTTTAAGCAGTGCACCAAACCTTTCTTGTTTAGTATTACCACGTTGGAAGAGAGGGGCAGAAGGGAAATTGCAGGGTCAAAAGGTATGAACATTTTGGAGGGATGCGATATGAATATTTTTAAAGCTCCCCATATAGACTGACAACGTGCTAAAAGAATATTCCCACCAGCAACATGCAGCGTGCTCATTTAACTACTTCCTTGCTGAATCTGTGCCTCATCTTCCTGAGTTAGAAATGAGAACTCCTTGGTCCTCCTTCATTTTTGTCTGAGTACGTATAAGAGAAAATGTCCAAGGGACACATGGTAGACCAGACCAGGGACCTCCCCAAACAAAGGAAGGAAACTTCCTCACCACATCAGGCGCAGTTCTGCAGCGGGAGGGAAATGCTGAGCTTCGATAATTACCACAGGAGGGGAAAGGAAAGCCCACCACGGCAAGGAGAAGCCTTCTTCCTGTCTGTCTTCAGGGAGCTCAATTAGCACATCGGCGTGGGTGGAAATGGGGACAAAGTCTCAACAGCCTAGAAAAGTGCCTCTTCTGTAGGCTGGGGTTTCACCACGGACCAACTCAGATGAGATTCATTTTGTGTTGGATCTCACAAAATGTTAGAACCTCTAGAGCTTCAGCTACTTGAAATGGAATAGTTGCTCGGAGAGCAATGGCAAGGATAGGAAGGACCCTGGACATGATATACCTGAGCTCTCAAACGTTAAAGTACCTGAAATACGAACTGCTAGACTCTCTTGGAGTGTGGGAGGGGCCTGCATGGGTGCACTTCTTGACAACCTGACTTCCTGGGGGGCAGTGAATAAATGGGGTCCGGGTGGGTGGGGTGTGATGTTCAACCTGCTCTAACCCAATAGCCCCAAATGCTAAAAAAGCACGCAGAGGCACTGGATGAAGGGTTAAACAGGCTGAGAAAGAATGCCCAGGTTTCAGACCTGTCTTAGGTACCTAATGCTGCTATATAACACAAATACCATAAGTGGATGGCTTTAACCTGCAGAAATTTATTCTCTCACAGTCTAGAAGGCTAGAAGTCTGAATTCAGGGCACCAGCTCTAGGGGTGGGCTTTCTCTCTCTCTGTCGGTTCTGGAGGAAGGTCCTTGTCATCCATCCTCCCCTGGTCTAGGAGCTTCTCAGCACAGGGACCCTAGGTCTAAAGGACGTACTCTGCTCCTGCTTCTTATTTCTTGGTGGTAGGGGGTCTCCATTCTCCTAGTCCACCTGAGTGGCAACCCTACACCCTCAGCCCCGGCAGGCCCTGTTCTTCTGCCCCTTGGGCATGGCAGCCCTGCCTCCTCTGCTTTGGGCAGCAGATCTGGCCCCATCCCACTGGCACTTGTGAACAGCAGCCCCACACTCTGGAACTGAGGTGGTGAAGATCTGACTCTTTGAAACCTAAGAGGCTGTGGTCCCACCCTTTGAAGTCCTAGAGGCCATGGCTCCACCTTTTGAGATTCCAGTGGTCGTGGCCACACCCTTTGAGACTGAGGCAGCTCTGCTTCCTATGTTCCTTGTCTCTTCAGCTTTTACTTCCTGGTTCCTTGGCCTCTTGGCCCTTCGGGTCTCTTGGGTTAGCCTGGCATCTGCCCAGCTCAGACAAGTGTTCCAAAGCTCTTAAGCTCTATTGATAATTGCCTGGAGGTATACAACTCCACCAGTAAATCTCAGCCAGAAGACACTCTGCTCTCTTGCTCCATGGGTCAGCAAGCCTACTTCCATTGACAAGTGACCAGAGGCGCCCCACTCTGCCAGGAAGCCTCCTATGCAAATGCCCTCGGCTCTCTGATTCTGTGGGCAGCTCTCATACTGTTCCACGCTGATCTCCTGGCTCTGCTGCTGCTGTTCCTCTGCTGCTGCCTCTAGCTGTCTATGCCACCTCCAGTGCCACAGCTCTCCTCACTTCATTCTGAGTCCTCACCAGAATTGTCTTTGGTGTCCATAATTCCACCAACAGTCTCTTCAAGGCAATCTAGGTTTTAACTATTAGGTACTTTAAAATTCTTCTAGCCTCTACCCATTCAGTTTCAAAACAGCATCTACATTTTAGGTATCTGTTAGAGGAGCACCCATACTCCTGGTACCAAATTCTGTCTTAGTTATTAAGTGGATTCCAACTCATGGCGACCCCATGTGTTTCAGAGTTGAACTGTGCCCGGTAGGTTTTTAAGGCTGTGACCCTTCTGAAGCAGATTGCCAGGCCCTTCTTCCAAGGTGCCTCTGGGTGGGTTTGAATGGCCGACCTTTTGGCTAGTAGCTGAGCGCCTATCCATTTGTACTACCCAGGGATTCCTAGCAACTCCCTAAAACCAAACCAAACCCATTACCACTAAGTCGATTTTGAGTCACAGCGACTCTTTAGGACAGATTAGAACTGCCCCATAGGCTTTCCAAGGAGTGGCTGGTGGGTTCAAACTGTCAACCCTTTGGTTAGCAGCTGATCTCTTAACCACTGCGGCACCAAGGCTCTTCAGGCTTCCTAGATGTTCCTAAAATGGGAACTGTAATCTTGCCCTGGTGGACCTGGTGCTCACACCACATTTGTCAAAAGGTGTTGGCAGGCCTGTCTGATAAGTAGGCACAATGATACAGGTAGGCCCAGGAAGGTGTATGGGGCCCGCAGATGACTCCCCAACCCAGGCTGGGGAGGGGATAGAGTTTAACCACAGAAAATGTGTTATCATTTTTGTGACTTGTCTTAGGCTAGGCTCTCTAGAGAAGCAAAACCAGCGAAGCATGTAAATGTATATATATAGAGACAGATTTATATCAAGGAAATGGCTCACGTGGTTGTAGAGGCTGGAAAGCCTCAAGTCTGTGGGTCAGGCTGGAAGCTTCTCCTTACTCATGTAGCTGCAAGGGCTGGCGAACCCAAGATCAGCATGTCAAAGAACAGGGCTGAAGCTCACAGGCTTTGGAGACCGATGAATCCCAACATCCGCAGGCAAGATGACAGGTAAGCTACTAGCTCAAGTCCCAAGAACCAGAGGTCAGACAAGCCACCTTCAGGATCCAGAGCAAGTAAAAGCCCATGAGTCCTGCTAGAAAGTCCACGTATATTGGATGCAGGCCAGATCCCTAAGGAAACTCCCATTCAACTGACTGGCTACTCACAGCAGATCCTATCATGAAGGTGATCACATTATATCAGATCTCATCATGGAGGTGATCACATCATACGACTGCCAAGCTACTTCATAACTGCCAAACCCCTGAGAATCATGGCCCAGCCAAGTTGACACACAACCTAAGTGATCAGAAGACCCAATCTAGAGCTGACTCCAGCTGGAGTACTGATCTGAGTGGACACTGCCCCCAGAACCTGCAAATTCATACCTGGCCTCGAGGTGAACTGGCTGGGAGAGATTTCCATGGGCAAGAGAATTATTGAGTTCCTTTCCCTGCACTGACTGAAATTTCCTTAGGCCAAATCCTCTTAAAACAAAAGTATAAACATTGCCTTTCCAATCCCTCAAAGGATTAGGCAGAGAGTCAGAATTAGAATATGAATAATTCCAAACATTTGTACAGGAAGAGGAAACCCTGGTGGCATAGCAGTTAAGTGCTATGGCTTCTAACCAAAAGGTCGGCAGCTCGAATCCACCAGGTGCTCCTTGGAAACTCTGTGGGGCAGTTCTACTCTGTCCAATAGGGTTACTACGAGTCGGAATTGACTCGACGGCAGTGGGTTTGGTTTGGTTTTGGTTTTGGTACAGGAAGATCTCAAAAAAAAGTAGGAAAAATGGCCCAATATATATTTGAAAATCATAGTGGCTTATCTCTCTTTGAAGTGATACCTGGTTGGCAGACACATTCAAATTTTTTTCCTCTATTACCTTCAAAATACGAAATTTCCTTTAAAATAATAAGAATAAATTATGTGCTGCCCTCCTCAGGGGTTATGACGCCTACACTGGTGTAGCTAACCCTCAGGCCCGCCGGCGAACACCAAATCCTGATCATCCTGAGGTCAACCTCAACTACAGGTTTGAGTTTTGTCTGACCCAGTGTGTGATCCATCGCCCACATTCATTTCACTCTAACTGCTCAAGTAAAGACACACCAGTCGGGCTAGGCTAGCCAAGCAAAAGTGTTTATTGAGGAGGGTGAACTCACAGAGAAGATTCTGGGATCCCCGGCTGAGCGATAGAGAATCTGAGCACCTGGGGAGAGATTTTGGAGCCCTCTTTTTTTTTTTTTTTGTCCAGAAGGAAGGGCCGGACAACTTCCACGGTGAGTTCTTTGGCTTCCGGGATGCAGCCACAGTAGGGAGAAAGGTCACCAGATACAAACCCAGGGCAGGCCTATCACTGCAGGGGAATCCGTTTGGAGAAATAAGCTGGGGAGCTCACACTTAAGCTGGTCCCAGTGGCTTTGGTGACCTTTGAAAATAAAAGTCTGAATTGATGGTGACTTAATAATATAGCAAAAGCAGCTAAACGGCGAATGAGCAAAAAAAAAAAAAAAAGGGGCTGTTGATTCCCATGTTGCATAGAAATTTTTTGGAGAGCGAGGGGGCCTAAAGTGGAGAAGGTGGTTCTCGGAAGGCAAAGGCTATTGTAGGGGTCCAGAGAAAGCATAGCTGGAGACAGGAGTGGCCTCTGGGCATCTCGGTTTTTTCTGGGCCAGTGCTATTCTCCTTGGGGCAGGAAATGAGACCGGTTTTCTTTCCTCTACTTGGTGAATCTGTGGGTCTCCAGGTTGCTGTCTGCTTCATCTCAAAGGAACTTTTCTTGGACTGGAGAAAATTAGCTGAGATGCCCTTCAGGCGGGGAGAACAGCTGGTCTCAGCATCCCGGCTTGGAGGAGTTCAAATAGCTCCGAGGTTCTGGAAAAACTGATGGAGTAGGTCCTGGTGGGACAGCGCGGGCTGGGGCTTTCTGCTGCCACAAGAACAGGCATGTCTGCGGAGCCCAGCCCGCCTCCCTGTGGCTCTCTTCCCCTTTTCCTCCCTCCTTCCGCCCCCCGCCACGGGCCTGGGGCAGCTATAGGGGGCCCGAGACTGACTGCACCGGCTGGAACGAGCCCCAGCTGCAGGCCCCGCTCCGAAACAAGGAGCTGTCGTCCCCGGAGAGCGAAGAGGCCGAGCTGACCCTGCGCGCCAGGCGGCCGATGGTCCCGCAGGCCCCGCGACGCGCCCGGGCGCGGAACGAGCGGTCCAGGAGGAGGTAGATGACCGGGTTGGCGCAGCTGTTGACGAAGGCCAGGCAGGTGGCGATGGTGAGGCCCCAGCGCAGCGCCAGCACCAGGGAGCAGGGCAGCGGCAGCGCCCCCAGGCGCGCCAGGTAAAAGATGGCCCGCAGGGCGCTGAAGGGCAGCCAGGAGCCCACGAACGTGCTCTCAATGGCGAAGATGATGCGTAGCGAATTCCTCCGGGCCCGGCCCAGGTGCGGCGGCCTGCGCAGGCGGCGTGAGATGCGGCAGTAGCAGAAAAGGGTGACACCCAGGGGCAGCATGAAGGTGAGCAGCAGCAGCAGCAGGCTGAGGCCCTGGAAGGCATCAGAGGCCTCCTCCCCGCACTGGCTGCCCTGGCCCCCGGGGAGTGGCTGCAGCCCGCGGTAGGCCAGGGCCGGCAGGCCGGCCAGGAGCGCCACGGCCCAGACAGCGCAGCAGGTGGCCAGAGCGCAGCGCGGGGTGCGCAGCGGGCGCGCGTCGAGCAGCTTCACCACGGCCAGGTAGCGGTCCACGCTCATGCCCGCCAGCAGCAGCGCGCCTGCGCAGCGCGTGCCGGCCAGCGCGAAGCTGCTGAGCTTGCAGAGGCTCTCACCGAAGGGCCAGCGGCCGCCCAGCGCCGCCGCCACAGCCCACAGCGGCAGCGTGAGCACAAAGCCCAGGTCGGCGGCGGCCAGGTGCAGCACGAAGGTGTCCACGAGCCGCCGCGGGCCCCGCCGCCCGGCCAGCAGCCACACCACGAAGGCGTTGCCCAGCAGGCCCACGGCGAAGGCCACCAGGTAGAGCACGGGGATGTAGGCGTAGCTGTAGGGCAGGTCCCAGGACGGGCACAGCTTCAGCTCCTCCAGCTCCTCCAGGGCGCCCGATCCGGAGTAGTCCTCGGACCCTGCCCATGGGCTGGGGCTCCAGGGCTCGGTGGGGTGCATGGCCGGGATAGGTCAAGGGGCCTGTAGGGGACACAGCCTTGGCGCAGGTGGCAGCAGCTCCGTGGGAGAGGGGGGTTTGCCCTTCACGGCCTGTGCCCAGCACCTCCCTTCCTGCCACCCCAAATTGAGGCGAATGGGTGGGCAGGAAGGTTGAGGGGGAGGGTGTGGGGTGGGCGGGGCAGGCTCCTGTGGTAGAGATGGTGGCCTGTGATTTGGGCTGGCCTAAGCGGAAGGGCAGGGACAGGGCAGAGGTGGCTTCATAGCTGGGCCCTGAGAGGAAGAGTCCCCAGGGCTGGGAGACCTGTTATTGGGAGCGTGGCCCATTGCTTCCTCTACTAGTTGCTCAGTTTCTTTGCTTATGAAGTGAGGGTACTTGCCCTACTATCTCAGGGGTCTGATGTCGGGTTACAAGAGGTGGTGGGTGCTCCAGAGCCCCAGTCTGTTCTCAGTGTCCCCCTCGGCTGGCCCCCTGTTGTTTTCTCTAGCTTTAGAGGTGAGGAGACAGAACCCAGGATGAGGGTTTTATAAGGGGGAGAGGGCCAGGGCTGCCTTCTCTTCACCTCTCTAGGAAGGAGGGGGTTCTGCTATCTGGTGAGCATGGCATTGGGGTGGCTCTCCTGCCATTGTTAGTCCCTTGAGCTGCTGTGACCAAATGTCTTAACCCTAGAAGTGGCTTTTCTGACCATATCAGGTCCTCACGGAGGCACATGCAAGGGTTTTAAACCAGGGTGGAAGGGGTATGGCCAGCTTATCCAGCTGGAAAAAAGCAGAGCCTGAGATTTAAGTCCGGCCAACTGACTGCTAGTTCATTGCTCTTCTCTCCCTCCCCCATCCTGCAGCAACCTACCTGTTAACACAGCACAAAAAGACTCAGTACAGTACAGAAAAGCTCAGTTCAAAAGATTACATGAGATGGTGCCTCATTAAGCAGCAGATTAGTTGCCCAACGTTAGGATTCAGGAGTTTAGGGGAGGCTCTAAGAGACCCACTATAGACTGAGGGAGACAGGGAGGGATTCACGTAGAAGGGTGGCAATGGTGTCTGGCCTTGCAGAGGGGAGGCTGGCCCCCTGTGGAGGAGAGGATGGGTGAGGGAAAGGTTTTGCTCTCTGAAGGTAGGGTGCAGCTGGGATTCTGGGTGACTCCAGTTACGTGTGAATTCTTCACAGACTTTCCTCCCATGAAACACTGTGTCAGAACTTCCAGAGTCTTACCACATTGTTACCAAGAATGAGTGACTGGCCCACTGGGCAACCTGGTGCTGAAAAATCGAGGATGGTCAATTTTGTCTGATTCAGTTTAGTTAGCAGTGAGCTCCTGCATGTGGCAGGGCAGGCACTCTTTTGGGCATTGCAAGAGGTACAATTCTTGACCGGAGAGTTTCATCGTTAGCCAGGAGAGATAGATACATACGTGGTATATCAACAGCCAACATTCCAGAATCAAACTGTAATAAATGTTTAAAACAATGTCATCTTAGAGCTTAGAGAAGGGAGCAGTTACTTCTGATGGCAGCAGTGAATTAGAAAAAGCTTCCTAGATGATACCAAAAACCAAACCCGTTGACAATGAGTTGATTCCGACTCATAGTGACCCTATAGGACAGAGTAGAACTGCCCCATAGGATTTCCAAGGCGTGGTTGGTGGATTTGAACTGCCGACCTTTTGGTTAGCAGCCATAGCTCTTAACCACTGCACCCCAGGGCTCCTTCTAGATGATACTTGAGGTCGATTCCAGGAAGGAGTCGAAGGGCAATTATTTTTATGAGCAGCAGAAAACAGGAGAAAGGGTCAGACTAGAAGGAGGAAGTGAAAAGGACAAGCATACGGAGACGTGTAGAAACATGAACTTCATGGAACAAGAAGCCGTCTGCCCAGTGCGGCCAGAGCCCAGGATGGGAGGAGGGTGGCAAGAGATGAAGCAGGAAAGGTAGTTTGGGGCCAGATGACAAAGGGGTTTGGATTTCATTCTGTAGGGTGTGGGGAGCCACTGGGCAGTTTTGAATAGCAGCACAACTTAAGTCTGTGTTTTGAAAAGATTACTGGCAGAGCTGTGGATTGGAGAGGGGAGAGGCTTAAGCCAGGGAGACCCTAGAGCAGACCATTGTAATTGTTCGTGTCGGGAGTGGGAAGAGTTTGAAATAGAATGCTGGCAATATGGACAGAAAGGAAAGGACCTATTCCAGAGATAACTGGGTCATCACGGGGTTCAGCAACCAGCCAGATGCAGAGAAGAGTCGAAGATTACCAGCTGCCCTTGAGTCGACTCTGACTCGTGGTGACTCCATGTGTGTCAGAGGAGAACGGTGCTCCACAGGTTTTTCAGTGGCTGATTTTTGGGAGGTAGATCACCAGGCCTTTCTTCCGAGGTGGTTCTGGGTGGACTCAAAACTTCAACCTTCAGCAGCTGAATTCATTAACTGCACCACCCAGGGACTCTGAGTCAAAGAAAGGCCTGGGATTTGTCAGCCTGGTAACTGTATGGATAAACCCCCTGCCACCATGTCAACTCCAACTCATAGCCACCTGAAAGGGCAGAGTAGAAGCGCCCCATAGGGTTTCCAAGGCTGTAAATCTTTATGGAAGCAGACTGCCACATCTTTCTCCCGAGGAGGGGCTGGTGGATTTGAACCTCCAATCTTCTGGTTCGTAGCCGAGCGCTTTAACCACTGTGCCACCAGGATGCTGTATCAATGCTGCTGCATTAATTGAGGTGGGGAACACAGAGGAATGTGTGTGTGTGTGTGTGTGTCAGAGGAAGATGATATATTCGGCTTTGACATGCTGATTTGAGACAGGGTCACGAAATCATGTACGGTCCAAACCAGGACACTTTTGAGAGTGAAAGAGGCACTATGCTAATTAACCTGGGCCATCAGCCACAAACCAGGGCTGTTCTGGGCAAACTGAGACATAAAGTCACCCCAGCTCGAGGTTCCTCTGATATGGGGCAATTGATCCCCAGCAGGGAGGTGGCAAGTGGTTCTAGAGGTCAAGGAAGGTTAGGCATGCCCATGTCTAGGCCGTTCCTGTGAAGAATTTTTCTCCTGGGTTGATTACAAGCTGGGGGAAAGGCAGGCAAGAAAAGAGGCCAGGCAGTGAATGGTTTCTAGACTGGTCCCTGCATGGGCATCACAGCCTTGGTGCTTGGGTTTCCACCTTGGGGGCTGGAGACTCAGTCACTTCTCTAATGTCTGATCACATGGTTGCTGGTGACCTGTGCCCACATCCGGAGAGGCCTTGGGGGGCTGCAGCCACCTTCCCTCGAGGCCAGCAGGGACAGGGCCTGCTTCACAGAGCATGGGGACAGTCGAGGACAGGCTTAGTGGTGCCGGACTTCATTCTCCCTCGGGTGTACTGCAGTCTGGGGCCTGGAGAGCAAGACTGATCTCAAAAGGTAGATATGAAAAACAAAGAAACTGCCAGGTGAAAAGAAGAATGGGTGAGCGGTCCAAGAGGAGGGTGTAGGTAGGGGATTGAGGGGAAGTTGAAGTAGGTTGTTTATTACAAAACACGGAGGTTCTTGTTTCCTGGGGCCGTGGCCTCATACCCAAGGAAAGTCTGTGGTCCTGAGCACACAGCGATTCTCTCTGCTGGCCCATGGGATGGGAGGAAGCAGCAAAGGCCAGAGCCAGGGACACTACCCTGGGCCTGGCCTTCGAGGGGCCCAGCCTGGTTTCAGTGATCAAGGCCAACTCCATGATACTGCCCTCATTTTCCCTCCCCACAGCATTAGAAATAAGTCAGCTAATAGAAACCTGCCTCCTGACAGGCTGAGAATCCAGGCCACTGTCTGACAGGGGTGGCAGAGCTGGAGTGGCTGTCCCTCTTGCTCCTGCCTGTCTACATACTTCACGAGCCAGCTCAGAGGCCACCCCCGTGAAGCCACCTCAGATCCCTGTCCCTAAAGGCCCTCCTGCTCTGTACTGCCGGACGTTTGATTACAGATTGTGCTCCTTTCCAATTGGGTTACGTGGGCCAGCCTTGCCTTCCCGGTGGTGGGAGTACAACCTCCTGGGGTGAGGCAGAGTTCTCTCACTTATCACAGTGATCGGCATAAGCCTGGGAACAAAACCAAACCAAACCTGTTGCCATCCAGTTAATTCCCACTCATAGTCGAACTTGCCACCAGGGTTTCCAAGCCTGGCGACAGGAGATACTTAAATACCTATCCAGTGCTGAACTAAATTGCTTCCAGGAGTAGGTTCATTTGATTTCTGCCCCTTTATGGGCTATATTGGAAATACTGGTGGCATAGTGGTTAAGAGCTATGGCTGCTAACCAAAAAAAAGTCACCACTTCGAATCCACCAGGTGCTCCTTGGAAACCCAACGGGGCAGTTCTACTCTGTCCTTCAGGGTCACTATGAGTCTGAATCGACTCAACGGGTTTTTTTTGTTTGTTTGTTTTATTTTATGGGCTATATTTCAGCTCTTAAATGTTTTTTCCCCAGTCTAGATTTTTTTGTACGAAACATTTAACCGTTTCAGAAAAATTCTGGAACGTTGTATTTCCCCTTTCCACCATTAAAAGCCACACAATCAGCCAGTGGTGGAGTAATTTGGGAAAGGACAGTGGTGATGGTTGGCACAATATTATCAACATATTCAATGTCACTGAATTGTACATGTAAAAATCTTTGAATTGGCAACTGTTTTGACCACAATAAAACAAAGAAAAAAACACCCCACGTAATCACATTATAGAAAACATAAGAAAAGCCGTCCCGGCCCTGGTACCACCATATGGCCATTTTGGTTTCTTAACAGCCAGTGACATTTTTAAAAGAATTTACTTGTAACCCCATTACTCTCAAATTTTCTATTTTTCCACATCCCATTTAAGATACTCTCCACATATGTGTTTTTTTTATACAACTGTTTCAGTCATAGTTGTAGTTGAGTATACACAATTTTCTGTTGCTTTTCTCAATGCCACATGAATCCGCATTTTTCTGTGTTGCTTAGTATTCTAATCTCTTAATTTTGGACTGTGAGGTTGTTTCCAGAGTTTTTGCTGTTACAGAAATTTGTCATGAATAACTGCACTTACGACTTTTTTTCTTCTTTCATGCTGTTTTTATAGTATCAATGCCCTTGTGTTGGTCAAAGGCTATGAAAATTTTCGTGGCTTTTGAGACAAATGCTTACATTGCTTTTTGCTTTAGAGAGTCACTGGCATTGCATGAGGGTATTGGGTTGAAGAAATCTTGTTAGAGACATTTATCAGTAAATATATATTTTTTCTACTGCAATAATGAGGTAAAATGATACTTCATTCTAATTTGTATTTCTTTAGTTACATAAAAGATTGAAAATTTTTCCATATTTACTTTGTTATGTGAAGTGCCTAATCAATGTCTTTCACACATTCATCTATTATATTTCTTATTAATTTGTACGTTTATTTAGGATGGAGCCCTGGTGGCACAGTGGTTAAGTGCTTGGCTGCTAACTGCAAGGTCAGCAGTTGGAACCCACCAGTACTCCATGGGAGAAAGATGTGGCAGCCTGCTTCTGTAAAGATCACAGCCTTGGAAACCCTAGGGGGCAGTTCAGCTCTGTCCTATAGGGTCGCTGTGAGTTGGAATGGACTTGACGGCAACAAGTTTGGTTTTTTTGGTTTTGTATTTATTTAGGACAAATCATTGTCACGTTTGATTCACATATTTTTCCAGACTTTTTTCTTAGCTATTTTCATTGTCATTAGTTTTATATTTTTATATACTGTAGTCAAATTTGTTGCTTTTAGCAATTTCAAAGTTTAGAATGTTACTTTCTTTGATGATCTAAAAACATTCAAATCTATTCTTAAAAAATGATTTTTCTATCTTGTCTTTTTAAATCTACATACTGTGTAATTTTTTTTTTCAGATTTCTATCCAGGTTTTCTAACATCAATTACCAAATCTAAAATATTTTAAAACCTTGCTCTTAACCTTTGTGTTGTGATGTCTAATTTATTATATAAATTTCTTATGTCAGCGTGTCTGGTTCTGGTCAGTGAATAAACAGGGCAGATCGGATTATCAGTGGCAAATGCCTGGTTTAAAGATCCTCTTTACTCCTTGCAGGAAACCCTGGTGGCGTAGTGGTTAAGTGCTACAGCTGCTAACCAAAGGGTCGGCAGTTTGAACCCACCGGGTGCTCCTTGGAAACTCTGTGGGACAGCTCTACTCTGTCATACAGGGTTGCTGTGAGTTGGAATCGACTTGACGGCACTGGGTTTGGGTTTTGGTTTTCTTTACTCCTTGATAGCTTCCTGATCCTGGGCTCCAGTTTCTCCATCTTAAAACAGGCATGATAATATTTATTAATAGGGGTGTTGAGAGGATCAAATTAGATACCCCTTGTGGGAGTCACATCCTCAGGCCGGGTCACAGCAGGGTTCAGTACCTGTTCTTCCTTCCCCACAGGCTCTCCCTGACATGCCCCGGGCACTCCACTCCACCCTGTTCCTGGCTTAGTAGCATCATGATGGATCTCTCTTGTGTTCGATTGTTTTGCTGCTAGTCTCAGAGCTGCTTGCACTGCTGCTTCTCCCCTCAAAGACACAGTAAATGTCCTGGGAATGGCATTGGAAATTTACCAAGAGATAATCCCCACATGGGGGTCTTCAAGGCCTGACCACCACAGTTCACGGTGCCTCACGGTGAATTCCACAGTGTGACAGAATGAACGTTGTAGAGAAACTGCTGACAGGGCTGAGGCATAGACAGACCGCATTATGTCAATTCGGTTGTGGCCGACAGGGAGGTTAACAGTAATGAGTCCTGAGCAGGAGGAAAACCCTGCCAAACCATGTCTCCTTACACATTATTGGAGAAGATGAGCTATAATGTACAAATAACTCTGACATAAGGCAGACTGTTCTGTGATCTCCTGCCTTGTATCAAAACCGGAGCAGATCAGCCTTCCTGAAGAAGAGGTGCACGGACTGTGTTTCCACGTCCTCTCCTGATAAATATGGAACTGGGGATGGGAATCCTCCCTTTTATTCAGTATTACTGACTGGCTACCAGGGTGGGGTGTCCCACAGGCCACACACCCCTGAGATGTTGAGGAGAATCTCCTGGTGTTCGGGGGAGGGAGAGGGTGGTAGAGGAAGGGGAAGAAGGTGGTGGCAGCAGTCATGACCCCAGCCTTGCAGCCTGACCACCTCAGGGGCCGGCTGGTACACACCAGGGAGGGGCCCCACCCTGGGTGCCAGAGGCCATGCAGAAAGTTTCAGATGTTCAATTATTTCAGAAGCTTTCAGGTACTAAATATGGGGTGTCTGGGAAAGGACCCCATCTGAGTCAGACTCAGCGTTCGGGCTCCAGCCCACACCACTGAGGGGATGACTCAATGTGAAAGCCTTGTAGCCTGCAGCTGTGTAATTGTCTCTAGGCCAGATCTACACCAGGCAGCACTATTGCCCCTTAGGAGGCCTGGGGGAGGGCGCCAGGGATGGGCAGGGAGGGTGGGGTGGAGGGGCGTAGCTTTCAAGGAATATGACTCCTATCCCTCCTCCACTGTAGGTTGCCACAGCTCTAGTTTTCTTTTAAAAGGTAAAAAACAAACCCACCAGAAACTTCAAAAGACAAGCAATAGGGAAGTCCCTTGATATAAAAATGGCCCCAGAATTTGTTTGGAAAGGAAGTAACATTTTTCTCTCTGTAGTAACTATTCTGCCCACAGACACTTTTAAACCAGGACTCGCCATTACTTTTCAGTGATTTCACAGAAAGTTCGTGTTGAGCTCTAGTTGTGTGCAGCAGGAATTTGTCATTACTCCCTCTGCATTGGTGGGGGTTCCCCACAGGTCAGCGACACCTTAATCCCTAAGGTCACCTTCCATTCAAATTGACTCTAAACAGTCCGTTCCTGCCGTGGGGCAAGGTATAGTTAATAGACACAAAGATGAATCTGACATGCTTCTTCCTCTCAAGCTTACACATTATTGGAGAAAAAAAAAAAAATTGGAGAAGATGAGCTATAATGTACAAATAACTCTGACATAAGGCAGACCGTTTTGTGATGTCCTGCCTTATACCAAAGCCGGAGCAAATCAGCCTTCCTGAAGAAGAGGTCCGTGTATAGGAACAGCATGAAAAACAGGAGCAAGAGCTTTAGTGGCCCCAAGCACTGAAGAGATTACCCCTCTGCACCCCACTCCCATGCTCTCTACAGCTCAGAGTAAAGACAATGATGAACTGTAAAATGAGTGTAAGAAACTGCCTATGGCTTCATTTTTTCATGACTACATTGATGAGTTACCTTGAAATGCCAACATTTTCTGAGTTCTGGGGTACCTACTGGGTATTTCAGAAACCCTGGTGGTGTAGTGGTGAAGTGCTATGGCTGCGAATCAAAAGGTCGGCAGTTTGAATCCACCAGCCGCTCCTTGGAAACTCTATGGGGCAGTTCCACTCTGTCCTATAGGGTCGCTATGAGTCAGAATTGACTCGACGGCAACAGGTTTGTTTTTTTTTTAATTGGGTATTTCCTAACCAGGTGTTCTGACTTTGGTGAAAAGTTGGGGCAAACCTTCGAAAGCTTTAAATGCTGATCTCAGGAGTGTGAGTTTTATACTCTAAGACACCACTGAGTTTTTGACTAGAGGGAATGACATGATGAAATCAGTGCTTTAGGAAAACTGAATAACAACTGGCCCAACAGTTTGGAGGGAGAATTGGAATTAGACCACTTGGAGGTGCCTGCAGAAATCTGACCAAGTTTTGGGTTTGGTTTTGAATCTTGGACAAGAATTGGACAGTCTTTTCACTTACTCATTTGACAAATATTTATTGAAGTACCTATTGTGTTTAGGCACTGATTATAAGGATAAAAAAAATCTAGGCAAAAAACTCACTTCCTAAGGTACACAGATTTATCTGTAGTACTCCTAGTGTTCAGCCAGCCCACTGATGAGACCTTCACAGCTAATAGGAGACAAGAAAAGATAACCTAACCCACTGTCATTGAGTCAATTCTGACTCATAGTGACCCTATAGGGCAGAGTATAACTGCCCCATAGAGTTTCCAAGGAGTAGCTGGTAGATTCGAACTGCTGACCTTTTGGTTGGGAGCTGAACACTTAACCACTGTGCCACCAGGGCTCTCAATCGGAGGTAACAGAGTAGCAAAAGCAGTGCAATACAGATGCCTCTGGCTAAGAAAGTTGAGGATGCAGTTAACAAACAGCTTTGTGACGGGGCAGTGGTGGCTCAGTGGTAGAATTCTCGGTCTCCATGTGGAAGACCTGGGTTCGATTCTTGGCCAACTTGCTATGATGCTGAGCAAGTTTTAGCAGAGCTTCCAGACAATGCCAGATTAGGAAGAAAGGCCTGGAGATCTACTTCCAGTCCCATGGATCAGAGAAGTCCAATCTGCAGCCAGTCACGGGGAGGGCAGAGCCCGGCAGCGGGGGCAGTTCATCCACTGTGCTCGGGGTCACGGCAGCCAACCACAGCTCTGAGGAATGCTTGCGATTGTGAAGTAGGTTGCCCTTAAGGTCGTATCACCAGACTTGATGTCTCTGTAATTCAAAATTCAGGAGTCTGAAGAAAACTAGGACATGGTATTCTACTGCAGTATAAGATCGTGTGTTCTTTATGAAGTCAGTTTAAACAATACGACCTAGCACATGAACTTGCATAACGAACATGAACCTCTCACTGTTAACAAGGGCTTACCTGCCCTCTACTTTTCGTCCATCTCTCTGTTATAGCACGTAGCATGTCCGTGGTCTGTGAAGGTCTAGCTTCATCCCTCGCAAGGCTGTTAGTCCGCTGAGGGAAGAGAACTTATTTTTGTGACCCAGCCCACTGCATCTAAGAAAACTGCTGAATAAATCTAATCAATGTATTATCAGCGTTAATTTCTACCACTTTTGTGATTCCTCCTTTCTTCTGTCTTTATGAATCTAGATATACAAGAGTATGGGGCCAGTCTGATTGTAGCTCTGTTGTTACTGTGTTGATGCTGGTTGGAGTACCAGCAAGAGGACAATATCTACTGTAACTGTGAGTTCTCGGTTTTCTGTCAATGGTGAAGACATTACTAGTTAGTACAACTGTGAGCCTTTACGTATTTTTTCCCACGACACCTACACCGAAGTGGGAAAGATTGCTTCCTGTGGCTCAGTGAAGGGGATCTGAAATCAGAAGGCTTTGATTCCAGTTGTGATTCTGCCACATATTAGCTCTGTGCACCTGGGACAGTCACTCAACCTGTAAAGCCCCCTCCCCCTCATCTGTGAAATGCAGAGGTTAATGCTCACCTCTTCACAGGTGGTGGCAAGAGTTAAACCAGGAAGCACATCAAAGAATGTTTTACATTGTAAGGCAGTATTTAAGTGGATAGTTTCTATCTGTTTTGGGGTTGAGACCCACATTTCCTTTCTTACATAAACATGCAAACGCAGAAGTATGGATAACTGGGTGGGCCAGGAGTCACTGCCAACTGAATTGTAAACTACAGGCACTGTCACCTACACTTGGCCTTTAGCCCAGGGATGCTTCTGATACCAAAGGTGTCACTACACAGGCGCCTAGGAAGAAATGCCAGTCAACCTCCTTCATAAAAATCACTGAAAACCCTACGGAGCAGAGTTCTACAGTGACATGCATGAGTCGGGGTTGACTTGACAGCAACTGTTGTTGGTTACTGACGCAAGGCACAGATTCAACCACCTAAAACAATAAATTGTGGTTAAAAACAAAAAGAAAACCAAAACCCTTGCTGTCTGTTAAGGAGAACAAAATACATCAGTAGCTTAGGTACCATAGTGGTTTTGCTTATTAATACATTAAAAAAAAAATCCTAATTAGTTTTAAAACTTTTTTGTGAACTCATTTGCTTTTATCCTCTTCAATGGAAAGTAAAAGAAGTCAACACTCGCCCCTTATTTTTCTGACATAAATACAAGTCAGTGTGGTTGTAAGTTACTTTTGTTATGAATACCACAGTGATATTAACACATGATATTAACTAATTCTTGTTGTCTAAGCACTTTGGAATGTTGAGATGCTAGAAGGACCACAGATGACTGAAACAAGATTCTGCATCTTATGTGAAGAACAGCTCTGACATACCAACCCGTGCACCACTCGCCATCAAAGTACACAAAACCATTTCTTTTGCTACTTTTTTAAAGCAGAACTGCCATTTAAAGAGATACAGAACTATTTTTAACTATCTGTACACTTCTGAGGGATGACAGAATTTCATACTCTATAATCTAATTCCTGATTCCTAGGTCAAAACATTAGTGCTAAATTTCCTTCTCTTGAAGTTATTCTTTATTACCTCTCTGTGCTGGCAGGTTACAAAATAAAGATGTCTGTTCTCATTTACTACAGAATATTTTCCTCTGCCGGAGTTAAGAACTATCAAGTAGCCAGGCCAGGTAACACACACTGAAGTGTGTGAGCTCTAGGGTACCATGGTTTGTGTATATTTCTGTAATAACTGCCTGGGTCGTGTAGTCATTTATTTATTTAAGATTAAAGTGCTAGAAAATATTATGGAAGTGTAGCTCTGTTTTGAAGCTTGAGTATCCCATCAAAGGATCCCATGGAAGAGTTCCATGCCTATGCCTGGCAACTATAGATGTTTCTTCAGGTATGTAATTAGGTGTAAGGATTTTTTTGGGGGGGACAGGGGGACTGTTTTGTTATTAGAAGATCTTTTTTTCTCCTAACTTCTGTGATCTGAACGAACAGAAATCAGCAAAGTAAAGTGAAATGAATGGAATAATGGTCCAGAACTGGCTTCCCATGGCTACTGTAGATTAGTGGGTTCACTGGCCATTCAAGTTCAAAGGCACAGAATGTTAATTCTGGCACAATTATTAATTCACCAAAAGATATTGAATTAATATGGTCAAGATTAATACAAAATGAGCACAAACATTTATACACCACATTATGCAGATTGTCTTAGCTAAGCATAGAAAGTAACACTTTTTAACACTGCCTTAAGGCAGTATTGAGACATCTAATATTACTAATAGTTGCTTCTTATAAATATGAATGTTCAAACTATTAAATTTAAAAATAGGTTAAGAGGCAGGAAAACTGTGAGTTCTCCCAAGCTGAAACAATTTTACCAAAAACAAAAACATTTTATTCAAGAAACACAGAAAAGGAGATATTTGGTGCCATGCTTTTATTCAAATGAAAGGGGAAAAACTACACTGTACCAGGAAATAGCAAATATGACAGAAATTTACAGCAGAGCATCTTCAAAAGCCTGTAAGCGACGCTCTGGAGTGGACAGTAAGCACACCATACACTGTACGTGGTCCAGTAGTGTCCACGAAACCATAATTAAATAGCTGCAGTTGGCTTTCAACAACCAAATAAAAACTGTAACAGTCATTCTACAACAAAAACGAAAACACTGAGAGGAATTAAAAGCTTCCCAAAGCTGTGTCAGTGGCAGAATCTGACAGTTTGTACTGGTAACCATGACAAGTGTTTGGCAAGTTTCATAATTATCATCATCATAACTTGACCTCCAAAGATGAAAGCACCAGTGGGTTTCAGTAAGGTTGATGAAAATCCCCAGACTTTATGAAATGGCATAATTTTAATTTGTATAATTTTTAAAGCATAATTCCAATGAAAGCTGTAACAAAAAAAATCTGCAGACTTGAAGAAATATATCCATATTTTTTCTGCATTAATAATCTTATAGTGAGAGCAATGAACTTCTGTGGCAATATTCACATTCTACCTTTAGATACTACAGACATTTAATTCAACTGTTGGACACACGTTAGTAATTTAAGAATAAATGGTGGTCCCACCTAGTTTTGAATAGTTCCTCCATTGTCTTGTATCCATTTTTCTCTTTATTTAATAGCCAAGTAATATCATAAAGAAGGTTGCTTTGATATGGGAAACTTAAGTGATTGGAAAGAACAAATTTAATCATGTAAAATGCTTATTACTTTTTTTGACTATTCAACACATTTTGATTAGGTTTGTTTACTATTTTTTTAAACTAGTTTTAATTTAATCATGTATTTGACAATCATTTCCTTCTAATTGTGATAGAAATTGTTGTCTTAAAGGTAAAATGTGCCATTTCCCGTTTTAATATTTATATATTATATACATAATATGTATACACTTAAAATATAAGAGTTACATATCCTGGTCTCTTACATGCAAACAGTAGGTCACAAATAGTTTTGAGCTACACATACATCTTGCACAGGTATTGGAAAAAAATCTGTGCAATTTTTTTTACAGTTTTAACAAATATACATAAATATAAGAACATAAATTACAGTAAAATATGGACAGCATTTGAGAAAGTATTGATAACCCAGATGCACTGATGCCTAAAGGGCTTATAATAATAGAAAAGTACAGTTCAGGGACATCTCATTCCTACTCTTCTTTTAAAATAAGTAAATACATCAGATGAGACGTTAGTTATCTCTCTCAACTACTCAATTAGAGAAACGTATATATTTTAGTCTCTACTTCCCATGAAAGAAAACAAACTAAGCATCTTGCTTATGATACAATACTGTCTCTTTCCCCCTACGTTACACAGTTGTCACAACACTGAAACATAACAGGGTCACATAATCATTCAAGTCTTTTCCTGAGAATGAAGTTTTTCCCCAACTAACCCTCTGGTATACGTTGTTGAAGGAAGAAAAATCACAGAAAGGAGATTTCAAGATTTCTAAGCTGTTCCACTTGAGAAGGATTAAAAAGAAGAAGAAGAAGAACTCAAAGTAAGTAAAATAATGTGAAGCTATTTTAAAATTAAAATGTAGCCCTTTGTACATGTTTAAAAATTCTAAATATAATTTTCCTATCAGTTATAAATATAATGTAAAGACCTCTTGAGAACTTGTAGCAGGAAGTCCTACATCTTCAGTTTGAAAGACTACTCTCAAGTGTCATTCACTTCTGCCGGCTTATAAAGTGACTTACTTTAAAAGATATAGAAAGCCTTTTTTGTTAAAAGAACAATCTAAATTATTCTGAGTTGGCCAGAAGTGGTATAAAAACAGCACTGATTTAATCAGCAACTTCTTAGAACATATTCTTGGTTAAAACTGACATGGTTTAAAGCAAACCTACTAGCAGCTCTTTACAACACCTCCTTTATGTAGCAGAGAAATGTTAATACTTGAGTGAATAATAAATACAGAACTGTAAATACTTAGCAGGATAATTTTGGCAAATGCCTTAGCATTGTTAAAATATGAGGATTATTGTAAATCTGAACACTAGTGTTTCTCTGAGCATCGTAAGAAAGGTGCAAGTTACCTCTGAAGGTGTATTTCCTACTCTCGTGATCTCCACATTAAACAAACACAAACCTATCTTAGAATAAACCCCAGGGGAGGAGAATAGCAAAATAAACCATCTGAAGACAAGCATGTACACGAAAAGGTTTAAAAAAAAAAAAAAAAAAAAAGGCAACAAATAAAACACATAATTTGAAATCTTAGCCATATTTCAACGGTAAGTCCAACTAGTACAGATGAAAATTCAGTGCTTCAACATATCTTGTTTCAAGCAGATGAACCTGATTAACTGTACAAATCTCCGTTTGTGAATCAAAACATTTCCTTCATCACTTGGACTTATCACCTAAGTGAGAATCTTCCACACTCCAAAATACTGTGGTTGACATTCCAGTTGTTCATGACAACAGAGCTTAATGTCCAGTTTAATGAATGTAAGTCTTGTTGGCAATTAGAAAGATTTTCTACAGGCGGGAAAGATGAAGTGCAAATTTATCACGAATGTTCTGAAGCGTGTATTTCACAACTCCTATGCCTTAGTGGGTAGAAGTTTTTTGGGTGTTACTGGTCTCTTGGTCTGCCACAAATGGCTGTGAATGGTAATTGCATCAACACTGGCGGATAACGTTTTAGCAGGTATGTGGCTAAACTGTTTCCTGTCGGAGTTATACTTGTAAAGGCCCTCAATCATTTTTTTAGTGATAGATTTAGGGCCTATCCCTGTCAGTTTACTGATTTCTTCAGTTTCTGGGCAGTAAGTGTACAAAGACCTGAACTGGCAGCCTGAATCCCGGAACAAGATTAAGAAGTTGTTGGCATCTGACTTCTCCATTTCCTTTGGAATAAAAACCAAAACAAAATGACAACAAAAAATACTTTCAAACATTTCGCTGAGTGAAGTTTACATAATTGTGTTACATTTCTTAGTCAAATTTTACATGACATTTACTTTAAAATATAAATTCTTAATAGTCAAAATAAGAGGCATATTATAAAAATAGAGCAAGCTTTAAGTTAAAAATGTATGCAAACACCTTACCATTGGCTAGTGGGTCTATTGGTTCTGTATGGATATAACAATCCTGTAGGAAACTGTTAAAGCTATGAAGTATCTGCTCAGTCTTGATCTTAGCCAAAGTATGTTTAACATTAACAACTAGGCACTGCTTATCTCCTTTGCTAATGGAGCTTCATTTTCAGAAGAAAGTTGTTATCTACATTTATGAAACGTGAGTGAATATGGACAAGAAGGTAGTATTTCTAGATCACCTAAGTTTATTCCCAGTCTTTTAATTAAATCTTCAGTCTCTCAGAACCCAGTGTGAAGGTAAACTAAATCTAAGAATTTAAACGTCTGCGTTCAGATCTTTTAGAAGCTGTTGAAATTCTAGGGGCTCCACAACGAGTATTTTCTTTGAACTGATAGAGAAGACAAGACTCTGACGGTTTTAGAATGATGCCAGATTTAATTTCTCATGAAAACATGCTTACCTCTAGTATTTTTTTCTTCTGCCCTTCGTTCACTTTTCCAGCCAAACAGCAATGAGCTAAAGCATTTTGTATTATGTGCTTATTGGATTTTGCACTGGGTTCTTTGTAGAGCTTTGGTCCTGCAGTAAGGATTTAACAATAGTAACAAAAACAACATTCCTACCTCAGAAATAGTACTATCTTCGAGTAAGATAATTGTTCCTACACTGATGAGACACTGTAATAGAAAACCAAACTCTGTACTAGGAAACTTCCAACCATACTCTGCAGACCACTCCATCAGAGGAGCTTTTTATCCACACGGGGAAATCTTGAGGATGTTTCTATGGCCTTCTGAAGCTGCCCTGTGACAGCAGTTTTAGAAGCCAGATACAGCTACAATTAACACTGTCTGACATAAGCCATTAAAAAGATGAGAAAAGGGCTCATATTTTTCTTCTCTACACCTCTGGTTTTTTGTTTATTTTTATCATTTCTTTCATCGCTGGCACTCTTTGGTCAGTGAAACCACAGAAGCACTTTTTGCCATTTACAGTCCTCTTCCTGCTTCAAACTTATTAAACCTGTCCTGGGAGGCGAGGGCTCTGACATACTTTCAGTAGTGTACTGGTAAGCTGGTTCTCTTGCGGGGGGATGAGGGGGAGCCCCTGATTTGTATCATTTATCAACTTCTATGGTGTAAATACTCCCATGAGGGCTATTTTCAAGGTACCAATGATTGGACAGCTTGCAAAATTCTTGAAAATTTAACAACTGGTTCAAGGGCTGGTACTACTTGGTTCTAGCACACCACTGCAACTCTGCAACTCCATCACATAAAACAGCACTTGGCAGATGGGTTCATGAGTGATTGTTAAACTGAACTAACGAGGATGAGCCGAGGGAATAACGCAGTAACACTGTCCGATCCCAGGCCTCAGTGGCTGTCAGTCTGACTCTAGGAGGCAGTGTGAAAAGCCACAGAGTTAAGGCTACATGGACAGTCTCTAACAAGTTCCAACCTCTTTAGGCCTTTATAGGGCTCCCACTGTCACTGGCTCACAGGGGGATGGAGGCAATTTCCCTTTCCCCATCTTTTTCTCTTGTGCCTTTTCATTTTACCTCTCAAAATATTCTGTCATTTCTCTAGAAGCATCCTTACCTACACCCTCTTCTTTAATTTGCTTTTATGTCAAAAATACCTACCCAAACAGAGGCTAGCAAAGAACCTGGTGTGGACATGTGAGGCTGGACACTCTCCTAGATCTGAGGAATTCTTCTCTCTCTTAGAGCCTCTTAATACTTATCAATGATGCACAACTCTACATGCCAGAAATCCCAATGTTAGGGACAAGACTTTGTGGATTCTTTTTTTCTCTGTACTTAAGATCTATGCATTGCTGACAGAACCTCTCCAAAACTTTCTTCAGACTCCAACTACAATACAGAAATGGCTAACATTTTTAAGACAGAAGGAGAGAAGTAGAGGAATGAGCTGTTAGTAGTGTGACTAATTTTGTTGAGAAAACTATTTCAAGTCATCTGAGACAAGTCACCACTTCCCTAAGTGGAGCTGTATCACTGAAACGGGCCTACCTGAAAGTGACCACCTGTGTTCACTCTTCTGGCTCAGACTCTCTGGTGTTTACCAAGAGGTGAGCCAATGAAACTTTCTTTACTACCTATATCTATTCTCAGTAAGAGTGTTAAATTCAACTGTTACCCTAAATATGTACAGACAGACACTAACCTGTGTACTCTGTTCCAGAAGCCACCGAAGAAGTTGTTGATGCATTTTCCCAGTCTTTTTCTCCATTTCGACTGCCACAACGACTTGGAGATAAGAAGCCTTCTACTGACTCTGACCTAAATAGTAAATAGAATTTTTTTTTCTTTTGTTCATATCGTCATCGTTTCTTCTTTTTTAAACTGTGCTTTAGATGAAGGTTTACAGAGCAAATTAGTTTCTCATTAAACAACTAATACACATATTGTTTTTTGACACAGGTTGCCAACCCTGTGACTGTTAACACTCTCCCCTTCCCGACCCTGGGTTCCTCATTTCCATTTATCCAGCTTTCCTGTCCCCTCCTGCCTTCTTGTTTTTGCCCCTTGGCTGGTGTGCCCATTTAGTCTCATATATATGGCTGAGCTACATGTATTATTGTTTTATGGGCTTTTCTTAAAAGAGTATCTGGGGGCCATACGCTGGGGTTTCTCCAGTCTCTCTCAGACCAGTAAGTCTGGTCTTTTTTTGTGAGTTGAATTTTGTTCTACATTTTTCTCCACTCTGTCTGGGACCCTCTATTGTGATCCCTGTCAGAGCAGTCAGTGGTGGTAGCCAGGCACCATCTAGTTGTACTGGACTCATTCTGGTGGAGGCTGTGGGAGTTGGGGTCCATGAGTCCTTTGGATTAATCTTTTCCTTGTGTCTTTGGTTTTCTTCATTCTCCCTTGCTCCAGACAGTTTGGGACCAGTGGAGTATCTTAGATGGCTGCTCACAAGCTTTTAAGACCCCGATGCTACTCACCAAAGTAGGATGTAGAACATTTTCTTTATAAGCTATGTTATGCCAATTGAGCTAGATGTCCTCTGAGACCATGGTCTCCAGCCCTCACCCCAGTAATTTGGTTCTTCAGGTAGTCTGGATATGTCTATGAAGCTTCTACAGCTTTGCCTTGGTCAAGTTGTGCTGACTTCCCCAGTACTGTATACTATCTTACCCTTCACCAAAGTTACCACTTATCTATCATCTAGTTAGTATTTTTCACTCTCCATTTTTCCCCTCCCTTGTAATAGAATATTTTTCTTCTCAAACAAAGAACGTTTGGGGGCCAGGAGAGTATATGTGAAAGCACCAACAAAATTATCCTAGATGCTTAAAAATAAAAAGATGGTGATAACTTCATTTGTCTTATTGATAACTATACATCCATGTGCCTAGAGCATAGTAAAACTAAAAACCTAACCCACTGTCATCAAGTTGATTCCTACTCATAGCAACCCTGTAGTACAGAGTAGAACTGCCCCATAGGGTTTCCAAGGCTGTAATCTTTTTGGAAGCAGACTGCCACATCTTTCTCCAAGAAACAGCTGGTGGGTTTGAATCACCAACCTGTGGGTTAGCAGCCAAGCACTTAACCACTGCACCACCAGGGCTCCATGGAACATAGTAGATACTTCAAAATATTTGTTGAATGAACGAATAAAATCCTTTTCCATATGAAAATGGACAATTAATGCAATAGGATGGGAGTACAAAGATTCGAACTCTGAGCTGATAACTGCCACTAGATACATTCTTTTTGATTTGGATATTAGTGTAAGACGATGAAACGCTGGCTTTTAGCTGCTAATCTACATAGGAAGAGAGTACAAAAGAGATCTTCCCTAAGTTATAGGCCATGTACTCGGAATTATTCAACAGTGAAAAATACCCTTTATGTTCAGGAGAAAGAAGCTACAGGCCAGCACTACATAGATGACGCACTTTCTATTTCTATAGACCATGATTTCATCACAATCATGTTGGCAATCACTGATGCACAATTACTGTTAATATTTCAAGGTTATAAAAAGTATCTCGATGACAATAATTCCAAAATTCTAAAAGATAAAAATAGTAAAAGATTAATAAACTATGCTAGTCTTCCTCTTTATACAACTTCTTTTAACAGAAACTCAAACAATTCTAGTCAGCAAAACTTAAAAAAAAATTTTTATTATGATTCACAATTATAAAATATTAAAAAAAAAAGATTTTTTACTTAGAATTCTGTATAATTTCGGGTACCATATTCTTTTCCATGAAAAGTGTTCATAAGGTGTGGATTACCTTGGTGTCCTCTTGCCTGAATGCATGCTCTCATTATCGCCCGTGTTCAGTGATGCCAAAGAAAGGCTAGAGACTGAAAAAACACGATAAATTCGTGACCCTGAATAAAAACAAAATTAGAAATTTAAAAGGAGCAACTAGCAAAGAGTCTGTTCATTAGATAACACCAGCATATAAAAATTGAATTTCTGTAGGTTTTCTTTTTTCTTTACTCTTAATCTAAACACGTAATATGCTTGCATGCATATATACATAAATTTATTTACAATTAGTCAGGAACCTATTTTTAAGAAACAATGATAAAACTAACTTGTTATTAGGATTTATCCCAAAAAGAAAGTGCTAATATGAGACATGAAACTGTAAGCCTAAAGGAAAAAAAAGTACAAAAAGAAAATTAGCAAAAGAAATTAACAAAAAATATAAGATATATATCTTATAAGATATAAGATATATATTTTAATGCATAGGTGAAAAACTAATAGTATTAATTTCAGCCAATATCGGGTATCAAAAAGTTTCACTAACTAGAAAAGGCAGAGTTCTATTTAAACAATGTTATATTATTTTTTCCTCAGCTTTAGAATAACTACAGGAATTCTCTAAAATTTTCCATGGCATTTTGTCTTAAAATAAAAATAAAAAAACAAAGATTTTTTTGAGAAGTATGCATGTTGAATTATATATATATATATATACACACACCCATACTCAGTGCCGTCGATACATATACACTCTCAACTGTAACAACAACAACAAAAAAAACACACCAAACCCATTGCCACTGAGTCAATTCTGACTCACAGTGACCCCACAGGACCGAGGAGAACTGCCCCACAGGGTTTCCAAGGAGCAGCTGGGGGAGTCGAGCTGCCAGCCTTTTGGTTAGCAGCTGAATGCTTAACCACTGTGCAACCAGGTTAAGTAATATTTGGATTTTACCATTTCTATCCTAAAGGAGGGTCTCCTGAACTTTTGGTCTTATACTCCTTATTATACTGACATGTTTCGTCTATTTTTCATGCACACAAAATTTCTCATTAAATGTACAAATGTGTGAAGGGTAGTTAGTAATTCAGGGAGATTATATCTGAAAGCAGAGTTCCCTAATAGGTTAGTATTTATATTGGATTTTTAGCATTCACATTTGTTCTACTGAATATATGCATGCACACATAATACACTTAAGTCATTTGCTCATTTTGGTTTTCCAAATTAGAAGCATGCATATTCTCAAATTGTGTATCCAATTTAGCAGATCAAAGCACAATCACGTTAGTAGGACATACCAAGCTGGTGTTTTTTCATGAACAGACTCTTCATAATAAGTGGTGTTACCTGGAGGACCTTTTATTGGTGTTTTGGGGGATTCGATATGATCTCTGTGAATAGATTTTGGGCGCTGTTTTTTTTGTTTTGCTACTTGAGGCCGGGGTTTAATTACTGTATCCATATCTTCCATGAGTTTCAGTTGTTTTCGCCTCATATATTCTTGCCTAATAAATTCTCTGCGCGCTCTCTCGTCTTCTTTCTTTTGACGTTCTTCCTCAGTTTTACGCCTAAGAAACCAAATGGTTAAATTTCTCATTCTGTACACCAGAGACAAAAACACACATTGGAAAGAGTACATATTTGAGGTGAGAAGGGAGACTTATCATATTCCAGCACCCTGGGAAAAATACAGGTCATCTAAAAAGTACTTATTGAGATAATTTAGGTCATTTAAAAAAAGAAAATATATAATCCAGTGAAATTATTTTAAATTCAATATTTCTGGAGAACTTTACTTTGAAGTACCTCAAACTTAGGATCAAAATAGACAATTAGGCAATAACCTTGGGAAAATAAATAAACTTCCAAAAAGCACCAAGAATCTGCATTAATTCATTTGTCTGTAGATACTTCAAATGTCTCTAAAAAAAATCTGTTCCTAAAGACAATTAATGAGAAGCTGCCTCCTGCAGCACAGACCCGTGTTTTCTCAATACGCCTGTGTATCGTCAGTGCCGAGGTCTGGAACCGGCATCACAATTTCCTTTACCTTGTCTCTTCCTTCTTATGCTCCATTTCTGCTTCCAGCTGTTGTTTCCGAAGCTGGGTTTCTTTTTCTCTTCTTAATCGTTTCTCCAACAAAGCTGCCCGTTTCATTGCCATATCATTCTCTGCTTTTTGATCATCCTAAGGGTGAATTTCATTAAAAAAAACAAAACATTTTAGGTAACAATATTCTCATTTTCAGTGATTGGGGTCACATTTAGAGGTAACTCTTACAACTGAAAAACTGAACTATTTATTCATACTTATTCCAACCTGACCAAATATGGACATATTCCACTAATCATTAAGGAAGAACTGAATTAATGTGGCAACAGTTCTGTCAAGCAGCAGAAAACACTTATATTTATTTCATTCCACTATTTGAAAAACCTAAGAAATTTGAAAAGAACCATGAGAAGAAAAAAAGTAGTTTTCCCTTAGTTTTTAAAACTGCATATAAATTATATCTAGAATACATGTTCAACAGCAAAAACTCAGGTAAAATTACCAAAAAATCAGCCACCCAGTTGCACCACATAAATGCAACTACTGCTGATTTTTTTTAAAGGTGAGGCTCTGAAAGCTTGCTTGATAAGTTCTGAACTATCCTGAAGGTTTTTCCTTTGAAGAGGTTTGTCCTTTGATGGGCATAATTACATTCCTCTTCTATGGTACTTTCCCTCTGAGAGCTGGTTCATCATCAGTAGGCCACCTGGGTCTGCCCTAGTTTCTACCTGAATTCTTAGGGACAGCCCCAGTTCTCACAGCGCTTCCAAAATGCTTCAGAACTCAGCAAAGTACAAAACTATGGGACCTGCTTTTTTTTTTTTAATGATTAATTATCAAATACAACTACAAATGCAAGAGCAGCAGCAGGCAAAATAGATAACTGGGACCTCATAAAAATGAAATACTTATGCTTACCGAAAGTCTTTATTAAAAGAATAAAAAGACAACCTACAGACTGGGAAAAAATCTTCGGGAACGACATCTGATAAGGGTCTAATCTCTAAAATACATAGAAAACTTCAGCAACAAAAAGACAAACAACCCAACTTAAAAAATGGACAAAAGACCATCACACCCTGACATTACTGACACTAGTAATAATAATAATAAAAACAAATGGTGGATAGGTTGTGGGGAGACTGGAACACTTTATGCACTGCTGGTGGGAATGTAAAATAGTACAACCACTATGGAAAACAATTTGGCACCTCCTTAAAAAGCTAGAAATAGAAATAACATATGATCCCCAGCAATCCCATCCTAGGAAAAAGAAACAAGAGCCATCACACAAATAGACATATGCACAACCATGTTCACTGCAGCATTATTCACAACAGCAAAATGACAGAAACAACCTAAGTGCCCATCAACAGGATAAACAAATTATGGTACATACACACAATGGAATACTATGCAACAATAAAGAACAATGATGAATCTGTGAAAAATCTCACAACACAGATGAATCTGCATGGCATTAAGCTGAGGGAAATAAGTCAATCACAAAAGGACAAATATTGTATGAGACCACTGTTATAAAAACTCAAGAAAAGTTTTACACACAGAAAAAAACGATCTTTGATGGTTACATGGAGGGGAGGTATCATGGATTGAATTGTGTTCCCCAAAAATATATGTCAACTTGGTTAGGCCATGACTCCCAGCATTATGTGGTTGTCCTCTATTTTGTAATTATAGTTTTATGTTAGAGAGAATTAGGGTGGAATTGTTACACCCTTACCAAGGTCATATCCCTGATCCGATATAAAGGGAGTTTCCCTGGGGTGTGGCCTGCACCACCTTTTATCTCTCAAGAGATAAAAAGGACAGGGAAGTGAGCAGGGAGGGGGGATCTCATACCACCGAGAAAGCAGTTGTGGCAGCAGTGTGTGTCCTTTGGACCGGGGGTTCCTGCATGGAGAAGCCCCTAGTCTGGGGGAAAATTGATGAGAAGGCCAACAGAGAGAGAAAGCCTTCCCCTGGAGCTGATGCCCTGAAATTTAGACTTTTAGCCCACCTTACTGTGAGGAAATAAACTTCTCTCAAAGTGTTAACTTTGGTGAAGAGAAAGACAACATACAATATAAGAGAAGTCAGCACAACTTGACCAAAGCAAAGTCACAGAAGCTTCCTAGACACAGCCAAACACCTTGAGGGGCCAAGTTGTTGAGGCTGCGGGCTGGGGACCATGGTCTCGGGGGGCATCTAGATCGACTGCCATAATACAGTTCATAAAGAAAATATTCTACATCCTCCTTTGGTGAGTGTAGTGTCTGGGGTCTTAAAAGCTTGCGAACAACCATCTAAGATACATCTATTGGTCCCATCCTGTCTGGAGCAAAGAAGAATGAAGAAAACCAAAGGCACACGGAAAATATTAGTCCAAAGGACTAATGGACCACATGAACCACAGCCTCCACCAGCCTGAGCCCAGAAGAACGAGATGGTGCTCAGCTACTATTACCTACTGCTGACAGGGATCACAATAGAGGATCCTGGACACAGCAGGAGACAAATGTAGAACAAAATATAAATTCACTCACTCACACACACACACACACACGTCTGACAGAGACTGGGTGGAGCAACCCCTGAGATTATGGCCCCTGGATACCCTGCTAACTCAGAACTGAAGCCACTCCAGAAATTCACCTTTCAACCAAAGATTAGACAGGCCTATAAAACAAACAGTAACACATGTGAGGAATGCTTTCCTTAGTTCAATCAAGTATACGAGACCAAATGGGCAACACCTGCCCAAAAGCAAACACAAGAAGGCAGGAAGGGACAAGAAAACTGGACAAATGGACATGGAGAACCCAGGGTGGAAAGGGACAGAGGTGGTGCCAACACATTGCAGGGACTGCAAACAATGTCATAAAACAAATGCATAAATTTTTGAATGAGAAACTAATTTGTGTGTAAACTTTCACTTAAAGTACAGTACCAAAAACCCACTGCCGTCGAGTTGATTCCGACTCATAGCGACCCTATAAGGCAGAGTAGAGCTGCCCGATAGACTTTCCAAGGAGTGCCTGGCAGATTTGAACTGCTGACCTCTTGGTTAGCAGCCGTAGCACTTAACCACTACACCACCAGGGTTTCCAAAGTACAATAATATAACCTGTTGCCATCGAGTCGATTCTGACTCATAGCAACCCTATAGGACAGAGTAGAACTGTCCCATAGAGCTTCCAAGGAGTGCCTGGTGGATTCGAACTGCCGACTCTCTAGTTAGCAGCCATAGCACTTAGCCACTATGCCACCAGGGTTTCCATGTACATATATATATATTTATATCTGAAAAAGAAAACGGGCAAAAGACATGAATAGACAGTTTACCAAAGAGGATATTCAAGCAGCCAAGAAACACATGAAAAGATGTTCATGATCTGTCGCCATTAGGGAGATGCTATCAAAACTGCAATGAGATACCATCTTGTTCCTCCTAAAATGGCACACTGATCACAAAAACATAAAACAGCAAATGCTGGCGAGGATGTGGGGAGATAAGAACTCTTATCCACAGATGGTGGGATTGGAAAATGGTGTAACAACTATGGAAAATGGTGTGGCGCTTCCGCTTCAAAAAACTAGAACTACCTTATGATCCGGCACTCCCACTCCTAGGTGTATACCCTAGAGAACAAATAGAAGTGACACAAACAGACATATGCACACCTGTGTCCACTGCAGCACTATTCACAATAGCAAAAGGATGGAAACAACCTAAGTACCCATCAATGACGAATGGATAAGCAAAATGTAGTACATACATACAATGGAATACTATGCAATCATAAAGAATAATGATGAGTTCTCAAACATCTTAAAACGTGGATGAATCTGGAGGACATTATACTAATTGAAATAAGTCAATCACAAAGGAAAAATACTGCATGATCCCACTTTTATAAAAAGACAGAAATAATGTATACATAAAGAAACCAACATTCATTGGTGGTTACCAGGCAGGGGTGGGTGGGAAGAGGGGGGATAACTCATTTAGATAGTAGAAGCTTGCTATTTTTGGTGATGGGAAAGGTAACACTGAATGTGGGTGAGGTGTGCACAGCTTGACCATGTAAATGATTTCACTGAGTACACATACACACACACACACCCCGGATGTTTTTGGTAAATGCTAGAAAACACATAGTTTTGTAACAACAGCCAAAAAAATATGTGTGTGGTTACATATGTACATATGTATGCTTATATACATGCAGCCATATGTATGTGCCTATACATGTCTGTGTGCATGCATGTATGTTCACATATATAATAAAGCACATGGGGACACAGTTACGGATACCTCTTAGATATAACCAAACACTTTGTGGGATTGGAAATCTCGGTGAGAAGTCTTAGGACCACAATCCCATGGGACAACTCTGTCAACTGGCACATTATAGTTCACAAAGTTTATATTCTATATCCTAGGTTGGTAAGTAGCAGCTAGGGTCCTAAAAGCTTGCGAGCGCCCATCTAAGACATAACTATTGGTCCCATCATGGCTGCAGCAAAAGAGAAAGTAGGAACCAAAGACTCAGAGAAGAAACTAGTCTACAGGACTAGCAATCTACATGAACCATGGCCTCATCTACCCTGAGACCAGAAGAACTAGATGGTGCCTGGCTACCACTAATTCCGATCAGGGCCACAATAGATGGATCCTGATAAAAGGGGAGAAAAATGTAGAACAGAATTCAAATTCTTAAAGAGTCCAGACTAACTTACTGGGCCAGTTGAGACTAGAGGACTCCCTGAGACTGTCACCCTGAGATACTCCATAAACCTTGACTTGAAACTACCCTGAGGGAACCTTTTAGCTAAATAACAGATTTGTTCATAAAATAAATACTACCAGTGAGTACTGCGCACCTTTAAAAAATCATCTATATGAGACCAAAGCAAAGATGAAAGGTAAGGGGACTGGGAAACCATATTATTGGAAGAAAAACATCCAGAAGGAAATTAATGAGAACGTTAAAACATTGTGAAAAATGTAACCAATGTCTCTGAAAAATATGTGTAGTAATGGTTAAATGGGAACCTAGCTTGCTCTGTGAACTTTCACCAAAAACACAATAAAATATTATTTAAAAAAGGAATCAGCAAAGCAACAAGCTTTAGAGGTGGTTCGTGGTCTTAATGACTCCTTATAACACTTAATTCTGTAAACACTTCTTGGATGTCAAATCTCCTGGAGAAGAGGTCAAACAAAGTGCTTTGTATAAGAGCCCCGAGAGAGACTAACTCTGAATGGAGAAAGTCAAAGACACCACTCAGCCAATCAAGCGAAATATTCATATACCTAACAAACTATAGATACTTTCCAATTTGCCAGGTACATATAGTGATAAAAAGAATCAGCATCTCTAGGGTCTCACAGTGTAAGAGAAAAAGCAAATCATAAATGGTTGAAGAATCTGGGTCATAGGTACTGCAGTATATTGAGAATACAGCAGACACACAAACCAGTTGCCTTCCAGTCCACTCCGACTCATGGCAACCCCAAGTGTGTCACAGTAGAATGCTGCTCCATAGCATTTTCAATGGCTGAGTTTTTGGAAGTAGATTTCCAGGACTTCCTTATGAGATGCCTCTTGGTAGACTCAAAGAGACAACCTTTTGGTCAGCAACTGAATGCATTAAACATTTGCATCACCCAGAGACTCCTAAACACACAAAGGAGGAAGTATTTAACTTCTTCGTAAGGAATTATGAATGGCTTCAGCAAAGAGGTGAGGCTTGAATTTATTATTTAAAAACAGCTCAAAATAGAAGTTATGGGGGAGAGGCTGGACAGTAGGCTTGGCTTGGACTGTAGAAGTCCGTGGATGCTGTGCTAAGGAGTTTAAGCTTTATTCAGTAAGATTTTTGGATAGGAAGAGATTCAACTGGAGGTGTGCTCCTGGAACAATTACCTCTAGTAGCAGTATGAAGAACAGAGTGGAGTGATCAGAGGCAGGGAACGCAGTGAAGAGCTCTAACCACAGTCCAAGGGATGAGTACTGGGGCAGTGAAGGCAAGGATGGAAATGCAGGTACAGGTGCACTGCCTGTTTCACACTAAAGCTGTCAAGTTTTTTTCTCCCCGTTTTCCTTTCTCTGCAAGGAGCAAGGTCCTCTAACATTAGACACTAAACTTTAATATCTATTAGTGTCTACAAGGGCATTGTATTAAAAAATGGTAGATTTACATGACTAAGAGACAAAACATGACTTACATCCACATTTTTAAAACTGAAAAGGCCCTGAAGGGCAATGACCCTGAAGTCAATTTTAAAATAAGTCACGAATTTCCAACATTAAATCATCAGAAGTAAAACTAGCAAGTGTAATCATTTCAATATTCTTGGGTTACTTTTTCCAGTAGGACTGCTGAGTGCTTCAATTTAAAATCTTAAATGATTAATTGCTGCTGTTTTGTGTTGTCTTTTCAATCTGCATTCCATATTTTGTAGCTATACAGAACCAGAGATTATCTACTTTAGTTCTTTAATTACAAAAAGAAGAATGACTAACACACACATATATTTGTGATTATAAAAATATCATTTTCTATAGGTAACTTGGAAAACAGAAAAATATATGGATGAAAAATCTAGGAGGATGTTTAAAAATATTAGGTTTTCTAGTATCTGTGATAAAATTATAAGATCTTTGCCATCAAGAGGTGATGCTGTTCATTATTTGCGTTAGCCGGCTACAGTATTGTAAAAATATGATGTATCTACTAACAATACTAAAGTTAAAGGTCATATGCTAGACCCTGGTCCAGGGCTTTTAAAGGAATCATTCTGATGACAAGGGTTCAAACTATATATGCTTTAAAAAATGTTTCACCTTTTTAGATCCTGTCTGGTCAGTTTTAAAAAGATTTTTAAAAGACAAAGCATGTGAGATGTTCAAGATTAAAAAAAAAAAAAAGAATCTAAAATATATTTACTGATGAAAATGCTAAGTTAGGAGCTTTTTACAAATCAGCAGTGGACTCACTCTGGAGAGATTTGAGTAGCCTTAATTTTTAAAGGCTTTTGTGAAAGCCAGAAAGAGAGGCAGGGGATTAAAAACAGGGAGTGTATCTAAATATGTACAATGACTTGGACAATAAAAGGATTTATTACAGCTTTGAATCTTCGTCAGAAGGCTGTTCTATGAATCACAGTGTGCTTGAATGATACGACAGTCCACAAACGGGGGTACCAAAATTTCATGTATAATTAATGGCAGACTTGCAACAATATAGATTGCTACTAAGAGAAGCAAGCACGTCCACGCAAACAACAACAACGAAACAAACAAAAAACACCCATCTGATGAAGATACCCAAAACTATGCGGATTAGTATTACCTTAAAAAAGAATCCACAGCATACTTTCTGGTCATCGTCAAATTGTTCTTTATCACTTTCTCCATCATATTTTTCAACTGACACATCGGCCTTTTCAGGGGGTTTCAAATCTGAGAGGGAAACTTCAATTAGATTAACATTTTTAGGAGCTGGTGGTGGGAAAACGGGTTTAGGAGGCGGTTCTGTGGGTTGATTCAGTTGGTCCTCATTTGGTGTTAGACAGACAGTCTCTGTGATGGGCTGTGACAGTACTTCAGACACTGTGGACTCCAAGGGTCTCATCTCCTTTCCTTCTGGATTATGTGCACGCTGTTCCAAAGGCCCCTTGGATTCCAATTCCTCCTTTTTAACTTCCTCTTTAGGTTTGGATTCCTTCAGCTGAGGTTCTCCATCATCTCCAAAACACACAAATGACCTAGTCTGAATAGGAACCTGACTTGGTGAAAACCTCCTTAACCGAGGAAGACTATCAACAGACCGAGGGGGTGTCAAGGTTCGGTTCAGAGGTGTTATTTTTAACTCATTTGGCCTCGGAGTCCTTTGATTCTTAACAGAAAAAGATGTGCTTTTCCTGTTAGAAGACTGTGGAGATGGATGAGGAGGACGAGGGGAGTCTGAGGAGAACGGTACAATGGACGATGACAGGCCTGCCTGCCTGGAAGGTTTAAAATCTCTGATCTGTTTCTGTGGAGAGGGCTGTGGAGGTGAAATCACCCAAGACTGCTGCTCTCTCATCTGCATCAACATTTCCTGCTGAAGTGACAAGCGTTGCATTTCTTGTTGTAGAAAATGCAGAGAAGAATTTAACTTTTCAATGGATCTTGTATATTCTAAAATTTCTCCCTCATTTAAAGTTTCTTCTGAGGGGCTTGCCAGGTTCCACTGTTTCTCAGGATCAACAGGTGTGGTTGGAGACTTCGGCCATTTGGCTTGAGGATTCTCCATGCTTTCTTTGATATCTGCCAGAGACTTACTCCTTTGTCCATTAGCTTTTTGAGGCTCCTTTTCTTTTGCTTGATCAGTATATACCTTCTCATCTTCTGCACCAGCTGCTTCCTCACGCAGAGGGCAAATCCCATCCCCTTTCTTTTTCACTACAGTAAGGAACGCTGTCCTTCCCATTTTCTGCCTCTGTTTAGTAAAAGCAGCTTCCATTTTCTTCTTCTGGGCTTCTATAGCACGCCTTTTTTCTTCTAGTTTCATTCTAAGATGCACCATTTCAGAAGCCAACAGCTGGGTAGTGTCCCTTCCTTGTGGAATGCCTGTTTCTTCTGGAATTTGTGCCCAAGCAACCACATGGGGAATATTAAGTTCAGAACCCTCTGGTGTAGTTTTTTGAGAACTGCTACCACTACTTTTTCCATCAGTGTGATTCAGTTTCCTGAATTTCTGTTCAGCAAAGCTGGTCATTTTAACTCCAGAACTAGAAGAAGCACTGCTGCCTGGCTGAGACTTGGTACTTATTGTACTTGGACAAGGACTCAAAGCTTCTCTGGGGTTGCTGCTTCTCATATCATAATCCTGCAGAAATCTGGATGCGTCATCCATGTCAGAGTCCAAGCTTACAGTATAATCTCTCAAAGAAGAATCCTCATCCATAGTTTCAGGAATATCTTCTGAAGGAACGTGAATTCCAGTGTCTACTTCAGTATTGTCAGTTATAGGACTCAAGGCACCTTTTGTATCAGATATGTTATCAGGGCTAGATTGAGTTAGCTTGATATCTGAATTTAGGATACTCATTTCCTGGCTATGAAGAAAGAAGCCATTAGCAATTTGATCCGGCTGAGGTGTGCAGGGAGATTTTTCAGTATCATGAATTATTTGTAATGCTTCTTCAATGCTTGGTGTTTCGATCTGATTGCCAAACTCATCTAGAAGTACTCTATTTTGTAAAGCTCCATTTGGAAACTTATAATGAATACTCTCATTCGAATGTAGCTCATTTGTATTAAGGGGCACGTAAGATCTGAGGTCAGTGTGACGGTCTATATTAAGTTCTTCTTCAATGCTTTCAGCTTCCTCTTCTCCATTTACTGGTTTGAAGGACAAATTTTTCCTAGTGTGTTTAGATACACGATTGTTGTTCAGATTAAGTCCTTCATTACTAACAGAACGAGTAATTCCTCTGTTTGGAGTCGATTTCTGTACACTATTTTCTTTATCAAAAGAAATATCAAATGAAACTCCGTGCACTGATGATCTGGGAAAAATAAAGAGAAAATCCTTAAATCATCTTAGAGAAGAAATGATTTGTTATGATATCACTGAACAACAATGATTATTTCCCCCATTTCTCATCATCATATTGTCCTTAAGGAAAGTTAAGGCTATCTGGCAACTTTTAAAATTTAGCCCACTGGACTTCTCAAATATCATGTGTCTATGCAGCCTGTTTCAAATTTAGGTACTAAATAAAAGTCTAGAATAGACAATTTGGTTAACAACATTAAAAAAGACAGGCATGGCAGGCTGAGAAGCACTAAAGTCAGCACTTCTTGATAAAGTGAACATGCCAAAAACAACTCCCTTTGCTTACCTTTTCTCTTTGGGCCATGTCCCTATGAAGCCATCAACATAAGACATAGAGGAAGACCTTCTAATTCCTCCTTCACATACAAAAAAGAAAAAGTCATTGGAATTTTGTAAAAATTTTTAACTTACAGCAATTTAACATGTCACATACTTGAGAATTTGTTGATAGTACTAAAATGTAAGTAAGTACATTTGGGGAATTATACATTATCTTATTAAGAAAAGCAAGCACAGAGAAACAATCAACTTTTTAGCGTGTATGTAACACCTACTTTTGAGAAAAAAGATGGGATATTTTTGTTTATCATTTCCCAGTTAACTATTTAAAAAGCACTTTCCTAGACTTCTTAAAATACACTACCTGAGGCTGAAGAATGAGCTTGGGAACGGAAATGTCTAGAAGGCAAATGAAGAGACTGTGTCAATGTAGCTCCCTCCTCACTGCAATGTAAAATGAATGAAAAATTTATATTTTATCCCTTAAATATAAATTTTATACAAAATGGCTGAAGTTATAAATAATATTATCACCTCCAACCTTCCACTCTAAACAACAAAAAAAATTAAGTAAACATTACATATTGTTGAAACCAAAGAATGGCTGTGATCATAATATGCATTTTTATATATATTATGCCTTTTAGCTGAAGAGCTTAAAGTATTTTCACATATATCAAAATGTCTTTTTAAGATACAATGTATTATCTTCATTTTACAAATAGAAAAACAGATATAAAGAAGTTAAATGAGACACATCAATTTAAAATATTTTGGTCTAATCTGTGTCTCTAAAAAACAGGTGTAATAAAGCCTGGTAGCCTCCCTGCTCACAGACCCGTGTCTGCACATCTCTCATGTTACAACAAGAGTAATACAGCCAGCTTCACTCTGAAGACTTCGGTGCCTCTAAAGATACAAGGCTTTCCTGTTATTTCTTTGTTAATTCCACCCTATTCCAATTAATGTAGGGGACTGGATGGTCTATCAAATTATAATGACATTTGGCCTGAATCAAGCTATCTTCTCTTTATTTTTCTAAGTTTTAAGTCTGCCCACACCCAGCACTGTAGTCAGACAAAGAAATTTATTCTGTCCTATAGGGTCACTATGAGTTGGAATCGACTCGACGGCAATGGGTTTAGTGTTTTTTTGGTTTTATTTGGACCGTAGGATATATTCTCCCAATTTTACTACGGTTCATAAAAGCCTGTTTATGAAATATTCATTTCAGTATAATTTTCAATTACATTTAAGTTATAACAGGCATTAAGAGGGTAATCTAATTAAAATCAATTTAGTTGAAATTCCAAATGAAATAAAACACCCTTATTTAATGTAATAAAAAAAATTTATTTTGATTTCATTAGTGAACAGAATGGAAATAGTGAAAATGAAGTCATTCTGGAATCTACCTTGAACTGAAGTCAGAACTACATGAACTATCCAGGACATTCCTTTTGGCAGCATTCAAGACAGGAACTGAAGGCGTATCTCTTGCAGGTTCAGCTAGGATAAAAGACGAAATCTCAAAATTACATGTTTAGCGTGTTTCCAACATTATTTCAAGAATTCTGGACCATAAATAAATGTTTAAAATTTAATCACAAAATCTTGCACTACTTATAGAAAAATCATAGCATATTAGAAGTTATCATCTTAAATACTTTCAACAGGTCAAATTTTCTTTAAACTCTTCCTGAAGTATTCTGGCTTAAAAAGAAAAAACTGTTCTATTAAGGCTACAGAGGTGTAGCGACTGTTGCGAGGGTACAGGGGAGGCACCTGCCCCACCGTGCAAGTCCAAAGGGGCACCAGTGGCGTCACTAGGGGGTACAGATCAAACCAGGTGACACGGTCAGAAGGGCCGATACAAAATGGACAGGCGGTAAGTCCAAGACCGAACTATGAAGGACCTGAGCTGCTCCAGAAAGCCTGTGCCCGTTTCAGCCATGTTTTGATACTGCCCTCTGCTGCTGTGGCTTCTCAGTGTCTGCTGGGATGATTCACCAGCCTGGAACTGCCACTCGGGCTGCTGCCAATGCTCAGGCACTCCATCAGCCTGCCCACCACCCAGGATGGGGTGCAGCGGGAAATCGTGCCTGGGCAGTGGGCGTGCTCAGCTTCTCCTTTTTGTCCCTGCTATCTTTATCTAGTATCTATTCATCCCGAAATTTGGGTGGAGGGAGGTGCAATTTAGAGACTAACCCTGGGCGCTCAAAGCGCATTGGGGAAGGCACAACTTAAGAGATTGCTCCTGGGCCCTCGTTACCCTTGCTAAACCCCTGTAAGGCCACCATATTTTTTAGAAGGTGCACATTATTTGCATAAAAATATAGTAATTGGGGAAAAAAAGGTATAAAATAGATTTAAAACAAAAATCTGATTGTTTCACTTTGCTAAAGCTTTCATAGAACTTCAATTACATACGATTATCTTTGACATCTGACTTTCCTTAATTGCCTTAGAGAAGGATTACAACTTCTTTGTAGGTATTCTTGTTATAGAATGGCTCAATAGTTGGAATCTGCCATAAGCAGCTTAGAAATAACAGAACAGATTACATACTCATTAGCACATATTTCACAGAATTTTGCCTGAGATGCAATAGGCTGCCTGAAGTAAGCTCCTTTTATTCACGAGAATATGTCGCCTCCCCCTTGGTTACAGATTTTTTTCCTCCCTCTTGAACGCTTTTTTTTTTTTTAAATAATTTTTATTGAGCTTTAAGCGAACATTTACAAATCAAGTCAGTCTGTCACATACAAGCTTATATACACCTTACTCCATACTGCCACTTACTCTCCCTCTAATGAGTCAGCCAGCTCCCTCCTTCCAGTCTCTCCTTTCGTGACAATTTTGCCAGTTTCTAACCCTCTCTACCCTCCTATCTCCCCTCCAGACAGGAGATGCCAACACAGTCTCAAGTGTCCACCTAAGTAGCTCACTCTTCGTCAGCTTCTCTCTCCAACCCATTGTCCAGTCCCTTCCATGTCTGATGAGTTGTCTTTGGGAATGGCTCCTGTCCTGGGCCAACAGAAGGTTTGGGGACCATGACCACCAGGATTCCTCTAGTCTCAGTCAGACCATTAAGTCTGGTCTTTTTATGAGAATTTGGGGTCTGCATCCCACTGATCTCCTGCTTCCTCAGGGGTTCTCTGTTGTGCTCCCTGTCAGGGCAGTCATCAATTGTGGCTGGGCACCATCTAGTTCTTTTGGTCTCAGGATGAGGTAAGTCTCTGGTTCATGTGCCCCTTTCTGTCTCTTGGGCTCATAGTTATCGTGTGACCTTGGTATTCTTCATTTTCCTTTGATCCAGGTGGGTTGAGACCAATTGATGCATCTTAGATGGCCGCTTGTTAGCATTTAAGACCCCAGACGCCACACTTCAAAGTGGGATGCAGAATGTTTTCATAATAGAATTTATTTTGCTAATTGACTTAGAAGTCCCCTTAAGCCATAGTCCCCAAACCCCTGCCCTTGCTCCGCTGACCTTTGAAGCATTCAGTTTATCCCGGAAACTTCTTTGCTTTTGGTCCAGTCCAGCTGAACTGACCTTCCGTGTATTGAGTATTGTCCTTCCCTTCACCTAAGGTAGTTCTTATCTACTAACTAATCAGTAAATAACCCTCTCCCACCCTCCCTCCCTCCCCGCCTCATAACCACAAAAGTATGTGTTGAACGCTTTACTTTTTTGGATAGAGTGGGGAGTGAGGGCAGTGGTTAGAACATCAAAATTTGGAGCTAAAGAGAGCAGCTAAAGTAGTTGGGATGCACAGCAGTATGTTTTGTGTTGGCTGGGACAGCCACTGATGGCAGAAAGAACTGGTCCCATAGTGATGCTGGAAGAAAGTTCTTTAGTGGGGCTGAACCTTACAATTCAGGGTCATTTTTTTTTTCCCGTAAAAATAAGCATCTAGTTTTACAATGGAAGCCCAATGGAAAATTTGTTTTGCTATACAAACACTGCTTTAGAGAAAATTCAGGAAGATTATTTGTTCTTTATATCTAGAGATTTTTTATAGTGGCCCCTTTATTTTTCCACAGACGAAAGGTCTGGGAATCTACTTCTGTAAAGATCCCAGCAAAGAAAACCCTATAGAGCAATTCTACTGTTTAAGACATGAGGTTGCCATGAGTCGGGGTCAACTTGACCTCAATGGATTTTATTTCTAATTACTTTTATTCTCACTTTATATATTATACACACACACACACATATGTGTATATATGCATGTATGTATATATATATAAATAAAACATTTTATGGTTTAATGGCAAATTCAACTTATAGGTTAAAAACCAAGCCATGATTTGAGGGGATTATGTTAAAAACTCAGAATCTGATAGGGAATAAAAGTTACGGATAAAGGTGAAAGATCCAAAGACAAAAAAGTGGGTAAAAAAGCTAAAAACTCCACATCACAAATAGTCAAAGCTACAAGTCCCACATCATAAAGCTTCAATTCAGAGCCACTGTCTCCGTTTTCTTTTTTCTTTCCTAACCATCATAATCATCTGTCTCTCACAGAGAATTTAGTGGTTTTAAATATTAAAATATTCAGAATCAAGGAATACTTGAAATCGGAATCAATGATAGTCTTTCCTCTAAAATAACCAGGTGAAGTTATTCGATTTTGTTTATAGGAACACTTAAAATGAAAAAGATTATTATCAAATCACCTATAAGAGACCAAATGGTCAACAATTACTTTAAAACAAAGATGAGAATGTAATGGTACAGGGAAACTAGATTAATGGAAATAGAACAACCAGAAAAGAAACAGCAAGAATGTTCACACATTGTGAGAACATAACCAATATCACCAAACAACTTGTGCAGAAACTGTTGCATAGCAACCTAAACTGCTGTGTAAACCTTCACTGAAACACAATATTAAACATTTGTTTTGATTGATTACCTCCTTGTGGACGAACGACGCGAGGCTGTACAAACGATGGCCTCACAACTTGGAACCACCAGAAGAGCTCTGCCATGAACACCAAATAATTACTCTACACAGGAAAGTGAAGAAAATTAAAAGAAAACCTAAATTAGGTAAAACTTGACCAAAAATTAATGATAAATAGAATTTTATTCTTTTTTACATATAAAGGAAACCCCGGTGGCGTGGTGGTGAAGCGCTACGGCTGCTAACCAAAAGGTTGGCAGTTCGGATCCGCCAGGCGCTCCTTGGAAACTCTATGGGGCAGTTCTACTCTGGCCTATGGGGCGCTACGAGATGGAATCAACTCGACGGCAGTGGGTTTTTTTTTTTTTGGTTACATATAAAACGTAGGTTTAAACGTCATTCATTTATATCAACTATAGTATATCAACTATAGACTATTAAACCTGGGGTAGAACATTAGAGCTTGTAGGTAAAATAATTATTATAAATTATTAAATATTATAGCAACTATTATAACAATCTCTTTGTTGATTTGTTGTATAGTTCCAGAATGGTGATATAATTTATCTGGCAGGTATTAACACCTCTAACTGGTAGTACTTTGAGATAATAAATAAGAAGCTTTTCTTCCAAAGTAAATACCAACAATTTAAAAAGCTCTTCAAAAGCCTTTGACACTCTGAAGAATTGTTACTTAAAAAAAATTATTAAGCTTTACCCAGGTCCCTAGAAATTTCTCCAAAACATAATTAGGTGTACAGTTAGAAATTATTATATTTATGTGCTTGATATAGTGTTAAATGCAACAGTAACCCAGGCTATAAATAACACAAAGACTCTAGATTACTATGGCTGATTCTTTATTTTTAAATGTAAAGATATTATTTATACAATTTAATGTGTACACTTAATTTTAAAAAGTTATTAGTGAGAATAAGTCAACAATGTCATTTACTTTTTATTATTTATATTTGAAAATGCAAAAAATTTTTTAAATGACTTAAAATTACAAGAAAGTTTTAAGAGGATCCTCAAAAGCACATTTCTGCTTCATGCCTGTATTTTAAAATGCATACATAATAAAATCTGTGAACATGAATTATTTTAATTTTAGGCATTTGATAAGTTTTAAAAAAATATAGTACCATACAAAACCTACTTTTGTAATTACTTAAAATAATATCATGTCTTAAATTCTGGGTTTTTTATATCTAGTAAAATTGTTATTAAAAAATTTATTAATATTTGATGAGTGAAGTCATATTTCATATTAAATTTCAGTTTTCAAAATTATCATTAGAAATATGGTACCTTCTAATGGCTTGCTTTGTTCTTCCTACCTGCTAATCAGGAATAATCCTCAAGGCTCCATACATTCGCCCTTAGAGAGTTCATCCACTCTCTTGGCTTTAGTTTCTGTCATACTTAAGCTTTCATATATTCATCTCTTGCCTGATAGTTCCAGAATTAAGGGTGACTTCTTTTTCTAGGTTTCTGTCTTGAGCAACTGACAGTGCCACTGACTCAGATGGAGAAATTGAGAGAATCAGGCTACCAGGGGGTGGTATAAGGAATCATGAGTTACAGCTCTGAGGTGTTCATTAGACATTTAAGTGGACGTGTCACGTAGGTAGTTGAGTATGAGTCTGGAGTGTTATAGAGGACAGAATTTGGTTGGCTTCCTACTTTACTTTCAGCATTTGTTTTTAAACATTCAATATATTCAAACATCTACTACAAATACTACTTTAAGAAGTCATTAAAATGTTTTTTTTTTTTTTTTAAAGAAATGATAATGCTTATAATCCCTAAGGCTGTGTGATGGGTTTCATTCCCATTTCCCTTCTCAGAAACTTTATGTTCTTAATTATATTTCTTTCTCCTATATATTACCCTGCTCCTCCCAGCTGAATCCTTCCTACTTGACTTTTAAACATGTTCAAATCTGTCCCATTAAAAATAAAACATTCATTCAATAACTCGTCATTCTCTGGATCCTCCCCACCTCCAGCTCTTTACCCCTTTGCAAACTTCTCTAAAATAACAACCTCTGTTTCATCCCTCCCTACTCACTGATCCACTCCAGTCTGGCACAGGGCTGCATCATTCCTCCAAAACAGCATTTGCTAAAGTCACCAATGACATATATGTCGCTATATCAAACTGAGATTTTTCAGTCTTTGCCTTACTTGACCTCTCAGTAGCATGCAATGCTTGTGACCGCTTCCCTCTGAAACACTGCCATCCATGTCCCTCTGCTACCAAATGACTCCTGACTCACTGACTGTACGTATATCTGCAGTGGCCTACAGAGCATTTTCTCCGGGATATCTCAAGAGTACCTCAAAGGCATTATATCTAAAACTGAGCCAGTGATTTTCTCTCCAAATCTGGTTTTACTCCGGTCCTATCTCACAGAATGGCACCATTATCCTCGTGTGCACACCAGAAACTTGTGAATCATCTTTGATACCTCCAATTTCTCTTCTCATAACAAATTCATCAACAAAGCCTACAGACTTTGCATCCTAAATCTCTCTGGAATTCACCGACTCTTCTCCATCCTCATCATAACTACTCTGATTGAAACTCTTTTCATCTCTTTGGAATACTGTTTCTCTGGCTTATTAAGAACAAACTTTTCAAAATGTAACACATCCTCCTTTCCATTGCTCTTAGGATAAAGGGGAAACTTACTATAGGGTCACTGTGTCAGAAACGACTCAACAGCAATGGGTTTTTTTTTTTTTTTTTCGTTTTTACTGTATGGTCACTATGAGTAGGAAGCGACTCGACAGCACTGGGTTTGGTTGGTTTTTATAAGAGGCTACTTGATTGGGTCTCTTTTTCTCTCTCTAGCTTCATCTAACACCACATTCTCCCTGGTTACCTGTCTTACTCCCCAGACTATAAGGTCAGTAAGGGCAGAATTTATGCTCATGATTTTATCTTCGGTGTTCAAAACAGTGCCTGGCACACAGTAGATGCTCAATAAATATTTACTGACTGAATGGATATATGCGTAACAAAAAAGGCCAGTAGGTAAAATATCAAAGCATTCATAGGCAATACCTCTGGGTAGACTACTAGTGATTTATATTTTTCTTTATACTTCCCTTCGTAGTATACTTTCTAAAGCCAAAGTATAAAATTATTTTTGAAGTATTGGTGCTGGGTTGCACTCTATTAGTACAGTTAAATGAAAGCTGCCTGTAGCTTTTGGATAAACATACTGTTTAAGTGCTCCACAATTGTCCACTTACAGGAAATGAATAAATATTTTAAAGATCTTGGTAAGATAATCATCCTAATGACATAATTGCACTGTATTTCGTCACAAGATGGGGGTAAAGTAAAAAATTATTTTCTCAGTGTAACTATAGCTCATGAAGATTCTTTCTTTCTGAATATGATGATTAAAATAAAAATAAGCCTGTCACCGTATTCCAGGAATGATACCAAATTAATTTTATCTAAAAGTTTCTTCCTTCCTTCTTTTAGTTAATATGATCATCCAGCTATACACTGTAAAAAATGTAGACAATATAAAAGAACACAGACTATAAAAATTAAAGGATGCTTTAACCTTTTCCCTTAAATCCTAATACCCAACTCAGAAAAGCCACTTTTAACAGTTTTGTGTATCTTCCCATAGACCCTTTTTCTGTGCTTCTATGTACACGTACAACTTTTCGTATACATAGAAAAGAGATTTTTAATAAAAAGTATATAAATTGCATCATGCTATACATAATGTTTGCTACCTGCTTTCTTGATTTAATAATGTCTTGGAGAGCTTTCTGTGTCTATAAAAATCTCTCTACCTCCTTCCTTTAAATAGCTGGACTGAATTACGAAACATTTTAACTATGCCCCATTAAGATAAATTAGGAAACCCTGGTGGCGTAGCGGTTAAGTGCTATGGGTGCTAACCAAGAGGTCGTCAATTTGAATCCGCCAGGCGCCCCTTGGAAACTCTATGGGGCAGTTCTACTCTGTCCTATAGGGTCGGTATGAGTTGGAATCGACTCGACGGCAGTGGGTTAAGATAAATTGTTTCCATCATTTCATCATCATGAACAATCCTTACCCATGTTTTCCGGACACTTTAAACGTAATTAATGTCAAACTGCCCTCTAAAAAGACCTTGCCAGTTTATATTTCCACGAAGAAGGGAAGACAATGCTCATTGCCTACACAGACAGTTGTTATTAAAGTTAACAAGCTGACAAAGTGACAACAAGGTACCTGGTAATGTCTTGAAGACTTGGTGTCTTAGGATAGTCACTTGAAGTCAAAGCTGTGGTTCTAATAATTTAGCAAAAACTACAGAAAATAACCAAAGAAAATTTCTTTATATCTGGATCATGCCTAAACTAAACTGACCTAAACATTAAAAACCAAACCCACTGCCACTGAGTCGATTCTGACTCATAGCGACCCTATAGGACAGAGTAGAACTGCCCCATAGAGTTTCCAAGGAGCAATCTAAACATCAGGGGCTATATATTATTTCCTGGGAGCTAGACATGTGATTGATCTTATGTCTCATTGTATTCAGTGAGATGATTATGTTCTCTGAGATGATAGAACACCGAAAAAAAAAAAAAACACCAAAAAACAAAAAAATAAACTCTGCCCTTGAGTCGATTCTGACTTATAGCTACCCTATTAGTATTTAAATTTTTTAACAGGCATGTGCCAGAAAAGTCATTAGCAAGATATATATGGAAATATTTCCTAACTTCAATTTTGATAAAAGCGAAAACAGAAGGAACTTTTACCAGTGAAAAGAGAAATCTTTCTGTACTGTTCATGGGAAAATATTTCCAAATGGTTTGGTGGGAGGTAGATCCTATTTTCCATCAATGAAAGTAGTAAATTACATTAGAAATGCCTTTACCATTGACTCTACCTTCCGCCCTCTGGAAATCCAGAGGCAGGCAAAGGAAAAAGTGATAGTTACATAAGAACAGAAATTAGAACAATCACAAGGCACTAGCATTAGTGTGAAAGGGGACCATAGCAGTTTCCATGAACGCTGGCATTGGAGATAAGATCAGGACTAATATAAAGTGTTCCTCTCAGCCGATTTAGGGGAAAAAAAAAATCCATTAGAAGTTCATTTATTCCTAAAACCTTGAAACAGAGATGGTAAACTTTAGGCAAGTATGTAAGAGACATAAAGGACTGTTGTAGTTGTGAGCCACTGGAAGCATAAAATTCTAACCTGCAGCTCAGAAGTAAATATGCTTGAGACACACGTGTTTGTCTTCCCCACTAGAAAGTAAGTCCCAAGAGGACAGGTATCTGTCTGCTTTGTTCGCTGATTTACCTCAATCACCTAGAACACTGCTAGGTTCTCAATAAATATGTCTTTAAAGAATGGCAGCAAGCAATGCTTAAAGCTTACAGGCAGTGTATGGTATTCTAAAGTAAAGGACCAGACCTTTTTAAAAGGCAATCCTTCCCACTTTTAATATTTCCTTCACTCTTTTCCATTCTAGGTTTTGTTGGGGTTATCTCAAGTTCTGGGGCCCGAAGGGTTCCTTCCTGCCATATTCCAGTCCTACTGAATGCCGAAAGTGACTGGTGCCTCTTTTATGCTCTCACATATACTGGGTTCACATGTCTATTACAGCATCGTACCGTCATTATTTGCTTATAGATAGGTGTCCCCTGCTAACTGTCGAGATCTTTTGGGAATGTAAGTACTGTTAGCACAGGGTTTTTTGTCTGTTTGGTTTTTGGTCTGTTTTATTCACTGCGGTGTCCCTAGAACGAGAACAGTGTTTGGCACATAGAGATATTCAATAAATATCTGTGGATGAAAGAATAAATGAATAAATCCCCCAGCTAAAGCACAGTGCCTAGCACATAATAGGCTTTTACTAAATATCCGTCAAACATTAGTATTGGTTCTAAAATGTTCTAGAAGTTATAATTATCTCCAATTCTAGCCATTTCACATTTTGCTGGTAATCTTGTTTAATGCTGCCTTTCTTCTTATCTTAATAACTTTTTCATACCTTTATCGTGTGGTTCCTTCAGACAATGTCTTAATTAGGACTCTGTCTAATGATGCACATGTAACGCTCTGTGGCGATTCTGCGCAGCCGCAAACACACCCTAAAACCCTCCAGAAGCAGATGAGCCCAGTTGATCTTCACCATTCATTTTCCAATGGTTTACCACAACACAAGCTGTACCCGTGGCGCTGCCTGTGCTTACGTATGCAGGTGGCTCTCCTCAAGTGTTTTAAAAAATAAATCTTGAGCTTCATACAAATGACTTAATATTTTAAGTACTCTTTTTTAGTTTGGGAATTAAAAAAAAAAGCTCCCAACGTTTTTAATAGCCATAATTATTCTACAGTTATATGGCAGTTTAAGATCTTACACAACTCGTATATGATGCATTATAAAACATTTCTGATGACTGAATTCATTTTATATTAATGCCTCACATAAAATATAATATTAACATCACTAAAATAACCTCTGAAGGATAAGAAATAATCCTTAAAGTGTTAAAATATAGTATTAATAACACAATCTAATTTTCAAAATCTATTTGTGATTATTCTCTTTAACATTTAACATCAATGTAAATGAAATACAGTTAAGGAAATGATACCACCCATGTGAAATTTTAATTATTCTTTTAACAAAATCTGAAAGCAAAATATGGCCAATAGTCAAAGGATAATAAAAGTGACAAGAACAATTATATAAGGCCTAGTGGGAAAAGCAAACTATGTTTCTGTTTCATGCTCAGTGACTTAGAATACACATAAAAATATTCAAGGACACCAGGTTATTTTATATAACTTTATGTAATACATATTTACGCATAATAGTAATTAAAGAGTATACGACTTTACTTTTCAATAAAGTTAATTCTCTACTTAATTAAAACATTTAAATTCTCCAGGGAAAAGAGGCCTTTATTACCTATAAAGGAGCAGCCTTTTTTGTTAGCATCTACAGTCCAGAAACATTAACTGGCTCGCCCTCTACCTTATCAACGTTAGGACAGTGGATCAATTTTGTACTATGACTTTCATTTTGGTTTTGTACTGTAAAAGAAATCTGTAGCTAGTAGTGTATTTAAAAACACAAAATAAGCAGAAAAAATCAAACAAAAAACTATATTTTCAAAAACTCTTTTGACTGATATTATAGTTAATTTGTAAACCTAAGGTGGCTAGACCATTTATATATCTAATCATATTCCTTTCCCACAAACTTTAAAAAAAAAAGCAAAAGGAAACGGAGTAATCTAATTTACCTTTATGGATGAAGCTGCATAGAGCATATCTTCAAGGGTGAAATGGCAACACTGGTTCAGGTACTCTTGGCAAAATTCTTGAATTAGCTGCAGATTATACAGGCTATCAGCCAAAGACATAGTTTCTTTCAAACAAATATCTTCAAATAGGAAAAAAGCAAGGTGATTACTTTGGGTTAATTTGATAGTATTTCATATCCACTTCGTAATTAGTGACTTAGTACAAATACACAAGTGTATACAATCTGTTTAACACACATACCAAAAAAACCTGTTGCCATCGAGTCGTTTCTGACTCATAGCGACCCTGCAGAGCAGAGTAGAGCTGCCCCATAGGGTTTCCAAGGAGTGGCTGGTGGATTTGAACTGCTGATCTTTTTTGGTTAGCAGCTGAACTCTTAACCACTTTATAAATAAAATGGTTACTACATAGGAAGACATAGAAACCAAGCCTGCTTTTCCCACCTATTTTCTTTAAAAATTATATATAAATATTCTTTTTAAAAAGGCCTTCATTACTTATTAAATATTGTTCTAAGTATCCACCTACAGTTCATTACTACTTCAAAACACTTACCCTCTAGTCTGACAACATCAGGACAGTAAAAATGAATAAGGGCAGCTAAAGCACAGCCATCTGTACCATCCTTCAACAAATTTTCCACCAATGGAATGCAAGGGAGTTGCTTGAGCAATGTTTGCTCTTTCCTATAACGAGCCTACGATATAAAGAAGAGATGCAAATAAATAAGTACTGAACAATGTATAAGAAAAATTTCAGACAGAGATAATAAAATATAAAGAAAAATGAGAACTACTCACCAACGTCCTTCTTTTCTAAGTAACACTGGACATTACTTTACCAAAGTTAAACAAACAGCAACAACATTCTAGTTTCAAAGCAACATAATTAATATATTATATTGCTAATTTATGTGTAATGTCATTTAGCTTAAATACTTATATATAAAAGTCTCACAAAAGAGATTTTTGAACCCTTTGTATCCAAATCATCAATTCTGCTCTTTTGAGGACAAAATCTATTTATTGTTAGACTTAATTTAGATGGAAAGTTTATATATAGAAGACTCAAAGTATTTACAGAAAGAGCAAGAGTACTATGGGAACAGAAAGAATTACTAGATTTATCAAAGTTGGGGGGCAGAATATGATGCTATCCTTAAAGGAAATTTGGCAATAATAACAAACATCACTTTTAGAAACTGGGATAATACCACCAAGATACTCTGGTTTATCATTCTAATGTTGAAATAATGTAAATGAAGCATAACTTTGAAAGTGGGAAAAACTCCCCATTCAGGTTTACATTAACCAATACAAGAGTAAGTGTAAGGATTTTTGCTCTTTCTCAGAAAAACAGACAAAACCTTTGTTTTCTTAAGACTGCTAGGTGTGGCTGGATACAAATTTATGACAGTCCTCTAAAAATGAGACAGGCTGTAAAATATAGTCATTAAGACAACAAACTTTTTAATCAGACTGCCTAGGTTCAGATCCTCGTTCTGCCACGTATTAGCTCTGTAATCTTGGGCAAGTTAAACTCTCATTTCTCAGTTTTTCTCATCTATAAAATGGGCATAATAGTACCTACTTCATAGGATCACTGGTGGATTAAATAAGATGACGGACATAAAGCGCTATATACATAGCAAGCAATCACTAAACACTAGCTCTTATTAGATATAAGCTCTCCTGAAGCCAAGGAAAATAATGGTGAAGATTTAGTGAAAGTATTTACTCAAATATTTTATTGGCAAGCTTTATGACTACATATGTTACTCATATTTAAAAAGACCTCCTTTAAAAAAAAAGTAACCAAAACTAATTTTTCTTTTAACGCCATATAAATCAGTCATCTCTATGCTTTATAATAAAAATGTAATTATAAGATAACATCCTTTTATAAAAACAAAAGAAAAATGAAAATTTATTGAAAGAGAACATTTAACATTTGCTGATAAAGTTAGATTTCTTTTAAATAATATCCCTGAGAAAAGCATATGTATTAATGAAGAAGGAGATACTTATGCCTATTTCTCTCTCACTGGCTACCTAGGGACAAGACTTTTGAACATGTTTTCTTTTTAAAGGTTTTCAGAGAAGTTTTTTCCTATTATTCAGCACAGGCTGGATATTTGTGCTTAATGGAATATTCTTAATTCACAGAGTACCTATATTCAGAGAAAAAATACTCACATGTAATACACAGATTCTTTGATGGATTACTGGTTTTTAAATAATTCTTAGAAAATTTCCTCGCTTTGCTGGTAGGGGTTACTTTAAAATCAACCAGTTTAAAAGGGGTGGGGTGGGGGGGAGAGGTTGAGGAAGAAAGGGAGAAAAAAGAAATCAAACAGTAGCATTTTCTGGCCTTAAGGTACCTTTCTCATATTTGGTAAGCACTGTTCCAGATCTTTACACTCTTTTCTTTGGCCATCTAGAAACAAAAAGTATGCCTATTGGAAATCCGTAAATTGGGCTGGACTCAGTCCCAAACCTCCCATATCTTCTCTAGGACTAGCTTGTTTTCAGCCTACAATCCAAAATGGACTGAGCTGAGCACCCACCATCATGAAACAAAGGACTGAATCATGTAATTTGTTCTATTGGCCTCTGCCAAGTAACACTTCTGTACAAAGAATATACACACACAGAGAGAGCTTTACATGGTTTTACCAGTAAATGCCTATGGTTTAGACTAGACAATCAGAGAACTGTTAAGTGGCCTGCGAAAACATTTCCCTATTATTGTATCCTAGAAGATACATCAGGTAGAACAACTCTGTATCTTGAGGTTATATGCAACTCCCAGAAAATTCAACTGCAGTTCATGAAAGTTATACAGCCATATACTTGAACATCCTATGTGCATTATAAATTCAATGCTTGGAAACATTCTCTGTTCTAAAGAAGCATCATATTTTCTATATTTCAACATTATGGTGTATTTCTAAGTTATACTTTTATTCTAGAGGGTGTAAAATACTTTTTAAATGGTTTAACCACACAGATTCAATCCTGAAAGTCGACCCTTCAAATCAAATTAGAATTTAATACAGCTTAGGTCCACCAGTGGTGAGGATACAGAGAACCTGGCACATTCTTTATCCCACAAAAATTAACCCCTGCAATTCAGACTAAAAATGAAATTATTTTCTCAAAAAGATGACTTTTGAAATACCAATAATTTATATACACAATTCAAATTCACTTGTACTAAAATGGTTATAAATTAATGAGAATACATATTCATCATTTTATCTACTTATTGATGGTCTGTGAAAATTGACAAGATTAGCAAAAGGATGCTTACCCTTTAAATTATTTTAAAAGTCACTTTGCAACCAAACTTTGGCTAGACTGTGATCTTTCTATTTTGCATTATGATCAAATGCCTTAAAATTCAATCTCTATGCAGTGACTAACAGAATTACATAAAACGACTACACCAGCAAGACATCAACGAAATCATTCTACAATTACAGTTCTGGACAGCAAATTGAAGGAGCTGGGCAAACTTACTGGAACCAGTTTCCAAAACCATTTGGAAGGAGACTTCAGAGGAAGCAGCAGAAAAAAGGGAAAGCAAAAGGTAAAGGGAAAATTCATCAGAATTATTTTCAATTAAAAAGTTGTAGTAAAGCTTCTGATAATGGAGTTCCAGATTTATAGTTTTCATAATATTTTTAAAATGTCAATTAATTAATAGTTTAGTTAAAAGGCATACAGGTTACTAATGATAAAGACAACCACCTCCTCCACCCCACTTTTCTCTCCCCAGAGAAATTCATTTTAGGACACCTAGGATAGGATGTGTATTTTGGCACAAAGAATTTTATATTCTGAGTTTTGGAGTCAATTACTAAAAAAAATCTATCTATATCACAAAAGAGAGTAGAAAAGTTGTAGAGAAGATTTGCAATCATTGCACTTCTTAGACATTAGTAGTCCCAGTCTGATAAGGCAGTATCTTTCCCACAGAGGAAAGGAAGAAAGATTGTTTCAATAAGTAAATATAAAGCAAACAGTAATGTAGTAAAATTTATCAAGATGATCACTTCTTTCAATTATATAAAGAACTTCTTTTAATTAATGGGAAAAAAAAAAATTCTAGTTGGCAATTCTTACCAGTGAAGATTTTTATTAGTCATGAATATGTTGAGTCTTATAGCAAGGAACTACTTAGAGAAGCACAAAAAATTGTTATTAATTTTACTACCTAGGGATATTGCTAGATGGCTACCACTTGCCTATCCGTTTGTTATACTGTGGTGGCTTGCGTGTTGCTGTGATGCTGGAAGCTATGTCACCAGTATTTCAAATACCGGGAGAGTCACCCATGGTGGACAAGTTTCAGCGGAGCTTCCAAACTAAGACAGACTAGGAAGAAAGACCTGGCAATCTGCTTCTAAAAAAAACTTGCCAGTAAAAACCTTATGAATAGCAGCAGAACATTGTCGGATATGGTGCCAAAAAATGAGCCCCTCACATTGGAAGACACTGAAAATATGACTGGGGAAGAGCTGCCTCCTCAAAGTAGCATCGACCTTAATGACGTGATGGAGTCAAGCTTTTGAGACCTTCATTTGCTGATGTGGCACAACTCAAAATAAGAAGAAATGGCCGCAAACATCCATTAATAATCGGAACATGGAATATACAGAGTATGAACCTAGGAAAATTCGAAGTCATCAAAAATAAAATGGAACACATAGAGATCAACATTCTAGGCGTTAGTGAGCTAAAATGGACTGGTACTGGCCATTCTGAATCAGACAATTGAATGGTCTACTATGCTAGGAACGACAAATTGAAGAGGAATGGCATCATATTCATCATCAAAAAGAACATTTAAAGATCTATTGTAAAGGAAAAATGCTGTCAGTGATAGGATAATATCCATACACCTACAAGGAAGACAAGTTAATATGAATATTATTGAAGTATACACACAAACCACTAATGCCAAAGATGAAGAAATTGAAGATTTTTACCAACTTCTGCAGTCTGAAATTCATCAAACATGCAATCAAGATGCACTGATAATCACTGGTGATTGGAATGCGGAAGCTGGAAACGAAAAAGGATCAGTAGTTGGAAAATATGGCCTTGGTGACAGAAACGACACTGGAGATTATATGATAGAATTTTGTAAGACCAATGACTTCACTGCAAATACCATTTTTTAACAACATAAATGGCAATTATACATATGGATCTTGCAAGATGGAATACACAGAAATCAAACTGACTACATCCGTGGAAAGAGACGATCGAAAAGCTCAATATCATCAATCAGAACAAGGACAGAGGCTGAATGTGGAACAGACCTGGTGTGTGGATCCAACTGGTGTGTGGATCATAAGTTATGGATAATGCTTCAAAGACTGGGAATCCCAGAACTCTTAACTGCGCTTGTCTTAGGCTCGGTTCTCTAGGGAAGCAAAACCAGTAAAGTGTATAAATATATAGAAATTTATATCAAGGAAATGGCTCATGCAGTTGTACAGACCTAAATGTTCCAAGTCCATGGGTCAGGAGAGAGGCTTCTCCTGATTCACGTAGCCACAAGGGCTGGGGTACCCAAGATCAGCAGGTTGGAGAGAAGGGCTCTTGCTCACTGGCTTTGAAGATAGATGAGTTCCAACATCAGCAAGCAAGACCACAGGCAAGCTGCTAGCTCAAGCCCCAAGAATGAGAGGTCAAATGAACAGGAGCCAGCTGTAGGACCCAGCACAAGCAAAATGCCCCAAGCCTTGCCGGAATGTCCACTTATATTCGATGCAGCCCACACGCCCAAGGTAACTCCCTTTCAACTGACTGGCTACTCATAGCAGATCCTATCATGGAGGTGATCACATATTGAATCTCAACAGGGAAGCGATCATAACATTATATGACTGCCGAAACACTGAGAATCATGGCCCAGCCAAGCTGACACACAATCTTACCCACCATAGTGCTCATGTGGAACCTGTACATAGACCAAGAGACAGTCGTTTGAACAGAACAAGGGGATACTGAGTAGTTTAATATCAGAAAAACGTGTGTGTCAGGGTTGTATCCTTTCATGACTCAATCTCTATCCTAAGCGAATAATCTGAGACGCTGGACTATATGAAGAGGAGTGCGCCATCAAGACTGGAGAACAACCTGTGATACGCAGATTACACCACTTTCCTTGCTGAAAGTGAAAAGGACTTGAATCACTTACTGATGAAGATCAAAGACTATAGAGTCTTCAACATGGATTACACCTCAACAGAAAGAAAACAAAAAACCTCACAACTCGACCAATCAGCAATATCGTGATGAATGAGAAAATACTGAAGTTGTCAAGAATTTAATTTTACTTGGATCTACAATCACAACCCATGGAAGCAGCAGTCAAAAATCAAATGATGCATTGCATTGTGCAAATCTGCTGTACGACACCTCTTACTCAAAAGTGTTAAAAAGTAAAGATGTCACTTTGAGGACTAAGGCGCACCTGACCCAAGCCATGGTATTATCAATCACTTCACATGCATGTGAAAGCTGGAGAATGAATAAGGAGGACTGAAGAATTGATGCCTTGGAAGTATGGTGCTGGTGAAGAATGCTGAATATACTGTGGACTGTCAGAAGAACAAACAGATCTGTCTTGGAGGAAGTATAGCCAGAATGCTCCATTTCATCTCATGTATGTCATCTGCATATCACAGGTTGGTATTGTTATCAGGAGGGACCAGTCCCTGGAGAAGGACATCATGCTTGGTAAAGCAGAGGGTCAGCGAACAAGAGCAAGAATCTCAATGAGATAGATTGACGCAGTGGCTGCTACAATGGGCTCAAACACAGCAGTAATTGTGAGGATGGCACAGGGGCAGACAGTGTTTAGTTCTGTTGTACACAGGGTTGCTATGAGTTGGAACCAACTTGACAGGACCTAACAACAACAGGGCTATCCCAAAGAACATAATTTTTCTTCTTTAAAAAACAAATGAATGTAACAAATGCATAATTTCAGACAATATGAACTATAATTTGTGATTATTTATCTTTATATTTCCTAGCACAATTTCTGGCAGCCCTGAAAAGTATTTGTTGAACTGAACCAAACTAATCAGGGTCTGAGTGAAGATTCATAATCAACTTTCATGTAGAAAATTTTTCCTACATAAATTAACAATGACAGTAAGATTATTTGGAAAATGAGATAAATGAAGTAATTTTAAGAACTTCAAGAATCAGAAAAATGCCAGCTTCCCAGAAATAGATATTTCCAATAATTTTTTTTTTTTTAATATCAGGAAGAACAGCCCCAATACTTTTTTGCACACATTTTAATCTCCCATTTAACCAAAAGTTTTTTGTAGCTGTAGTTACAGCAGCCACAGAAAGTACAAGAGCAGAAAGCCACCAAAAATGTCAGTGTTCCCAATGAATAACAGAAATTTCAAAAACAAGGGTTTTCTTACTCTCTACACTAGAAGAATCTACTACATACAAACTGATAACCAAAAAATCACTTGGACTATTTTTTTTTTTTAATTGTGCTTTAGATGAAGGTTTACAAAGCAGATTAAAAAAAAAAAAAAGCAGATTAGTTTCTCATTAAACAACACACATATTGGTTTGTGACACTGGTTGCCCCATGAGTGTCAACACTCTCCCTTTCTCCACCTTGGGTTTCCCCTAACTAGCTTTCCTGACCCCTCCTCCTACCTTCTTATCCTTGCCCCTGGGCTGGTGTGCCCATTTAGTCTCATTTTGTTTTACGGGCCTGTCTAAACTTTGGCTGAACGGTGAACCTCAGGAGTCACTCTGGTACTCACTTTAAAAGGGTGTCCAGGGGTGATACTCTCGGGCTTTCTCCACTCTCTGTCAGATCAGTAAGTCTGGTCTTTTTTTAGTTAGAATTTTGTTCTACATTTTTCTCCAGCTCTGTCCAGGGCCCTCTACTGTGATCCCTGTCAGAGCAGTCAATGGTGATAGCCGGGTACCATCTAGTTGTGCTGGACTCAGTCTGGTGGAGGCTGCAGTAGTTGTGGTCCATCAGTCCTTTGGACTAATCTTTCCCTCGTGTCTTTGGTTTTCTTCATTCTCCCTTGCTCCAGATGGAGTGAGACCAGTGGAGTATCTTAGATGGCCACTTACAAGCTTTTAAGACTCCAGATGCTACTCACCAAAGTAGAATGTAGAACATTTTCTCTATAAACTATGTTACACCAATTGAGCTAGATGACTTGGACTATTCTTGACAGGAGATCTGCAAAGGAGTCTTTAAGGGTTCAAATCACTACATACTTCTTGTAAAATATTCTATAATAGTATTTTTACTAATTCAGGCTGCTTTGACCTTTTTCCTGCCTCTCGACTGGCCTAAAATAGTAATAGGAATCCTATTAGAGGAAATAGGTGAAAACCATATAGACCGAGTGTGTAAAGGAAACATGACTTTAAAAAGCAAATGTACTAAAACAAAGAAATAATTAAACTATGGAGGGGGGCCAAGATGGCAGAACAGTCACATGCTTCCTGTGGTCCCTCTTACAACAAAGACTTGAAGTGGATTGATTATATGTGACTATCTAGGAGCCCTGAACATCAAAGACAAAGTTGAGGAGCTGGATTGAGAGGCAAGGGGACGGAGAGACAGTTCAGAAGCAACGAAGAAGTGACAGACTTGAGCTAGATGGCGCCCGGTGGGATGGATTGGCTGGTGAACACGGGCAGAGGCAAGCAGTAGCGCTCAGGACACACTTTACCACATCGGGAGAGACTGGATGGTGGAGAGTTTGCACAAGCCTCTGGAGCCGGGGGAAGTGGCACTGGATCTGCGGAAGTTAAGTGCAAGCATCTAACCTACCACATGGAATCAAAATAACCTTCCCGCTCTGGGAACTTAGCAGTGGAGAAGTGCCTCCTTTCCCCTCACCTACCCGCTTCCCCGCTCCACTCTGACACCAGTCCTGCAGTATTCAACAATTGCCAAGCCCCCTAAGCCAGAAATAGGACCTACTGCACCCAAACCAGTCTCCTAGCTTTTGGGAACAAACAAACAAACAACGCCCCACCGCCACTCCCCTAAGCTGGGTATTCAGGACTAACCAAGCCGAAACAAGTCTCTCAGCTTTAAAAAATCACCACGCCCCCCCCTAAACTGTGAACTCAGGGCAGGGATTGCCCCTTTGCTAGGCACAGGCATAAGGGATCCACGGACTTTGAATGCCTTTCACCCCGCCTAGACCTGTGTGCGCCCATTCAACAGTGAAAGCCTTATTAGCATAGTACAACAGGGTATATATACCTGAAGCCTATCTTCATCTGCAACAGCTAAGTGGGAATGGCAGATTCAAGATATTTGACACCACCCTGTCCATTAAGCAGGGTCCTCACCCACCCACATTGGGGGCCTGAGGACTGGCGGTTTTACCCATTCTGCCTAGCCATCCATGACAGGGGTCTGAGAATAAGTGCTGCCTCCCAGCCCTTATGGCCAACAGCACTGGGTGCCCAAAGTCTGGCTGCAGAACTCACCTACCTAGGCACTCAGGGGCAACCATCAGCCCCTTACTTTGCTCAGCACATAACCCCCTGCTGCAGCCGGATACCTGTGCCTGTTCCAATCACCCCTACATAGATAGCCCTGCCCGTCTAGGACTGTAGGTGAAAGTCTGCACCACACACTTGGTGACCAATGATCTGGGCACCTGAGTTGCAACCACACAAATAAATGTACTCCTGGGCTCACACACCTAGCAGTAGCTCTCATCACCTGGTGACAGGACGTGAAAGCTTCGAAGACGCCAATAACCTGAGTAGCTCACATGACCAGCCTATTTGGGCATACGAAAACAAAACAAAACAAAAAACTAGGACAGGGTAAGCAAACATACAATAAATAAATATAATAACATATTGATGGGTCGGCGATGACAGACAGTATCAAATCACACAAAGAGGCAGGTCATGATGGCTCCAGAAAGCAACCACAACAAAGGACCAGGAAATCTGGAGAAAGAGAACATCTTGGAATTAATGGAGGTAGAATTCAAAAGATTAACATACAGAGCTCTTCAAGAGGTCAAGGAGATCAGGTAAAACTCAGACCAAGCCAAGGAACACCCAGACAAAGCAATAGAGGAACTTAGGAAAGTTATACAAGATCTGAATGACAAATTTAATAGGCTGCTAGAATCCACAGGGCGACAGCAAACAGAAATCCAAAAGATTAACAATAAAATTTCAGAATTAGACAATTCAATAGAAAGTCACAGGAGCAGAACTGAGGCAATGTAAGTCAGAATTAGTGAGACTGAAGATAAAGCACTTGACAGCAGCGTATCTGAGGAAAAATCAGATAAAAGAATTAAAAAAAATGAAGAAACTCTAAGAATTATGTGGCACTCTATCGAGAAGAATAACCTACGAGTGACTGGAGTACCAGGACACAGGGGGATAACAGAAAATACAGAGACTTGTTGGCAGGAAACTTCCTCGATATTGTGAAAGATGAAAAGATATCTATCCAAGAAGCTCATCAAACCCCACGCAGGGTAGGTCCCAAAAGAAAGTCACCAAGACATTATAATTAAACTTGCCAAAACCAAAGATAAAGAGAGAATTTTAAGAGTGGCTAGGAATAAATGAAAAGTCACCGACAAAGGACAGTCAGTAAGACTAAGCTCTGGCTACTCAGCAGAAACGCGCAGGCTGGAAGGCAACGGGGTGACATATACAAAGCCTTGAAGAGAAAAATACCAGCCGAGAATTATATATTCAGCAAAACTGTCTCTCAAATATGAAGGTGAAATTAGGGCATTGCCAGATAAACAAAAGTTAAGGGAATCTGTAAAAACCAAACCAAAATTACAAGAAATATTACAGGAAGTCCTCCGGCTATGGAACCAGTAATATCAGATAACAACCCAAGATTAGAACACAGGACAGAACAACCAGGTATAAACCTAGTTAGGGAAGTCACAAAAACAAGTCAAAGCTGAAACACTGCAAACAGGGAAACAAAGACGTCAATACGTAAAAGATGACAACATTAAAACAAAAAGAGGGACTAAATAGTTGTAGAACTTTCATATGGAGTGGAAGTTAAGGTGTGTATCACAAAATAAAAGATTTTAAACTTAGAAAAATAGAGGTAAATTATAAGGTAACCATAAAGGAAACTAGCAAATCTACAATCAAAATAAAAAAGAAGAAAAAAAAAATTAAACTAACCCCAGAAACCCAGTACTTGGGTGCTTATATATTCAGGCTTCAAAAAGTTCAAACAGATAGTACAAGTTCCTTCTGAAGGAAACTATATTTCTGAAGTGATCATCAATTGCTACCCTCCCCCCGCCACTTTTCAGGGAAGAACTGGTCAGACTGAAACCCCAAATCCTGTTTTAAGATGCAAGTAATTATGTGAAAAAAAAGGTTTCTATAAGGCCATGAATGATAGGTGAAAAAATTTGTCTTAAGTCCCTCATGAATGGCAGGCGCTAACCTGAGCAGTACAGATTTTGGGGAATAGTTCCAATTTCAAGTATTCTTTTCCACTGTCTGTGTAAGACATGTTTGGCTCATCCTAATTTTTGTTAGTTGTTTTAGAATCTGCCATTAATACTCCTCAGGAGTTCTATGTATTTGTGAAGTGTGGAACTCCCTTGCAGTGAACAATTTGGTCTTTGGTCCTGGTTCCTGAGAGCCGGACCACACCTGAGATCAATGAGTGGGGACTGACCAGACCCAGAAGGACCACCTGGGGGCCTGATGCTAACTCAGCCTCAGGAAGGGGCCTGATTTAGCCCCGGGGGGAACAGGTATGAGAGGGAAGAGCTGCATAGAGCAGCTGGGGGTATGAACTGACCAGGGAAGGGAAACTGGGGTTTCTACAGGACATAGCACGTCGAGTGAGATTTATTATCCACCACACATTTGGCTTTAGGGGTGGGTGATCTCAGCCTTCCTGGGCTGGTTTGATACAACTGGTGATGAAGGTGGGATTCCTTTGAGCAATCCTGATAGCACAGTCTTCCTCTGGGCAGCTACAATCACTCTGAGAGGTGGGATAACTGCTGAACTTCTTGCAGATGCTCTCAGTCCATTCTGGGAGGAGGCTGGTTTGGTCACAGGAGACCCCAAGAAGCTGGGATCCTTCAGGGAGTTAATCATAGCTGTGACTTTCATCTCGTAACCTGTTAGACTGAAGAGCCTCTTAGTTGTTCTAGGTCCAGTTGTATTTAACTCCTGCTAGAATGTAAAATGATACAAACCCCTGTGGAGGGGATTTTGACAATATCTAATAAAACTACATATGCATTTACCCTTCAGCCTAGTAATCCAACTTCCAGGGAATTACCCTGAAAATACATCTCCAATAATACAAAAGTACATACATGAGCCTGTTCTTTGTAGCATTATTTGTAATTGCAAGAAACCAGAAACTATTTAAATGCCCAAACATAGAAAAGTGATTGAAAAAACCCTGGTATATACACACAGTGGTAGAGTATGCTGCTGTAAAAAGGAACGAGGAAGTTCTCTAGGGGCTGTGTGGGACTGATTTCCAGAATATACTGGTAATGAGACAACGCAAAGTGCAAAAGAGTAAATATATTATATTTTGTGTTAGAAAGGAGGAGAAATAAAGAAAATGCATGTACCTACTTCCTTTTGCAAAAGGGAACATAGGAAGGATAAATCAGAACCAATGGAACTGGTGACCTACTTGATGAAGGGTCAAGGGTGGGGCACAAGTAGAAAAGATGGGGAGGGAGTGACACGTCTCTCAGCGTACCTTTGGTGTACTTTCAACTTTTGGAATTATGTTCTACATATTCAAAAAAATAAACTTAAATCAACAAGGCAGGGTAAAAAAAAAAAAAAAAAGACCACCAAAACAGAATGAAAACAAAACCAACTAACCCAAAGCAATAATATAAACACAATGAAGGTGGGAAATAAACAACAAAACCTAAATAACTTTAGAACACAGTATTGTGACCATATATTATCAACCTACAGAAAAAAAGCATTACAAATAAACTTTATAAACTCTTCTTAGGAGGTTCATTTTTCATATTGGTGTGGGTATAGCAATTTTCCAAGTATTTTATACATACTGTAGCATTAAACAATTAAGTAGGTATATCGATGTTGCTGGGAGCCTGAGTTATTCTCATTGTAGAAGGGAGATTCAGATATGGAAAAGGGAATGTGGGGCTGGACTGGAATTGGAGGCTTAAGTAGGAATTCATGAATGTGTATAATTTATTTATTTCTGAGTTCTGTCCACTGACAAGGGGCCTAGAAACAATGATACCCTAGTAGCAATGAGCCACTTAGTACCCATATCTTAGTTTCTAAATATCGTTCCTCACCAAAAGAAACCAAGACTTCTTGGTCAAAGAGCTGATCCCAGGACTATGGCAAGGAAGGTACAACATGAGCCTGAAACATCTTGTTCAACCAGAACGTAAGAAGGGGTGAAAAAAAAAAAAAAGGACCCATCCATAGATTTAGATGGATGGGCAGACGGATAGTTAGATGGGGTCATATCAAAAGGGCACCTAAGTCATCTTGAAGGAGTTTCCACTGGCCTAACTTGGGACGATATAAGCATCAAAATAAACATACAGTTGATTGTAGGGCTGAGGCAGGGAAAAAAACACATGAGCCTGGAGTATCCTGCAGTGCCAGAAAATAAGTGCTCAAAAAACAAAAGAATGGGGGGCATTATCCAAGGGACACAAGGGCCAAACTTAAAGAGTTCCCAACGGACAAAGTTGGAACAATTTTTTTTTTTTTTAATTGTGCTTTAGGTGAAAGTTTATAGAACAAATTAGTTTCTCATTAAACAATTAATACACAATTTATTTTGTGACAACCCCGCAGTGTTGGCAATTGATTGCCAACCTCTCCTTCTCCACCTCGGGTTCCCCATTTCCATTCTTCCAGTTTCCCTTTCCCTTCCTGCCTTCTCGTCTTTGCTTTTGGGCGAGTGTGCCAATTTAGTCTTGTATATGTGGTTGAACTACGAAACACATTCCTCACATGTGTTAGTGTTTGTTTTATAGGCCTGTCTAATCTCTGGCCGAAGGGGGAACTTCAGGAGTGACTTCAGTATTGAGTTAAAAGGGTGTGTAGGAGCCATACTCTTGGGGGTTTCTCCAGTCTCAGGCCAGTAAGTCTGGTCTTTTTTTGAGAGTTTGAATTTTGTTCTACAATTTTCTCCTGCTCTGTCTGGGACACTCTATTGTGATCCCTGTCAGAGCAATTAGTGATGGTAGCCGGGCACCACCTAGCTGTTCTGGGATCAGTCTGGTGGAGGCTGTGGTAGTTGTAGTCCATTAGTCCTTTGGACTAATTTTTTCCATGTCTTCGATGTTCTTCATTCTCCTTTCCTCCAGATGGCTGCTCACAGGCTTTTAAGACCCCAGATACTACTTACCACAATCGTTTGTAGAACATTTTCTTTATAAACTATGATATGCCAATTGAGTTAGATGTGCCTCAAGACCATGGCCCCAGCCCTCAGCCCAGTAACTCAGTCCTTCAGGGAGTCTGGATGGGTCTATGAAGCTTCTACAACTCTGCCTTGGTCAAGCCGTGCTGACTTCCCCAGTATTGTGTACCGTCTTACCCTTCACCAAAGCTACCACTTATCTACTATCTGGGGCCCTGGTGGCAGAGTGGTTAAGAGCTCGGATGCTAACCAAAAGGTCAGTAGTTCGAATCCACCAGCTGCTCCTTGGGAACCCTATAGGGCAGTACTACTTTGTCCCACAGGATGGCTATGAGTCAGAATCTACAAGACTATCTAGTTAGTGTTTATCCCTCTCTACCACTCTCCTCCCTCGTAACCATCAAAGATTATTTCTTTCTGCGTGTAAACCTTTTCTTGAGTTTTCTAACAGTGGTCTCATATAGTATTTGTCCTTTTGTGATTGACTTATTTCACTTAGTATAATACCTTACAGATTCATCCATGTTGAGAGATGTTTCAGAGTCACCATTGTTTTTTATCGTTGTGTAGTATTCCATTGTGTGGATGTACCATAGTTTATTTACCCATTCATCTGTTTGTGGGCACTAAGGTTGTTTCCATCTTTTTGCTATTGTGAATAATGGTGCCAAAGTCGGAACAATTTGAGCAACAAATAATGTAATTCTTGATTATAACCCAAAGTATAAAATAAATATACATGAGCCTTTACTGATATAAACAATTCAATATATAAATAAATGGGAAGAAGACACACATCTCCTTTATAGAATTCCATATAGTATATGTAGACACTCCATTTAGTAAGTGAGCTTTATTTGCCTCCCCTTGAATGTATGTTGGACTTAGCCCACTTCCAAAGAACCGAATATGGAAAGGGAAAAATAGTAACTTTACAATAGGAAATCTGAAAAACACACCTTAACCAAGTGATCAAAGTTAACATCACCAGTAATAAATCATGTTGGTATCATGTAACCCCGATATGTTGTTGTTGTTAGGTGCTGTTGATTCCAATTCATAGCGACCCTACGTACAACAGAATGAAACCCTGCCCAGTCCTGCACCATCCTCACAGTCATTGTTATGCTTAAGCCCATATGTGATGAGGGCACTTCACCTTTGTGGTAACTAAGGTAAATCTAAGAATCAAACCAAATGATATATCAAAAAATTACATACTATGTTAGAACAGTAAGTATTTCTTCTATGTATTTATATATGTAGGAAACAGACAAGTACAAAGTTATAGGTTACAAATCAGTGTTTTCCAAAGTATGCTCCAAAGAACACTAATTCTGTGAGATGTCAGTACATGCTACTCATAAAAGAGTTCAAAGATCAAACACGTTTGAGAATGAATGAGTTAATCAGCTATACAGGCTTCTTGACTGTGCTTTTCATGTACTAAAATGGGTTGTAAACATTCTTAAAGTAGCACAGACTAGGCAGCACTTCCCAAACGTATTTGACTTCAGAACCTTTTTTCTCACATAGTACCTTAAAGTACTACTGTTCAAAGAAATGGAGTTTGAGGGGGAAAAAGTGAGCTATAGTTTTTAATTGCTAAGGAACTTTGGTCATGGAAGAAATTCACATGGGCTGAAGTAATCAAGCAAAAATGTATAACCATTCACCTATATTTTCACCAGGGAAAGTATAATCTATTTTGATACTACACCTTCAAGTGAAAAGCAATTTGAGCTCAGTAATTACCTTTTCTCCAGAGGTAATTCCTCCATCCCATTCCCATTCCATGTAAAATCTCACAAATATTTCTCTTTAAAAAGTGGCAAATGTCACATTGAATAAACATGTATCTTTAGTATTCTGATAAATATTAAGTTTTACTCAATATATAGATAGCATTGTAAACTTATGAATTAACAGCTCTTTCAAAAACTATCCTGGCCAATTGGTTTACTCACTAATTCCCGAATGTGTCTTTTCCTTGTGACTGTAGGGTCCCTGTTCATATTATTCCCTATCTAAATACCACAACACCTACTAAGGTACTGGTTCAGCCCCAAATCCTCTTGAAGGCCTTAACTATTTCATGCCCACAGTTACCATACATCTACTAGGAATACACATACAAGAAAGTTTATAACCAGCTACTTTCTATTTTCACTAAACTTTTGTTTTCAGTCACTTACGTTTACTAATGTATGGAGAAGGGAAACATTGAGACTCTTTATATTCATAGATTTAGGAGCCATTTAATCCAACCGTTTATTTTTACAGAGAAAGAAAATGAGGCCCAGAGATGTCATAACCTTTGGAAAGGTCATGAAGCTAGTTAGTGGCAGAACTATTCTGATTTTAAGTCCACTGCTCTTTTTACCACACCACACTTTATATAAACTCTTTGAGAATGAATGCTACATTTAATGTTCTATCGACTATAAACTATATAGAGATCTTTAGAGTTGATAGAGTCAGCCAATTACAAAAAAAAAAACAAGATGCTCTTCTAGGTTTATTTATACTACAAAATTATTTATTTGAAATTCAAATTTAACTGGGCTTCCTGTGTTTTATCTGGCAACCCTATTTTAGAGTCAAAAGGATGATCGGAAGTCAAATAAATAGACAAATAAATAAACTGAGAAAATAACATTAAGAAATATATTTAAACAAAACATTTTCCTAGGACATGGTACCATTTAAAATGTCTAAAATATTACTATAACATACTACTAAACGTACATTAAGATGTACATACTCTCCCACAGACACAAACACATATGCATTCTTCCTCAAGGAAGAGAATCTTTAAAATCAGATTTTGATCTACACTTATTTCTTCCTCTTAGGGTATCAACCAACCTAGCAATCAGAAAGACATCATTAGAGAATCTAATATCCTAAAAATACCTTTGGGATTTTTAATCTTGACCCAACACTATTAATACAAAGTATAACTATCCCTCAGAATATGCACACATTTTATCAAGAAGATGGTTATAAAAAGAAATTTCATAAAACAAATTTTATTTTTCCACTGATTCTTCAACGTCTGAGTTGAGGGTAACGGGGCAAGGACAAAGGTAAGCTATGTTATCATCTGATGCCATGGGTTTTGACTAAGGCTTGATAAGTAACAGACTACAGGGTTAGGCAATTGGGTATGCTTCACTAGGCAAGCTAGCTGAAGAAGGTAGAAGAAATGGCATCTTCTTACCAAATGCATAGTAATTAGAAACAGCAAGTCATTCTATCTCTCATTCCTAAAGGGAGAAAAGGACCAAGAATTTTGCTTTTATAGGATTACAAATCGAGAACAGACTGATTATATTTCCAGGTACATGAAATACCAACAACCCCATTGTTAGGTAACACAGCAAGATTCCTGTCCTTAATTTATTCTGTGAGTGTATTTTTCATAATGACGACATCAATACTTGCAGTAAGACTATGTGAAATTAACCTTAATTTTCATAAAGATTCTAAAAATGGAAAAAGGATAAAATTCATTTGAAAATAAAGGTGTAAATGCAACATGTGTGCTAAATTAAAAATATGTACTAATCCAAGTATTTAAAAACAAATCACATTTATTTATTCATTTCCTCACTCTCTTATTCAGCAAACACTGGTTGCATGGTTAATATGCAACTGCATGGGGCTAGGTGCTGTGAAAAAGGCAAAGCATCATAACGCAAGTAGTATCTAGACTCCATGAAGTTTGTTTTCTTAAAGATCACTTAATCTGATTGTTTGGAATATAAATGGCATTTTCCCCCATAGATATAATATTTATTCAGTCCTATGTCTGCATGTAAGGAGCCCTGGCGGTATAGTGGTTAAGCACTAGGCTGCTAATCAAAAGGTCGGTGGTCTAAACCCATCAGGCACTCCAAGGCAGAAAGATGTGGCAGTCTGCTTCCATGAAGATTACGGCCTTGGAAACCCTATGGGACAGTTCTACTCTGTCCAACCGGGTCACTATGAGTTGGGATTGACCTGATGGCAATGGTTTTCTTATGTCAGCATATAAAATTCCCATTTTGTTCATGATGCATATGCAATACTAAAGAATTTAATTACATACGTAATATACAAGATTTCTACTGAAAAATTTCATTAGTGTTATAATTTAGGATGATGCCATCTTAATCTTATTCCATGATAAGGTTAAAGGCTTAACCTTAAGCCACAAGCAAGACTGGGAAGCAGGATTACACGCACCTCCAAGCAAAGGCTTCAGCTCCTACGGTATGGGAAAAAGAGAGGGAAGGGACAGACAGGGGTAGACCAGGGGAGGTGAGCGGGAAGAAGCAGAGACACAAGCTGGCTGAAGTCAAGGAAACAATCTGTAATCCGGTGTGATGGGAAAAGAGATTTCCATTCCGATATGCCTTTAATGAAAAGGACTTCAACAAAGTTAAGAAGGATTAAGCATGGATAGCGCTTTCAGGAGCTGGTAAGTAAACTAAAAAAAAAAAAATTTTTTTTTTTTTTGCGGGGGGAAATCACTGTGATTCCAGAACACCAAATTTAGACAAAGCTTCAGGCAGTTCTCCCATAAAGCTTTCCTACTGGAGTTGGTAATACATAAAAGAGCTTTTCCCTTCTTTCCCTTTTTGTCCTTCTCTTCTTAAGGAGGGATTGGTGACTAGTAGCATTAGTACAAAATGAATAAAAGTACTGTGCAAAAATGAAGAGCGATAATCCAAATGAAAAATAAGATCTCTGAATAATTATCATTTATTATACCTCAATTCTAATGCTATACATTTTTAAAGAGCTCTGATGATAATGAATGTTAAAAGATGTAAACCATACTATATTATAGAAAATACATTTTCCTTAGTAAATGACAAACCCACATTTAGTTTTCAAAGAGGAAAATTCTGTAAGCCTGTTTAAGAATTTTTCAATAATGAATCCACTTTAACATTTTTTTTTTCTTCACAGAATAACAGTATATACAACTTAAAATACCTAGAAGACTGTTTTAAATGCTGGTCTTATTGCAAGTCACTATAAAGGCTGACACATTTAAAACTGTATTCTTCTTGTTTCACCAAACACAGGCAAAACCATTATCTTTGCCAAAAGAACTTCAGAAATCAAACTATAATTATTAACAATTTTTCATAAACACCATCATCCAATTAACCTTCATTTTGTACTTCAATTTACTTAGTGTTTATGGTATGGCTTTCTAGGGCACAGTTAACATCACCAAAAAGGTACTTAATGAAACACAACTACCATTATCTCCTAAACTAATACATACATGTAAATGTATCTACAGTCTCATAAAGGCACTTTTTTTTTCTTTGAAACATATACCTTTTGACCTCCTGGAGCTTCAACTGTGTGATGGTCTTTCAATTTCTGCTCTTGTTCCATTATGTCTTTCAAATGTTCATTTACCTTAAAATATAAAAATATTAATTTGAATTTATACTCAAATATTTAACAATAAAATAACACGCTCACAAAAATGCCTATGTCAGACGTCTCCGATGTCAAATATCAATACCACTCAAGAGAAATTTCATTTTTCCAACAACAAAAAAATTTTATAGGTACTTTGGTATTCTAAAATTAATTCATTAATTTAACAAATATTTAACACTTACTATAGGTCAGGAACTGGTAACTTTAGTTGTAATGTATTTGTGCAATGCAAGGATAAAAGTTAAAGGTCAAAGCACTCACCCATGACTTAGAGGTAGTTGACCATGAGGACTAATGGATTAGAGAGCAATACAACAAATAATTGGCTCTAGTAATATAAATTAGCTAAAAAGGAATTGCTAAAATGATATTGTAGTAGAAGGTATGAAATAGTCATCATGAACTGTGGGAAAGCAAACTTATGAAACACACACTGTTGAACTGACAGTGAGTGCGAGTGTCCATCTGAAATTTGTGTTTATGAACTCTAAAGTGAAACAAGTCAGCTTTCTTGTGTGAATTTCTCCAGCAGCATTTACCTCCAGAGGTGCAGGCAGAGATAAGGTGAAGAACTGAGCTCAACCATGGTTTTATCAGATGACAACCAAGGAGAGAAAAAGAGGCGGTAAAAACTGACAGTACTTGCAAGAACTGAAGTTCAAAAGGGAGAAATGAAGTGCTTGCCCATACATCATGTTTAAATCTCTGGTGTGACAGTTGAAAAACAAAGAGGGTTGTGTGGAATTAACTCCTCAAACTGGCAAAGGGAGTGATACACTGGCAATTTAAACATCTTCAGGGCACAAGTAACTAATCACAGCTCCATAAAATTTCCAAGAAGAGAAATCCACCATCAATACGATCTTGTGCAACACAGTCAAGCAAACCTAAGAATACCCTAATTGTGAGTGGGAGAAAATTATTTCATCCTTGGATCCAAAAAATACTTACCGAACACTCACTCTATATCACTCCCTACTATGCTCTGAATTTTGTAATAATCTGATATGAGCTACATTACTTATTAACTGTGATTATAACTATTGATAACTATATAGAAATCTATTTTCATCATTTTAACAGCATTTTTTACATCATCAAAAGTCAAGAAGAAATAGGAAATCTTAAGTGACCAGTTCCACAACTTTGGCTTTCAACTTTGATTTAAAACAGAAAACATAATGGAATGGCAATGGATAATTTAGGATTTACTCTTTCTGGTTATGAGACTCATTTTACTTAAGTGTAACTCATTGTCGTCGATTCTGACTCATAGCAATCCTACAGGACAGAGCAGGACTGCCCCATAGGGTTTCCAAAGGAGTAGCTGGTGGATCCGAACTGCCAACCTTTTAGTTAGCAGCCAAGCTCTTAACCATTGCCCCACCAGGGCTCCAAATAAGTATAATCCTACCTTATTTATCCAATACATGACAGCATCCTCAATATCGTAGGGCAGATCCGTGGCTTGAAAAAAAGCTGAATACTGTTGAGCACACGCAATTACTTTCTCTATACTGACCATTTCTACAGTATAAGCCATCATTAGGGTGTCAATCATGGCCAAATGTGCACTCTGAAAATACAAAACAGGAACACACAGTTTTAAAGTTAAACTTAGAAATTGCTGTTTATATATTTTTAAATATTAATAGCATTTATTAACAAGCAGTAGTAGAACTAGACTTTAGAAGACCAGCCTTAATGAGAAAGGATAAATGGTATATGCTAAAGATGAATTAACTGAACCAAACCAATTTACCACCAAATATTTACAGAGGATCTATGTTTAACACACTCATTATCTTCTACTCAAAGATGTTCCTTTTCTTATTTCCTATAATGGCAAAATCATATAGTTGACAATACAATTTACAAACTTCAGAGTCATCTTTGACTATTCTTTTTCCTCATTCTTCATATCCACACAGTAAAACTTTATGGGCTCTACTTCTAAAATGTCTCTCGAATCTACCCTTTTCCTCATTCTGACTGTCGCAGGAGCATTTCAAACCATCAACAATTCCGTTGAAGTGGCACTAAGTCAACAAGGCAAAAAAAATCCTTCAACTGATATTCCTGCCTTTAACTCCTTCCTCTTCCAATTCATCCAGCAAAGGACTTTCAGTTGGCTTTTTTTTTTTTTAAATACGAAAGTGTTACACGGAAGTTTAAAAAAATTCCAAACATTTTAAGTATGTGAAGTAGAAAGTGCCCCTCCCCTAGCAGGATTCTCCCAACAACATCTACAGTTTGGTATATTTTTCAGGGCTTCGAACTGGTTCAAACTGGTTCAGTCATGGCTGATGAGTGAAGTTGGAACAGACCTGAATTTTTAAAATTTAGGTCATCTGGAATCATAACCAGAACAGGAAAAATTACAGGCCGAAACCCTGGAATGGGAGACTCGGAAGAAGTGTACTGAGTCCTTTCAGGAGCCTGATATGTGCCACTGGATTACTGCCAGGACTGAGGACAGCAACACACATTCAAAGCAGTGCAGTTAGTTGCCATCTTTGAGCCAGGCACCCGTTTCCGACTCTGCACAAAATCCAACGCGTAAGAGATATGGTGCATGTGCTCCTGTTTTCCAAGAGGGAAACTAAGTTTCTAGCAGCGTTTCAACCCATAATTTTTCCTGTTCAGCTATGGTTCTTTTCTACCCAAATTTTAAAAAATTTGGGTCTTTTCAGTGTTGTTTCCTTGGCCATGATTGAACCAGGAAGAACCATTCCAAAGCCCTGATATTTTCACACACAAAAAACTTAATGTACCTCAATAGGTAGACATTTACATCGTTTCTTGTTCTTTTGCTATTACAAGCAATGCTACAACATTGTATTCCTCTAGGGCTAACTCTTAGTTGTGGGACTACTGGGTCTAAGGACATCCAGGTTGTAAGGTTTGATAAATAGCCAGTAAGCTATTCACTGAAAAGGTTGTACTAACTTTATCTCCCACCAAGAATGTTATCACCATGCTTGTTTCCCTAGATTTTGCCAACATGAACCCATTAACCTTGAGCCAATTCTGACTCATAGTGATCCTATAGGACAGAGCAGAACTGCCCCATAGGGTTTCCAAGGAACGGCTGGTAGATTCGAACTGCTGGCCTTGTGGTTGGCAGCCAAGTTCCTAACCACTGCGCCACCAGGGATCCCTGCCAACATTAAGTGTCATTACTTTTTTTTCCCTCTGTATCAGTCTGAAAAAATATTCACTCTTGTTTGACTCTGTACTTCTCTGATTATCAACAAGGCTGAGCATCTTTTTATACATTTAACCATCATTTACATTTCTTGTTCGGAAAACTTCCTGCACGTATATTTTACCTACTTTTCCCTTTGGGATGTTCAACTTTATTGATTTGTAAGAGTTCATTATATATTAGGTGCATTAGCCCTTTATCATTCAGTAATAAATACTTTTTCCTAGTTTGTCTTTGGATTTTCAATTTCAGAGCATCTTTTGCTGTAGAGAAATCTTAAATACAGTAAAACCTGTGAAAGCCAGAGCCTGTGTAAGGTGAAAACGTGTGAGAGAAGGAAAACTAAAATATTTTTCCACTAAAACGAGTGATACAGAAGTGGTAAGACTGACTCTGTCAAAAGTGGTTGAGTTGCGAGACCTGGAAAAACAAGGCAGTTCCATTGAGTTCCAGCTCTCACAGGTTTCACTGTATTTACTTAGCAAAACCTGTCCATCTCGATGTTCTCCTTTATGGCTTTGGCATTTATCTCAAGTTTACAAAGGGATTCTCCACCCCCAAGAATACAGAAATTTCCTCCTCTATTATTTTTTTCTATTACTTTAAATACACCTGGAATTTATTTTCAAAGATGGTATCAACTAGCGACTAGTTATTTTTCCAAATCAGATACAATGAAACCTGTGAGAGCTGGAACTCACTGAGACTGCCCTGTTTTTCCAGGTCTCCTAAGTTTTCTGCCTTTGACAGGGTGAACTTTTCTACTGCTCATTTTAGTGGAAAATATTTGCATTTTCCTTCTCTCACAGGTTTCTACTTTAAACATGTTACAGCTTTCACAGATTTTACTGTATTTCATTATATTATTCTCTCATAAAGTTCTACCTCATTTTCTCCACAATAAAATCTAAACTCCTTAACAGACGTAAGGCTCTTTATCAGCAGGTCGGAATAGGAATAAAGGAAACTCTGGTGGCGTAGTGGTTAAGTGCTATGGCTGCTAACCAAAGGGTTGGCAGTTCAAATCTGCCAGGCGCTCCCTGGAAACTCCATGGGGCAGTTCTACCCTGTCCTATAGGGTCGCTAGGAGTTGCAATCGACTCAGCGGCACTGGGTTTGGTTGGTTTGGTTATAGGAAGAAAGGCCTGGCAATCTACTTCTGAAAATTTAGTCAGTGAAAACCCTGTAGATCGCAATGTTCTAATCCCACGAGTCAGGGCTGACAACAACCTATCAGTTTAGACTGATAACCTACCATTTCCTTCCCCCAATTTATTCTCATTTCAAAACTGCCACACAAGACTGTTTGCTGTTCCTTAAACCTGTCACCAACTTCCAAGCTTCCATGGTCTTGCTTGTCGTGGCCCCTCCTTAGAATGTAGCTGAAGTCACATTGCTGATTTCAGTCTTGCCCTCACCGTGAAGCCTGGCCAATCCCTGTCCACTCACGGTGACCCGTCCCGCCTGGTCCCACAGAATACTCTTCATACTTGCATTAGATTCTGATTTCTTATCTGAAGTAAGGCATGGGCATCGTTATTAAAAAACACCCCCAGGTAATGCTGATGAGCAGCCGGTACTGAGAACCACAGCCTCACATGACTGCTGGCCGTCGCCTGTACACAACCCTGTTTCTTTGGTTAGGCAGTGAGGCCCTGGAGGCAAGGGCATTATTTTAGTTGTCTTCAGATCCTTACATCTAACACGGTGCCTGGCAACCAGCAGGGGCTGAAGAAGGAAAGAATTTAGCCTAGTGGCCACTATACAGACTGGGGAATGAAGAGCTAGCTCTATTCTAGAGGCTGAGGAAGTAGATTCTGGCCATATTAGGAAGTGATGGGTCCAGCCGCTAAAAATTTAGTAGTATTTGAGAAGAAGGCAGCTACTTGGTCTGAGGCAGAATGCTTAATAATAACAATCATGAAACCAATGCTGACTCCTATTTATTAGGTCCAACTTATGTGCCAGATACTGCATTAAGTACTTTATTCCTATATTAGCTCTTCCATTTCCTGAAATAAGGCTGGGAATAATAAATAATTTATACTTTCTATAATTCTCACAACTCTCTGAAGGAAGTATCATTAACATTTTATATGTGAGGAAACTGAGGTTCAGACGATTAAGTAGTTTGTCCAAGCTTGTGCTCCTTCCAGTGTTTGACGCAGCTGGCAGTAATTAAGTCATTCAGTCGCAAAGGCAAGGAAGAGGTTTTAGAAATAGCAGATATGATACACACAAAAAATAAGCATCATAAATTACTTCAAATTCAAATCATATTCTCCTATTCTACCTCTTCAAAGGGGCTCTTTCCAGACTGCTATAGCCCAGACATCCCAGTTCTTCCTCCATCCTGAGTAGCACATTGAATCCACCACAGCACATCCTTTTACTCAAGTCACTTATCTGTACGTGCCCTCTCTGTTCAACTCTAGCCCTAGAGAGCAGAGATCCTGCCTTTTTCATCTTTGTTCCTAGTAGTGTTTTACAGATGAAAACTCTTGGTAAACTGGTATCTAAATAGCATGAAAAAGCACACTTCTTTTGGACAAAAATGTGGAAAAACATTTCAAGAGCTGTAAAAGCATTCATGTGCCCTTTAATCAAGACTCTCTTGACAATTTGTTCTACAGATATAATTTGAAAAAAAGCTGTATGAATGAAAATGACAAAGTATTATACATAACAACAACAAAGTAAACAATATAAACATCCAATCATAAGGAGTAATTTATGACTTCTTAAACTAGTTAATATAGGAAAATGTGTACAGCACAATATTGAGTGAAAAAAGCACAACATTATACTAAAATAATGTTACACACACAAACATGAAACAGGAAAATAAAGGGAATGAATGCGTTAAACTTATTTAGAAACTTTTATTACAGTATACAAAAAGATACCTATAAAATCTAGTTTACTTCAAAAATTGGGATAGTTAACACTAAGTATAGTTACTAACAGATTTTCAGAACAAAGATCATTTCATTGAATTGAATGAAATTAAAAAATAACTTAAAAAGTTCCACTACTATTATTATAGTTATTTCCATATGATACTCACCTGCGTTTAAACTAAGAGGCCTCAAGTTTTAGTATGGTTCTTTCACTCTTGAACTTTACAATGTGAGGCAGTGGTAAATTAAAAATTATGTATAAAGAAAATATATAATGGATCTATAAAAGATCAACACTGAGACATAAATTCAAGGCTAAGATCAATCAGGCAATTATGGCTCCAAATAAAATATATATCTTTTCTTACCTAAAGCATTAAAAAAAAAAAATAATAACTGCTAATACTGTCATATACTGTTTTCAGCATTTTACATGCATTAACCTCATTTAAAGGGAACTCTGGTGGCACAATGGTTAAGCCCTCAGCTGCTAACTGAAAGGCTGGTGGTTTGAACCCAGCAGTGACTACAGGAGAAAAGACCTGGTGATTTGCTCCCATAAAGATTACAGCCTAGAAATCTCTACGCGGCACTTCTATTCTGTCATTATGATTTGGAATCGACTTGACAGCACACAACAACAAAACGGCAACAACTTCATTTAATACAACCCCGTGATATAACCACTGTTATTATACACATTTTACAGAAGAGAAAACTGTATAACCTTGAACAGGTGGTGGTGACACAGGGATTTAAACCTAGAGGTCTGGCTCCAGAGTCCATAAAAAAGAAAAGAAAAAAAAATTTTTTCTTTTCTTTTTTATACCATCTAATAAATACCCAGCCTGCAGACTCAATCTCGATGCTCTACTGAAGTACTGCGGTGGCAGGAAACAGCAGCAGTGATAAAGCAACAGTTGTAGACTGCGGCCACCAGGTGGCAGAGCAGAAAGTGACGCATAAGAGCAGCGGTACAGAGTGGTCAGTTAGTGCAGAAAAAGGAAAAGGGCTACCTGGCATTTCACTCAAGAGGGAAAAGGCTGGGAGGATGTGGAGTCCAGAAACTTTATTGAGTGAGAGCTTAAGCAGCAACCAAAAACCAACGTTAGGTTCTATATCTGGGTTACCAGGATTATATTTTTGTTATTTCCAACCAACACAGTCTAAGCAAAAATAAGTTACATTTATGTATGCATTAGAACTGAAGGTTAAAGCTATTAAAGAAAAGAGAGCTTTTAAATGTTGTAGGTAAGAAGTCAGCCTCATAAAGTAATAAGGCAGAAGTTCCGCCAGTGCATGGTTTTCACTATTCTTGTACCAGATTTGGACAGAGAAGTAAAAAAAAAAAAAAAATTCCTAAAGTGAACTCGGGACTCCAGCCTCATTGTGGTTAAGTGGCCAGAAGACCTATGTCTAAGCAATCCTACAGGGATTTAGTACAGAACAAGAACAGCAGTCATCACCAACATGAAGTATGCGAAAATGGAGCAGGCAGCACACACACATCAGACTAGAGTTTTCTCCAAAAGTTAATTCCAATTCAGAAATTATTTAACATACCATGCATTTATATCAGCGGGTGTTATCACAGGTTTCATCTGCCTTTTCTTTAATGTACATAGAGATAAAAGTGAAATAGCACTCATAGACCTACTGAGGTGGTATACCTCATTCTAGAAATGATGAAACTGAGACTCAGGTTGAGCAGTCGACATTGGGTCACAGAGTTAGTGAGAGAACTGACGCAAAGCCAGGTCGGTCCGGCTCGTGCATGTCGCGTTACTCCATGCTGTCCCTGGGTATATCACAATACATTTGTGTTGTTACATAATATCATCCCACCAAGGAAGTATATGCTGAATTACAGAAACCAAATTAGTAATTCTAAACTGGTTCTGACAATTCAGAGAACTAACTCCAAACCAAAGCTCTAATCCAAAGACATTGATGTATGGAAATATCTTGGTTGAAAACTAAGTTTAATTTCAACTTAACTTAGTGTTAAACCACCATTATTTCACCATAAGAATGCAGGGGTAAAAACTTTGCTTCTGTCATCAGTTTAGCTAAGCCGAGGGGTCACTAACTGCTATCCCGTCAAGCACTGTCCTCCCTCTCAAGGCTTGAATGCGGTTCCCAGCACTAGAGAGTAAGTACTAAAAATGAGGTAAACAGATAATGAGTAAAAAACAAAAGCACCAACTAAACTCAGTATCTTAATACTGCCATCTGACTTTAGCTTTCAGCCTATGCATACGTTAATCTAAATATCATCTAGGTGTAAGTTAAAGTAAACTTCAGATACGCCATAACAGTCTTGTCCATTATTACTACAGGGGTTTTTCTGCATGAAATTTATCCTGTTTAAATTTTGTATAAAACCAATTTCTGCAAATTGAATCAAGTTGACTTTCATTTTTCAATCAGGGGAGCAAATAAATATCTGACAGGCACAGTCAGCTCTGTTCTGATTTGAAAATTCAGATCTGGTTTAAAGTAATCAATATACCAGGGAACAATTGGAACATAAGGTGAATTTCAGTTTGCTTATGCACAGTTTCATTAGCCAGACGTACTAGGTGTCTCAAAAAACTGCACCTAGCTGTACCGAGCCACGTAGGAATACACAAAATGTGCACACAGCTCAAACATCTACCACAATGTACTATGAGCCATATTCTTTCTTTCCAGCCAATTTCAAATACCCGACATTCCATCAGTTCATAAAATCTCACAACCATTCTGATGACTACTTCCACAAACAAACTTCAGGTCTTTTTCAAGGTAAAGTGCATACTTACTGTATTTTTATATATTTCTTAACTATTTAACATGTGTAAAACCGTGTGTCTTAGTCATCTACTGCTGCTGTAACAAAAATACCACAAGTGGATGGCTTTAACAAAGAGTTTATTCTCTCCCAGTCCAGTAGGCTAGAAGTCTGAATTCAGGGGGCCAGCTCTAAGGGAATGCTTTCTCTCTCTGTTGGCTCTGAAGAAGGTCCTTGTCATCAGTCTTCCCTTGGTCTAGGAGCATCTCGGTGCAGGAACCTCAGGTCCAAAGGATGTGCTCTGCTACTGGTGCTACATTCTTGGTGGTATGAGGTCCCCATTCTCTTACTTGCTTCCCTTTCATCTCTTGATAAAAAGATGATAGGTGGTGCCAGCCATACCCCAGGGAAATCCCTTTACATTGGATCGGGAATGTGATCTGGGTAAGGGTGGTGTTACAACCCCACCCTAATACTCTTTAACATAAACTATAATCACATAATGGAGGACAACCACAGAATACTGGGATACTCCTGGCCTAACCAAGTTGACACATATTTCTTGGGGGATACAATTCAATCCATGACACTGTTATTACCACTTTCATTAGGTTCCTATTTTTGAAGTGGTAGGAACAGTGAGCACGTCTGGCTGTTAACCAAAAGGCTGGAGGTTCAAGTCTACCCAGAGACACATCAGAAGAAAGGCCTGGAGATCTACGTTCGAAAAATCAGTCATTGAAAACCCTATGGAGCCCTGTTCTACTGTGACACACATGGGGTCACCCTGAGTCAGAGTCGACTCGATGGCAAGTGAATTTTTTTTCTTTTAAATGTGCCAATGATGAGGTTTTTGAGTGCTGTGTCTTTAACCCCACTGTTATAAGCCTTGTGTTTTTAACGCACTATTTTGCATAATACAGTAATTTTTAGGACTGCCTACATCGTATTATAGCAGAACTGACTAGAGCCCCCAAAATTAATAATGTACAAACTGTTACTACAAAATCACATATTGGAAGGAAATACTTTTCTGATAGTAGTAATGTTGCTCAAGCTAAAGTAGTGCAGCACAACGGGTTTCTCTTACATACAATCTTTCTGACCCTGGGTTTGTAGTTCTGCCAAAAATGACTGGTTGGCTACAGTCTGCCTGTGATTGGCCTGTTTTCACACCTTGCAGGGACTGGTCCCTTTACTAGTCAAAAAAGTGGTGTGTAAAATCATGTAAAATCACCCAACAAGATTGAGTGACTTGCGGTCCACTGAGGGAATTGGTTGGTTTGTGGTCCTGCTAGGAGGGCAACACCTTGAAACTGACAAGGAGTTTGCTTATATAAGTGGCCAATCCCACGGTCTTTTTTTTTTTTTTTAAGTAAAGAGTTGAGAAGGGAACCTCAAGACCAAGAAGACCTTGGAGCAGAGTGGTTTAGGCCTGGGGTTCCTGCAAGAACCTTCAAAAGAGCTGTTGTATGGGTCAAAGACTGTAACACTGAAGGTCACAAGAGACCCAGAAAGGGGCCCAGCAGCAGACAGCTGGTGGCAAAGGGCCTGGAAGAGGGGCCCAGTGGCACAGCAGGTGGTGGCGCCATAAAGCTGCTGATAGGAAAGCAGCTAAGAGAGCTGAGCAGGCTGCTACGCTGGCCAGGAGTTGGGCCAATTCATTTCAGAGAAGCCAAATGCATGGAGGTGGAAGGCAGAGAGGCCATGCATGGCCAAGAGGCGGCATGCACAGCCAAGAAGGGCTTGTCTGCATGGCTGACAAGGGCCTACTAACACAGCCGAGAGGCCTGCTATCATGGCAGACAGGGGCTGAGAGAGTTGTCCCTGTTGAAAGCTGTTCTGATTGACGAACTGCATCTTGTCCTGAATTGTATCCTGTTACTTCCAAGTTGCGATCTATTCTGAGTTGTCTCCCAATAATCACTTAACTGTATGTACAGTTTGTGAGTTCTGTGAGACACTGCAACAAATTACTGAACCCAATGGGGGAAAGAAGAGTGCTGAAGGGAGAAGCAGTGGCTGGTGTCAGAGATGATGGGCTGGCACAACAGCTTGGAGAAGTTGGAAATCTGGGATATATTTAACCTCTGCCTCACAGGAACTAGCTTTATGCTTATTCTTATTAATGAGATTATTTAAGTAGTAAAAACTATTAAAATATCAGACAAAGCATCCAGATTGGAAAGAAGTAAAATATCTCTATTCACAGATAACATGATCTTAATATATAGAAAATCCTAAGAAATCCACTAAAAACTATTAGAGCTAATAAATGAGTTCAGCAAGGTTTCAGGATACAAGATCAACATACAAAAATCATTGTATTTCTATTCACGTGCAATGAATAGCCCGAAAATAAAATTAGGAAAATAATTCCATTTACAATAGCATCAGAAAGAATAAAATACTTAGCAGTAAATGTATCAAAAGAAGTACAAAGCTCATACTCTGAAAACTACACAAATAAAGAAGACCTAAATAAATGCAAGACATCCCATGTTCATGAAGCAGAAGACTTAATATCGTTGAGACAGCAATACTCCTCGAATTGACATACTGGTTCAAGACAACTGCTACTTAAATTCTATTAGAATCCCTGCTGGCTTCCTTGTAGAAACTGACAAGCAGATCCTAAAATCCACATGCAAACTCAAATTAAAAAAAACCTGGTTGCCATCAAGTCGACTCCAACTCCTAGCGACCCTCTGGGGCAGAGCAGAACTGCCCCATATGGTTTCCAAGGAATGCCTGGTGGATTTGAACTGCCGACCTTTTGGTTAGCAGCCGTACCTCCTAACCACTATGGCACCAGGGTTTCCACGGAAACTCAAGGGGTCCAGAATAGCCAAAACAAAGTTTTGAACATAGTTGGAGGACTCATGCTTCCCAATGTCAAAACTTAACTATATATCTACAGTAATCAAGACAGTGTGATACTGGCATTAAAGACAGACATATGGGTCAACAGGACATATACCCAAGAGAAATGAAGACATATTTTCATGCAAAAACTTGTACACGAATGTTCAAAATAGCATTTAGCCAAAAGGTGGAAACAATCCAAATGTCCATAAACCGGTGAATGGATAAACAATACAGGTATATCCATACAACTGAAGATTATTCAGCCATAAAATACCAACGCATACTATAATACACATGAACCTTGGGAAGATTATGCCAAGTGAAAGAAGCCACTTATTGTAAAAGTGACACAAAAGACCACTTATCATATAATTCCATTAATATGAAATGTCCAGAAAAGGCCAATTCATAAAGACAGAAAACAGATTAGTGGTTGCCAAGGGCTGGGGGCAGGGTAGAATGGGGAGTGACTACTTAATGAGTACACAGTTTTTCTTTGGGGTGATGAAAATGTTTTGGTATTAGATAGTGGTAATGGTTGTACAACTCTCAGAATATATGAAAAACCACTGAATTATACACTTTAAATGGGTCAATTTTATGGTATGTTAATTATATCTCAATAAAGTTATTACAAAAAACATTTTTGATGCTTCTCCCACTTTTCCAATGAAATAACTCATAAATTGACAGTTACAGCTATAAAAAAGACAGTTACCAACTATCCATGTGTTTGCACAGTATCTTTATAAGTACTTCAAGGTGAGAGGGCAATTATTTTTCTAGACAGTGAGGTAACTGTAGACATTGTTATGGACTGAATTGTGTCCCCCCAAAAATACGTGTCAACTTGGTTAGACCATGATTCCCAGTATTGTGTCGTTATCCTCCACTTTGTGATTTTCCTATGTGTTATAAATCATAATCTCTACCTGTGGTTAAAGATGATTAAGGTGGGATTGTAACATCTTTACTAAGGTCACATCCCTGATCCAATGTAAAGGGAGTTTCCCAGGGTGTGGCCTACACCACCTTTTCTCACTCAAGAGATAAAAAGGAAAGGGAGGTGAAGGGGGGAGGGGTTCTCATACCACTAAGAAAGCAGTGCCAGAAGCAGGGCATGTCCTCTGGGCTCCGAGACCCTGCACGGAGAAGCTCCTAGTTCCGGGGAAGATTGCTGAGAAGGCCGACAGAGAGAGAAAGCCTTCCCCTGGAGCTGATGCCCTGAATTTGGACTGCTAGCCTACTTTACTGTCAAGAAATAAACTTCTCTTTGTTAAAGCCATCCACTTGTGGTATTTCTGTTATAGCAAAGACAGATGTTATTAAAAAAATAAACTACCATCTGTTTATTTCCCTAACTTTGCATTTCTACATACTTTTAAGCAGGAAACATCTATATATAGACTAATAATAAAAGAAAAAAAAATGTTAATTTTATTTTCCTCCCATAAATTGTATTTTCACTTTCCTAATACTCCAATGGTCAAGAGCTTGGCTGTTAATCCACTTGGCAGTTCAAATCCACCCAGTGGCTCTGTGAGAGAGAAAGACCTGACGATTAAAAAATTTACTGCCTAGAAAATCCTCCGGGGCAGTTCTACTCTGTCACATGGGATTACCATGAGTCGAAATTGACTCAACAACACCTAACAATGACAATACTCCAACTAGTCTAGATAAAAGGCATATGGTTTATTTTTAAAGATCATTATCTGGGATCTTTCTTAGTCAGATAACTTCTTAATTATTTAAGTAGGTAGAATCTTAGGGACAGATTTCTATAGTTGGTATGAGAAGAAAAATTTTCCAGAAAAAAATCTGTCTGAAATCATGTCTATCCTTTCATACACTAAGGAAATCTTACCCGCTGAAACCCACTGCCATGGAGTCAATTTGGACTCATAGCGACCCTGCAGGACAGAGTATAGCTGCCCCATAGGCTTTCCGAGGCTGTACATCTTTATGGAAGCAGACTGCCACATCTTTATTCCGCGGAGTGGCTGGTGGGTTCGAACCGCCAACCTTTTGGTTAGCAGCGCGCTGCTTTAACCACTACGCTCAAAAATCTAGCCTATCAAAAGTCAGTTGGTCCAAGGAGCAAAAAGCACTGGCCTTAAGAACAAAATCAGGAATATACACTGACCAACGAATATTTCAGTAGTAATCTACAGGAGGATACTCCAGACATACTGACGTAACCAACCTTTATTTAATGTGGCCAGGCTACAGAGTGCTATATTCAGGTGGGACAGCGAATTTGGCAGCTCAGGCAAGGAAAGTGACTTCCATGAGATTCAACATGTCTCATGAGATTCAAAATCTGAATAATATGGCATTTCCTTAAACACCTGACTACATAAAACTGGTGTTTCTATTTTACGTGGAACTCTAGTTAGATACGTGAATGAGGGATAGAGAGCAAGTCAAAAAGCATGTGACTATCAGCAGAATAGTCACATGCCTTTTGACTTGCTCTCTATGCCTCATTCACGTATCTAACTAGAGAGTTCCACGTAAAATAGAAACATCACGTGACTATCACAGCATAATGGAAACCTGGTGGCGTAGTGCTTAAGAGCTACAGCTTTAACCAAAAAGGTCGGGAGTTTGAATCCACAAGGTGCTCCTTGGGAACCGTATGGGGCAGTTCTATTTTGTCCTGTAGGGTCACTATGAGTTGGAATCTACTCAACAACAGATGGGTTTTTATCAGCATAATACTTACTCAGCAGCCATTTAATTCTGCCTGAATTTTTAGGGGAACAAATATAACACAGAGAAGTAGTTGAGAGTTTTCTTTAGTCTGTTTCTGTAAGGTAGCACAAGCATGGATGGGGTTTATTCTGTCATTTACATTTGGAGAATCTGATAATCACGCTACCGAATGGAAAAATGCTTTTAAGGTAATGTTGAACCAAACTGATACTAAGCTTTATTGCAAAATGAATATATACAAGCAACAGTATAGCCTAGTAGTGTATTAAAATGTAAGTCCCAGATTAACAAAAGATATATGTCTCGTGAGGAGTTCCATCAATGTCATCTAGACCATATTTAACTTCAAACGGCAAGAAATTCATTAAAATGCAGCTCTGCTGGGTAAATACATACAAGAACTGGATAATAGTAACCAAGTGAATATGGTAAACAAAGGAAATAATTTACAGCAGTGGCTCAAATCTGGCTGACTGTCACAAATTCCCTGGCCCCAAACCTTAGAGACTTTGATTCACCAGATCCCTAGAGAGAGGACCAAGAATAGCATCCTTGCAGGATTCATGCCTCCAGCAGTAAGCCACCAAAAGATCAACCTTTCTACAGCACATGTCCAATCATATCACCCTACAATCAAAAGCCTACAATGGCTTCCCAGGACATACTACCAAACAAGTCCAAAACTATTTGAATAATATTCAACATGTCTGCAGAATATTCAAACTCTGTTTTGGAAGAAGTACAACCAGAATGCTCCTTAGAAGCAAGGATGGTGAGACTGAGTCTTACATACTTGGGACATGTTGTCAGGAGGGATCAGTTCCTAGAGAAGGCCATCATAGTTGACAAAGTACAGGGTCAGCAGAAAAGAGGAAGACCCTCAACGAGGTCGATTGACACAGTGGCTACAACAATGAGCTCGAGCATAACAATGATTCTAAGAATGGTGCAGGACCAGGCAGTGTTTCGTGCTGTTGTGCACTGGGTCGCTCTGAGTAGGAACCGACTCAACGGCACGTAACAACAACAGAGAACTTTTAAAATAATCACTCATTTCAGGTCTGATCTATTATTTCTCTATGTAAACCCTGTGGTCTAGCAACACAGGTTATGAACAAGGACTATACAAGCAAACCGTCTGGGTTCGATCCTGACTCTACCACCTACTAATTATATGATTTTGGGAAAATTCCTTAATTCTTCTGTATTTCAATATCCTCATCTGTAAAATGCAGAGTGCTAATAATATTAGTATAAGGCATTTTGCCTAGAAATGACATGGCTTATGTCAATAGGGGTGGGGCAACCAAAAGCCATGCAAATTTGTAACCAGAAGATAACATGGACTACCCAGGCAGGCAGCCCACATAGCTGGAGGTTACCACAGTATATATTGAAAAATACACAAAAACCAGTGTGGAAACGCTGTGGTAATGCAGACGGAAGTGACCTCATCCAGTAGCCTGTATTAAGGTGGGCACAGGAGGCAATGCAACTGTCCCTGGCTGAGAGCTGCATTAGGCTGAAGATGTACTCTTCCGGGAAGGAGCCCGGGGAGCAGATGCTCATTTTAATTAAGATTCAAATATGAGAGAATCCTGTAGTGTGAGAACTCATGATCATATACATATATTTTTCCCTACCTGTGTCGTGAGGAAAGGGGCTAGAAGCAAAATCATCTAAGTAGCAGTAAGTATACCTATGTCCTGATCTTGGTTTTTAAACAAGAATCCTCACTAAAATGAACAATGGATGATTTTGGGTCTGAAATAGGGAAAGCAGAAAGTGAGCCTGGAGTATCTGGTTGTGCCAGAAAGAAAATATTCAAAGACTAATGAGGATATATCAAAAGGATACAGGAACTAGCCTGAAAAGGGCTCTCAGTGGTCAAATGTGTGCCCACATGAGCATAAAAAAAAGGCTAATGATGATAATGAATTATAACACAAGGAATTAAAAACACAATTAAAAAGGAATTCTATGACTCCACAGTGATAATGATTAAGGCAGCGTGGGGAGGAATAGGGAAAGCTTTTTTTTACAGGAGAAGGCCAGGAATAACAGAATAAGAAAATCACCATTTTGCCACCACCAAGTCAGGCACAGATCACCAAAAGACACTAAAGCACAAGGTGAAAAGTTACTGGGAAACAGTATACGCATTGAATCTCAAAGATCACCCTACAGATCACTTCTTCCTTACAAAGGAAAAAGTGGTCAAACTTAGTAGTATTGGGACCAACTGATATTATATGTCTCCTGATGAAATTTAACAGGACGTACACAACGTCACCTATGTAGTAATCTTGCCAAAAATTTTTTTAATCTGAATCTAATTACAAGGAAACAGTTCAACAATCAGGATTAGAGTATATTCTACAATCCAACTGGCTTAGACTTTTCAAAAGTGTCAATGTCCTGAAGTGATAACAATAAGAAAAAGGAGGAAGAGGAAGAGGACGCAGTGGAGGTGGCAGGCAACTACTCTAGGTTTAAGGAGAAAAAAAGACATGACAACAAAAAAGTAGGTGAACCTTGGTTATTCTAGGTTTGAAAAAGAAAACAATACCTATAAAGAAAATTTTAGGTACAATAACTGGGGAAACATAAATATGGACTGTGTTTAGAGAATACTGTTTAAACAGTGTTAAATTTCTTGGCATGATAATGGTATTGTGATCATACAGGAGAGTGTCCTTGCTTTCATAAGACACATGCTGAAATACTTAGGAGTGAGATCTGTCACATTCCAACGATGCTGTGTGCACACATGTAGAGAGAGGGAGGGACGGAGAGGGGGGAGGAGGCAAGATAAAGCAAATACGGCAAAATGCTAGTGTTAAACTATTTAACCTTATAGCAGGTCTAAAATTTTTCAAATTAAGAAGAAAATGTAACTTAGAAGCAAACAAAGCTCGTATTCATTTCTCCGTAAAAATCTAAGTACATTTTATACATACATCATTATATATGCCATAGCCAAGTCAGCTAAGGCCTAAAGATGAATTTACAGATCTTGTATTGATACTCTTGTCCCATGAAATTATGTTTATGAAGCAAGTATTAAGTGGTATCAGACTCAAAAAGGAGCTGTTAATACATCCACAGAATGGTAAGTTATGTTTCTACTTTTTTAATTCATAGGTTAATTGCTGGTGGATTTCTTCCCAAGCCGCACCTCATAAGGAATGCATGCCCAGGCTTTATCTGTACAGGAAGGCAGTCATTAGATGGGTACTTTAAGGTGCACAGCCTTAATGTAAAGGTAATTAAGCAACACATGCTAGCCCTGTTGTTACATCAGAAATAGAAACTGAGTAGGTTTCAGTGAGCCAAAAAGAAAAAATAGCAGCTTTAAGAATAAAATGCTTCCAAATGGGGTTTCAAAGAAAATGTAAGCACTTTCATGTCACTGTTAAGTATGCAGAGAAATAGGATGCAGGCATTTTAAGGTAGGATACTACCCTGTCATCAATAATATCAAAAAGAGGCAGGTTTCTCTACTGCAACCCTTTCAAAAACAATTCTGCTCTTAAGAAATGTTAGGATCTTAAGTGAAAAATATTTTTCTTCCTTTTAGTTATTATTTTGTTTCACTATATATTAGTAACCATTTTCTAATAATAAGTAAATATGTTTATTTGAATTAATTTATAATGCCAATATCCAATTTTTTAAAAATTCTAGGAAGAAAAGCAGGGCAATAAAAAAGCAATAATCGCTTACACTTACTGACCTCTCATTACAGGTCAGGCACTACCTGAGATGCTCCACAGGCACTCTTCTATTTAATCCTCACAACAACCGCCTGAGGTAACATTATCACCCCTTATTACAGACAAGAAAGTTGAAGCTTGGAGAGTTCCAGAACTAGTCCAAAGTCAAACAGCTGATATTTGTGGAATATTTGTTGGCGTTTCCAACCTTCTGTTCTACTCCAGAGCCAACGCGCTCAATCACTACAACACTTACTGCCTCGTTAGCAGTGATGCATTTTCCAAAAGGCACTGGAACCAGTTCTGCCCCAGATGGCACTATTTCTTTTTAATCTTAAACATCCATTCTTCATAGACCTTTTATTTTCATTAAACTTTTTGAGATAATTAGGTTCACATCCAGTTATAAAAAAAAAAATAACACAGTGAGATCCCATGTCTCTACCCAGTTTCCCCAATGGTATCATTTTGCAAAACCACAGTACATTATCACAACCAAAATATTGAACATGGATACTGTCAAGATACAGAGTTTTTCCATCATGCTGCCTTTTTTATTGCCACACCCACTTCCCTCCTGGACACTGCCCTACCCCCAGTCCTTAACCCCTGGCAACCACTAATCTGATCTCCAATTCTGTAGTTTTGTCATTTCAAGATTGTTGTATAAATGGAGTAATATAGTATGTTAATATTTTGGGATAGGCTTTTTTTACTCAACATAATTTTATGGAGATTCATTCAATTGTTACATGTATCAATAGTTTGTTCCTTTTTATTCCTGAGTATATTGTACTGAACTACATATTTAACATCATTGGGTAGTCTGATTTTCTCAATTTAACTTACCTTTCTTATGAGTGGTTAAAGTTCTAACTATAGTTTACACTCTTTAAAAAAAAAAAAAAAACTCAAGCCTTATGGCATAGTTAAAATAAAAAGTAATTTACTTGATGTCTTTCAACTATGGTGTTGGTGAAGAATATTGAATATACCATGGACTGCCAGAATAACAAGCAAATCTGTTCTGGAAGAAGTACAGCCAAATGCTCATTAGAACTGAGGATGGTGAGACTTTATCTCACATAATTAAGACATGTTAGTCAGGAGTGACCAGGCCCTGTAGAAGGACATCATGCTTGGTAAAGTAGAGGGTCAGTGAAAAGAGGAAGAACTCTCAATGAGATGGACTGACACAGTGGCTGCAACAATGGGCTCAAGCCTAACAAGACTGTAAGGATGGTGCAGGACCGGGCAGTATTTTGTTCTGTTGTACACAGGGTTGCTATGAGTCAGAACTGACTCGAGAGCACCTAACAACATTAATTTTTAACTCCTCTAACCAGCTCACAGGAAAAGTAAATCTCCTTAGAGGGTCTTTAAGGAAAGAGAATAATAATCACAGGAGACAGCTACCCCAGAATACATCTTTAAAGGGAACATAACAACAAGGCTGGAAATGTAATCCACGTCCCTGTTCTCAACTTCAGTGATATTTCAAGCTAACAAAGAAGTGTTAATATGAGGCAGTCTGTTCTCAGATACCCACATACAGTTTTTATTAATCTCCTACCAAGTGGTATTACATGTCCTCATTTATGAACACACAGGCACGCATGTGCGCGTGTTCCCCAGATTACAGAAGCCTAAAAATATTACTTAATGATTTCACAAGAACTTGGCTGATGATAAATAAAATGGACATCTTCTTTTCTATGCTTTGTAACCATCAGTTAACCATTTCTTTTTCTCAAGAGAAAAAATTTAAGCTAATTCCTACTCATTCTTTAGGTTTTAGACTAAGTATCACATCACCTAGAAAGTTTCCCCTGACCACTACTCCCCACCTCAGACTAGATGAGGTTTAGGTGCCCCTCTGACAGGTTCCACAGAACCTTACAGTAGCAGTTACCATGGAGTAACTGCTTACTTACCTGTCTCTCCTTCTAGACTCTACGTGTTCTGAAAGCATGGTTGTGTCACTACAGTACAGTTTAACATATATTAGGTGTTCGATATATAAATATTTGCTGAACAAATGACTATGCATGAAACATATACCGTAACATCGACTGGAAGATCCAGAAACCAGTTCTTCCATGACATTGTGTTCAGTGTCAAAGCAGAATTATCCTTATGTGCTTTTCAATGGCACCCATTTTAATGCAGGCTACTATTACATATTTTTATTCAAATAACACACAGCTTCTGCGTTTGTTTGCAAATAACACACAACTTCTGCGTTTGTTTGCCAGCCATGCCCTCCCCGTGAAGCACCCTCACAAATGCCAATCCTCTTCCACATGTTGCTGCAAAAAAAATTAGCACAGTGCTCTTACGAAAATACCTCGGAGCGGGGGGTGGGGTGGCTGCCAAACCATCACAGAAGGCGCATGTTACTTGCATAAAAATACGAACCAAAAAATCAAACCCGTTCCCGTCGGGTCGATTCTGACGCATAGTGACCCTATATGACAGAGTAGAACTACCCCATAGAGTTTCCAGGGAGCGCCTGGTGGATTCGAACTGCCAGCCTTTTGATTAGCAGCCATAGCACTTAACCACTATGCCACCAGGGTTTCCTAAAAATACAACCAACCAAAGCCATTGCCATCGAGTCGGTTCCAACGCATAGCGACCCTACAGGACAGAGTAGAACTGCCCCATAGGGTTTCCAAGGAGTGCCTGGTGGATTTGAACTGCCGACCTTTTGGTTAGCAGCTGTAGCACTTAACCACTACTCCACCAGGTCACTTTTTAATTAGATACCTTGTTTATAGATACGCTTTTAAAAACAACTGCCGCCATTAAAAGACAGTATATCATCACTCTACCTAAATCCTCTAGAACTAAATTTTTTTTATTCTAAAATCCACACACCATATAAATTAGCACTTTTACAATTTTAGAGATCTGAAGTATTTCAGTCGTACTGCTAAAAAAAAATTCAGCTAACCTATACCTGAGTAACTTTAAAATAGTTACAGTTCAGTATTTATTTATTGTTATGGATTGAACTGTACCCCCCAAAAATATTTACCAATTTGGCTAGACCATGATTCCCAGTATTGTGTGATTGTCCTCCATTTTACGTGTTATTGATCCTGACCTCTACACGTTGAAGTAGATCTTAGTGTGTCTTGGGTTTCAGCCTTGCAGGAGGGCATGACTCAAGCCCCACCCTTACTAAACTTCCACCCTTCCCCAGGGTGTAGCCTGCATCTAAGATACGTGTTTGTATCCTGCTGAGGCTCTCTCTGTATCTGGGCCCTGCATCTAGTTTGTGATCAATTGATCACCCTAGAAGCCTACTGTCTGATCTGACGATTCTGGGATTCGGAGCCTCCACAGCCCCTTGGGCTGGCAGCCTATCACGTGCCCTGATTCACCAGCTTCTGCAGCCTTGTGAGCCAGCAGTCTGTGGTCTGAACTGCTGGTCTGGGTTCATCAGCTCCTGTAGCCACATGGGCGAAAGAAGCATACACTTGACCCATGAATTTGGGACTTGCCAGCCTCCACAACCAGGTGGGCCATTTCCTTTACATGGTTCTTGAGTTCTGTGAGACGCTGCAGCAAAGCAGGGAACCCAAAGGTGGGAGAGAGTAGTTGATGTTAGCGATGATGGAGTGATACAGCATTTTGGAAAAGCTGGACATTTGGGACATCTTTAACTCCACCTCATAGGAACAAGCTTTGTGTTGATCCTTATAAATGAAATTATTCATTAGTTGGTGTCAGAAGTAGGATTCTTTGCAATGGCTCCAGGCTCATGAAAGCTTGGGACTTTGAAGAGAAAGAACTCAGGGGCTTGGGGAGTGAAACTTTTGATTCTTCGATGGTTACTTTAGTTGCTGTAATGGCTAAAAGCAAACATTATGCTGCACTTGGAGTGGCCTGGGGCAAAAGCCAGGCCAGATAAGCAGGATGACTGATAGGGGGTCAGGGTCTTCTGGTTCTACCCAGCCAGAGGCCCAGGGCCATATGCATATGAATGGGAAGATAGGTAAGGGATGGAGAAGAGAAGATGCAACTGCAGTGTTTTGAAAAGGGTCATGTGTTTAGGATTATGTGTTCATTGGAATATACAATGGATACTGAATGTTTCTCTTATCCAGTGTTGTAAAGCAGACCTAAATGTATGGTAGAAATGAATATTGGGTATTACGGATTACAGAAAGCATGTAACTCCAGCGTCAGCCAATACTTGATTGGATATGATAAAAGCGGGGCTAGGATTTGCCCAGGAGAAACACAGGCTTTTTGTTCCAAGCCAGTAGCCCTATGTATGGAGTGGGGGCTTCGGTTGAAAATCTGACCCCCACCCAGGTTTGCATTTGAAAAGACATGCAGAACCACCCAGAACTGCTGAGAGAACAGATTTATATTTTAAGGAAGGACCACTGAAAAAAAAGTGACTGTTTTGCTTTTTGAATTTTGAGCAAGTGGTTTGCTGTTGGATGCATCGAGGCAGAAAAAGCCAGTGTCTCTCAGAAGAGCCCCCTTCCAGGACTCGAAGTTAACGGGAGCTAGCAAGTAGACAGCCTGGTTTGCTTGCTTGTGGTAACCACATGGGTCCGCTCAATGAGTGGAAGTGGGGGAAGTGCAGCAACGAAGCGACAGGTTGAGTTTGAACACGTTCCATTGACCGCCATTGACCCAGCCCACAGGGACTAGGGATGAGAAAGAGAGGAAGGGCTGGCTGGTCAGAAGTAAAATGAATTGTTGGACTCCTGAAGTTTATGGGTGGAACCCACTGACCTAGCCCAAGGGGGCTAGGGATGAGAATGTGAAGGTGCTGTTTGAAGTGCCAGGAGGTTTGTGGGAACTCTCAAGTCTAAGACTACTACCCATTGTGACCTAGCTTGGATGGCTAGGGATGAGCTGACCAGAACTTGACCTAATGAAGGGAAAGATGTTTGACACCGTAAGCTGGTATAGACTGCTGCAATTTGATGGCTTGCTCTGGACTGGACTTTGCTTATGAATGAAGATCCTGAAAGTTCTAACCGGAATAGAAGATTCTTCAACATCAAGACCATGCTTGTCTCCTCCACTACTGGTTTGATACAGACGGCCAATTTAAACGCTGGCTATCTAAAACGGGGGCAGATAAAAACATAAAGTGGCTGGCTTACATGCTTTCACAGGTGTGCTTAAGACTCAAAACGAGGGGGATAAGGGGCAATCTGATGGGTCTGGAGAAGAGAGGGTGGGAGGGATGTTGACAGGATTATATGATTCAGTTGTGAGTGTTGATTGTCAACAGGGTTAATTGTGATTGTAAAAACTGTAACTGCAGAAGCTCCAAGTGTGAAAGATGAACTAAGGGGAAGGTACTGCCGGACTTAAGTACAGTGGCCAAACCTAAAGTCCTTTAAAGGTTTTGCTATGCTGATACCTTGTGAGGCTCAGAGCAAGGGAACAACCTTCTCTGAATTAAATTGTATCAGGCACCAGAAAGGGTGAAGCCAAGACAAACTTTTGGAGAACCTGACCAGATCAGGTGGAAACCTGCCCAAGACCTGAACCACTAGTACTTTAGTAACCACACCCTGAGGACTCTTTGCCCTTCTGCAGGACTAATTGTTAATGGCTGTTTTGGACTGGTAAAATGATTGGGAGGGCGAAGTTATCCTCCAAGTATGACAGAACCATGGCTAGAAAAGCCAGAGGGTGGCCTCTGGTGCCATACATCACTTTTGTGTAGCCTTTCTAGCCATGGTCTTTGCAGTGTGATTCATTACTTTTGTGTGTGGCCTTTCTAGCCATGGTCTTGTAACTCCCACCCAGGTGACGGTATGACAGGACAATGTGGCCTACCAAGGGCACTGGTCAGTTTTGCCGTCAAAGAGAGCCAATTCCAGAGCAGAGGAGAGGAGGCCACCACCACAGTGGAAGAAGAGACCAGCAGGAGAGACCTAGCATCATTAGACGGCATGGTGGGCTTCCCAGCCCATGGAGAGAGAAAGCTGAGTGCCTTTGGGCACGAACTGAGGGCCAGGAAGAGGCATGCCTGCAAGCACAGCTGGAGAGAGGCTGTCCTGATGGAAGAACTGTATCCTGAATGCTCCTGAGCCTGAACTGTAACTGTTACTGCCCTAATAAACCCCATAATTGTCAATATTGTCTGTGAGTTCTGTGTGGCCACTGCAATGAATTAGCAAACTCAGCACAGAAGCAGAGAGTACTGTGCGAGGGATGGTTGGTGTCAGAATTGATAAAGATGGCAAAGAGAGAGGGCTTGTCTGGCCTCCGCCTCTTGGGAGTCAACCTTGTGCTGTTGATCTTGGTTCTCCTTCCCCCTCTTCATGGGGTTGGAGGAGGTCAGACACCGTCCCCATGCCATTTTTACAGTCTTGTAACTCCCACCCAGCTGATCAGGCAGGACTATGCAGGTATGGTAACTGTGGCCACCAAAGGGATTGGTCAGGTGTTGCCACCCTGCTGGGTTTGAAATGAACCACCCCAGAGCTGGGAAAACAGTCATTCTGCTAAAAAAAAAAGTTCAGCTAACCTGTACCCATGAGTAACTTTAAAATAATTCAGTTCAATATCTATTTATAATAAACAGTGCTAAACATGATATGCCCAATTCACCATTGCTACTACCCTCGCACCATCCTTGCTTGGACTTCTGTAATGGCCTAATGAGTCTCCCCACTTTCTTTCAGAGCAGCCTGAGCGATGTTAAAACACAAATTAGATCATGTAACCTCTGTGTTTAAAAATTCCACTGTGCTTGGAATAAAATCCTTTTCACGATTCATTAGATGGGACTAAATCTGGTCCATGCTTACCTCTCAGATACATCCTCAGACAAGGTTGTCCAACTTGGTACAGCCACGCTGATGTTTCTGTTCCTAGCTTATGACAAGTCTCTTCTTGCCTAGGAATTTTGTACTTGCTGGTTCCTTGGACTGACTGGCTTTGCTGTCAGATCTTTGCATACCTACCTTGGTTTTTGTTTTATTAATTCTGGTTTCAGCCACACTATTATCTCCTCAGAGATCTTCTCTAAAGATTGTCCTTCTTCTGCATACTCAGTTTTCTCTATCAAATCATGCTGGTATTTTCTCCATGGCAGTTAACACTATCCGATGTTACTCATGTTTGCTTTATGTCTATTACCTTGTCCCCTCTTCGCACACTCCTACCTCTGCTACGCCAAAAAGCATGCTCCATGCAAATAGATGTTCTTGTCTAGTTTACCCAGGACCTAACGCAGAAGAGGTTGAAAGAAGGAACTGATATTCAAACCCCAGGGAAGTCAGCTCCCAGCACCCTTACCCTGTTTTGAATCATTTTGTCTCATTGTGCCTTGTACTTGACAGTGATCCCTGACCTTGCTTTGTCTTCTGCCAATAGTTTTATATTTGGTAGTTCTCCTCTGACATTTGGTTCCCCTCTTCAATTACAACCTACACTCATCTCTTGTGCTATATCTCTTCTATTTCCATAACGGATCACAAGCAACACAGGATTGTGAATCTTGAGAGAAGGACAACAAATGAGGACCTTACAATCACCTCACCTTTCTGCCTAAAGAAACTTTCTGGAACACTGCACAGGGAGGGGGAACCCTCTGCATGGTGGTCTTCCTGAGTTGAAGAGACAAAATCTAGAGTTCGGGGAGGCTGAGGCAGTTGAAACTCACGGGGCAGAATACCAGGGAGAAGGGAGCAGTAAAAAGGAATAAACTACAAATATAGAAAATAAGCCTCAAAAAAAGAAAAAGTAAAAGAAGCCAGCAAACACAAGGTCAAGAAGGGGAGAGTGCTGACATGTCACAGGGTTGGCAACCAATGTCACAAAACAATACACGTATTAATTATTTAATGAGAAACTAATTTGCTCTGTAAAACTTCATCTAAAGCACAAAACAAACAAAAAAAACAGTCCACACTGTATGTTTTCATTCATATGAAATCCTAGAACAGATAAAATTAATCTACTGAGACAGAAAGATTAGTGGGTGCCTGGAGTAGGGTGTGTGAGAGAGTGGAGACTGACTACAAAGGGGCCCAAGTCTATGTGTATCTTGACTGGGGTGATATGGGAGCATATATATTTGCCAAAACTTATCAAACTAGTATATTTTACCTAAATTATGCCTGCACAGTGCTGGCTTTTAAAAAGAAAGCGCTCACCTCAGGAATCACTTAACTTCATTGAGCCTCATCTTCTGTTAAATGTTTCTTCACAACGTGTCAAATGAGATGTATAGTAAAGTATACTAAAAAGTTCTAAGTGATAGAAAAACCTACAGCATTTTTCTTATTTAAAGCATTATACAGCCAATTTATGCCTATGGGATTAATCTAGAGAATAGTTCATTACATAACAAAATCTAAAAATAATCTTCAAACTTCATGTAATTATTTATTTTATGTCTTCCCCAAACAAATGTTCTTCAATTAATGCTTTAAAGAATTAAATGAAGAGATTTATATACGCATTTTACACAAATAATGCACACCATCTACCTTTGTTTGCCAACTGCTCCCACCCACTGCAAGGTATTTTTGTAACTATACTACGCTAACTTTTTTTTTTTGAACAGCAAAATGTAAAAAAAATTGGCATAATGGAGTTTATGAAAGTATCTCATGGGGGAGGGAGCAGTTGGCAAACCAATGTAAAAGATACATGTTATCTGCATTAAAATACACAAACATCACCTTCCACATGCCTGGTCCACTTAAGTGGAGTTGCCAACAAGTTATGGAAGACATGTAAGCAGAAAAAGAAATAATAACCATCAAGACATAAAACATGGGCTTCATAAAAAATCCACTAAAGTAGATGATTATATCCAACAAATAAAGATTTAAGCATGGGGCATATGTATTTTCCAAATGTCCTAACCATAGTGACCTGGACAAGATTTATTTTTATGATAGTCTATATATGGCAGCTCAGGCTTGTCCACCACCACTCGACATAATTGCTGCTACCTTATGCCAAGAATGTAAAATGACAGCTATGGTCTTTCATTTGCTAACCAGTATGACATTCCTAGTATATTTTAACCAGTCACATATGGTGACTTCAAAGTATGTGTTTTACAGCTTTCCAGATTTGAAAGTTTTCCAGGCATATTTGATCCTGAGCCAAAGACTGTGCTTCAAATCTCAAAATCTAAAACAAGTTACATTAAATACACAAAAATATGCTTTATCATATAAAAATAAAAAAAAAAAATAAGCACCAATAAAAGCTCCAAACAACACTCAAAAAATTGCCTGTAAGGAAGTTTGTCAGCAAATTTCTCTTCCGCTGAGTGTATGAAAAATGTGCCTGGCAGTACTAGCATTACCAGCAGCAAAATAAACTGAACCACCAAAGGTTATGACACAATATAGCTGCCCTCTCACTTGCCTCTCCCACCCGGTCAGATTTAATTTCCCATGCACTCTGTGTGAGAAAGAGAAAAAGGAAGGTCATGCTGTTCCCTTGGTAACTACCCATTCCCAGGATTTTAGAAACTACACAATTTGAAGTTTAATAATAGCAGGGAAAGTTTCATAAGATTTATAAGATAGCTGTGGCAGAAACTCAAAAAACAAAGTATGAATAATTTTCCCTCAGCCTACCAAGTATCCAGACGTTGGTCACCCATTTCCCTTCAGATCAGTGTTTGCTGGTAAGCAATGCCCAGGTTTACATGCTGCAGTGGTGGAACTAAGAGACCAAACTTTTCTAAAGCCATAGCTTCATGGGAGACACTGGCCAGTGCCCAGAAAGCTACAGTCATCAGAAAAAGTGAAAAGCCATAGATGTGGGAGGTACCTTGCTAGCCAAGTAGCAGGAAAATATTCTTACTTGAAAGGAGTTTCAATGTATGAACCTGGTATACTAGAGTAGAATGGATGATAGCTACATTATTTAGACCTAAATTCTAATTGTAGATTGTCTTAGGCTGGGTTCTCTAGAGCAAAACCAGTGAAGTGTATATATATAAATGTATATATACAGAGAGATTTATTTCAAGGAAATGGCTCATGTAGTTGTAGAGGCTGGCAAGCCCCAAAGCTGTATGTCATGCGTCAGGCTGCTGGCTTGTGTTCCAAGAACTGGAGGTCAGAAGATGATGAGTCAGATGCAGGATTGAGAGAGGGCAAGATTTGAGAGAGCATCCATATATACTGGATGCAGGCCACATCCCCAAGGAAACTCCCCTTTCAATTCATTGGCTGCTCACAACAGATCACATCACAGACAGTAATTACATCTTAACTGCTGAACCACTGAACATCACTGCCTAGCCAAGTTGACACATAACCATAATCATCACAAAGATCAAAAAAATTAAACAAATCATACTATTATTTTCAATACTAATGCAACCTAACAAAAGAAAGACTACGAAAAAGTTTTCCTGCATTTTCATGCTTTCTCTAGAAATATTCTTCTAATCTTTCTAGTTTACATGGAAACTAATAGTATGGTGTAAACACTGCTAAAGAGAAAACCCAGAGAGAAAGGGAAGGCTTATTACAAAGACGTGGTTCAATGTATATTAACACAATTGATAAAATATCAAAATATCCAAAGAATTTCTGAACCTGTGCACATGATCATTTAAAATAAAAAGGAACTTTTCGGTTTATTTCAGAACTGCTTTAGAAAAATCAAGAAAATGCTGAGATCACTCTTACTACAGCATGATTGTTCTACAGCAAAATGGAAAAAAAATAATATAAAGTAGGTATTATACAAGAAGTTGTTGTTGTTAGGTGTCGTTGAGTTGGTTCCGAATCACAGTGACCCTAGGCACAATGCAATGAAACACTGTCCAGTCCTGCGCCATCCCCATGATAGTTGCTATGCTTGAACCCATTGTTGCAGCCACTCTGTCAATCCACCTCACTGAGGGTTCCTCTTTTTTGCTGACCCTCTACTTTATGAAGCATGATGTTCTTCTCCAGGGACTGGTCCCTCCTCATAACACGCCCAAAGTATGTGAGACAAAGTCTTGCCATCATCCTTGCTTCTAAGGGGCATCCTGGCTGTACTTCCTCCCAGACAGATTTGTTCATTCTTTTGGCAGTTCATGGCATCTCCAATATTCTTCTCCAATACCACAACTCAAAGGCGTCAATTCTTCTTCAGTCTTCCTCATTCATTGTCCAGCTTTCCCATGCATATGAGGCCACTGAAAACACCATGGCTTGGGTCAGGCACACCTTAGTCCTCAAAGTGACATCTTCGCTTGTTAACACTTTAAAGAGGTCTTTTGCAGCAGACTCGCCCAATGCAACCTGCCATTTGATTTGACTGCTGCCTTTCATGGGTGTTGACTGTGGATCCAAGTAAAATGAAATCCTTGACAACTTCAATTTTTTCTCCATTTATCATGATGTTGTTTATTGGTCTAGTTGTGAGGATTTTGTTTTTGCTGTTGTTGAGGTATAATCCATACTGAAGGCTGTATTCTTTGATGTTCATCAGTAAGTGCTTGAAGTCCTTTTCACTTTCAGCAAGCAACGTTGTCTCATCTGTGTATCGCAGGTTGTCACTGAGTCTTGCTCCAATCCTTATGTCACATTCTTCTTCGTATAGTCCAGCTTCTCAGGTTATTTGCTCAGCATGCAGACTGAATAAGTAAGGTGAAAGAATACAACCCTGACGCACACCTTTCCTGACTTTAAACCACGCAGTATATCCCCTTGTTCTGCTGGAACAACTGCCTCTTGGTCTAAGTACAGGTTCCTCACAAGCGTGATGAAGTGTTCTGGAATTCCCATTCTTTGCCATGTTATCTGTAATTTGTTAGGATTCACACAGTTGAATGTCTTTGCATAGTCAATAAAACACAGGTAAACATCTTTCTGGTATTCTCTGCTTTCAGCCAGGAACCATTTGATATCAGCAATGATATCCCTTGTTTCATGTCCTCTTCTGAATCCAGCTTGAATTTCTGGCAGTTCCCTGTCTATGTACTGCTGCAGCCGCTTTTGAATGATCTTCAGCAAAATTTTACTTGCATGTGATATTAATGATACTGTTTGATAATTTCCGCAGTTGACTGGATCACCTTTCTTCAGAATAGGCATAAATATGGATCTCTTCCAGTTAGTTGGCCAGATAGTTATCTTCCAAATTTCTTGGCATCGACAAGCGAGCTCTTCCAGAGCTAAATCCATTTGTTGAAACATCTCAACTGATACTTCACCAATTCCTGGAGTCTTGTTTTTCACCAGTGCCTTCAGTGCAGCTTGGACCTCTTCCTTCAGTACCATCGGTTCCTGATTATAGGATATGCTACCTCCTGAAATGGTTGAATGTTGACCAATTCTTTTTGGTATAGTAACTGTGTATTCCTTCTATTTTCTTTTGATGTTTCCTGCCTTGTTTAATATTTTCCCTGTAAAATCCTTCAATATTGCAACCTGAGACTTGAATTTTTTCTTCAGTTCTTTCAGCTTGAGAAATTCCGGGTGGATTCTTCCATTTTGGTTTTCTAGCTCCAAGTCTTTGCACATGTCATGAAAATAGTCTGTCTTCTCAAGCTGCACTTTGAAATTTTCTCTTCAGCTCCTCTTCCTTTTGCTTTAGCTACTCAACACTCAAGAGCAAGTTTCAGAGTCTCTTCTGACATCCATTTTGGTCTTTTCTTTCTTTCCTGTCTTTTTAATGACCTCTTGCTTTTTTCATGTATGATGTTCTTGGTGTCATCCTACAACTTGTCCGGTCTTCAGTCATTAGTGTTCAATGTGTCAAATCTATTCTTAAGATGGTCTCTAAATTCAGGTGGGATATACTCAAGGTCCTACTTTAGCTCTCATGGACCTGTTCTAATTTTCTTCAGCTTCAACTTGATCTTGCATACAAGCAGTTGATGGTCTGTTCCACAGTCAGCCCCCGGCTTTGTTCTGACTGATGATATTGAGCTTTTCCATCATCTCTTTCCACAGATGTAGTCGATTTGATTCCTGTGTATTCTATCTGGTAAGGTCCGCGTGCATAGCCACCGTTTATGTTGTTGACAAAAGGTATCTGCAGTGAAGAAGTTGTCGGTCTTGCAAAATTCTATGATCACATCTCCAGCATCGTTCCTATCACCAAGGTCATGTTTTTCAACTACCAATCCTTCTTCTTTGCTTCCAACTTTTGCATTCCAATCACCAGTAATTATCAATGCACTCTGACTGTATGTTAGATCAGTTTCAGACTGCAGAAGTTGGTAAAAATCTTCAGTTTCTTCATCTTTGGCCTTAGTGGTTGGTGCATAAATTCGAATAGTCGTATTAACTGGTCTTCCTTGTAGGCGTATGGATATTATCACATCACTGACAATGCTGTACTTCAGGGTAGATCTTGTAATTAATTTTTTTTTAATTTTGATTGTGCTTTAAGTGAAAATTTACAAGTCAGTCTCCCATACAAAAATTTATACACACCTTGCTCTATACTCCCAATTGCTCTCCCCCTAACGAGACAGCCCACTCCTTGCCTCCACTCTCTCTCCTCGTGTCCATTCCGCCAGCTTCTGACCCCCTCCGCTCTCCCATCTCCCCTCCGGACAGGAGATGCCAACACAATCTCAAGTGTGTACTTGACCCAAGCAGCTCATTCTTCACCAGCATCTTTTTCTATCTCATTGCCCAGTCCACTCCCTGTCTGAAGAGCCAGCCCCAGGAATGGTTCCCGTCTTGGGCCAACAGAAGGTCTGGAGGCCATGATCACCGGGGCCCCCCCAGTCTCAGTCAAACCATCAAGTCTGGTCTTTCTGCAAGAATTTGGGGTCTGCATCCCACTGCTCTTCTGCGCCCTCAAGGGTTCTCTATTGTGTTCCCTGTCAGAGAAGTCATCGGTTGTAGCCGGATACCATCTAGTTCTTCTGGTCTCAGAATGACGCAGTCTCTGGTTTACATGGCCCTTTCTGCCTCTTCGGGCAATGTTCTTTTGACGATGAATGCAACAACATCCCTCTTCAAGTTGTCATTCCCAGCATAGTAGATCATATGATTGTTCAATTCAAAATGGCCAACACGAGTCCATTTCAGCTCACTAATGCCTAGGATATCGATGTTTATGTGTTCCATTTTATTTTTGACGATTTCTAACATTCCTAGATTCATACTTCATACATTCCACGTTCTGATTGCTAATTGATGTTTGCAACTGTCTCTCCTCATTTTGAGTCATTCCATACCAGCAAATGAAGGTCCCGAAAGCTTGACACTATTCACATCCTTAAGGCAGACTCTACTTCAGGAGACAGCTCTTCCTGAGTCATCTTTTAAGTGCCTTCCAACCTGAGGGGGTCATCTTTTGGCACTATATCAATGTTCTGCTGCTATTCATAGAGTTTTCACTGGCTAATTTTTTTTTTTTTTCGAGAAATATACTGCCGTATCCTTCTTCCTGGAAACCCTGGTGGCGTAGTGGTTAAATGCTACAGCTGCTAACCAAAGGGTTGGCAGTTCAAATCCACCAGGCGCTCCTTGGAAACTCTATGGGGGCAGTTCTGCTCTGTCCTATAGGGTTGCTATGAGTCGAAATCGACTCGACGGCACTGGGTTTGGTTTTTGGTTTGATCCTTCTTCCTACTCTTCATGCATCTGTCAGTTTGTCATACTGTGGCAGCTTGCATATTGCTGTGATCCTGGAAGCTATGCCAAAAAAAAAAAAAAAAAACCAAACCCACTGCTGTCGAGTCGATTCTGACTCACAGCAACCCTACAGGACAGGGTAGAACTGCCCCATAGAGTTTCCAAGGAGTGCCTGCCCGGCTGATTCGAACTGCTGACCTCTTGGTTAGCAGCCACGGCACTTAACCACTACGCCTCCAGGGTTTCCAAGCTATGCCACTAGTATTCAAATGCTAGCAGGATCACCCATGGTGGACAGGTTTCAGCTGAGCTTCCAGACCAAGACTAAGACATATATACAAGAAGACTCTGATACAATTCAGAGTTGTTCATTCTTTATCCTGCACTTTCGACTGTTCTTCACAGCATCATCTGTGCATTACATAAGTATGTATTCCTAACAGTTCTATCCCTGGCCTTCTCTTTTCCTCTACAACATGCCCTCCCCCAGGTATCTCGATTTCCATGGCTTCAACTAACCATTACTACTCAGGTGATTCTCACATCTGTCTCCAGCCCACACTTTACTGGGCATCTCTTCCTAGATGTCCTGAATAAACCTACACTCACTGCATGCCGAATTCATTATGTATGCATTCTACCACAGCCAGTTCCTCCAAGCCAATTCCTTCATCTTCTATTTTCCCCGTTTCAATAAAGGCAACCACAATATTTACCCGGTCTGCTTAGTCTGGATTACATAGTCTCATCATTTCTTTTAAAAATGGAACTCTGATCGTGTCATTGTTTTGCTTATCCTTTAGTTCTCTGAGGTCCTAAACATCCAATGAGAGATTATGGCATTTTCTTACCCCTGAATATTGTACAGCATTCAATACCGATACTGTGGCTCTATATTCATTAATATGGAAAGATGATTATGAAGCCTTTCTAGGCACCCTCCCCACCTCTAACTCTACGGTTTGCCAAGTCTCCTCTACCTCTAATTCTACTGCATGAATCTGCTTAATCTCCCAGTTTACTAATAAGCAAATTCTATGCTTTCTAGTTCAGACTTCTGAGGTAAAGAATCTGATTGGCCTCATTCATCATCCTGTGCAAGGCAACTGAGCAAAAGCCATAGGTTAGTAGGTATTCTTTGGATTTTACATTGCCTCACAAAAAAAAAAAAAAAAAGGCTTTGGCTAAATGTAATAAAACTCTGAATTAACTTTTATAATTAAAAGATTTCTTACCCAGCAATCCCAATTCTAGGAATATACCCCAAAGAATTAAAAGCAGGAACGCAAACAGGTACCTGTATACAAATGTTCGCTGCAGCACTATTCAAGATGGCCAAAAGGTGGAAACAACCTAAATGTCCACCAACAGATGAATGGATAAACGAAATGTGGTACATTTGTACAATGGAATATTACTAAGCCATAAGGAGAAATGAAATCCTGATACATGCTACGACACAGATGAACCTTAAAAACATTATGCTGAATAAAATAAGTCAGTTACAAAGGGACAAATATTTTATGATCCCACTTACATGAAAAAGGCAAATGTACAGACACAAAAACAAATTAGTGGGCGGGAGGAAGGGGGGAATCTCTGCTTAGAGGTACTGGGTTCCTACTAATGGTGATGAAATAATTTGGGGAAATATGGTGATGGTCGCACAGCATGACGAACACAATGTTACTGAATTGTACATGTAAAAAAGGCTGACCCGGAAAATTTTCCTGCTATATATATTTTTATCACAATAAAAATTTAAAGAAAGATTTCTTGATCAGTACAATATAACTATATAATGAAAGAATTTGAGCACCAACCTGAAATCTATTCTAATTGGATTTAGTTTCTAAAATACAATCTTAGTATTAACAGATCTATTTATATTTCAAGCATGCTTCATGAAAACAAACTGCTAAAAATTCAGGTGTTACATATATATTAAACAGGATTAATTACTTGTTAAATTTTAAACAACACAGGTGGAGTCAAAAAACAGAGGTAAGAAGGAGACTAGCAAGTGATCATGAGCTAACTGAAACCCAAAGTTCACGCTACTTTTCCCATGGTTATTTGAAAGCAGACCAAACCAAAACCACAACTGTTACCTTCGAGTCGATTCCGACTCATAGCAACAGTATAAGACCGAACAGAACTGCCCCACACGGCTTCCAAGGAGCACCTGGTGGATTTGAACTGCCAACCTTCTGGTTAGCAGCTGGAGCTCTTAACCACTAAAGTACCAGGGCTTCCTAAAAGCAGACAGAGACTTATTATATTAAAATGCTAAAGTAGAAAGCTAACAACCTAATCACTAAACTAGATTCTCTTCTAAACTCCATTAATTCAGAAGCCTTTCCCAGAACCCCTGCTACCAGAAGTTCAATAAATAGGTATTTCATGAATAATTATGGCATACTCTATTCAAAATCTGTGGGGGGAAAACAAAAATAAGTGAATCTCCACCACTGTTTTCTTCTCTTTCAAAATATATTTAATTTAAATATTCCTTAACATCTCTTATTCATTCATTCATCAGCACCTTCTCTGGGTGAGACACTGGGAATACGATGGCAAACATGACTCACATGCCGTCCTTGTGGAGCTGATTCTATATAAAAAGGTCATTGTCTAGTATAGCCTTGCACGGTGGAACAACTGTAATAAGTAGTAGACTTTTTTTTTTCCTATTATGAACTTGATTTGAGGAATTGCATATTGGTTCCATTATATAAAAATGAGCTGAAATCTATAGAATTCATTTTTTCTAAAAAGTGACTTTTTCTAGGGGTTAAAAAAAGAAACTTGAAGAGATACAGTCGTTTGGTACTTTTTAGGGTATTAGTACCATTTTTCTCTCTTCATTTATCAGAAAGAAACAAAAGACTAATACTGGAGGTAAATGTAATATGCTATTTCCATCCAGATTATTACACAAGATACTGTACTATGCCTCTTCCAATTAATGTTAACTGTTTTTCTGAAAGTAGTTTTATCATATAAGTAAAAAATCTAAATCCTTTTCATCATAAAGCTGGCACCAAGGGAAGAAAATTCTCTTTTCTAAGCACCCCACCCCTTCCTTTACTCCATACCCAGGAAAGAGGGGTGGTGCATTCAAAGGAGTTAAAGGTTGGCTATGAGTCATGGCCCCATCTGCCTTTTGCCCTTGTGGCTGCAGCGTTCATGAGCCAGAACCCGCTCTCTCAAGAAGAAAGGCAGGTCATCTTTCTCTAAATCTCTCCCCCTTATAACCCGTAAATAAGATATTAAGAGTACTCTGAGAAACTCAAGTTCTTCTCCTTTAGACATTTTCCAAATAAAGAGCCTAGAGGCAGCACCTGCCTGGGAACTGTCTTTTCCCCATCCCGGCCCCTTCCTTTCCATACCTTCAACTCTCATTGCCCCTTCCCTTCCTATTTTTTCTCCCCCAACATCTCCTACTTTTTCCTACCACTGGTCAGTTCTCTACCTCCTCCTGCCCTCCGTGAACTCCTACCCTTCTTTGTCTCGCTCTCAGGTTCTTTCTCCTCTGACACAGACAGGATGGCCACTGGCAGCACTGGAATGGTAAGTTCCACGTTTGATTGTTATACGAAAATTTTTTTTTTTTTAGGACTACTTGGTACAAGGCCAGCCTAGCTTAAGATAAAAAGGCCTTGGTCCATTCAGTCTAGTTTACCAAAATTCTGCGTTGGGGGCTGGATTTAAACCTGGGCTAACATTAAAATGTTTTCTTTGTCTTGCTTTGCCTTTTCTGTCCATAGTTCTCTCTCAAGTATTTCTCTACAGAACAATCTACAGTCTGAGTCAAAGAAGCATTTGAAGGTTCCTGAGAGCCCTGACCAAATACTATGGTGCTCTTCTTAGTTGCTGGTGAGTGAGCTCCAACTTATAATGACCTTCTGTAAACAGACGGAAACGTTGCCTGGTCCTGCTCCATCTTCACAATCATTGGTATGTTTGAGTCCACTGTTGGGACTACTGTATCAACTCATTGCATGGAGGGTTTCCCCCCATTTTTGCTGACGATCTTTTCTAGCAATTTTTCTTTCCTGATGACATGTCCAAAGTGATCCAAAGTCTTGCCACTCTTGCTTCTAAGGAACATTGTGATTGTATTTCTTTGAAGATTGATTTGTTTGTTCTTCTGGCAGTCCACTGTATATTCAATATTGTTCACCAACCCCATAGTTCAAATGTGTCAACTAATCCATTTTCCTTTTCCAATAGCCCACTTTTGCAAGTATATGAGGTGACTGAAAAAAACATAGCACCCAAACTCATTACATTTTCAATACCTAGGACAACTAATTTATTCAAAACAATAAGCCTGGCATAAGTCTATGACAGAAGGGAGAAGCTGTAAAGTGTGCTTATCTGGATTATTAATCATGTTAACGTCCTGATTCGTCACGCAAGGAGCAGTGATTTTATATGGGCATAACACTCTGCACTTACTAAAGTTGTCACATACATGTCACCAGTCTTTTTTCACATTATTTTGCTTTACTATAACGTTATTCTACTAAAATACCGACACTGGCGAAACCGGAAGCTTTTCTACTGCACTAAAACGGCGTTTAGTGATGCTCCAGCCACGTTCTCTCCCTAAGTGCTTTCATTCAGTCCCATGGGCTTTAAATGTTGATGGCTCTCAAATTTAAATCTCTAGCACCAGAATTTTAAACTTCAGACTCACATATCCAACCACTTACTTGGTATCTAGAAGTCATTTCAAACTTAACATGTGCAAAATACAGTTCTTGATTCCCCAGCTGCCTTGTCCACTCCCCTTCCAACTCCCACTCCCTGCAACCATTCTCTACAAAGCAACCTGACAGCTCCTTTAAAAAAAGTAAACCAAGTCAGCTCATTGCCCTGCTTAAAATCCTGTCACGGATCGAATTGTGCCCCCCGCCCCGCCCCCCCGCCGCCGCCCAAAATATGTGTATCAATTTGGCTAGGCCATGATTCCAAGTATTGTATGATTGTCCACCATTCTGTCACCTGATGTGATTTTCCTATGTGTTGTAAATTCTATCTCTATGATGTTGATGAGATAGGATTAGTGGAAGTTACGTCAATGAGGCAGGACTCAATTTACAAGACTGGAATGTGTCTTGAGCCAATCTCTTTTGAGACATAAAAGAGAGAAGCGAGCTGAGAAACATGGGGACCTCATAATACTAAGAAACAAGAGCCAGGAGTGAGCACATCCTTTGGACCCAGAGTTTCTGTGCTGAGAAGCTTCAAGTCCAGGGGAAAATTGATGACAAAGACCTTCTTCCAGAGCCAATAGAGAGAAAGCCTTCCCCTGGAGCTGGTACCCTGAATTTGGACTTCTAGCCAACTGGACTGTAAGAGAATAAATTTTTCTTTGTTAAAGCTATCCACTTGTGGTATTTCTGTTATGGCAGTATTAGATAACAAAGATATTCTTCAATCACTTCCTTGTACATTCAGAATAAAATTCAAACCTCTTATCATGGCCTATAGGGCTCTACCTGATTTGGTTACAATCTTTCTCTCTGGCCTCATTCATAGGAGTTCCTGGATGGAGCAAATGATTGATGACTTTGGCTGCTAACCACAAGGCTAGAGGTTTGAATTCACCCAAAGATACCTCAGAAGAAAGGCCTGGTAATCTACTTCTGAAGAATTAGCCACTGAAAACCCTATGGAGCACAGTTCCACTCTGATACCCATGGGGTAGCCATGAGTCAGCCCTGACTCCAAGGCAACTGGTTAAGCCTCATTCATGCCACCATCCCTATCAATCTTGCCCAGGACTAGCATCAGCGGCCCTTCTTTCAGTTCCTGCGTCACACCAACCTTACTCCTATGTCAGGACCATTAAGCACGCTGTTTCCCCCTTCTGAAATGTTCTTTTCCCAGATTGTCACGCACTGGTTCCTTCCTAGTATTTAGGTCTCAGTTCAAATGCCAACTCTCCAGACAGGCCTTCCCTGACTACATTCTATGAAAACAGCATGTTCCACTCCCTGTAGCCTCTTCTTCTTGATTTATTTTCTTCACAGCATTTACCCCTGTCTGAAATTATTACAATTTCTTTGGTTGTTCATGGTTTGTCTTTGCTACTAGAATATTAACTCCATGAAAGTAAGGGCTTGGTCTGTCTTCCCATCACTGTATCCCACTGCCTGGGCCAGAACCTGGGCCACAGTAATTCTCAACAAATACGTAGTCAATGAGTCAAATATCTCACACCATACAAATTATATGGTAACTAAGTGTGGCTGTGAAATTTCAAATTCCTGAAAATGTTCCCTCCAGGAAGTTCTTAGTAGGAGGTTTATCAACAAGACAAGACGTTTATTTATTTTGTGGATTATCTACCAACTCAAAACCAAAAATCAAACCCGTTGCCTTCGAGTCAATTCCAACACACAGCAACCCTATAGGACAGAGTAGAACTGTCCCATAGGGTTTCCAAGGAATGGCTGGTGGATTCAAACTGCTGACCTTTCGGTTAGCAGCTGAGCTGTTAACCACTACTACCAACTCAGAGCCTGTGTACTTGTTGCCTTCTGGCACCAGTGCTCTTCATGTATATCTTTGCCTAACTAGCTCATTTCAGATCTCTACTCAAATATATTCTCCTGTGTAAAGACTGCCCCTGGCCACTCTAATAAATTAGCACACAGATCACTCTACCACATCATACAGCTTTTATTTTCTTCACAGTTCTTACTACTATCTCATCTTTTAAAATCTGTTTAAGTGTTTAACACAAACTAAAATTTTTAGCTTCAGGAAAACAATAATCATCAGTATTCTTACATTCCTCCAAGTGTATCAAAAGAACTTCCTGAAAAGGTAGGCCCCTGAGATAGACATCATCACATAGCTCACTTCATAACATGGCTCATTCTAACAGGCTTTTCAACTACCAAGCAGTACAGGGTTGGAAGAATCTGAGCATTGTAAAGATTTCTTTGCAGGTACTTGAACGCAGACAAGCATCCAAATATAACAGTTTAAAAGAATTTGTTTTGTTACTGATCATCTGTTTTCTTTTTTAAAAACACATCACTGAAATTAATGAAAAACAATTCACTAACCTGTATGACCTGTACTGACAGCATCATCTACCAAGCTACAAAAATGGGTCAGTATCATGGGATGGGGGTAGGACCCATCTGTTCAACAACAGACAACTGCTGTGACCATCCACTGTTCGCAGCACTGGACTGCATTTGTGCAAATTAAAAAAACTGTATTTCTATACCAAACCTGCTAAAAAAAACCCTCAATCTTTGTGGTCCGATTACGTATGTGTCCTTGTACTTTTTCGAGATATTTAGTCTAGAAGAACATGGTTACTCTAGGTCTATTGTCTAGGCCAGGTCCCAGACACCAGTGATAAATTACCTTCTACTATACCATCTATTCAAATTTAGTAATCTACACTGCATAGACAGTTATTTTTCTCGTTACATAAAATGAAACATTCTAGCTAATATGAACTTAATTCATTTCCAATAATCATCAAAAATGACTGCTGGCAGGTCTGTATAATAGCAGACAATTTCCTAAGTATTTAGCTTTTGCTACTTTGAACAAGTTACAAGGATGAGAACACAAAAAGAATATAAAATTTTCCCGTTACCTATTTTATACACAAAGTGTGTGGCAACTTCTTCCCTCATATGTTACATCTTAGCTCTAAAAAAATCAGATAAATTAAAAGGAAGGAGTATGAAACTGTGACATGTATACTACATTTCAAGTTGAATACAATAAAATCAGCAAGGGTTTTGGAATTGGGAAGTAAGGCAGATATTAAAGTGATATTACAGGGAAACAATCTGGCAGCCGCATACCGTAGAGATTAAACCAAACCAAACCAAACCCAGTGCCGTCGAGTCGATTTCGACTCATAGCGACCCTATAGGACAGAGTAGAACTGCCCTATAGAGTTTCCAAGGAGCACCTGGCGGATTCGAGCTGCCGACCCTTTGATTAGCAGCCATAGCACTTAACCACTACACCACCAGGGTTTCCTCCCATAGAGATTAGGTTAAGTAAATCTTGAGGAGGCAAGTTCACATACAAACTCTACTCTCATAGTTCTTTTCACTAAAATAGATAAAAGCTGTTGATAATTTGCATATTAAGACAGGGTTTTAAGGAAAACATGAGTATGGTATTCAAGAACCAACACTGTCATTTAACTACTCTTCTCTACAAAATAAAGCAGTTTAACTAAATTAGTATTAAAATACAGGTTTGCAATCCATTACTGGGTCATGCGTGAAGTCAATTTACTCAGTCATAACCCATTTTTTTTTAAGTTACAAGCATAAGTACTTTTGTTTCTGTAATATATTTGTAACTAGGTAAATCAGGTGTGATCTTGTAGCAAAATGTATTTCTAACTGTGGGTCACAGTCTGTGGGTCACAGTCAGAAGAATTTGGAAAACACCAGACAAGACCAAGTGCTAGGGTATCTTTCAGCTCTAAAACTATACTTCTATAGCTAAATCTGTCCTCAACTAGGCAAAAAGGGTTAATGGGTAACTTTTTCTTTATTTAATGTTTAGCTACAGCTCTTTTAATGGCAAGCAACAGAATCCAGCTCTGTTAAATTAAGTCTGCCAACTGAAAGAAAATGAGGGTTTACTGAGGGGGCACTAGGGTAGTTCACAGAATCTAGGGAAGAGCTGAACCACCAAGCTCGGGAAGGACAGAAATTTAGCAGTCCCAGGTGCTCAGAGACTTTTCCCTAGAGCACTGCTTCTATAAGCACCTCCCACCACGGTGCTGTAATTCTCCACTCAGGTTTTCAGATTCCCAGGAAAGAATCTAGCTGGCTCAGCTTATCTGTGGTATTGTAACCCTTAGATCAATCAGCAATGACCAGGACCAGGGTAAGGAGTACAGATATGGTCACTAGGCAAATCAGGAACTACTCACCTATCCTGATTTGTCTGTAACATCTGATGTTTATGACCAGAAATTAACACTTCATTTACTAAGCCTTTAAACCCTGGTGGCGTAGTGGTTAAGTGCTATGGCTGCTAACCAAAGGGTCAGCAGTTTGAATCCTCCAGGCGCTCCTTGGAAAGTCTATGGGGCAGTTCTACTCTGTCCTATAGGGTCACTACGAGTCAGAATCGACTCGACAGCACTGGGTTTGGTGTTTTTTTGGCATGTACAAGGAAAGGAGCCCTGGTGGTGCAGTGGTTAAGCAAGCGGTTACTAACCAAACGGTTGGCAGTTCAAACCGACCAACTGCACCTCAGGAGAAAGATGTGGCAGTCTGTTTCCATAAAGATTACAGCCTTGGTATATCTGACAAGGGTCTAATCTCTAAAATTTATAGAAAACTTAACACCCCAAGAACAAAAAGACAAGCAACCCAATTAAAAAATGGACGAAGGACATGAACAGACACTTTACCAAAGAAGACATTCAGGCAGTGTCATGGGTTGAACTGTGTCCCCCCAAAAATGTATCAGCTTGGTTAGGCCATGATTCCCAGTATTGTGTGGTTGTCCTCCATTTTTGTAATTGTAATTTTATGTTGAGAGAATTAGGGTGGGATTTTAACACCACCCTTACTCAGGTCACCTCCCCGATCCAAGGTAAAGGGAGTTTTCCCGCGGTGTGACCTGCACACCTTTTATCTCTCAAGAGATAAAAGGAAAGGGAAGCAGGCAGAGTTGGGGACCTCATACCACCAAGAAAGCAGCACTAGGAGCAGAGCGCATCCTTTGGACCCAGGGTCCCTGCGCCTGAGAAACTCCTCGACCATGGGAAGATTGAGGATAAGCACCTTCCTCCAGAGCTGACACAGAGAGAAAGCCTCCCTCTGGAGCTGATGCCCTGAGTTTGGACTTCTAACCTACTAGACTGTAAGAAAATAAAATTCTCTTTGTTAAAGCCATTCATTTATGGTATGTCTGTTATAGCAGCACTAGATGACTAAGACAGGCAGCCTATAAATACATGAAGAGATGCTTGTGATCATTAGCCATTATAGAGATGCAAATCAAAACTACAAGATGCTGATGACTGCCCTGACAGGGAACACAACAGAGAACCCCGGAAGGAGCAGGAGAGCAGTGGGATGCAGACCCCAAATTCTCATAAAAAGACCAGACTTAATGGTCTGACTGAGGCTAGAAGAATGCCGGTGGTCATGGCCCCCAGACCTTCTGTTGGCCCAGGACAGGAACCATTCCCAAAGCCAACTCTTCAGACACGGATTGGACTGGACAATGGGTTGGAAAGGGATGCTGGTGAGGAGTGAGCTTCTTGGGTCAGGTGGACACTTGAGACTATGTTGGCACCTCCTGCCTGGAGGGGAGATGAGAAGGTAGAGGGGGTTAAAAGCTGGTAACATGGACACGAAAAGAGAGAGTGGAGGGAGGGAGCGGGCTGTCTCATTAGGGGGAGAGTAATTGGGAGTATGTAGCAAGGTGTATATAAGTTTTTACGTGAGAGACTGACTTGATTTGTAAACTTTCACTTAAAGCACAATAAAAATTATTAAAAAAAAAAAAAAAGCCAACTACAAGATACCACTTTATCCTGGCAATAATGGCACTGATCCAAAAAACAGAAAACAACAAGTGCTGGTGAGACTGTGGGGAGACTGGAACTCTCATATACTGCTGGTGGAAATGTAAAATGGTACAGCCTCTATGGAAAACAATATGGTGCTCCTTAAAAAGCTAGAGACAGAGTTACCCTATGATCTAGCAATCCCACTCTTAGGTATATATCCAAGAGAAATAAGAACTGTAACAGGGATAGATACACGCATACCCATGTTCAATGCTGTACTATTTGCAAGAGCAAACAGATGGAAACAACTTAAATGCCCGTCAACAGATGAACAGATAAACAAACTGTGGTACATACACACAATGGAATACTACACAACGATAGAGACTAATGATGAATCCACAAAATATCTCACGATATGGATGAATCTGGAGGACACTATGCTGACTGAAATAGGTCAATCACAAAAGGACAAATGTTGTATGAGACCACTATTCTAAAAAGTAAAGAATAGGTTTACACACAGAAACATTCTTTGATGGTTACCAGGGATGGGAGGGGAAGGGAGGGAGAATCACCAACTAGACAGAAGACAAGTATTAATGTTGCTGAAGGGAAAGACAACACACAATGTAAGGGAAGTCAGCACAACATGACCAAGGCAAAGGAAGACACTGAGAGGCATGCAGGAATAAAGGGTAACTATGGGAAATTTTGTTATATACAATCCTGCAACAACCATAATAACTATCAATAATTTGGGAGTAGATACACAGGCTAATATGTATGCTAAGTAGATGAGGGGGAACATACAGGAGTACACTCGTGTACCTACACAGGTATGGTTGCGGATATTACTACATACATATTTGTAAATGCTGCATGTATCCTCATATACATAATAAGAGCCTATAGGAGACACAATTATAGAAACTACTTAGACATCGGGACTGAACTACTGGACATGAAGGCTAAGGACAACAGTCTCAGGGGACATCTAGGTCAACAGTCAAAACACAGTTCATAATGTTCTACATCCTAGCCTGGTGAGTAGTGTCTGGGGTCTTAAAAGCCTGTAAACAGCCATCTAAGAAGAAACTACTGGTCTCTTCCCATCTGGAGCAAAGGAGAATGAAGAAAAACGAAGACTCAAGGAAGCGATCAGTCAAAGGGACTAATGGCTCACGTGTATCACGGCCTCCTCTAACCTGAGACCAGAAGAACTAGATGGTGCCCGGCTGCCACTACTGATTGCTCTGACTGGGAACACAATAGAAGGTCCTGGTTAGAATGGGTAAAAAATGTCAAACAAAATTCATATTAAAAAAAAAAAAGACCAGACTTGCTATTCTGAAAGAGACTGAAGGAACCCTGAGACTAATGCCCTAAGACAACTTTCTTTTCCTTTTTTTTTTTATTATGCTTTAGATGAAGGTTTACAGAACAAACTAGTTTTTCATTAGTCAGTACATGCATTGTTCTATAACAACAGTTAGCAACCCCTCGACATGTCAACACTCTCCCTTCTCAACCTTAGGTTCCTTATTACCAGCTTTCCTGTCCCCTCCTGCCTTTCTGTTCCCGCTCCAGGGCTGGTATGCCCCCTTAGCCTTGTTTTGTTCCATGGCCCTGTTAAATCTCACAGGCTTTTAAGAAGACACCATACGCTACTCATCAAAGTAGAATGTAGAACATATTCTTTATAAACTGTTATGCCAGTTGAGCTAGATATTCCCCAAGATCATGGTCCCCACAGCCCTCAGCCCAGCAATTCAGTCTCTCAGAAAGTTTAGGTGTGTCTATGGAGCTACCATGACCTTGCCTTGTACAGGTTGTGCTGGCTTCCCCAGCACTGTGTACTGTCTTACCCTTCACCGAAGTTTCCACTTATCTATTGTAAGACAACTTTCTAACTTGAAACTACAGACACTCCCAGAGGCACCTTTTGGCCAAATAATACATGGGGCTATAAAATAAACAATAACATCCGTGAAGAATGTTCTCCTGAGAAAAATCAACTATACAAGACCAAAAGGGCAGCGTTTGCCCAAAACCAAAGATGAGAAGACAGGGAAGGACAGGGTGACCAGACTAATGGAAACAGGAAACCCAGGGAGGAAATGGGGAGAGTGCTGACACACTGTGGGGATTGCAGCCGATGTCATGGAACAATGTGCTTAAGAATCATTGACTGGAAAATTAATTTGCTATGTAAGCATCACCTAAAGTACAATAAAATGTTTTAAAAAGCGGCGGGGGGCTTTCAATTAATCAATTAAAAAAAAAACATTACAGCCTTGGAAACCATATGAGGCAATTCTACTCTGTCTTACAGGGCTGCTAGGAGTTGGAACCAGATTGATGGCAATGGGTATGTACAAGGCATAATACTTGGTGCAATATAAAAAATATAAAATACATTGTTAATAGATAAAGGAAAATGTGGACTATACTTAAAAACAAGATTTTCAGTATGAATATTAAATCAAACATTATAAATATTATTTTTAATTTCATATAATGTGTTCTTAAAAATCTAAAAAGTCATATTTTTCTAAACCAGTGTTATGAAAATGAATCCTAAAGTAAAATATTTTTAAAAATAAAAAATTATTTTGCCAAGTAATCACTCAAATTATTTTCATTACGTATATAACTTTGAATGTCAAAAAAATTCAGTGGTCACTAAATGAGATTACATTAAAAAAAAAAAAAAAGAATCCTTAAGCCAGGTACCCAAAACAATTCCCTTTTCTCCCTACTATTCCTCTGCTTTAAGGAAGCCCTAGTGGCGCAGTGGTTAAGTGCTCAGCAGTTAACTGCTCAGCTGCTAATTGAAACGTTGGTGGTTCAAACCCATTAGCAGTTACACAGGAGAAATGACCTGGCAACCTGCTCCTGTAAAGATTACAGCCTTGGAAACCCTATGGGGCAGTACTACTCTGTCATATACGGTCCCTGTGAGTCAGAGTCAACTAAATGACAGTAGGTATTCCCCTTCTTGGGATTTCCACCCCACTCCCCTCTACCATATTTCCCTTCATTGCTGCACACCACTCACTGTTTGGCATCCTGCTTCATACTGATAATCTCTGCTGGTCTCCTCAGTACCCATCTAGGGAACAACTCACAAAGACAGGAAAAGGGATGGCAGCATGATTTATCTGTAGAACAAGCTCTGGGACAGAAGTCAGGAAGACCTGGAATCTATCTCTGCTGTGTCACATACTAGCCAAATGATCATGATTATTCACGTCCTTTACCTCTTTCCATAAGAAGTGAATAAGTATCCATTAAATAAATACATCCATAAAATTTCCTTACTTGTCAAAAAGATGTGGTAATAACTACCCTATTTACCTTCTCTGGTGGTAGCAAAATATCTATACATCTTATAAACAGTGTGTACATGCTTTATAAATTACTACCAAACCAAAACCAAACCTGTTGCTGTTGAGTCAATTCTGACTCACAGTGACCCTATAGGACAGAGTAGAACGGCCCCGTACCGTTGCCAAGGAGCACCTGGTGGACTCGAACTACTGACCTTCGGTTAGCAACTGAACTCTTAACTACTACAGCACCAGGGTTTCCAGTGACCCTATAAACCAAAAACCAAAACCAAACCCAGTGCCGTCAAGTCGATTCCGACTCACAGAGACCCTGTAGGACAGAGTAGAACTGCCTCATAGAGTTTCCAAGGAGCACCTGGCAGATTCAAACTACCGACCCTTTGGTTAGCAGCTGTAGCACTTAACCACTACGCCACCAGGGTTTCCAGTGACCCTCCAGGACAGAATAAAACTGCCCCATAGAGTTTCCAAGGCTATAAATCTTTAAGGAAGCTGACTACCACATCTTTCTCCCCAGGAGTGGCTGGTGGGTTTGAACCACTGACCTGTTAGCAGCTGAGCTAACTATCAGGCCTTCCTATAACGCTATTAAGCACCTTAGAAGTAGAAGCAGAAGTTTTGTTTGTTTTGTTTTTTGGAAGGCCATATGGTGTAAACTGGATAAGCATGGGCTTTGGTGTCAGCAGATACTAGTTTAAATCCTAGCATCATCATTTACTCCCTGTTCAGCCTTGGGCAAATTAACTCATCTTTTAAATATCAGTTTCCCCAGCTATAAAACGGAAATTAAGAAAAAAAAAAAAAAAGAAAGAAACCGTTGCTGCTGAGTTGATTCTGGCTCCTAGTGAGCCTACACGACAGTGCAGAACCGCCCCGTGGGGCTTCTAAGGCTATAAATCTTTACAGAAGCAGACTGCCGCATCTTTCTCTTGCAGAGTGGCTGGTGTGTTCGAACTGCTGACCTTTCTGTTTGCAGCTGAGCACTTAACCACTGTGCCACCAGGGCTCCTCAAAATGGAAATAACACCACATATATCACATAAAACCCACCAGACCCACTGCCGTCAAGTCGGTTCCGACTCATAGCGACCCTATAGGACAGAGCAGAACTGCCCCATCGGGTTTCCAGGGAGCAGCTGGTGGGTTCAAACTGTTGATCTTTTGGTTAGCAAGTGAACTCTTAACCAGTGCAGCACCAGGGCTCCATAACATTCGAAAAACCCAGAAACCAAACCTGTTGCCATCAAGTCGATTCTGACTCACAGCGACCTTATAGGGCAGAGCAGAACTGCCCTAAAGAGTTTCCAAAGAGTGCCTGATGGATTTGAACTGCCAGCCTTTTGGTTAGCAGCCATAACTCTTAACCACTACTCCACCAGGGTTAAGTACATCTAATTGTCTTCATCCCTTATTTCTTGCCTACTTTTCGGCACTGTTAGTCTTATCCCATCTCCACAAGGCAGCTCTTTCCATCCCATGTGATCCCTGATCTCATGTCTCCTCTAAGAGCATCTTTAGAGCAGAGATCAGAGATCATCTTTATTGCCACTGCCTAGCCTAGAGTACACAGTAGGAACTGAAAAAGCATCTAAAAAATAAATGAATGCCTACTAGCCTTCGTGGTAAATATATAAGCATAACATTAAAAAAAAAAAAAGAATATTCCACCAAAATTATAAATCTTATTTAGTTTCTCTGTACCCCCAAAGACCAACTTTCATGAATATACAACTCTATCTTTTTCAACAGGAACAAAGAAGAAAAGAGAAACTAAGGGCAGTAGTTGCCTGGGTTCATCCAACCTTCATGGCTCTAGGAAGCCTGGAGTCCATGAGAATTTGAAATTCTCTTAATGTATTTTCCCCTTTTGATTGGGATTCTTCTGTGGAATCCTTGATCAGAATGTTTAGTAATGGTAGCTGGCCACCATCTAGTTCTTCTGGTCTCATGGCAAAGGAGGGAGTTGTTCATGGAAGCAGTTAGCCACATTCCATGATGAGACATGGAGAGCCTTCTTTATCTTTCTCCTTGAAAATAAAGAAATTTAGGAACATCAGCTCAAGATTTTTAAACTGTAAAACTGTCCCTTTACTCTTTTTTACCATTATTAGGGCTCGAAAGCACCAGGAGTAACAGAGGATGGGGAAGCCAACATCGAGTCACAGAGGCTCCAAGAAGAATACAATGAAACAAGGAGCTAATGTGACTCAGCTTCTGGTAGTAAAAAAAAAAAAAATTTTTTTTTAAATTTAATTAGAGGTGACATAAGGGATAAAATCTTGTTGCCTGTCTGCCCTGTACTAGATTCTCCCTCTCCTTCTTCTCCTGTATCTACCACAAAAATGCCTCTCCCACTGAACCCCTCTTCTGCATCTCTATGGCCTCTACCTTAATCAGGCCCTTGGCTATTTTACAGCCTCCTAAAAAAAAAAAAAAAAAAAACAATGCTACCACTGTGACTTTCTAAAACACAAATCTGAGAGTATCCTTTCTGGTTTAAAACTCTATCACTTCCAGAATAAAGTACAAACTTGGCATGGCATAAAAGATCATTCATGGCCTATTCCCATCTAACTTTCCAACCTCATTTCTAGTCATTCCCCAGGATGAAACTAATGCTAAAGCTACAACCAACCAAACCTGCAGCACTCAAGTTGATTCCAACTCATAATGACCCTATAGGTTAGAGCAGAACTGCCCCGTAGGGTTTCCAAGGCTATAGTCTTTTTGGAAGCAGACAGCCACATCTTTCTCCCTCAGAGTGGCTGGTGGGTTGGAACTGCCAAATTTTCAGTTAGCAGCAGAGCACTTAACCACTGCACCACCAGGGCTCCTTGCTACAACCAAATCACTTGCTTTGCCCTGGGTGAATTATAATCTTACATTCCCTTTTAACTTTCCCTATACACTCCCTTATAACACTCCCTTTGTTTGTCTATTTCATAAACTCCTTCACATCCTTCAGAGCTCATAAGAACAGGACCAAGTTTGATGCCTCTGTACTTCTAAAAGCTTAAGTATTACCATTTATTTCTTTTTGTATAACCCCCACTAGAAAGTGTGACACTGAAGGACAGGAACCCTTTTCAATCACAGCAGATAGTACATAATACATAGTATAAGTTCCATAAATAAACTAAATAACTTAAAAAATGGCCTGATTTCAGCTTTATTATAAAATTAATATAAAAAATTCTGTGATATCATCTAGTAAAATAACCCCCATTAATCAGGTTATTTCTATGAAAAAGTAAAATTGAGTTCCAAACAAATTATTACAAGGGAACACTAACTCTAACATGATAAAATGGTTATAAGGTATCAAAAGATAACATGAACTTATAACTGACATATATATTAACATGTCACCTAGAATTAATGGAATCCAAATTAGGTGCATGTTAATAGGAAACAAAGAACTGAGTTCCAGCACTGTGCATGAAGAAGAAAACCCTATTTAACAACAGCTCTGAGGACTTAAAAATTTTTCACACACAAGTTCTGCTCGTAAATTTGCAAGGCATTATTATATGAGATGATCAGAAACTGTCTCCTCACCTACTACTGTAATGCTACATTTATATAGTCCTTTACCTCTAAAGAGAAACCCTGGTGGCGTAGTGGTTGACTGCTACTGCTGCTAACCAAAGGGCTGGCAATTTGAATCCACCAGGCGCTCCTTCGAAACTCTATGGGGCAGTTCTACTCAGTCCTGTAGGTTCGCTATGAGTCGGAATCGACTCGACGGCACTGGGTTTGGGTTTGGGTTACCTCCAAGGTAGAATTTTTAATCTTCTTAAGCAAAGATTTTTTTTTAAAGCCTCTACATGACTAAACTACACTGAGCTCCAACAGATGGTGGCGCCATGGAAATCTGTAAGAATTGCTACCAAACAGGATTATCATGTTTTAAAAATGAAAATAAAAAGAAAGGTATAGATGAGAAAGCTAGGGGAACAGTGAGCCTAAGTTAGAGGTGGTGAAACAATCTGTGTAGAAACAGCAAGACTGCTGATATAAAGGAGGATGTAACTAATGTCACTGAACTGGATCTGCAGGGGCTGTACAATGGGTGCATGCCTTGCTCTGTACGTTTTCATGAAAATTAAGTATTTTTTAAAAAGGTAAAGAAGAAAAGATAGAAGGAACAACTCAGTATTTCTGAGATCTGCTTCTCTGTTCTCAACACTTTTCATGCATCCAGCAAAAATAAGGATAACTAAAGGACTGCCTTGTACATTCATAAATATCAAGAAACTCACGTCCACCCAGAAAGGCTTTATTACAACTCAGCTCTATCATCTATCAACAGTTTTCCAACTCAACTACTAGTTACTCTCACCATATATAAAACTAACACAACTTTCAAGACAGGAGAAAAATAGTAAACTAACTTTGAAAAGCAAGCTGGGCCCAAGGCACGACAATAACAAATGGTCTCTTTTTGCCTGAAACAACAGAGGAAGGAGTAGCAGGAAGAGGAGGAGGAGATGGAATGTGGCTAACTGCTTCCATGAACAACTCCCTCCTTTGCCATGAGACCAGAAGAACTAGATGGTGGCCAGCTACCATTACTAAACATTCTGATCAAGGATTCCACAGAAGAATCCCAATCAAAAGGGGAAAATACATTAAGAGAATTTCAAATTCTCATGGACTCCAGGCTTCCTAAGGCCATGAAGGTTGGATGAACCCAGGCAACTACTGCCTTTAGATAATCTTTAAAATGAAATAAAAAATAATCCCTGAGGTCTTCTTAAAACCAAACAGTAGTTTAGCTTGACTAGTAAAAAATGTCTGCCCTGAACATTATGCTCTTTTAAGAACTATTTATACAAGATCGAACTAACCACAGCAGCTCAAACATTATATAGGAACCTTAGGGGGCCAACCTTATGTGAGTCAGAGTTTAACTGTACTAGGGTTAAACAAATATAAGCAATTACAAAGATGTGAGAATTAATTAACTACAGGAATACACTAAGATGACAGTATAGCAGTCCACAAAGCATCTGACAGTATTTTGGAATGTTTTATTAGTTTAATACAGGCAGAGAGGAAAAAAAGGGAGAATAGAATGACACCTACTCCATGATCCTGTGACCTATGAAAGTTTTTAAAATCCCGAACTTAGACTCATAGCCTCTTTTCTAGCCTCATTTCCCATTTCTCTCTCTACACAGTCAACACTTGGACTTGTAATAGAATATTTTCACAGCCCTATGACTTGGGTCAAACAATTCCTTCAATCCAGTTGCCATTTTCAACCTATCCCTTTTCCCATCTATTGAAATCATTCTATCCTAAGATACCTCCCTGATCCTACCAAGCAGAAATTATGACATGCACCTCTTGTTCCCAAAGCCAATTACTTAAACTTATATTTCGAGCACTTATCTCATGCCATCTAATTAGTTGTTGTGTTCCAGTCTTCTTCCTCACTGGATCCTAAGCTCAACATAATTCAAGTGGAGTTATCAAGCAGTCTCCTGGATTCACAGGACACAAAATCTGATAAAATGAAATAATACTTCTTTACATATAGGAATATCCTGCTTGAGGGTAAAAAATATCTCCATCATCTTCCTGTAAGTTTTAATCACAGCTTCAATGGCCTTTCCTTTATAATAAAGCAGTGTAATGCTAGTAGCACATGTAGTGATTTTTTGGCTTGTATTTTCTGAATATTCAAAAACATCCATTATAATAACTGACAGTTCATGAGAGAACATTTTCTGCCTTACTCATCCAGTAACATATCCGCCCCCTTTAATTTCCATCAAGTAAAAAGAACATTCAATCTCTTTGGTACTCATTAAAACAAACCAAATCCGTTGCCATCGAGTTGATTCTGACTCATAGCAATCCTATAGGACAGAGTAAAACTGCCCTACAGGGTTTCCAAGGCACAGTTGGTGGATCTGAACTACTGGACTTTTGGTTAGCAGCCTGAGCTGTTAATCACTGTACCACCAGGACTCCACTCATTAAAAAAAAAAAAGAGGCATTTCAAAATAAATTTTGGACTTATGTAACAATGATGATTCTAAAACAAGATTTGATTACATAACTCATTCTACAAGTCACATATGAAAATCAATCTCATTATCTCACATATACACTACCAAAACCCACTGCCGTCGAGTCGATTCCAACTTATAGTGATCCTATAGGACAGAACAGAACTGCCCCATAGAGTTTCCAAGGAGCGCCTGGAGGATTTGAACTGCCGACCTCTTGGTTAGCAGCCCTAGCACTTAACCACTACGCCACTGGGGTTTCCACATACACTACATACATATAAAAAACCCCAAACCCAAACCTGTTATTGTTGAGTTGATTCCTACTCATAGTGACCCCGTAGGACAGAGCAGAACTGCCCCATAGAGTTTCCAAGGAGCACCCAGAGGATTCGAACTGCCGACCTTCTGGTTAGCAGCCATAGCACTTAACCACTACGCCACCAGGGTTTCCACATACATATATATGTTTAAATAATTCATAACTGAGTTTCATAAATGTCAACGCTTATTCCCTATAAATACAAACAGTGGAAAAGGTGATTCACAATCAAGAGTTTGATCCATATCATGGTCTACAGTTTGGATAGTAGCTGGGTAAACATGATTTCACATACTTAATTGTATAAATCTGCTTCAGATTTTAACAGCGAATTAGAAAGTCACATACCTAGCTCATTCAGATTCTAATTCTGAATTAGAATTTTGCTACTAAGTAGCAGTGCTGCCTCAGGTAAATCACTCAGCCTCTCTAAATCCTAGGTATCACATATATAAAATGACTCTGGATTAGATCAGTATATCCCATAACATTCTTGATCATCAACATCACCCTGAATACTTCAAAATATGTGCCTCGGCCTCTCCCCTGAAGGTTCTAATTTATCAGTACTAACTCTGGTGGCGTAGTGGTTAAATGCAATGGCTGATAACCAAAAATGTCAGCAGTCCAAATCCACCAGGCACTCCTTGGAAACTCTACGCGACAGTTCTACTCAGTCCTATAGGGTCTCTATGAGTCGGAATCAACTGCTGGGCAACAGGGTTCAGTTTTTTGATTTAACCAAGGGGCCAGGGAATCTGTAGTCAAACTTCCCCAGGTAACTTTGATGATCATGAAGTTTTACAAAGACTGGATTTGATTTCTTAGGTTCCTTCTGGCTATAAAATTTTATGAATTTAAGATTGTATGACACTGATCAAATCCCCCAGACTATACTGATGCTGAATGCAATATGCATGTAACTGCATTTTGCTATGAAAGAGAGTTCCAAGCTTTCTGTCTACTCTTAAGCCATCTTCTTTAGCATTTGGCTCTATTTGCCTCAGGACCTCCATTTTCACTCCATCCTGGATACCAGTGTTTATTTTGATAAAGAATTTGAGAGATAACATGATTTGAGGTGGAACATACTTTTGACTGAGAGACATTCCAGTGTGATTTTAACATACACAACTTTTCCCATGGTCACCACTTGGTCATACATTTAATGTTAGTTCAAGCATACATTTATGTTAGCTTTCAGCACTGTGTGCATTTTAACACTGTAACTGGGAACACTGTTTACATCTGTCGTTTACACAAGTGTTCATTAGGTAGATCACAATTACAATCCCTTCTAGCGATCTTATAGATAATGCTTATATGATGAAATAAACTTTAATGCAATATTATAATTAATAATTAGCTCTAAAACATAGTGTCTGAAAATACTTTTTCAGTGGTATGAATACAGAACAAAACATTTTAAAGGCTATACTCTTTAAAGTCTGCCTTTAAAAGCACTGTGATAAAAAGCACATATTCTCCAACAAGGCTTCTCATTTAAAAAAAAAAAAAAATTCCCTCAATCCTCACAATTCCCACCATAAAATTAAGAATAAGGTCTGCTTAGTGAAACCTGTCTCAGCCACACATCTTTTCTTTTTGAAGACTGATTATTAAAACAAACTCCAGAAAAATCATCTTAAAGCCTCAGATTGCCATTCATGGGATACATGAATTCAACCATTTAGGGAAACTCAGTATTTACTCTAACTTCCTATGTCTGCTCAAAGGTTAACAGCAGGGGACTCATTCTCTTAACAGTTTAACTCTCAGAAGTATTTAGCATACACACAAGGCACTCTACTTTAGAGTGGTCATTTCTATTTGAGTTTAATTTTTTTCTTTAAAAAAGAGCATAATTATATGAAAATGTTAAAAGTGCAGAAATACATTAAACAAAAAATCAAATGTCTCCGTTTATCTCTCCAACCCCATTTTAATCCCTTCCCCCAGAGAAACCAAAGTTAATAGCTTGGTGTACATTTTTCCAACAACAATTGTCTTATATTTCATTGGGACATTTTACACTGTCTGAGACTTTGATCGAAATCAATGAGTACTAAAATTTTTTTTTTAATTAAGATGGTATTTTTGCTACCACCACACTTTCTCCCCCCAAAAGGCTATGAGGCCGCATACAGAAATAAAATACCCCAAAATTACTAAAACAATTTAGAGGAAGAGACAGGGGAAATGGTAAAATAATCAGTGCAATGAATATTTTAATTATACTATGTTTAAGTATACTTTCCAAAAAGCAAGACAAAGGAGGAAACTGATAATCTACATAACTTATTACTCTTAAAAAAAAAAAAAGAGGTTCTTAAAGAACAAAGTTTTTACTTGGTAATCTGAGAAATTTTCTCACACAGAAGGAAAATAGCAAAATAATATTACAATATCATCCATCACAATTTCACAGCAATTGGAAAACTTTAAATTGTGACAAAAACTGAAACTACACAATTAAAACGCAGGTCAGTAAACACGCTGCTGCAAAGGGTTAAGACAACGCGGCAGGTATGATGGAGTATTCCCAAGCTGTGACAGCCCACAGGGGGAGAGACAACGCGGCAGGTATGATGGAGTATTCCCAAGCTGTGACAGCCCACAGGGGGAAAGACAACGCGGCAGGCATGATGGAGTATTCCCAAGCTGTGACAGCCCACAGGGGGAAAGACAACGTGGCAGGCATGATGGAGTATTCCCAAGCTGTGACAGCCCACAGGGGGAAAGACAACGCGGCAGGCATGATGGAGTATTCCCAAGCTGTGACAGCCCACAGGGGGAAAGACAATGCGGCAGGTATGATGGAGTATTCCCAAGCTGTGACAGCCCACAGGGGGAAAGACAACGCGGCAGGTATGATGGAGTATTCTCGAGCTGTGACAGCCCACAGGGGTTAAGACAACGCGGCAGGTATGATGGAGTATTCTCAAGCTGTGACAGCCCACAGGGGGAAAGACAACGCGGCAGGTGTGATGGAGTATTCCCAAGCTGTGACAGCCCACAGGGGGAAAGACAACGCGGCAGGTATGATGGAGTATTCCCAAGCTGTGACAGCCCACAGGTGGAAAGACAACGCGGCAGGTATGATGGAGTATTCTCAAGCTGCGACAGCCCACAGGGGGAAAGACAACGCGGCAGGTATGATGGAGTATTCCCAAGGTGTGACAGCCCATAGGGGGAAAGACAACGCAGCAGGTATGATGGAGTATTCCCAAGGTGTGACAGCCCACAGGGGGAAAGAAGTTACAACCAGAGGAACAAGGTGATTCCACACCACTTACATTCCATAAATATAATTTCTCTATACAGTGTGACAGAAACCTCAGAGTGATGTAATTAGCAATCTACCAAACTCTTTATTTTTTAATATTCCCAGAGGTATCTTCATACTGTATCTTTATACACACAAACTGCAGAAAATATGCTATACTTGTTTCACTTATTAAAGAGGATCTAAAATTTTTTTTTTTTTAAATAGATAACCTACTTTAAGGACAGCTAGGTTATCTACCACCACCAGGCACTGGGTTTGGTTGTTTGTTTAGGTCATCTAATGAGTATGACTGTACCTGAAAGAGCTAAGCAAACACTAATTCACAAAGTCATCACAGTGCTTTGTAACTGTCCACCTGGCCTTGAAACAAGGGCAGTTGGAAGTAATCAGAGCAGAAGCTTCCAACTAGTGAAGGGGTCCTAGACGGGTAGAATGTGACCGGTTGGAGACCTGAGTCGAATTCTGCTCGCCTCTGGTGCTGGTAAACCGTTCACGTATATGAGATGCACATACAGCAGGCATACAAAAATCAGGAGGTAACCAAACGTGAATTTGAGGTTCACCAGTGAAAGCTGAAAATCTAAAATGTGGTAAAAGACAAACATTTCTAGTTATCTTGAATAATTCTATTACAAATCTGTAACTATATTCCATTAATTAAATCATTCCTCAGTCATTCCCATTTCTTGAAAGCATTAAATTAGGTTTATTATCACCTGATATATAGGGGCTTGTTTGTTTTTTAAAGAAAGAAAACAGTCAGGGAGCAAAGTAGGTTGTCTCCTCACCTAGCACTGCTGTTGTTATTGTTGTGTGCCATCAGGGCAGTTCCAACTCATAGCGACCAACAGGACAGAGCAGAACTGCCCCACAGGGTTTGCAAGGAGCGGCTGGTGCATTCGAACTACCGACCTTTTGGTTAGCAGCCAAGCTTTTAACCACTGTGCCATTTAGCACTAGACTTGGTGAGCTAATTTTTGTTCACCCTTCTTAAATTTCATAATATATCCTTCTACATATACCCCTCCCAAACCAAACAACTAGTCTATAAGACAGCATGATTTAATCAACATATAAAACAAGTCTTCTTTCTGGTATCATTCTTGTTGATAACCAGTATTTCACGAAACTTAAGCTAAAGCAGTCCAATGGACTGAAGCAGCACACAGTGAACTTCAACATTCAGATTTATGTCTCCAGAGGCCATCTACAAGAGAGTTCTTCCTGCAAGTTTACCCCAGGCTAGCTTAGAGTCTTCTCTCTCTCTCTCTCTCTCTGTTTCCACAAGAATGAGTTAATGGTTATTAAATAAGCTAAAATATCTGATACGTAGAAATTTACCATGAGGTCATCCAAGCATATAAATGAACACTCACAAATCTCATCTCTTTCCTAATGAATAAAGCCAAGTACACAGTTTCCGTCTCTTCCAGCTAGCCTCCATGCTGGAAAAACTGAGTTTTAAATTGAATAAAAAACACTTTAAAGTAGATGGAAGTTATGTAACTGTTTCTCATACATATTAGATGGCAACAAACATTCCAAAGTAGTTTTGTTAACTCTTCCTTCGTTTTAAAGATTTTATAATAGGTTTATTAAGGTGACAATCCAATTTCAAAGTATCTCTCTCTGTTTTACAGTATAATTTACCCTTAAAGGTATGTACTTCAAACAGAATAATCTTGGATAGATATAAAGACTCACCATCTGTATGGGTTTCTTGTGGAGATCTCGTTCAGTTACCAGTTTTTCCTGGTCAGTGACATAAAGACCTTTCTGTGCTAAAGCCTGGATTACAGCATCATGGCCCAAAAGGGGTTTTGCAGCATCACTCTTGAGAATAAGACTCCCAGCTCGACAGTACAGTTCAGCCGATAGAAGCAAATTAACAACAGGTGGTTTGATGTGTTCCTGGTCATACTGATCTGTGTAAAATGGTTCTCGAAGTTCCTCTGGTACATTTTCTATAAAGGGGAAAAAAAATTCTCTTACAAGATTTTTATAAAAGAAACACAATTTATTTAATAATTATTATTTTTGTAGAACTTAAGATTCCTTCTAAAAATAACAATAATCCTGTAAATGAAAAGATGGTTTATATGAATCATAATGAACACTGGCAGATAATCTGGAATACCCAGTGCTGTTGAATCGATTCCAACTCACAGTGACCCTACAGCACAGAGTAGACTACCACAGAGGGTTTCTGAGGCTGTAATCTTTACGGAAGCAGACTGCCACATCTTTCTTCTTCAGAGATACTTGCTCAATGGAGACACAGAAAGAGTAGTTTACAAATGGGGCATGGAGAGGAAACCAAGTTCTCCCTCCAGGTTTCTTTTCTGCTAGCCATTTCCCTTAACAATGCCAACCCCCGCTCTCCCAATGTCTAGTCCCAAATCAACTTTAGAGGCTACCTTTGCTTCTGATGGCAGCAAGATTACTAAAACAAACAAACTCTTCAGTGTTTTACACGTTTTCTTGCCTTTTCTGCCCTGTATCTCTTCCTCTTCGTACTCACTCCTTACTTGGGCTCTATGCTTTCCATCAAAGCCAGGACAAGAATGAGGCTTGCCCCCGAAAAGGAGGACAGACACCTAAATTAGAAGTTAACATGGAGCTGTGATCATAGAACCTGATAACTCTGGACTGGGACTTAGCTAGGCCCTCACCTGTCTTCTTTTTGGTAAGTAGGGTTCCCTAAGGCCAGCCAGCCCATCACTAATTTTAGCAGTTTCCTGAACAGGCATCTTTAATATAAGCTCGATGACATCACAGTACCAATTAAAGTTAGCACTTTGAAAAAGATTATTCATTAAGTATTTACATATTCCTTAGCAATCTTCACCTTAAAGTTTTTAAAAAGCTCTTATTATTTAGAAAAACATAGCCATCAAACATTATTACAATAATTATTGAGTGTTCATTTTATATACTGGCATGATTCTTGGAATTCAGGGAAGTAGAAATAATTCCTGCCCTCAAGGAGCCAACATTCTACAAAAGGACTAGACATATAGACAGATAAAGTTAAGCAATTCAGAAATCAGAGATAACAGTAAGCAGTAAATGATTAAGTGCCAAATGAAAGAAATGAATAATTCAGTACATAGAGTTCAGGGGAGGATGCATCACAGTGAATGGGCTGACATGATTTCATCTTAAAGAAACAGAATAGGAAGAATCTGTTTAGGTAGAAACAAAAAGACTTTCTAAACAAGAAAGAGGAAATAAAAAGATTTGTTCAAGAGGCCACATGCTGAACAATCTGGGTGGACAGAAGGGTCCATGTAGGACAGCAGTGTGAGGTAAGGCTGGAATGGGAGGCTGGTGACAGGACTTAAAAGTAATCTCTTTTAAACATGAAAACCAATCCCAACCTGTTGCTGTCGAGCCAATTCTGACTCATAATGACTGTATAGGAGAGAGTAGAACTGCCCCACAGGGTTTCTAAGGAGCACGTGGTAGATTCAAACTGGTGACCTTTTGGTACCACTATGCCACCAGGGTTTCCTTTTAAACATGAGGCCTTTATATAGTAGCTAACAAGGAGCTGCTGACAGTTTTAAAGCAGGAAAGTGACACATTAAGAGTGATGTTTTGGGACAATTAATCTGGTGTTCAATATTGATGGTGACAAAAGTTAGAGACAGAAGATTATTTTATAGAAATAAAATAAAGTTAGAAGGCAGTAGTGAAAACAGGAAGTGAAGGACATGAAAGACTGCTAACCATCCCCCTCTACTCCCCCCCCCCAAAAAAAACTGTTGCCATCGAGTCAATTTCCACTCAGAGACCCCATAGGACAGAGTTGAACTGCCCCACAGGGTTTCCAAGGAGTGGCTGATGGATTCGAACCGCCAGCCTTTTGGTAGCAACTGAGCTCTTAATCACTCCGTCATCAGGGCTCCATCCACAAGTACCCAGGAATAAAGCAAAGTCGAGATGGAAACCAAAGATGAATAAGCCTGGGTTACTACAGAAATGGTGGTACCATTAATGGAAAAAGGAAAATCAGGGGAAGCAAGATCATACACTCTGTTTTAAACATGTTGTGTCTGAAACAATAGCAAAAATATTCAAGTGGAAATATAGCTAGAGATATGGGACTCTGAAAAGAGGTCAGTGGATATATCAATTTGGGATTTTGGTGACACCTAAAAATATTATCCTCATTTAATAATTGAAAGCACTTTCCTTCCTTCGTAACTGCATTAACCAGTAGCGAGCCAGCCTTAAACTTAAAATATACATGCCTCAGCACGATACATAAGCTCATTTGTAAACTGCAGAATATAGTGCTGACTCTAATTTTTGTATTGTGGGAACTAAATAGAAGCTATTTAGTACAACTGTAAAAGAAAAATCATATGAGTCTAAGAAAACCATTATAACATGTAAACATAACTGATTTTTATTTTTCATACAATAAAAAAATGACTAATATAGGCGACTTGGTAACTAAGCATTGGCTGCACAAAGAAAAATGTTCATTATCAAGATTACAAACTTCTCTATTGCACCTATACATTTCACCTAATATTTATTTACTGCTTTTACAAGCCATTCTCACACATGATCTTTATAACAACTTGGTGAAACTGGCAAATCAGATAACATACAGATAAATAATAATAAAAATATATACTAATATTTAAGGAACTTTTATGTGTCAGATACTGTCCTAAACCTGCATTCCTTTAATCCTAAAATCCTCTTATCCCCATTTTACAGATAAGAAATTCAAGAAAAGCTATCTTGCCCAAGGGCACGTAACGGACAAAGGCAGAGCCCTAGCTCTAAACCATCCAGCTAAGCAGGCAAAAAATGGTCTGCCAAGATCATGAGGGTGGAAAGTGGAAGACATGGAGCAGAGGGGCTGTTTCCGTTTTATTACAGGGTACCCACAAATCTAAGTTGTGAGAAATGTAAGTTTTAAAAAGACCCCAAAGCAAAGAAAACGGAAAGATCTAAAGCAAGTCAAAAGAATATTTCAAGAATATGATGAGCAGTCTCAGGGGACATCTAGCTCAATTGGCCTAATACAGTTTATAAACAAAATGTTCTATATACGACTGTGGTTAGTAATGTCAAGGGTATTAAAAGCTTGTGTGAGCAGCCATCTAAGTTACTCCACTGGTCTCACCTCTTCAGGAGCAACAGAGAATGAAGAACACCAAAGACATAAGGGAAAAATTAGTCCAAAGGACTAACGGCCCACAACTACCACAGCCTCTACCAGACTGAGTCCAGCACAACTAGATGGTGCCCAGCTAAAGCCACTCACTGCTCTGACAGGGATCACAACAGAGGGTCCTGCACAGAGCTGGAGAAAAATGTAGAATAAAATTCTAACTCACAAAAAAAGGCCAGACTTACAAGTTTGACAGAAACTGGAAAAATTCCAAGGATATGGCCCCCAGACACCCTTTTAACTGAGTACTGAAGCCACTCCTGAGGTTCAGCTTTCAGCCAGAGATTGGACAAGCCCATAAAACAAAATAAGACTAAATGGGCACACCAGCCCTGGGGCAAGGATGAGAAGGCAGGAAAGCTGGTAATGGGGAACCCAAGGTCAAGAAGGGGAGAGTGTTGACATGTCATAGAGTAGGCAACCAACGTCACAAGACAATATGTGTATTAACTGTTTAATGAGAAATTAATTTGCTCTGTAAACCTTCATCTACAGTACAATAAAAAAAAGGAATACAAGCAGATTTCTCCATCCCCAAAAGAATGCAAAACTGTATGTTAAATATTATAAAAATGGTCACTAAAAACAAAAACAAGTCTTCGAGAACTAAATATGCTTAAGAGGGGACTTCAAAAATGTTCACCGTTTTGCCAATAGTACAAGACTATCATTTTAAAACACCTTTGGAAGCTGTATCATATTTTAAGACAAATGAACTGAAACAACGTATTAGAAAATAAGCAGGCAGAATTAAGGTTAAAAGGCTTCACTGTCTCCTTAATCTCCAGGGCATATTACGGAACAGGTGAGTGAAACGCCACTCCTAACATGATTAAAGTAGGTTCTGCAAAGGATAAGAGACAAGTTTTTCCTGTGCACCAGGACTTAAGCAGAACCTACTTTAATCATGTTAATCCTGACTAGATCTAAGTCTTGAAATTAACATTCACCTGAAATTCTTGAGGTACAGGTAGACAAGAGTAAACACAGTATTGCTTAAAGCAATTTTCTGTAAAGCTGGGTTAGCTGCCAGTTGTATATTCATATTCCACCAAGAGATACAGACCTCTTTAAAACAATGAAGTGGAGAACACAAGGGGAATGCACATTAGAACTATTACCATACTGAATCATAGAAACACTGTCTGATTTTCCAAATCTAAAAAAAAACTTTCTCAATTACTAATATAGAATTGCTAATATAGAATTCCAATTGAAAATAAGCCACAGACTTTGAACTCAAAATTAGCCGAAAGATATAAAAACGGTCAATGACAACAACAAAAATTCAGTTACCAGTAATAAAAGAAAACTGCCTGTCAAAATGGCAGTTTTTTTAGTCATTAGGGAAGTACCAATTAAAAGCACCGTGAGACAGTACATTACAGATAACAACATGGCTATTACCAAAAAAACGAAAAATAACAAATGCTGGTTGAGTAGAATATTTGCCGCATTGTTGGTAGGAATGTAAAGTGGTGCAGCCACTGTGGACAACATTTTGGCAATTCCTAAAAAAGTTAAACCACGATCCAGCAATTCTACTCCTAGGTATATACCCAAAAGTTGAAGCGGGAACACAAACAGATACACGTAGACCAACGCTCCCTGTAGCATTACTCACAATAGCTAAATGGTGCAAACAGTCAAGGTGCCCATCAACAGATCAATCCATGAATATATCCATGGCAATATACATACATGGAGGATTATTCAGCCATAAAGACAAATGAAGTTCTCATGTGTGCCACCATGTGGATAAACCTGGAAAACATTACGCTCAGTGAAATAAGTCAGACACAAAAGGCCAAATATTGTATGATCCCACTAATATGAAATTATGTCCACTTATGAGAAGTATCTAGAATAGGCAAATCCATCCACATGAGATAAAAGAAGATTAGCGGTCACCAGTGGCAACGAACAGGGTGGAATGGAGAGTTAGGGGAAAAAAACGACAAAGTTTTCTCTTAAAAACCCATTGCGGACAAGGGTTTACTGAATAGGGACCCTCTACATTGTAAGAGGGAAAGGACCATGTCTGTCTTAGTCATTATGATATGATTTTCCAGGGCCTAATTCAGTGTCTGGTATATGGCAAACAATATCGTGTGGTGTAAAACTGGAAAAGGTATGTGTCAGGTTGTACCCCTTCATCATATTTATTTAATCTGTACTATTTCACTGAAGATAATTAAAAAACAGTTACAGCAGTACATCGACAGGGAACTGCCAAAAAATCAAGCCAGACTCAGAAGAGGACATGGAACAAGGGATATCGTTGGTGATGTCAGGTGGGTCTTGGCTAAAAGCAGAGAAAAGCAGGAAGATGTTTACTTGTGTTTTATTGACTATGCAAAGGCATTCAACTGTATGGATCATAACAAATTATGGATAACATTGCAAAGAATGGGAATTCCAGAACACTTGACTGTTCGCGAGGAACCTATATACAGGAGAAGAGACAGTTGTTCAAACACAACAAGGGGATACTGCGTGGTTTAAAATGAGGAAAGATGTGTGTCAGGGTTGTATCCTTTTACCATACTTATTCAATCTGTAGGCTGAGCAAATAATCCGAAAAGATGGACCATATGAAGAAGAAAGAGGCATCAGGATTGAAGGAAGACTCGTCAACAACCTGTGATATGCAGGTGACATAACCTTAGTAGCTGAAAAGTAAAGAGGGCTTGAAACACTTATTAATGAAGATCAAAGACTAGAGCCATCAGTATGGATCAAACCTCAACATAAAGAAAACAAAAATCGTCACGACTGGACCAATAAGCAACATCATGATAAATGGAGAAAAGACTGAAGTTGTCAACAATTTCATTTTATTTGGATCCACAATCAATGCCCGTGGAAGCAGCAGTCGAGAAATCAAAAGAGGCATTGCATTGGGCAAATCTCCTGCAGAAGGCCTCTTTAAAGTGTTAAAAAACAAAGACGTCACTCTGAGGACTAAGGTGCATCTGACCCAAGATAAGGTATTTCCATAATTGTTTCATACGCATGCAAAAGCTCAACAATGAATAAGGAAGACTGAAGAAGAATTGATGCCTTTGAATTACAGTGCTGGCGAAGAATACTGAATACATCATGGACTGCCAGAAAAAGGAATAAATCTGTCTTGGAAGAAGTACAGCCAGAATTCTCCTTAGAAGCAAGGACGGCAAGACTTTGTCTCACATACTCTGGACATGTTGTCAGGAGGGACCAGTCCCTGGAGAAGGGCATCATGATCGGTAAATTAGAGAGACAGTGAAAAGATGAAGACCCTCAATGAAATGGACTGACACAGTGGCTGCAACAGTGGGCTCAAACATAGCAATGATTGTTGAGGATGGCACAGGACTGGGCAGTGCTTTGTTCTGCTGTAAACAGGGTTGCTATGAGTCAGAACCGACTTGACCGGACCTAACAACAACAATATTCAATCTGTATGCTGAGCAAATAATTCGAGAAGCTGGACTACATGAAGAACAACACGAGGACTGGAGGAAGACACCGTAAAAGTGACGTGGCGGCAGCGTGAGACCTCCTAGTCTAAGTTCACGAGGGAGAGAGAGAATCAGTATCAACATCAACAGCCCAAGGCTGATTCCTACGAGACGGAGGTCAGATGTATCTCCCCTCTCCAACCTTTTTACCAATCCTGACACCGACCACCTCTCCCACAGCACTCTCTATTTCTCTGCCGTGTTTAATAATTCGCTGCAACGGCCACAGAGAACTCACAAACAATACTCATGATTATGGGGTTTATTAAGGAAGTAGCAGGTTACAATTCAGAATCAGAAACGACTCATGATACAGTTCTTTGATCAGGACAGTCTCTTCTCAGCCATGCCCACATGCAGGCTCTCCCTCTAGCCCTCTGCCCCTCAGCCCCTCAGTCCTTCAGTCCCTCGACCTGGTCTCTGCCCTGCTTGGGCGAGTGTTAAAAATCTCTTTAGCTCTGCTAAGTGCCCTGGGTATCCCACTCCACCAGCAAGCTTCCTGCCCAAGAGCACTCAACTTTCCCACTCTGTGGGCCGGAGAACCCATCATGCCAACTCCTACCGCTCTGGTTCTGCTGCCATTTCTCTGCCACTGCTTCTCGCCATCTCTGGCCATCCCCAGTGTTACAGCTCTCTTGTCTCCTGGGTCAAGGGGGTTCTCAGCTCAGGGATCCCAGGTCCAAAGGACATGCTCCACTCCTAGCTGTTCTTCTCGGTGGTAGAGTGTTTCCTCCCCCTGCCCCCGCTTACTTTTCTCTAACCTCTTGTAAGATAAAAGGTGTGACTCAAGTAAAGGTGTGACTTTAATAAAGGTGATAAAGGTGGTGAGTTGAGTCACACGCTCTAGAAATACATCCCACCCTAACCCTGCCTCATTAACATAATGGACAACTCACTCCCAAAGGGGACCATTATCACAGGCACAGAAGCTAGGATCCACAACACATCACAAAATGGATGATAATTACATCAGATCACAAAAAGGAAGAGGACTACATCATTACATAACTGCCAAGTTACATCATCATATAACTGCCAAATCACTGAAAATCATGGCCGAGCCAAGCTGACACATAATCTTAACCATCACAGGTTCCATAGACCTTATTTGCATAGTCCCAACCAATCATTGTGTGGGAGTCACACAGACATGGCTAGAAGGGCCATATTAAGTAATTCACTGTACCACAAAGACTCGTTAACAATCTGCAATATGCAGATGACATAACCCTGCTTGCTGAAAGTGAAGAGAACTAGAAGCACTTACTGATGAAGATCAAAGACTACAGCCTTCAGTACGGATTACACCTCAACATAAAGAAAAGAAAAATCCTCACAGCTGGACCAATAAGCAGCGTTATCAAAACTAGAGAAAACACCAAAGTTGTCAAGGATTTCAATTTACTTGGATTCACAATCAATGCCTGTGGAAGCAGCAGTCAAGAAATCAAATGTGCTCCAAAAGACCTTCTGAACATGTTAAAAAGCAAAGATGTCACTTTGATGATTAAGGTGCACCTGACCCAAGCCATGGTATTTTCAATCACCTCATATGCATGGACACTGTGGTGGCATAGTGGTTAAGAGCTACAGCTGCAAGAGGTCAGCAGTTCAAATCCACCAGGTGCTTCTTGGAAACTCTATGGGGCAGTTCTACTCTGTCCTATAGGGTTGCTATGAGTCGGAATCAACTTGATGGCAACAGGTACAGGTTTTTCATACGCATGCAAAAGCTGGACTATTAATAAGGAATACCAAAGAAAAATTGATGCGTTTGAATTTCATGTTGGCGAACAATACTGAATATATCACAGACTATTAGAAGAACGAACAAATCTGTCTGGGACAAAGTACGGACAGAATGCTCCTTAGAAGTGAGGATGGCAAGACTTCATCTTGCTTACTTTGGACATTTTCATGGATTGAACTGTGTTGCCCAAAAATATGTGTATCAATTTGGCTAGACCATGATTCCCACTATTACGTGATTGTCTGCCATTTTGTGATCTGATGTGATTTTCCTATGTGTTGTAAATCCTATCTCTGTGATGTTAATGAGATGGGAATAGCGGTAGTTGTTAATGAGGCTGGACTCAATATACAAGATTAGATGTGTCTTAAGCCAATTTCTTTTGAGATATAAATGAGAGAAGCGAGCAGAGAGACAAGGGGACCTCATCCCACCAAGTAGAGCCAGGAGTGCATTTCCTTCAGATCTGGGGTCCCTGTACAGGGAAGCTCCTGGAGCAAGAGAAAACTGGTGACAAAGACCTTCCTCCAGAGCTGATACAGAGAGAGAAAGCCTTCCCCTGAACCTGATGCCCTGATTTTGGACTTTTGACTCCTAGGTTGTAAGAGAATAAACTTCTCTTTGTTAAAGCCATTCACTGGTGATATTTCTGTTATAGCAGCACTATAACAAGTGCACTATAACTAAGACAGAATTTGGTACCAGGAGTGGGGTGCTGCTCTAACAATACCAAATGTGGAAGCAGTTGCCTTGAAGAGACTACTGGTGGAATTATGGACATCAGATAATTCTGGAAAGGACTCAGAAGGAAGTGAGAAGAGAAACAGCAGCAGCAGAGAACTGGCAGCAGCAGAACCAGCATGAGATAGTGCTAGGGCTAACCCACAGAGCAAGAGAGCTGAGTACCTTTGCACAGGAGGCTTTCTGGTTGAGTGGGGTGCCTCCAGGCACTTATTGGAGTTTGCCAACCCACAGAGTAAGAGAGCTGAGTACCTCCCAGATGAAGTTTACTGGCAGAGTGCGGTGCCTTCAGACACTTACTGGTGGAGATACAGAGCTTTGGAATGCTTGCCAGAGCTGAGCAGCCACAGGTGGCTTAAGGGGCCGAGAGGCCAAGGAACTAGGAAGCAGAGCTGCCTCAATTTCAAAGGTTGTAGCCATGGCCTCTGGAGTTTCTAAGGGTGGAGTTGCCACTCAGATGGTGTAGGAGAAATGGGCCACCCAAATTTAAAGGAGCAGAGGTGCTGTTCCAGTGGGCCTGGAGGGTGGAGCTGTCACCCAGGACTTAGGGAATTCCATACAGAGTGTAGCGAACACCTAGACTCTGAAGGGCAGGGCCATTGTCTAAATGGTCTCAGAGAAAAGAGGTTATTTTCAAGCCCTGAGGGCTAATGTAATGTGTTCTGTTGACTTGCTTGGTGCCTGTTATCCCTTCTTTCCCTCCAATTTCTCCCATGTGTAATGGAAATGTCTGGCTTGTGCCTGTCCCACCATTGTTCTCTGGAAGCAGATAACTTGTATTCTAGATTTCACAGATAAAGAGTAATTTCTAGATTTTTGGACTTGGAGTTCAATTAAGACTTTTGCTATGATATGATGGGATGAATATATTTTACATGTGGCAAGGACATGAATTTTTGGGGGCCAAAGGGTAGAATGTCATGGACTGAACTGTGTCCCCCTAAAATATTTGTATCAATGATTCCCACTATTACATGACTGTCCACCATTCTTTCATCTGATGTGATTTTCCTATGTGTTGTAAATCCTCTCTCTATGATGTTTAATGAAACAGGATAAGTGGTAGTTACATTAATGAGGCAGGATTCAATCGAGAAGATTAGAGTGTGTCCTAAGCCAATCTCTTTTGAAATATAAAAGACAGAAGCAAGCAGAGAGACAAGGGGACCTCATACCACCAAGAAGTAGAGCCAGGACCGCACATCCTTTGAACCTGGGGTCCCTGTGTGAAGAAGTTCCTAGACCAAGGGAAGACTGATGACAAGGACCTTCCTTCAGAGTGAACAAAAAGAGAAAGACTTTCCCTGGAGCTGACGCCCTGAATTTGGACTTTTAGCCTCCTAGACTGTGAGAGAATAAATTTCTCTTTGTTAAAGCCATCCACTTCTGGTATTTCTGTTACAGCAGCACTAGATAACTAAGACATGTTATCAGGAGGGACCAATCCCCAGAAAAGGACACTATACTTGGTAGGGACGAGTGGAAAAGAGGAAGACCCTTAACAAGATAGACTGACACAGTGGCTGCAACAATGGGCTCAAACACAGCCAAAACTGCGACAGTGGCACAAGACTTGGCAGTGTTTTGTCTTGTTATGTTTTGTTATACATAAGGTCACTATGCATCGGAACTGATGTGACAGCACCTAACAAGGAGAAATGAATGGAAATGTTGTTTTTTAAAAAATTCTAGTCATTAGCTCTGTCCTGAAGGAACACCCAGATTTTAACTTCCCTCTCAATTAACTTAGTGATTCTGCTCTGGTAACCATAATTTACTCCATGTACCACCTTAAAAAACCTTCAAAATTTTCTCCTAAGCCAGTCTTTGCTCTGCAATGGTACTTCTTATCAAAACCAAATCTTATTTCAGATAACCTACATTCACTTAATTAGGAGGCAGCACGTATAGTGGGAAAAATTGGGGCTTTGAAAAAGTATAGGCTTTGCCTATGAGTGGCCATCTAGGATACTCCACTGGTCTCACCCCTTCGGGAGCAAGGAAGAATGAAGAAAACTAAAGACACAAGGGAAAGATTAGTCCAAAGATCTAATGGGCCACATCTTCCATGACCTCCACCAGATTGCGTCCACTACAACTACATGGTGCCTGGCTACCACCACTGACTGCTCTGACAGGGATCACAATAGAGGGTCCGGTACAGAGCTGGAGAAAAATGTAGAACAAAATTCCAACTCAAAGAGAAAGGCCAGACTTGCTGGCCTGACAGAGACTGGAGAAACCCTGAGAGTACGGCTCCTGGACATCCTTTCAGTTCAGTAATGAGGTCGCTCCTGAGGTTCATCTTTCAGGCAAAGACTGAACAGGCCGGTGGAACAAAACAGGACTAAAGGGGTACACCAGCCCTAGGGTGGGGACTGGAAAGTAGGAGGAAACAGTAAAGCTGGTAATAGGGAACCCAGGGTTACCACCCCACAGTATTCATGCTTATTTATTTCTGCCTCCTCCCACTAGAATGTAACTTTGACGAGAGCAGGATACTTCTTGGTCTTGCATCACTAGTACCTAGAACAGAGCCTGGAACATAACATGCACTCAAATATTTACTAAGAAGGTAAAGTACACCTAAACATAAATCCTTGCCTTCATAGAAGGTTCCCTCCTTCCCTCCACTTCATTACCAAACGATGTGCTGTACGGCATTCCTGAGCTTAAACTACCACCTCCACCACCCCCGCCCAACTGCCCTCTGAGACCAAAGCACCTCTTCTGAGCTCCAGATCCTCGTAAGCCACCAGCCTATTCAACTCTTCACTTGCATGTCCCAAAGAAACCTCAAGCGCAAAATGGGAGCCAGGCTTCTCAGTGTCAAGGGGAGTTACAAACACGGAAAGGGGAAAGACAAGAATTAAGCCTGTGGTTTTGGATTGGAATTGCCAATTATCAGTATGAAAACAGTTTTGTTTTGTCTTGTTTTAAGATACAGTTGTATTCTTGTCTCTCTATACATGTATATAGACAGATAGATGTACATATGTTGTGTATGTATATGTGTGTGTTTCCTAGCTCTGTTTGCTAAATAACAGCCCAGTAGCAACAAGCCTAGCACCTAGGTCTTGATTTCTAATACCTCTCCCACTAAAAGGAACAAGGGCTCCTTGAAGAAACGGCTATTTCCAGAGCATGTGCAGGGAAAGTACAAGATGAGCTCAGAACATCTTGTTTGTCCTAGAAAGTTAAGAAATCCTAATGACACAGGATTCAGCTGGAAGGGGCTCCCATTGAACAAATCTGAGACAATCTGAGCATCAAAATAAACAATGATGATAACAGACTACAACCCACTGAATAAAACAAGCCTCAATGAGTCTATTCAGATATAAATAAATAAATAAGAAAGGAAAGCTCTTCCTTACAGTAGAATGCCAACAAATAAACTGGGAAAAATGATAGTCATAATCAATAGTAGTAATAACAATAACCAAAAATAGTAATTAATAACATTATAAACTCAATAATCAATAACAGTATAATCAATTCCGGCAAGAATCATCATTAGATGCTAAAACAGTGAGTAAAAGTCTCATCAACAGGATATTTCAAATTATCTCCTCATAAATTAGTTATTAACTAAAAATAGAAAAATAGTAACATTATAGTGGAGATAACTGGCAGATACCACCTTAACCAAATGATCATAGTTAACATCACCAATACTGGCACAAGCATTACATGTCTCCTGATACAATGTACTGAGGATACCATCTCTCTTCTTTAGTCTCCCTGCCAGACCTGCATAACTTGAATTTAATCATGAAGAAACACTGAAAAAACTCAAATTGGGAGATATTCTATAACTAGCCTACTGTTTTTATAAAGGTATATTTTAATTAAGAAAAAAATCAACACTGAAGGTGCAGGCATTTTGCGGGGTACAAGGAAGAGGGTTTCCCACTTCTCCCCTCCATCCACCTCCCTGGTATCATATATGGGGAGACATCAAGTTGTTCTGATCTTGGGAGGAAAGACAGGTAAGGAGACTTTCCTCTATCTGAATGTCTCTCTTCTGGGGCTGCCTGGCTGCCAACTGGTTTGTTTCTGGTGCCTCTTGAACACCTAGCCAGAAAAAAAGCCCCTGTGAAACGCAAGGATGGTGTTACGTGTGGGGTAACAAGGAACACCAGCTGCTGAAGAGTCAGGTGGTGGTGGTAGTGACAGTGATGAGAGAGGCTGCAGGGCTGGGTCAGCCAGAGGGGACGTGAAAGGGAGGGAGGGGAAGAAGGAAAGAAATAGAGGGGACAAGAGGAAAGAAAAGCCAAAGAAGATGGGGCAGCACCAGAGAGCAGGAGTAGTAGCGGGTTGAGAGATGGTCTCCGGTCCCTGGGACTCTTGTCTGGGGGCAGGTCTCTGTACATTTTGCTTTTCTCCATATCGTCCAGGTACTCCTGTTGGGACACTGTCAGGACCCACGCCAGGACCTCATCATCATCCCAGTCATTCAGACCAAAGGTGGAGGGGGACATCCTGCTGAATACGGGCCCAGCACTTCAGAGGTGTGCTGTAGTGACAGCTTGCAGAAGGAGCCTGATCCCCAGCTCAGAAGAGTGCTCAGGGTGCTTGGTCTTCAAAAGTGCCAGTGTCATGCAAAAATAATGACAGACTGAAGAACTATTCCAGACTAAAGAAGACTAAGAGATACGACAACTAAACGCAATGTATGATCTTGGAATGGGAAAAAACAGTGAAAATGGACATTAAGACAATTGGCAAATTGAATATATTGAGGTTAAATTTCCCGGTTTTTATAATTTTACTGAGGTTACCCACTGAAGTATTTAAGGGTAAAGGGATACAACGTCTCTAGCATATTCTTAAATAGTTAAGAAAAAGCAATATATATGTATACGTATACTACGCATATATGTATTGTATGGGAGGGAGGGTGAGGGAGGGAGGGAGAGAATGATAAAACAAATGGGACAAAATGTTAACAATTGGTGAAGCTGGGTAGAGGGTATTCAGGAGTTCTTTGTATTATTCTCGTTCGTTTAAAGTTATATATTTTTTAAAAAGTTACAAAACCTCAAAATGCCCAAAACCAATCTTTTCCCCCAAACTTTATTCTTCTTTTGGTGTTCCCTTTACCAATGAACTAGACCACCATCCATCTAGCTGCACAAACCAAAAACCCAGGAGCCACTGTTAATTCCTTCTTCTCCCCCAACTACCAAATAAAATCCATGATCGAATCCTGCCCAAATCCGTCTCTGTCATACAATCTCAGCTCATATTTCCTTGGTCCAAGTTATTAGCACTTTTCATTTGAACTACTGCATTTACTCCTAATTTGATCTTCCCACATTCACACTTATTCCCACTCCAAACCATTCTCTACTGTAGCCAGAATTTGTTTCTTTCCCATAAGCAAATTTAATCATGTCACATATACCGCCACCATCATCACCACCACCAAACCCTAGAGAGTTTTTGGTGACTTTTTACATCTCTAAGGTTTAAAGCCCTAAATCTTTCCTCTGGCCTACAAGAAAGGCATGATCTTGTCCCTGCTCATCTCCAACTTTATGTTGCATTATGGACCTGCCTCTCCCCCCTACTTCATATTCATTTCCTGGAAACCATAGTCCCTTCTACTACATAGCCATTGCACATTCTGGCTGCTGTGTCCATAATGCTCTCTCCCCCTACTCCACAGTCTTTTGGATTCTCTGGGCCACTGATCCATTCTGTTCGGTTCAATTTTCCCCCAATTGAAAAATACACTAAATATTCATGATACACTAAATACGCATGATACTAAACAAGTAAGAGGCAATGAGCACTAAATATACATGAAAACTTAATATTCATGAGTCTTTAATTTGGCCACCCACTGCTGACACCCATTTTGGTTCATGTGTCCTCTGTCCAAGGAACACAAATGAAACCAATGGCTGTTTCGCAGGTTACTGGCAAGCTACAGCTGTGGCAGGCATGTTTGTCCCTATATCCCTATTTCTGATAGAACAACTGTGTTTCACTGCCCTGTGTGTCACCTGGGCTCCCTTGTTCAAACCTCAACTCTGGTCCTTGTAACTACACCACCAGCAGAGAAGGAAAACGTGGCAGAAAGAAAGAGATGAGCATATGAACACTGAGTCCGCAGGATTCAGGGAGTGTCGTCCTTCTTCCTAAGTGTGTTAACTTGGCCCATCTCCTTCCCCTTGCCTCTCACTATAAATTGATTTAACAAGCCCTGTGATTCAAACATTTTAATTTGGTCTGTGAGCCTTTCTGTTCTGTGACCCCGGTAGTGCATTTGGTGGGTATCCTCGCATCAAGGTAATTTCCCACACAATACTCAGGGTAACCAAATATTTAATAAAGGGAAATTTCTTTTTTAAAGAAGTAGTCCAGCTAATGAATGAAGAAATAATGATAGAGAGAAAACCTGACATTAAGTGCTTCTGGTTGAAGTACACATCATCTATAAAGTACACACACACACACAAAAATACATACACACACATCAAAACTGAATCAGATCCGCTAGATCTAACTACTTTATAAAAAATACAGGGGACAAGGAGAAACCTGTTAAACAATATCATAAGAATCCAGACAATGGAAAACTCTACAGCACAAATAACTCTGGTTTCTCTAACAAATAATCAGAAAAATGTTAATACAGATGATATGGAACAGTGTGTGATGACAGTGCTGTGCTGATTAAGGCAGCCCCGTGGTTATGCTCAAATGGGAGTCCTTGACTTATGGGTATACATACAGATATAGTTACAGATGGAATGACATGATGTCTGGGATTTGCTTCAAATAATCCAGAGTGAGAGGGATTTACAGATGAAACAAGATCGGCCATAAATCGATGATTACAGAGGTTGGATGATGAATACATGAGGGTATATTGTAACTGTAAGTTTGAGATCTTCCATAATCAAATGGCTTTGTTTGTTTGTTTAAAGAGAAAGAAAAAGCAAAGAGAAGAGTGCAGAGCTTCCATTCAATGATGAGGGAAGAGCTCTGAATGGTACATGCATGTGAGTGAGGCCTGGAACTACTATAGCCATTTGCTACCAGAGAATGGAACCCACAGATGAAGAAGGGCATGGCTAAGGGAATCACAGAGAAATGGAGGTAGATCCCTGAATAAACCAGGTCCAATCCCTCAGGACATTTTCCGTTATATAAGCCAATAAGTACTCTTTACTGTTAGCCAATTGGAGTCGGATTTTTTTGTTACTACAAGCAAAGATATCCAAACTGATACAATCCCCTACTCACTCTTAATCTACTCCAATCATGGTTTTGCCTCCACCTTCCCCTCAAAATATTCTCAGGAAGTCACTGATGACTTTCTTGTTGCTAAAGCCAACTAACCCTTTTGAGATCATCTCTTGCTTAACCTTTCTCAGCTGCACCTTACACACCCTCATCCTCAATGTTCTCTTCCCCAGGATTCTGAGACTTCACACTCCCCTGGTTTTCTTTCTTCCTCTTTGCCTACTCTTATTTCTGGCTTCTTTGCTGACTTTCCTTTCTCTGTTGGTGCTATTAGGTGCTGTCGAGTCGGTTCTGACTCACAGCGACCCCATGTATAACAGAACGAAACACTATCTGATCCTGCCCCATCTTAACAATCGTTGCTATGCTTGAGCCCATTGTTACAGCCACAGTGTCAATCCATCTCGTTGAGGGTCTTCCTCTTTTTCACTGACCCTCTACTTTACCAAGAATGAGGTCCTTCTTCACGGACCAATTGATCCCTTCTGATAACATGTCCAAAGTAAGTGAGACAAAGTCTTACCATTCTTGCTTCTAAGGAGTATCCTGGCTGTACTGCATCCTTTCTCTAGCAAATGTTAAATGTGAGCATTTTTCTAGGATGTCTTGGACCCTCTAATCTCTCCGTTCTTTCTCTCAAAGGGACTGGCAGTCATCCATTCTCTTAATTTTAATTACCACCTGTATCTCTCTTCCCTCCGATCTTCTAAACTCCACACTTTAATTTTCAACAGCATAATGCACATATCACCATTTTAGATGTTCCTCAAACTTAACACTGTTCTCTCCCACTGTCTCTCTCACATACATACAACCCAGCCCTCTTCCACTGTTCCCTTTCTCATTAAACAGAATCAATCTCTACACTTCCCACAACCTCACCTTTCCTTCCAGGCAGCCTATCAATCAGGTCTGATCTTTTATTCATCCACTTCTCTTCACATCCACTGCTTCCATTCAAATTCAAGTTCACCCGGACCATAATAACTTCCCAGTTAGTTTTGCCCTTCATAATTCTTAGCCCCCTTCCAATATATTTTCTACTCTGTTTCCAAGACATTTGAAAAACAGACTTCTGATGATGTTACCTTGCTTAAAACAGAAACTGAGTAGCTGGTGGTCCAGGTGGGAAGGAGATTTTTCACTAGATCGACCCTTTCTTACCTTTTGAGTTCTGAAGTTTGTGCCTGTCTATTAAGTGTCAAAAAATACATTTTCAAAACCTATAATCAAGACCACTAACATCTATGTAAAAAAAAAAAGTAGCGACAGTTTTAAAAACACAATATTTTTGCTGTTTCAAAATCTGTTACAATATAAAATTTCACACAACAAATAAATTAGAGAACAAATTTACTAGGTCAGCAACCTCTTCATTCAAATGCCATCAAAAGATAAGGAGAAGACAGTTAAAAAAAAGAATCTGAGGAGTAGGAGAATGCCATTAAAAAAAAAAAACAAAAAACCATGGACTTTGATACTTTCCTTTGCTGAAGACAAATCTTTTAAAAAGTTTCAAACATTTCAAATGCCCTTTATTTTTTTTTTTTATTCCATCAGCCTAAAGTGCTTAAAATCTGCATGCCATTCCCATTTGAAAGACAGAAAGTGGTGTGGGAAATGGGGCTGAAAACCGGAGGAATATATTAGCTTTCAAATAACTTTTGAAGGACACAGACATCCCTAGGAACTCATGGACGTGAAATACGGAGTGAGGAGACAAACACTTATTTCACTTAACTTTCCATTTCTTTATCTCAATAAAGTAAGATCCAGAGTACTCCAAGAACATTAACCAGTTGCCACTGAGTGAATCCCGACTCATAGCCACCCTACAGCACAGAGAACTGCCCCAAGGCTATTATCCTCATGGAAGCAGACTGCCACATCTTTCTCCCATAGTGTGGCCAGTGGGTTCAAACCACCAACTTTCTGGTTGGCAACCAAGTGCTTAACCACTGCACCACGAGGGCTCCTTCCATGAACATTAGGTAGGCATAATACCACAGACTGACTCCAACTATGAGGGTTAGAGAGGATTTTGGTCTCCACTGCTGTATCCTAGCCTCTGTTGTATCTTTCATGGTTGGTACTGAAAAACATTTTTAATAAAAAGAATTATCAAGAGGCGGAGTAAAGATGGCAGAATACACAGATGCTTCCAGCAAGCCCTCTTTACAACAAAGACCTGAAAAAACAAGTGAAACGAGTATATTTATGACAAGCTAGGAGCCCTGAGCATCAAAGGCAACCTTAGAAAACGATCAGAGGGGCAGGGAGAGGAAGAGACGGTTCAGAAGTGGAGAGGAGTTACTGGACCTGAATCATGGGGAGCCCTCAAGCACCACTCCTGGAGCGGCAGCGGGCTGGTACTAGCGTTCGGCCGCAGTTTCCTCAGGGAAAAGCAGCCAGCCACACAGCGTACTCACACCTCCAGAACGAGAGAAGCACTGTGCTCTCAGCAAAAGCTAAGTACTTGCGTATATTTTACCCCGCCACATCCCCCCCCCCCCCACAAGCTGGCTTCAGCAGCTGAATTCCCTGGGCCTAAGATAGGCACTGTTGAGTTCCCAGAGCCAACCTCCCAGCCTTGCAGAACGAAAAAATTTGCATTTGGAAGAAAAGACAATTTGCCAGCTCCACTAACCAGTGGCGCTCAGGACAGAAGCGGCTCCTGTCCAGACATAAATGGTGAAGACTTTGAGCACCTTTCCCTTCTATATGGACCCGTGAGGGCCTATTTTAGGAGAATAGGCCCTTGTTGGCAGACTCCAACCATTTCAGCTGTGTGGTGGAGAGGCGGGTATTTGATGATTGACGTTGCTTTGCCTATTAAACAAGGTCCTCACCTACCCACATCAGGGACCTAAGGACTGGTAGCTCCACGCAGGTCACCCAGCCGCCCACAATGGAGGTCCAAGGATAACTGGTACCTCCCAGTCATTACAACCAAAAATATTGCGTGTCCATGGTCCATCTGCAGAAACCACCCAAGCGCACACTCTAGGGAACAGGGGTGCACTTTCCTCAGATACACTTGGGGGATGGTTCTCAGCCCCCTGCCTTGTTCAGAGTGTGACCCCCTACTGCAATCAGATACCGGTACATACACCAATCACCCCTGCCCCTCTAAGACTGTAGGACAGAGCCTGTACCACACACTTGATGATCAGCTACCTGGACACCTGAGTTGAATTCACACAAAAAAACTGAATGGGCTCTTAGGCTGATATACCTGATAACAACTCTAGCCATCTGAGGACAGGACGTCAGAGGTCCAAAGGTGAAAATAATCAAGCTAGCTCACTCAAACAACCCATTTGGGCATATCAAAACAAAACAAAGCAAGAAGCTATGACACAGTAAGCAAGCACAAACTAATACAATAACTCATAGATGTCTCAGAGACAGCAGTCAATATCAAGTCACATAAAGAAACAGACCACGATCACCTCAACAGGCTCTCAAAACAAACAATCCAGAGATCTTCTAAATGAATGTGCACTCCTGGAATTACCAGAGCCAGAATACAAAAGATTAATATACAGAAACCTTCAAGACATCAGGAAGGAAATGAGGCAATACCCAGAATAAGCAAAGGAACACAGAGGTATAGCAATTGAAGAAATTAGATTATTCAGCAACATAATGAAAAATTTAATAAGCTGGAAAAATCCACAGACAGACAGCAATCAGAAATTCAGAAGATTAACAATAAAATTACAGAAGTCAGAGGAACAGTACTGAACAAGCAGAAGCCAGAATTTCTCAATTTGAAGATAAATCACTTGGCACTAATATATTTGAAGAAAAATCAGGTAAAAGAATTTTAAAAAATGAAGAAACATTAAGAATCATGTGGGATTCTAGCAAGACAGATAACCTACAAGTGATTGCAGTACCAGAACAGGGAGGGATAACAGAAAATACAGAGAGAATTGTTGAAGATTTGTTGGCAGAAAACTTCCCTGATTTCGTGCAACATGATATCTATCCAAGATGCTCATCAAATTCCACATAAGGTAGATGTTAAAAGAAAGTCACCTAGACATATTAAGATCAAACTTGCCAAAACCAAAGATAAAGAGACAATTTTAAGAGCTGCTAGGGATAAATGAAAAGTCACCTACAAAGAAGAGACAATAAGCTCTGACTACTGGGAAGCAACCCTGCACGCAAGAAGGCAATGCGATGTCTTAATTAAAAAATTGAAGGAAAAAATTGGCCAGCCAAAAATCATATATCCAGCAAAACTGCCTCTTAAATATGAAGGTGAAATTAGGACATTTCCAGATAAACAGAAGTTTAGGGAATTCATAAAAACCAAACCAAAATACAAGAAACACTAAAGGGAGTTCTTTGGTTAGAAAATTAATAATGTCTGCCCAAGACTAGAACACTGGGCTGAGAAATCAGAAGTCAACCCAGACAGAGAAATCAAAAAAATAAAAAGCAAGATTAAAAAAAAAAGCTCAAAACAGGGTAAAACCAATGTTATTGCATAAAAGAAGACAATATTAAAACAATAAAGAGGGACTAAGAAATCTAATCGTAGATCTTCAATATGGACAGGAAGATCTGGTGATACAAAGAAATACAAGTTACCTTTAAAGTTAGAAAAATAGGGGTAAATAATAAGGTAACCACAAAGGAGACAAACTGACTTACTCATCAAAATAAAATACAAGAAAAAAATAGAGACTCAACAGAAACAAGGATCAACAATGAACATGAGCAAAGAACAATATATAATCTACTCAACACATAAAATTAAGTAGGAAAAAGAAACGGTCAACAACACACAAAAGAAGACATCAAAATGACAGCACATACTTATCCATTATTACGCTGAATGCAAATGGACTAAATGCACCAATAAAGAGACAGAGAGTAGCAGAATGGATTAAAAAACATGATCCATCTATATGCTGCCTACAAGAGACACCCTGTATTTAGAGACACAAACAAATTAAAACTCAAAGGATGTAAAAAATATGTATCAAGCAAAAAAAATAAAAAAAGAGCAGGAGTGGCAATATTAATTTCTGACAAAATGGACTTTAAAGTTAAATCCACCACAAAAGATAAGGAAGGACACTATAGAATGATTAAAGGGACAATATACCAAGAAGATATAACCATATTAAATACTCATGCACCCAATGACAGGGCTGCAAGATACATAAAACAAACTCTATCAGCATTGAAAAGTGAGATAGACAGCTTCACAATTATAGTAGAAGACTTCAACACACCACCTTCGGTGAAAGACATGACATCCAGAAAGAAGCTCAATAAAGACATGGAAGATCTAAATGCCACAATCAACCAACTTGACCTCGTGGACATATACAGAACACTCCACCCAACAGCAACCAAGTATACTTTCTTTTCTAGTGCACATGGAACAGTCTCTAGAATAGACCACATATTATGTCATAAAGCAATCCTTAGCAGAATCCAAAACACTGAAATATTACAAAGCATCTTCTCTGACCAAAAGGCCATAAAAGTGGAAATCAGTAACAGAAAAAGCAGGGAAAAGAAATCAAACACTTGGAAACTGAACAATACCCTGCTCAAAAAAGACTGGATTATAGAAGACATTAAGGATGGAATGAAGAAATTCATAGAAGCCAATGAGAATGAAAACACTTTCTATCAGAAACGTTGGGACACAGAGAAAGCAGTGCTCAGAGGTCAATTTATATCAATAAATGCACATATCCAAAAAGAGGAAAGGGCCAAAATCAAAGAATTATCCCTACAACTTGAACAAATAGGAAGAAAGCAACAAAAGAAACACACGGCACCAGAAGAAAACAAATAATAAAAAATAGAGCGGAATTAAACCAAATAGAAAACAGAAAAACAACTGAAAGAATTAACAAGACCAAAAGCTGGTTCTTTGAAAAAAATCAACAAAATTGATAAACCATTGGCCAAACTGACAAAAGAAAAAGAGGTCAGGAAACAAATAACCCAAATAAGAAATGAGATGGGTGATATTACAACAGACCCAACTGAAATTACAAGAATCATACCAGATTACTATGAAAAACTGTACTCTAACAAATTTGAAAACCTAGAAGAAATGGATGATTTCCTAGAAACACTACCTACCTAAACTAACACAAACAGAGGTAGAACAACTAAATAGACCCATAACAAAAGAAGATTGAAAATGTAATCAAAAAACTCCCAACAAAAAAAGGCCCTGGCCCGGACGGCTTCACTGCAGAGTACTACCAAACTTTCAGAGAAGAGCTAACAACACTACTACTAAAGGTATTTCAGAGCACAGAAAATGATAGAATGCTCCCTAAAACTCATTCTATGAAGCCAGCATATCCCTGATACTACAACTAGGTAAAGACACGACAAAAAAAGAAAATTACAGGCCTATATCCTTGCTATGAGTTGGAACTGACTCAACAGCAATGGGTTATGGGTTTTTATCCCTCATGAACTTAGATGCAAAAATCCTCAACAAAATTCTAGCCAATAGAATTCAACAACATATCAAAAAAATAATTCACCATGACCAAGTGGGATTCCTACCAGGTATGCAGGGATGGTTCAACATCAGAAAAACAATTAATGTAATCCATCACATAAATAAAACAAAAGACGAGAATCACATGATTTTATCAATTGATGCAGAAAAGGCATTTGACAAAGTTCAACACCCATTGATGATAAAAACTCTCAGCAAAATAGGAATAGAAGGAAAATTCCTCAACATAATGAAGGGCGTTTATACGCTTGGCCAACAGCCAACATCACCCTAAATGGAGAGAGGCTGAAAGCATTCCCCTTGAGATCGGGAACCAGACAAGGATGCCCTTTATCACCACTCTTATTCAACACTGTGCTGGAGGTCCTAGCCAGAGCAAGTAGGCTAGATGAAGAAATAAAGGGCATCCAGATTGGCAAGGAAGAAGTAAAATTATCTCTATTTGCAGATGACATGATCTTATACACAGAAAACCCCAATGAATCCTCCAGAAAACTACTGAAACTAATAGAAGAGTTCAGCAGAGTATCGGGATACAAGATAAACATACAAAAATCAGTTGGATTCCTCTACACCAACAAAAAGAACATTGAAGAGGAAATCACCAAATCAATATCATTTACAGTAGCCCCCAAGAAGATAAAATACTTACGAACAAATCTTACCAGAGATGTAAAAGACTTATACAAAGAAAACTACAATACACTTCTGCCAAGAAACCAAAAGAGACCTAAAACATAAGTGGAAAAACATACCTTGCTCATGGATAGGAAGACTTAACATTTTAAAAACGTCTATTCTACCAAAAGCGATCTATACGTTTAATGCAATTCTGATCCAAATTCCAATGACATTCTTTAATAAAATGGAGAAACAAATCACCAACTTCATATGGAAGGGAAAGAGGCCCCAGATAAGTAAAGCATTACTGAAAAAGAACAAAGCAGGAGGCCTTACTTTGCCTGATTTTAGAACCTATTATACCAACACAGTAGTCAAAACAGCCTGGTACTGGTACAACAACAGATACATAGACCAATGGAACAGAATTCAGAATCCAGACATAAACCCATCCACATGTGATATCCGCAGTTGATATTTGACAAAGGCCCCAAAACACCTACACAGGGAAAAGACAGTCTTTTTAACAAATGGTGCTGACATAACTGGATATCCATCTGCAAAAAAAATGAAACGAGACCCATGCCTCACTCCATGCACAAAAACAAGCTCGAAATGGATCAAAGACCTAAATATAAAATCTAAAATAATAAAGATCATGGAAGAAAAAAATAGGGACAATGTTAGGAGCCCTAATACATGGCATAGACAGTATACAAAACATTACTAACAATGCAGAAGAAAAACTAGATAACTGGGAGCTCCTGAAAATCACACACCTATGCTCATCCAAAGACTTCACCAAAAGAGTAAAAGGATTACCTACAGACTGGGAAAAAGTTTTTAGCTATGACATTTCTGATCAGCGCCTGATCTCTAAAATCTACATGATACTGCAAGAACTCCAACTGCAAAAAGACAAATAACCCAATTAAAAAATGGGCAAAAGATATGGACACTTTACTAAAGAAGACATTCAGGTAGCTAAGAGATATTATGAGGAAATGCTTCACAATCATGAGCCATTAGAGAAATGCAAATCAAAACTACAATGAGATTCCATCTCACTCCAACGAAGCTGGTATTAATCCAAACAACACAAAACAATAAATGTCGGAGAGGCTGTGGAGAGATTTGAACATTTACATACTGCTGGTGGGAATGTAAAACGGTACAACCGGAAACCGATTTGGCACTTCCTTAAAAAGCTCAAAATAGAACTACCATATGATCCAGCAATCCCACTCCTTGGAATATATCCTAGAGAAATAAGAGCCTTTACACAAACAGATATATGCACACCCATGTTCACTGCAGCACTGTTTACAATAGCAAAAAGATGGAAGCAACCAAGGTGCCCATCAACAGATGAATGGATAAATAAATTATGGTACATTCACACAATGGAATACTACGCATCGATAAAGAACAGTGACGAATCTGTGAAACATTTCATAACACGGAGGAATCCGGAAGGCATTATGCTGAGTGAAATTAGTCAGTTGCAAAAGGACAAATATTGTATAAGACCACTATTATAAGAACTCAAGAAACAGTTTCAACACAGAAGAAAATATTCTTTGATGGTTACGAGAGGGGGGAAGGAAGGAAAGTGGGAGAGGGGGATTCACTAATTAGACAGTAATAAGAACTACTTTAGGTGACAGGAATGACAACAAACAATATAGGCGAGGTCAGCACAACTGGACTAAACCAAAAGCAAGGAAGTTTCCGGAATAAACTGGATGCTTCGAAGGCCAGCATAGCAGGGGCAGGGGTTTGGGGACTGTGGTTTCAGGGGACATCTAAGTCAACTGGCATAATAAAATCTATTAAGAAAACATTCTGCATCCCACCTTGGAGAGAGGCATCTGGGGTCTTAAACGCTAGCAAGCGGCCATCTAAGATGCATCAGATGGTCTCAACTCACCTCAATCAAAGGAGAATGAAGAACACCATGGACACCAGGTAATTACAAGCCCATGACACAGAAAAGGCCACATAAACCAGAGACTACATCAGCCTGAGACCAGAGGAGCTAAATGGTGCCCGGCTACAGCTGATGACTGCCCTGACAAAAAACACAACAGAGAACCCCTGAAGGAGCAGGGGAGCAGTGGGATGCAGACCCTAAATTCTCATAAAAAGACCAGACTTAATGGTCTGACTGAGGCTAGAAGGACCCCCGTGGTCATTGCCCCCAGACCTTCTGTTGGCCCAGGGCAGGAACCATTCCCAAAGCCAACTCTTCAGACATGGATTGGACTGGACAATGGGTTGGAGACAGATGATGGTGAGGAGTGAGCTTCTCGGATCAGGTGGTCACTTGAGACTATGTTGGCATCTCTTCCCTGGAGGGGAGATGAGAGGGTAGAGGGGGTTAGAAGATGGTGAAATGGATACGAAAATAGAGGGCGGAGGGAGGGAGTGGGCTGTCCCATTAGGGGGAGAGCAACTGGGAGTATGTAGCAAAGTGTATATAAGTTTTTGTGTGAAAGACTGACTTGATTTGTAAACTTTCACTTAAAGCACAGTAAAAAAAAATTTTTTTAATTATCAAAAATTATTTAAAATAAGTGTAAGAAATACAATTCCATTCTACAGTGGGAAACAGGATATTTGAAGTTAGCCTAAATATGAGGCTGATACATTTTAACACTTTGTATTTATACATTTTTTCTTCCAAAGAACTCAAAATGATGCACAAATATTTATTACCATGACGATTCAGCAAGTAGGGAAACTGAGCCCTTTAAGAAAACCCCCAGAAAAGAAGGGAATAAATGGTGGAAGAAGAACTGGAAAAATACTACTGTACAGATCTTTTTTTAAAAATGATGTTTTCTTGATGAAGCATCAATATTTAAAAAGAAAAGGAAAAACTATGCAAGGCTTAGGGTGGAGAAAAAGTGTTAAATGTGATAAATGAAAACTATTATTATCACAGTTAAAGCTCCGAACTTGTCACTAATAATAAATGCATACTAATTCATTTAAATATAATTATTTGTAATTTACCAATAGAAAGGGTCCATAAACTAGTATACACAGAAAAGTAGATCCACTGCGGGTGGGGGGACCTGAAATTACAGATCAATGCTACATGTATTTCTTATTTCTGTACTAATCAAATATAAATAGGCTTGTCAAAGAAAAATTACACATACTTTGCAATTTTGAAATAGAGTAAGATCTACATTTGAAAAGTTTTTATGTTTTATGCCTTCATTTTTAGTACTGTACTATAAAATGGAATGACTACAGAAGAGTATAACATAAAGGTTAAAGTATAGATGTTAGTATCACAAAGGCTGGACTCTAATTTTGGTTCCGCTACTTAACAGCTAAATGATCAAGGGCAAGTTATTTAACCATTCTAAACCTGTTTCCTCATTTATAAAAGGGTATACTGTCATAGTTCCTGAAATCTTAGACTATTTGAATATATTGTGAAATCAGGATTTTTTTCAATATACAAAAAACCTTTCTACATCAACGATGTATCTTACCATCTTTGTAACAGTAGTTCTCAACCAGGGGTGATTATGCCCCCACGGGGACATTTTTGGAGCACTGATGGCACAGTAGTCAAGAGCTTGGCCGCTAACCAAAAGGTCAGCAGTTCAAATCCACCAGCCAGTCCTTGGAAACCGTATGGGGCAGTTCTACTCTGTCCTATAAGATCGCTATGAGTTGGAACCAACTCAACGGCAATGGGTTTTATGGGTTGGGAGATATTTTTGTCACAACTGGAGGGAAGGAAATCTAGTCAGCATCTAGTAGATAGAGGCCAGGGATCCTGCTGCAATCCTACAACGCACAAGACAGCCCCCAACAACGAAGAATTTCTGTCCAATAGTTTCTGCGGTTGAGAAACCCTGCTTTAGAGTCTTATAAGAGAAAATAAAACAATATCTACAAAAAAAAAAAAATTTTTTTTTTTTACTTAATAGGGTTGTTCTCAGAATCGAAAGAAATAATGTATATAAAATGCTCAGAATAGTACTCAGCACAAAGTAGGTGTTAATAAACTAATAATAGTAGGTTTTCTTTTTTAATCCAATGTGCTTAAGATAATTTATTTATCGACTAAGTAAATGCCAAACTCCCTACCTTGGTCCTTCACACAATTGTGCCCCAATTTACCATTCCAGCTCACTCTCCCACTACCTCATTACATAAACCTCCTCCAAACTGGTCTCTGTTGTTTGACCAACACTACCTAGATTTCACAATTCCATTCCTGCACACACACCACTGCCTCTACCTACAATGCCTACTTTCCATTCAACCTGACTCACTTCAGGGTTTAGCTTAAATACCACCTCTATTACAGAAGCCTTCCTTCGCTGTGGCTGAAAGTGATCTCTTCTTGCCTGGTTTCCCTCTGCATATCAGGTTAAGTGTCAAAAAATAAACTTTCAAGAACCTATCATTAAGACCTCTAACATCTATGTGAAAAAGGGGGGGAATGAGAAGTGAGCTATATGGCTCTTATGTACTTCTTTTTCTTTTTTTAAATAATTTTTATTGAGCTTTAAGTGAACGTTTACAAATCAAGTCAGTCTGTCACGTATAAGCTTATATACACCTCACTCCATACTCCCACTTACTCTCCCCCTAATGAGTCAGCCCTTCCGGTCTCTCCTTTCGTAACAATTTTGCCAGTTTCTAACCCTCTCTACCCTCCCATCTCCCCTCCAGACAGGAGATGCCAACACAGTCTCAAGTGTCCACCTGCTATAAGTAGCTCACTCTTCATTAACATCTCTCTCCAACCCACTGTCCAGTCCCTTCCATGTCTGATGAGTTGTCTTCGGGAGTGGTTCCTGTCCTGGGCCAACAGAAGGTTTGGGGACCATGACCGCCAGGATTCCTCTAGTCTCAGTCAGACCATTAAGTCTGGTCTTTTTATGAGAATTTGGGGTCTGCCTCCCACTGATCTCCTGCTCCCTCAGGGGTTCTCTGTTGTGCTCCCTGTCAGGGCAGTCATCAGTTGTGGCCGGACACCATCTAGTTCTTTTGGTCTCAGGATGATGTAAGTCTCTGGTTCATGTGGCCCTTTCTGTCTCTTGGGCTCTTAGTTGTCGTGTGACCTTGGTGTTCTTCATTCTCCTTTGCTCCAGGTAGGTTGAGACCAATTGATGCATCTTAGATGGCCGCTTGTTAGCATTTAAGACCCCAGACGCCACATTTCAAAGTAGGACGCAGAATGTTTTCATAATAGTAGTATTTTGCCAATTGACTTAGAAGTCCCCTTAAGCCATAGTCCCCAAACCCCCGCCCTTGCTTCACTGACCTTTGAAGCATTCAGTTTATCCCGGAAACTTCTTTGCTTTTGGTCCAGTCCATTTGAGCTGACCTTCTGTGTATTGAGTATTGTCCTTCCCTTCACCTAAAGTAGTTCTTATCTACTAACTAATCAGTAAAAAACCCTCTCCCACCCTCCCTCCCTCCCCACCTCGTAACCACAAAAGTATGTGTTCGTCTCAGTTTATACTATTTCTCAAGATCTTATAATAGTGGTCTTATACAGTATTTGTCCTTTTGCCTCTAATTTCGCGCAGCATAATGCCTTCCAGGTTCCTCCATGTTATGAAATGTTTCACAGATTCGTCACTGTTCTTTATTGATGTGTAGTATTCCATTGTGTGAATATACCACAATTTATTTACCCATTCATCCGTTGATGGACACCTTGGTTGCCTCCAGCTTTTTCCTATTGTAAACAGAGCTGCAGTGAACATGGGTGTGCATATATCTGCTTGTGTGAAGGCTCTTACTTCTCTAGGGTATATTCCGAGGAGTGGGATTTCTGGGTTGTATGGTAGTTCTAACTGTTTAAGATAACGCCAGATACATTTCCAAAGTGGTTGTACCATTTGACACTCCCACCATCAGTGTATAAGAGTTCCAATCTCTCCGCAGCCTCTCCAACATTTATTATTTTGTGTTTTTTGGATTAATGCCAGCCTTGTTGGAGTGAGATGGAATCTCATCGTAGTTTTAATTTGCATTTCTCTAATGGATAATGATGGAGAGCATTTTCTCATGTTATCTGTTAGGTGCCTGAATATCTTCTTTAGTGAAGTGTGTGTTCATATCCTTTGCCCACTTCTTGATTGGGTTGTTTGTCTTTTTGTGGTTGAGTTTTGACAGAATCATATAGATTTTAGAGATCAGGCGCTGGTCGGAGATGTCAGAGCTAAAAATTCTTTCCCAGTCTGTAGATGGTCTTTTTACTCTTTTGGTGAAGTCTTTAGATGAGCATAGGTGTTTGATTTTTAGGAGCTCCCAGTTACCTGGTTTCTCTTCGTCATTTTTCGTAATGTTTTGTATTCTGTTTATGCCTTGTATTAGGGCTCCTAAGGTTGACCCTATTTTTTCTTCCATGATCTTTATCGTTTTAGTCTTTATGTCTAGGTCTTTGATCCACTTGAAGTTAGTTTTTGTGCATGGTGTGAGGTATGGGTCCTGTTTCATTTTTTTGCAAATGGATATCCACGTATGCCAGCACCATTTGTTAAAAAGACTATCTTTTCCCCAATTAACTGACACTGGGCCTTTATCAAATATCAGCTGCTCATAGATGGATGGATTTATATCTGGGTTCTCAATTCTGTTCCACTGGTCTATGTGTCTGTTGTTGTACCAGTACCAGTACCAGGCTGTTTTGACTACTGTGGCTGTATAATAGCTTCTGAAATCAGGTAGAGTGAGGCCTCCCACTTTCTTCTTTTTCAGTAATGCTTTGCTTATCCGAGGCTTCTTTCCCTTCCATATGAAGTTAGTGATTTGTTTCTCTATCACCTTAAAAAATGACATTGGAATTTGGATCGGAAGTGCATTGTATGTACAGATGGCTTTTGGTAGAATAGACATTTTTACTATGTTAAGTCTTCCTATCCATGAGCAATGTATCTTTTTCTACTTAAGTATGTCCTTTTTAATTTCTTGTAGTAGAGCTTTGTAGTTTTCTTTGTATAGGTCTTTTACATCCTTGGTAAGATTTATTCTTAAGTATTTTATCTTCTTGGGGGCTACTGTGAATGGTATTGATTTGGTGATTTCCTCTTCGATGTTCTTTTTTTGATGTAGAGGAATCCAAGTGATTTTTGTATGTTTATCTTATAACCTGAGACTCTGCCAAACTCTTCTATTAGTTTCAGTAGTTTTCTGGAGGATTCCTTGGGGTTTTCTGTGTATAAGATCATGTCATCTGCAAATAGAGATAATTTTACTTCCTCTTTGCCAATCCGGATGCCCTTTATTTCTTTGTCTAGCCTAATTGCTCTGGCTAGGACTTCTAGCACAATGTTGAATAAGAGCAGTGATAAAGGGCATCCTTGTCTGGTTCCCGATCTCAAGGGAAATGCTTTCAGGCTCTCTCCATTTAGAGTGATGTCGGCTGTTGGCTTTGCATAGGTGCCCTTTATTATGTTGAGGAATTTTCCTTCAATCCCTATTTTGATAAGAGTTTTTATCATAAATGGGTGTTGGACTTTGTCAAATGCCTTTTCTGCAGCAATTGATAAGATCGTGTGGTTTTTGTCTTTTGTTTTATTTATATGGTGGATTACATTTATGGTTTTTCTAATATTAAACCAGCCTTGCATACCTGGTATAAATCCCACTTGGTCATGGTGAATTATTCTTTTGATATGTTGTTGAATTCTATTGGCTAGAATTTTGTTGAGGATTTTTGCATTTATGTTCATGAGGGATATAGGTCTATAATTTTCTTTTTTTGTGATGATGTCTTTACCTGGTTTTGGTATCAGGGAGATGGTGGCTTCATAGAATGAGTTGGGTAGTATTCCGTCATTTTCTATGCTTTGAAGTACCTTTAGTAGTAGTGGTGTTAACTCTTCTCTGAAAGTTTGGTAGAACTCTGCAGTGAAGCCGTCCGGGCCAGGGCTTTTTTTGTTGGGAGTTTTTTGATTGCCGTTTCAATCTCTTTTTTTGTTATGGGTCTATTTAGTTGTTCTACTTCTGAATGTGTGAGTTTAGGTAGGTAGTGTTTTTCCAGAAATTCATCCATTTCTTCTAGGTTTGCAAATTTGTTAGAGTACAATTTTTCGTAATAACCTGATATGATTCTTTTAATTTCAGTTGGGTCTGTTGTGATGTGGCCCTCCTTGTTTCTTATTCGGGTTATTTGTTTCCTTTCCTGTTTTTCTTTAGTCAGTCTGGCCAATGGTTTATCAATTTTTTAAATTTTTTCAAAGAACCAGCTTTTGGCTTTGTTAATTCTTTCAACTGTTTTTCTGTTCTCTAACTCATTTAGTTCAGCTCTAATTTTTATTGTTTTCTTCTGGTGCCTGATGGATTCTTTTGTTGCTCACTTTCTATTTGTTCAAGTTGTAGGGACAGTTCTCTGATTTTGGCTCTTTTTTCTTTTTGTATGTGTGCATTTATCGATATAAATTGGCCTCTGAGCACTGCTTTTGCTGTGTCCCAGAGGTTTTGATAGGAAGTATTTTCATTCTCATTGCATTCTATGAATTTCCTTATTCCCTCCTTGATGTCGTCTATAACCCACTCTTTTTTCAGGAGGGTATTGTTCATTTTCCAAGTATTTGATTTCTTTTCCCTAGTTTTTCTGTTATTGATTTCTAGTTTTATTACCTTGTGGTCTGAGAAGATGCTTTGTAATATTTCAATGTTTTGGACTCTGCAAAGGTTTGTTTTATGACCTAATATGTGGTCTATTCTAGAGAATGTTCCATGTGCGCTAGGAAAAAAAGTATACTTTGCAGCAGTTGGGTGGAGAGTTCTGTATAAGTTAATGAGGTCAAGTTGGTTGATTGTTGTAATTAGGTCTTCCGTGTCTCTATTGAGCTTCTTACTGGATGTCCTGTCCTTCTCCGAAAGTGGTGTGCTGAAGTCTCCTAGTATAATTGTGGAGGTGTCTATCTCACTTTTTAATTCTCTTAAAATTTGATTTATGTATATTGCAGCCCTGTCATTGGGTGCATAAATATTTAATATGGTTATGTCTTCCTGATCAATTGTCCCTTTTATCATTATGTAGTGTCCTTCTTTATCCTTTGTGGTGGATTTAAGTTTAAAGTCTATTTTGTCAGAAATTAATATTGCTATTCCTCTTCTTCTTTGCTTATTGTTTGCTTGATATATTTTTTTCCATCCTTTGAGTTTTAGTTTGTTTGTGTCTCTAAGTCTAAGGTGTGTCTCTTGTAGGCAGCATATAGATGGATCGTGTTTCTTTACCCAGTCCGAGACTCTCTGTCTCTTTATTGGTGCATTTAGTCCATTTACATTCAGCGTAATTATAGATAAATAAGTGTTTAGTGTTGTCATTTTGATGCCTTTTTATGTGTGTTGACAATTTCATTTTTCCACTTACTTTTTTTTGCTGGGATGTTTTTCTTTGTAAATTGTGAGATCCTCATTTTCATAGTATTTGACTTTATGTTTGTTGAGTCGTTACTTTTTTCTTGGCTTTTATTTTTAGTTATGGAGTTGTTATACCCCTTTGTGGTTACCTTAATATTTACCCCTATTTTTCTAAGTAAAAACCTAACTTGTATTGTCCTATATCACCTTGTATCACTCTCCATATGGCCGTTCTATGCCACCTGTATTTAGTCCCTCTTTTTTATTATTGTGATCTTTTACGTATTGACTTCAATGATTCCCTGTTATGAGCTTTTTTTTTTTTAATTAAACTTAATTTGTTTTTGTGATTTCCCTATTTGAGTTGATATCAGGATGTTCTGTTTTGTGACTTTGTGTTGTGCTGGTATCTGATGTTATTGGTTTTCTGACCAAACAATTTCCTTTAGTATTTCTTGTAGCTTTGGTTTGGTTTTTGCAAATTCTCTAACCTTGTGTTTATCTGTAAATATCTTAATTTCGCCTTCATATTTCAGAGAGAGTTTTGCTGGTTATATGATCCTTGGCTGGCAGTTTTTCTCCTTCAGTGCTCTGTATATGTCATCCCATTGCCTTCTTGCCTGCATGGTTTCTGCTGAGTAGTCTGAACTTATTCTTATTGATTCTCCCTTGAAGGAAACCTTTCTTTTCTCCCTGGCTGCTTTTAAAATTTTCTCTTTATCTTTGGTTTTGGCAAGTTTGATGATAATATGTCTTGGTGTTTTTCTTTTTGGATCAATCTTAAATGGGGCTCGATGAGCATCTTGGATAGATATCCTTTCGTCTTTCATGACGTCAGGGAAGTTTTCTGTCAGGAGATGTTCAACTATTTTCTCTGTGTTTTCTGTCCTCCCTCCCTGTTCTGGGACTCCAATCACACACAAGTTATCCTTCTTGATAGAGTCCCACATGATTCTTAGGGTTTCTTCATTTTTTTTTAATTCTTTTATCTTATTTTTTTATGTTGATGTTAATTCCCTGGTCCTCCAGATTTCCCAGGCTGCATTGTAATTGCTCGAGTCTGCTCCTCTGACTTCCTATTGCATTGTCTAATTCTGTAATTTTATTGTTAATCTTTTGGATTTCTGCATGCTGTCTCTCTATGGATTCTTGCAACTTATTAATTTTTCCACTATGTTCTTGAATAATCTTTTTGAGTTCTTCAACTGTTTTATCAGTGTGTTCCTTGGCTTTTTCTGCAGTTTGCCTTATTTCATTTCTGAGGTCATCCCTGATGTCTTGAAGCATTCTGTAAATTAGTTTTTTATATTCTGTATCTGATAATTCCAGGATTGTATCTTCATTTGGGAAAGATTTTGATTCTTTTGTTTGCGGGGCTGTAGAAGCTGTCATGGTCTGCTTCTTTATGTGGTTTGATATCGACTGCTGTCTCCGAGCCATCACTAAGATATAGTAGTGGTTTATTCTATAATTGCTCACTGAGTCTTATCTTGTTTTGTTTTCTTTCAATATACGTGAATGGGCTACTAGGTTGTGCTGTTTTGTTTGTTGTAGCCCTTGACTTACTTATGACCTATTACCAGCTGGTCTGGGCTACTGCCAGATATATATGCCTGAGTCTATTCACTATTCTTGAGTAGAATCTGATTTTGGGTCATCAAGTGTGTGCTGCACCCTAACACCTATCCACCTCGAGAAGTAGTGGTGACAGTTGTGTGCACCACATTCTATTAGCAGCTGGGGTTCACACTCCATGGGGGGCAGGATGCTGACAGGCTTCCCCCAAGTGTCAGTGAGGTAGGTGTGTCTCTATTCCTATAGCACCTTGGTGGGAGGGCACTGCAGCTGTACCTTAGGCCCCCAGTGCAAGTACCTCTACTGATTGGTAGGTGTCACCCTCCCTAGACCCCTAAGGCAAAAGGCTAGGTGGTCTGGGGGGAGCTTCAGCCCTCAGTTCCCTGTTGTGGGTCAGTTAGGGCTCTGTTGAATAAGCAGAGATATCAGACCTGGGAAACTTGTTTTTCCAGTAAATCCGCTTTAAAAAAATGCAGTCAGATCCCTATCAGAACTGCCTTTGGATTATAACCGCCACCTTGTTCCCTGTAAGGATGAAAGCCCCAGATTTGGATCATATATGCTTGGCTGTAGCTGGTTCTGTGTTTTTAGTCCAGTTAGGGAAGGATTTTTGGTCTCTGGGTTCTTTGTGGTTGCTTCTCTCAGGCTGGAAGAATGGGTTAGGGAAAGACCAAAAAAAAAGGAAAAAGCAAAGCCGCCGCGGACCCAGAGCCGTTCTCCCTCTGGCTCAGGAAATTCCAATGTTAATGAAGCCACCTGGGAAGGGGAAGGGGGGTTCAGAAAAACAGGAGAGTAGCACCCAGGAATATAGCCAAAATTGCTTATCTTGCTTGAGATGACTATTTTATCTGTCACCTATGTGTGCTGGCTGTGTGGAAATTGCCCCCGAGGGTCTGGCCCGCTAAAGCCGCGGTCAGATCCTCCGCTGCCAATCCAAAGCCCAGCGTCAAGGTTCCCCTGCTGGGACGCTGCACTCCCGGCTCCAAAACCAGTCACTGCCTCCCGAGGACTTCTCGTCCTGCCAGCCGCATCGCCGCGCCGCCTCTGCAGACCGGCTGGGCCCCCTCCCGGGGTTAGTTTAGGGTAGTAGGGCTGTGCCCCGTGTTTGTGCCGTGAGTAGATGCTGTGTTCAGCTCCCCTGCACCCAGTCCAAAGCCCGGCGCCAAGGTTCCCTGGCTGGGACGCTGCACTCCCAGCTCCAAAACCAGTCACTGCCTCCCGGGGACTTCTCCCACCAGCCGCGTCGCCACGCCGCCCGCGCGGACTGGCTGGGCCCCCTCCCAGGGTCAGTTCAGAGGTGTAGGGCTGCGCCCCTTGTTTGCGCCATCACAAGATTTTGTGTTCAGCTCTCCTGGGCCCAGTCCTAAGCCCGGCACCAAAGTTACCTGACTGGGACGCTAGCTCCAGGCTCCGAAAACAGTCGCTGCTTCCCCGTATTTGTTTGCTCTCCGTCTCTGTCATTCAGGTCAACTCTTTAAATCTGTGTTTGTTGTTCAGGGTTCGTAGATTGTTATGATTGTGATCGATTCACTTGTTTTTCCGAGTCTTTGTTTCAAGAGGGATCCGAGGTAGTGTATACCTAGTCCGCCATCTTGGCCCCGCCCCTCTCTTATGTATTTCTTGAACTCCACTGTGGTTATACATTTACCATATCTCCCCTACTAGAGCACAAACTCTTAGAAGGAAACAAACAAACAAACCAAACCCATTGCCGTCCAGTCAATTTCAACTCACGGCGACCCTATGGGACAGAGTAGAACTGCCCCACAGGGTTTCCAGGGAGTGCCTGGTGGATTCAAACTGCCAACTTTTTTGTTAGCAGCCGAGCTCCTAACCACTGTGCCACCAAGGCTCCCTTAAAAGAAAGATACAGTTTAAACCTGAAGCACTTGACACTGCTAATTAGAGCACCCTTTTTGAAATTTCCTCTTCCCAGGGCTTCAGTGACCTTGTATTTTCCTCCTAATTCTCCAATTGCTCTAGTTCTTCCTCCTTTTCCTCAGCATTCTACATCTCTGGACCCCCATTTTAAGTGTTCGCCGCCCAAGATTCTTTCTTAGATTTCTTCTCTTCCTCTACAATTTCATCTGCTTTTATTTACAACTACGCCACTATACACAGAAGACTCCCAAATTGTTCTTTCTAGCCTCAACCTCTCTCTCATATTCTAGGTCTGATTTTCTAGCTACCTATTTCATTGAATTTCTCAGACAAGATATGTAGCCTACACATCACGTTCAAGGTTTCCAAAAACAAAGGTGCCTTCCCCTTCCAACTCACTTCTTTCTCTATCTCTGTCAACAGGATCGTGATACATCCTCCCAGTCATCAAATCTCAAAAGCTCAGGTAACCTCATCTTCCTTAAAACTCCAGGTAACCTCATCCTCTTATACATTCCCTTTTCATCTAAACCCCTCATATCCAAAACCAAAAACCCAGTGTCATGCAGTTGATTCCGACTCACAGCGCCCCTACAGGACAGAGTAGAACTCCCCCATAGAGTTTCCAAGGAGCGCCTGGCGGATTCAAACTGCTGACCCTTTGGTTAGCAGCCGTAGCAGTTAACCACTACACCACCAGGGTTTCCAAACCACTCATAAAAAAAAAAAGTACCCCAAATTCAGTTATTTCAAAATACTGGGGACTCTACCACTACAACATTTTTCTATCCTTTGCCTCTTTTCTATTCTTTTGATTTCTACCCATATTGTCATGGATTGAACTGTGTCCCTCAAATATATCTGTCAACTTGGGAACCATTCCCAAAGCCAACTCTTCAGACAGGGATTAGATTGGAATATGGGATGGAAAATGATACTGGTGAAGAACGAGCTTCTTAGATCAAGTAGACACATGAGACTATGTTGGCATCTCCTGTCTGGAGGGGAGATGAGAGGGCAGAAGGGTGCAGAAGCTACCCAAATGGACACAAGGAGAGAGTGGAGGGAAGAACTGTGCTATCTCATTAGCAGGAGAGCAATTAGGAGTGTATAGCAAGGTATATGTAAATTTTTGTATGAGAGACTGACATGATTTGTAAACTTTCACTTAAAAAAAAAAAGCACAATAAAAATTAATTAAAAAATAACAATAAATAAACAGAAAAAAAAATTTTAATCTGTCAACTTGGTTAGGTCATGATTCCCAGTATTGTATGACTGTCTACCATTTTGTCATCTGATGTGATTTCCCTATGTGTTATAAATCCTATTACCATGATGTAATGAGATAGATTAGCGGCAGTTATTATTGATGAGATCTGCAATATTAGATAGTGTCTTAAGCCAATCTCTTCTGAGATATAAAAGAGAGAAGCAAGCAGAAAGACAGTGGGACCTCATACCACTAAGAAAGTAGTGCCCGGAGCAGAGCACGTCCTTTGAACCTGAGGTTCCTGCACTGAGATGGTCCCAGACCAAGAGAAGACTGATGACAAGGACCTTCCTCCAGAGCCAACAGGGAAAGCCTTTCCCTGGAGCCGGCACCCTGAATTCAGACTTTTAGCCTACTGGACTGTGAGAGAATAAACTTCTCTTTATTAAATCCATCCACTTGTGGTATTTCTGTTAGAGCAGTACAAAATGACTAAGACACATATAGCATAAAAAGAAAAAAACCAAGCTAGTTGCCCCGAGTCGATTGCAACTCGTAGTGACCCTACAGGACAGAAAACTGCCCCATTGGGTTTCTAAGGAGCAGCTGGTGGATTTGAACTGCCAACCTTTTGATAAGCAGCCTGAGCTCTTGGCCACTGTGCCACCAAGGCTCCCCATATAGTATAGTGGTTAAGAAAATAGGGTGAAGTCAGGTTCCCCAGGTTCCAATCCTAGCTGCATGAGTAAGTGACTTTGAACAACTTCCCTGTACCTCTGGGCCTCACTTTCCAAATGCGTAAAACTAGAATAATAGTTCTACCTCATAAGGCTGTCATGAGGATTAAAATGAGATAATATGTACAACTGACAGTAATTGCTCAATAAATATTAGCAGCTTTATTATTATTTCTACCCTGCTTCAAGCCTTCATCACATTTTGCCTGGACTCTTGAAATTGCTTCCTAAACTGGTTTCTCCGCTACTAGTCTCTTTCAACCATAACCCTACTCACGGCTCTCGCAATCTTCATAAATACATAAGAGTAAAATTTTATGCAGGATTTTGACAACAAGATAGACAACAGATGGACACAAAAATGTAACAAAGTGTATTTATAATAGCAAACAACTTTATACTGCTAAACTAAATGGCATGAGAAGAGCAATGATAATTGATAAGGTTGAAAACACAGTAATATTATTGCCTAAATGGGCTAAGCTGTTCAAATACAGTAGTAGAGACAGCACAAATAGTTTAACTTCTTCCTCTTTTAAGTATTTACTTACAATAACTAAGGTATCTCTTTACTGTTTCAAATTCATCTATATAAATTTATTCTCCATTTAAAACTATATTGGCATTCTTCCACAAGGTAAAATATTAAAATTTGGGCTACTTGGAGGGATTTGGAAAACTTTTAGTGTAAAGAGAAGAAAATAATTCAGCAAAAGCTGAGAAGTTTCCTGAACACAACCAAACACTCTGAGGGACAGAGTAGCAGGGGCTGGGGTCTGGGGACCATGGTTTCAGGGGACATCTAGGTGAACTGGTATAACAAAGGTTACTAAGAAAATGTTCTGCATCCCACTTTGGTGAGTGGTGTGTGTGGGGTCTTAAAAGCTTGTGAGCAGCCATTAAAGATGCATCAATTGGCCCCAACCCACTTGGAGCAAAGGAGAATGAAGAACACCAAAGACACTAGGAAAATATTAGCCCAAGAGACAAAAGGGCCATATAAACCAGAGACTCCATCAGCCTGAGACCAGGAAAACTAGATGGTGCTCAGCTACACTAATGACCACCCTGACAGGGAACACAACAGAGAATCCCTGACAGAACAGGAGAAAAGTGGGGTGCAGAATTCAAATTCACATAAAAAGACCAGACTTAATGGTCTGACACTGGAGGAACCCTTGAACCACGGCCCCCAGAAGCTCTGTTAACCCAGAACTAAAACCATTCCCAAAGTCCACTCCTCAGACAAAGATAAGACTAGACTATCAAACATAAAATACTTGTGAAGAGTGTGCTTCTTAAAGTAGATACACGAGACTAAGTGGGCAGCTCTTATCCGGAGACGGGATGAGAAGGCAGAAAGGAACAGGAGCTGGTTGAATGGACAAAGGAAACCTGGAGTGGAAAGGGGGAGTGTGTTGTCACATTACAGGGATTACAATATGTTTATAAATTTTTGTATGAGAAATTAACTTGAGCCATAAACTTTCACCTAAAGTACAACTTAAAAAAAAAAAAACTAAAAATGGCAAATAAGCCAGAAAAATTAAAAAAGAGAAGAAAAGAGTTCAAAAATCCTGACATAAGACTCCAATTTAAATAAATACTCCATCTGCTTTTTAGTTATTACAGTACTGGTGGTTTATTTATTTTTTACAGTTTTATTACTTCATTTTATGCCCACAGTTAATTTCTAGCTACCCTTAAATGACTTTTCAAACATATGGTTCTAAAATTGACATATTACTTTTTAACACGTCAAACATTAGAAAGTTTCTGATGGAAAAAGACTAAGTCAGTGCCTGAAGACCCTAGGTGTCATTGTCAAAGAAGTGATTTTAGTAAACCATACCCTAAAGCCTGTTGCCGTCGAGTTGATTCTGACTCATTGCAATCCACAGGACAGAGTGAAACTGCCCCATAGGGTTTCCAAGTCTGGTGGATTAGAACTGCTGATCTTTCGGTTAGCAGCCGAGCTCTTAACCACTGTACCACCAGGGCTCCAAACCATACCCTAAAGATTGGCTAATTTTCTGAATGACGAGCTGAAAACTACCAGGTAATACCTTTGAAATACACTGTCTATTAACCTTTGCTACTTAACATTATCTACAGCAAATAATGAATATTTCTATCAAAAGAAATGAGAATCACACCATTTTTCTCTATTCACTCCATATAAATGTATATTCGAAGGACTGATGATAAAAAAAAAAATAAAACATTCTTAATAATGTATTAATTCCCTACTAATAAGCCTCTCTCTTAACCAAAACAAAACAAAACAAACCCATTGCTGTCAAGTCAATTCCGACTCATAGTGACCCCACAGGACAGAGAAGAACTGCCCCACAGGGTTTCCAAGGTGGATTCAAACTGCGGACCTTTTGGTTAGCAGCTGAGCACTTAAGCACTGTGCCACTAGGGCTCCAGGTCTCTCTCTTAAGGTCTTCTAAACTAACTTGTTTTTCATTCCACTTTGAACATGGGCTTTTTATCCATTCCAACTGCTGCTGAGGCAAATGTTAACTAAGTATCAACAATAATCATCTAAACCACATGAAAGTAAGTTAAGATCTTCCCACTCCGCAAAGAAAAATAAAAGCAAAATCAACATAAGACTTTAACATGTACTATTTGCATATTTTTCATACTTTCAGGAAAAAAGAATTACTTTGCAGAGTAAGTGTAGTGTGAAAAGCAAAATCGTCGGAGTCAGAAAAACCTGAGCTGGCATACAGAAACCCGCACTTGCCGGATGTTTAATCTTAGATACATTTGGCTCTTTGAGCCTGCTCCCTCATCTGCAAGATGAGAACAGTATTTATCTATTAAAAAAAAAAAAAAATTTTTTTTTTTTAGGTATAAATAGTTACTCACTAAGTGTTAGGTGTATAACGGCATGTCCACCTCAACCAATACCTTACCCCCTGAAATCAGAAAGAACCCAAATCAAAACTCATCTCTGCCACTTACTAACAGTGTGATAGCAGGAAAACTACTTAACCTCTCTGTGCATTGGCTTCCCGGTTTTTGTTTGTTTGTTTGTTTTAAATAGGAAACACAAAATCTGCATCCAAGGATCCTAGTGAGTTCCAAACATACAACTTCATGCAAAGCATATAGTACAATGCCTGGCCCACCACAGATTCCACCAATACTAGATTTCTTTCACTTCCTTTCCTATTCAAGTGTCTTCAGTGTGTATTCATCAAGTGGTCCAGAACTGAGTAACTTGCCTGACACATAGGCAGAAAGTAGGACATTTGCTGGTTAGTAGTCTTTGTGAAGAATTTAGGGCAACATTTGGACATCTGTACTAAAAGAATCTTCTCTGTTTCAGAAAAAAAGGAAATATTTTTGTTATTCCCCCTACCTTCCATTCTGTACACACTACTTTTGTGCAGAGGTCACTACATAAATTTCCATCTTTTCTAAATAGCCTTAAATAGCCTTCATTTCCTCTCTAAATGGGTATTAGCTTCAACAGCTACTTAAGTTAAAACCAAAATTTATCTGTTATTTTCACTGCTTATTATCAGCAGTACCAGAAATTCAAAAAACAGTAACACTTTGTGCTTTGTCCTATGTGTTGGCCTAGACATTTGGCTAGAAGCAAGTCTTTAAAATTAAAATTATTTCAAAGAGAGAGCTATATATTTATTCCTAATGCCAGTTGTAAAACCGGTAGCATCTTCCTACTTCAATATCAGGCATGAGAACTCAAATAAAACTAAAGCTGTCATAAATATGATATCACATCAATGTGAAGTTTTGCCCAAAACGAATTCAAATAATTTTTCAAACATTAAGATTCGTCTGCTATTAAATAAAATGTGCAAGCCCTGAAAATGCTCAGCTGCATAAACCATTTACCCACATATTTTCATAGTCCTAAAACACCATCCTCCAAAAAAAAAAAAAACCTGTATTTAACATGTGAGAAAAGTACGTAAATACTAAGAAGCTTCCCAACAAATATTTCAAGCACCCAAAACTCATTTACGAGGGAAGAGAAACCTTGCAAATTACTCTTAAAAGTTACCAAACAGGAGGAGGATCTTCAAATGAAAAGTAGCTGACCAATTATTTAGCATTCCACAACATGGGCTCCAAAAACAAAAGCTAAGGAATTACAACACCAGGCCTTTTTCCTGTTATTTTGCAAAGACTAGGAGTGTTTAATTGCTACTGTACTATACAATTTCTGTGTCAACAACACATGCCCTCGAAAAACTCTTCTATTTTAAAAAACAAATCCAAAGTAGGGAGTTTTTCCTCTGAATTTATGAAGTCAAAATATTGTTGTTTGGAAAAAGGAATATGTATTACTGATAATATCAAATGAAAACCATCTACAGTCAGCACGCTAAGTACTGGTTTAAATAACTAGTTCAATAGACCAGTTATGTGTAGGTATTGGAGGAATGATACAGGCTGAAAGAACGACAACCAAAATTAATACTGCACTTCGACACAGGCCACCTTACATCCCACGGAGCCTGAAGAGAGCAGCCATCACCACAAATGTCAAAATCAATATGATACTTTTTTTTTTTTTTTACTATATACAATCCAGTGTCTCCCAACAATAAAGAAATCAACTCAAGATTTCTCGGTGATGTGATCATAATTGTGACTGAGGGAGTAATAAATGCAGCGTAATGAGAAAAACACCACAAATTAAAACCAGTCTATGTAAAAATATGACAACACTGCTGACAGAAGGAAAAAACACTTCTGCTCTCCAGTAAAAGAAGTCGGGCCAAATTCCACCTGACCATTCAAGGGCCCTTCATTTAAGACCAGGCCTGCTTTCTTTATTTCTCCTTCCTTTTTCCTCTTCCCGGGGTCACCCATCACATCCCTGAGCCTGGACGAGCCGCGCATGGAGATCTCGCTGACGGGAAACAAAACCCGGCATGAGTACATCCTAAAAAGGAGGGGACAAGGGAAGACACCACTGACCTGTCCCGAAGGCTTTGGCCACCAACCAGGCCAAATTGCAGGCGATCTTGGCCCTGCCGAAGTCGTAGTGGTCGAACGGCTTGATGGCTGGAACAATGAAGGTCCTCCGCCCCTCCCTGGGGTCTGCAGCCTCCCCCATCTTTCCCGGCGGCTCCTCGGAGGTCCGGGCTCTCCCTTCACATGCTGGGGCCTCGCCGCCGCGGCCTCGGGAGGGGACAGCAGACACGGGGGCACGAGAGGCCGGATCAAACCATCGGGCCGGGGCGAGGCCCGCCCGGGCGGCGACGGCGGCGCGGCTCAGCTGTCGGCTCGGGGAGCCTGCCGCCCGCCGCGGGACATCGGAATGTGGCGGCGCCGCGTCCGCGCTCCCGTCCGTCCGCCCGTCCGTCGGCGCGTCCCTGCGAGCGTCCGCCCCGCGCCGGCGCCCCTCCGAGCCACCCGCCCCGCGAGCGCGCGTGTGAGCGAGGCCGCCTCCCCTTTGTCTCCGTTTAGTCACACGAGCTGGGGGAGGGTGGGGGCTGGAAGGGCCCGGAGTTTTCAACAATCACGTTGTGGAAAATGTCCCCGCCATCGCCGCGCCTGCAGCCCCCGCCTCCTCCTTCCCCCCGGCGGCGCAGCGAGACCCCCGGGGCCCAGCGGGCGGAGCAGGGAGACCCCCGGGGACCCAGCGGGCGGAGCAGGGAGACCCCCGGGGCCCAGCGGGCGGAGCAGGACGGCGGGGTAGGGCGCGCGGCCCGGCCTGGGCAGCCGGAGACGAGGCCGCTGGAAACGTCAAAATCACTGCGGCTCCGCGGCCGCCGGCGGCCCGTCCCCTCCTCCGCGGCCCCCTCCCGTCGCCGTCTCCGTCTGCTCCCGGGTCTCCCTCCCTGCGGACGGCGAAGGCGGGGGCCTGCGAGAGGCCGTCAGTCCCACACTCTCAGTTCCCGTCTTATCAGCTGTGCCCTTGTGTTTTTTCCCCTGAGCCGCCGGGTTAGGTCGCTCCCTCTCGGCCGCCGCCGCCGCCGCTGCGGTTTTCCGGCTGCGGCACTGGATGGAGGGAGCAGCCGCGGAGACTGAGCATGCGCGTTCGCGCGGCCCCGGCCCGCCGCCGCCTCTCGCCCCCGCCCCGCTTCCCTCCCGCCCGGTGATCCCAGCCCGGCGGCCCGACTCACTGAGCATGCGCAGCCTCATCCCCCCGCCCTCCCAGCCTCGGCCTGCGCGAGGCGCGACTGCCCTGTAATCGTCGCTTGGGAGTCATGGCTTGAGTGGACACCCTCCACGTCCGTGGGTTTGGGCTGCTGCTGCTCACGCTGCTGAGAGAGAAAAGGGAGGGAAGGCAGCAGAGAGAGGCCTGGCGGCAGCTTTTATGTTGTAGTTACACAGTGGTTAAGCAAAGAGAATTCATATTTATTAGAATAAAAAAAAATTAGAATGCTTTTTATTTAAAAAAAAAAAATTTTTTTTTTTTTTTTAATTTGGCGCACACTTTATTGCGAACCTGACGTACATAATCCCACTAGTCCTTGCAGTAAGTCTGAAGGGTAGATGTTAGCTCTTGGTGACCGCGAGATTACAGAGAAGGGAAGTGATTTAAATCACACATGGGGCTGTGGCATTGAGTGTGTGGCTCCAAACTGGTATTAATTCAGTTGTGCCAAGCTTCGTACTTAACTGGATGCTCTCCACTTGAACTTTCTCGGGGAGGAGGCACGTCCATCTATGCCTCCCCGTTCCCTCAGAGTAAAGCATAAATTCTCTCACAAAGCAAATGACACCCTCCATAATCTGGCCTCTACAAACCTTTGTAACTTCGTTTTTGTCAGAACCGTCCTTCATTTTGCAAAAGAGACAAGCTTTCTCAGATCTCTGCCGACCTGGCTTCTACTGATCTTCAAGCCTCTTCACAGTAGTCCCTTACTCCAGGAGGCTCCCCTGACAGCTTCTGTGGGACACTTGTCAAATAGGTGCCTCTCCTACTACTCCCAGAGTACCCTGTTCTTATTTCTGTCATAGCACTTGTCAAGCTGTATGGCAATCATCAGTTATTTGTCTGTCTTTCTCACTAATGACAGAGTCTATCTCCAGCACCTATAGTGGTCATCCCATAGTAGTTGCTCAATTAATGTTTGGGGACTGAAGATGAAAGTATTGTAGTTGACACTGTGCTTATTTGACTCATTTATGCCATACGCCGTCTAATTTTAATACATTCAAACCAAAATCAAACCCGTTGCTGTGGGGTCCAACTCAGCGACCCTATAGGACAGAGTAGAACTGCCCCAGAGGGTTTCCAAGAAGCAACTGGTGGATTCGAACTGCTGACCTTTTGGTTAGCAGCCGAGCTCTTAACTACTGTGCTACCGGGGCTCCATATTTAATACATTATCTAGTTTTAATCATTGTAAAATCCTGTATGATCCTCATTTTATAGATGGGAAAACTAAGAATCAGAAAAATTAAAAAATTTCCCAGTACCACACAGCTAGTAAGTGGCAGAGCTTACGTGAACCCAGACCATTTCACTCCAAATCTTGTGGTTTGAACTACTTGTTGTTATGTGCTGTCGAGTCCCACTAAAAGCAACCCTGTAGGACAGAGTAGAGCTGCTCCATAGGATTTCATAGGCTGAATCTTTCTAGGAGCAGATTGTCGGGTCTTTTCTCCCATGGAGCAACAGGGTGGGTTCAAACCGCCGACCTTTCGGTTAGTGGCCTACCACTTTAACCATTGCACCATCAAAACTACTAGAGCCTCCCTATTCTTACCTACCCGCAAGATAGAAGCAAGCCTACGAAGCATAAGGGGAGGGCCTTTGGACACTACTATCTAAAAGGGCAGTCCCCCAGCGAGCAAGCCCCTTTGATCATGTTTAATCATACACACACTCCTCCTTGAACCTCGTAAGATTTACAGATAAGCCTTGTTAACTATGTGGAATACGAAAAGAAAAGGAGAATAAAGAGAATACTGTACCATAGAACAGTTAGTCTCTATTCACCTGAAGCAACAGAGGAAGAATGAGGAAGAGGAGGAGGAAATGGAATGTGTGGTAATTGCCTCTAGGAACAACTACCTCCTTTGTCATGAAACCAGAAAAACTGAATGGTGCCCAGCTACCATTACAGAACTGTTTTTAATAATGTTTTAGATGAAGGTTTACACAACAGTTTAGGTTCACATTAAACAATTTCTACACAAACTGTTCAGTGACATAGGTTACATTCTTTACAATACCTGAACATTCTCCTTATTTCCGTTCTGGTTGTTCTGTTTCCATTGATCTAATTTCCCTGCCGCTTTATATCACCATCTTTGTTTTAAAGTAATTGTTGACTGTTTGGTCACATATAGATCATCTTTCAGAGGAGCATAGTATGCTCAGCTGATAACCTTTATTTTGTGAACCAATTTTTTAGCTAACATCACTGAACATCTTGATCAAAGATTGTATAGAAGAATCCTGATCTAAAGGGAGAAAATAAAGGACAGTGTTTCAAATCCCTACAGAATCCAGATTTTCTGGAGCCGTGGAGTCTAGGTGAAACTCTGAAATTTTGCCCTGAGGTAATATTTAAACCTTAAAACAAAAATATCCCTTGAAGTCCTCTTAAAAGCAAACAGTAGCTTAGCTAAATTAGTAAAGAATGTCTGCCTTGAGCATTGTGCTCTTTTAAGAACTCTCTGTATAGGATCAAATTGACAGCAACAACTTGAAAGATTAGATAGGAAATTTAGGGGATAATGAGTTTATGTTAATGGGGGAGGAGCAATTAGGAAAAGGGAGGGTGAAAATGGTTACACAACGTAAAGAGTGTAATCACTGTCACTGAATTGCCCGTGTAGAAATGGCTGAATTGGTGTATGTCCTGCTATGTATATTCTCAACAACACCAACAAAATAAAATAAATTATAGCGCAACCTGTGAAAGCCAGAACTCAGCAGTTCTGCCTTGTTTTTCTGGGTCTTGTAACTCTTCTACCTCTGACGGGGTACAGTCTTACCACTTTTCTGTTGATCGTTTTAGTGGAAAATATTTGAGTTTTCCTTCTCTGACAGGTTTCTGCCTTACACATGTTTCATATTTCTTAGGTTTTACTGTAAAAAAATTTTTTAAAATGTATGTTTATATATTTAAAAATGATGTGACTTTTCAATAGTCTGATGAATATTTATAGAGTATTTCTCATGGGTAAGACCCTTTGCTAGACCATATAAAAACACCCAAACCAGTTGCCGTCGAGTCAGTTCCAACTCATGGCGACCCCATGTGTGTCAGAATAGAACTGTTCTCCAAATGGCTGCATTTTCAGAAGTTGATCACCAGGCCTTTCTTCCAGGGTATCTCTGAGTGGACTCAAACCTCCAACCTTTTGGTTAGCAGCCAAGCATGTTAGCATTTTGTACTACCCTGGGGCCTGGACCAATTGGAGGATAAAAAATTACCATATGGGTACACAAAGTATGTTTATATAATTACTGCTTTAATTCTTACACCCATTCTGTGAAATAGGCATTATTATTTTCTAATTCTAGATGCAAGATTCAGGGTCATAGAGATTAAATGGTATAGCCAAGATTTCATGATTGGTTCATATTTGAGCTTGGCTGCAAATGCAGGCACAAGTCTTCTAGCCCCACTCCTCAGGCATCTTTCCCTGTGCTTGCTCCCTTGCCAGATTATGGAGGCCGACTTGCATGTAAATAAGATGTTATAGATTGAATTATAGCCCCCAAAATTTGTGTTGTAAATACTAACCTCTATACCCAGTGCCATCAAGTCGACTCTGACTCATAGCGACCCTATATTTTAGAGTAGAACTGCCCCATAGAGTTTCCAAGGAGTACCTGGCAGATTCGAACTTCCAACCCTTTGGTTAGCAGCTGTAGCACTTAACCACTACACCACCAGGGTTTCCCTAACCTCTATACTCATGGCTATGATCCCGTTTGGAATAGGTTGTCATTGTTATGTTAGTGAGGCAAGATTAGTGTAGGGTGTATCTGGAGTCAACCTCTTCTGAGATATAAAAGATTAAACAAGTAAGCAGAGCAGAGATGGTGGGAAAGAAATGCCAGGTCACATGAAGATTGCCCAGGAGCAGAAGCTCAGAAGAGATAAGTACTTTCTTCCAGAGCCATCAGAGAAAGCCTTCCCTTAGAGCCAGCACCCTGAATTTGGACATTTGGCCTCCCAAACTGTAAGAAAATAGATTTCTGTTTGTTAAAATGACCGATTTGTCATATTTCTATTATAGAAGCACTAGATAACTAAGAATTTGTCACCAAGAAGTGAGGGTGCTACTCTAACAAATACTTACAATGTGGAAGTGCTTTTGGAATTGGGTAATGGGTAGAGGTTGGAAGAGTTTTAAGGCGCCTAATAGTAAAAGCCTAGATTGCCTTGAAGAGACTGTAGAATTATGGACGTCAAAGGCAATTCTGGTGAGAGCTCAGAATGAAGTAAGGAGAGCTACAGAGAAAGTGTCCATTGTCTTGGACCATATAAATTGGTGACAGCAATAGAATGTTGCTAGAAAGGTGGACATTAGATGTGCTTCTGGTGAGGCTTTAAAAGAAAATGAAGAACGTGTAACTGGACAATGGAAGAAGGACAATGCTTTTTATGCAGTGGCAAAGAACTTGTCTGAATTATGTTCAAATGTGGGTGGAAAGTAGAACTTCTAAGTGATGAACTTGGATATCTGGCTGATGAGATTTCTAAGCAAGATCTGAAAGGGGCCACATGATTTCTCCTTGCCACTTGTAGTAAAATGTGAGAGGAAAGAGATAGACTTAAAAATGAACTGTACAAAATGAAAACAGAACTTAAAGATTGGGAAATTCTGTTGTACAAAATAAGAACACATGTCCTTGAATGTTCACCAAGGACATGGCTACACAATCTTTTGTTAAAGAGACTAAGCCTGTGACTGATGGATCTAACCAACTACCACAGCAGAAAACCCAGCAGCTTAGACTGAAGTGGACAGAGAAAGAATGAAAGGAAAGAACACTGTCTGCATCTTGGAATTCTACAGGCAGGAAACAGTCCAGAGGAGCTACGTCTCTTGCCCTTCGAGAAAAGAAAAGGATCATTTCTGGAGCAGCTTGGAGATCAGCAGAACTGTTGGAAGGAGCACGGGAAGGAGGGCCTTCTTGGTTTCAAAGGGTGGGACCTCAGTCTCCTGGATCTCAAAGGGTGGGGTCACAGCCTCCTAGGTTTCAAAGAGTTGGATCTTCATCAGCTTGGCTCTGGAGTGTGGGGCTGCCATTAAGGTGTGCCAGGGGGATAGTTCTACCGCCCAGAGCTGAGGTGGCAGAGATACCACACCCAACGGGCAGATGAATAGGTCCTGCTGGGGCCTAAGGAGTGGGGTCGCCATTCAGATGGACTTGGAAATAGGGCCGCCTAAAGCCAAGGGAGCAGAATTGCCATCCCAGATGGCCTGGAAGGCAGAGCTGAAGCCCAGGGCCAAGGGGCCTCCACCCAGAATCTAAAGGGCATAGCCAATACCCAGAGTCTAGAGGGTACGGCCATTGCCCAGATGGTCTGAGAGACCAGAGGATTATTTTCAAGACTTAAGAACTAATATAATTGTCCTGCTGGGTTTTGAACTTGCTTAGTGCCTGTTATCCCTTCTTTCCCTCCAGTTTCCCCCTTTTGTAATGGAAATGTCTACTTCATGCCTGTTCCACCATGGTATTTTGGAAACAGATAACTTGTATTCTAGATTTCACAGGTTCACAGATGAAGAGGAATTTTGCCCCAGGATGAAATATGCCTAAAGTCTCACCCATATTTGATTCAGAAAATGAGACTTTGGACTTGGAGTTGATTTAAGAGATTTGGGGTGAACGTGTTTTGCATATGGCAGGGACATCAAGTTTGGGAGGCCAAAGGGTGGAATTTTAGGGATTGAATTATGTCCCCCCCAAAATATGTACCGATGGTACTGAAGGAAGAAGTCCAAGCTGCTCTGAAGGCGTTGACGAAAAACAAGGCTCCAGGAATTGACAGAATATCAATTGAGCTGTTTCAACAAACGGATGCAGTGTTGGATGTGCTCACTCGTCTATACCAAGAAACATGGAAGACAGCTTCCTGGCCAACTGACTGGAAAAGATCCATATTTTTGCCTATTCGCAAGAAAGGTGATCTGACCAAATGTGGAAATGATCGAACAATATCATTAACATCACATGCAAGCAAAATTTTGCTGAAGATCATTAAAAAATGGCTGCCGCAGTATATCAACAGGGAACCGCCAGAAATTCAGGCTGGTTTCAGAAGAGGACATGGAACCAGGGATATCACTGCTGATGTCAGATGGATCCTGGCTGAAAGCAGAGAATACCAGAAGGATGTTTACCTGTGTTTTATTGGCTATGCAAAGGCATTCGACTGTGTGGATCATAACAAACTATGGATAACACTGCGAAGAATGGGAATTCCAGAACACTTAATTGTGCTCATAAGGAGCCTTTACATAGATCAAGAGGCAGTTGTTCGGACAGAAGAAGGGGATACTGATTGGTTTAAAGTCAGGAAATGTGTGTGTCAGGGTTGTATTCTTTCACCATACCTATTTAATCTGTATGCTGAACAAATAATCCGAGAAGCTGGACTACATGAAGAAGAACTGGGCATCAGGATTGGAGGAAGACTCATTAACAACCCGCGTTATGCAGATGACACAAACTTGCTTGCTGAAAGTGAAAAGGACTTGAAGCACTTGCTAATGAAGATCAAAGACCACAGCCTTCAGTATGGATTGCACCTCAACATAAAGAAAACAAAAATCCCCACAACTGGACCAATGAGCAACATCGTGATAAAAGAGCAAAGATTGAAGTTGTCAAGGATTTCATTTTACTTGGATCCACAATCAACAGCCATGGAAGCAGCAGTCAGGAAATCGAAAGATGCATTGCATTGGGTAAATCTGCTGCAAAGGACCTCTTTAAAGTGTTGAAGAGCAAAGATGTCACCTTGAAGACTAAGGTGCACCTGACCCAAGCCATGGTATTTTCAATTGCATCATATGCATGTGAAAGCTGGACAGTGAATAAGAAAGACCGAAGAAGAATTGACGCCTTTGAATTGTGGTGTTGGCAAAGAATATACCATGGACTGCCAGAAGAACAAACAAATCTGTCTTAGGAAAGGTACCACCAGAATGCTCCTTAGAAGCAGGGATGGCGAGACTGCATCTTACATGCTTTGGACATGTTGTCAGGAGGGATCAGTCTCTGGAGAATGATATCATGCTTGGCAAAGTACAGGGTCAGCGGAAAAGCAGAAGACCCTCAATGAGGTGGATTGACACAGTGGCAGCAACAATGGGCTCAAGCACAACAATGATTTTAAGGGTGGCACAGGACCAGGCAGTATTTTGTTCTGTTGTGCATAGGGTCGCTATGAGTTGGAACCGACTCAACAGCACCTAACAAGAACAACAACAACAAAATATGTGTTGTAATTTCTGACCTCTATGCCTATGGTTATAACCCTACTTGGCAATGGGTTGTCTTTGTTATGTTAATGAGGCAGATTAATATAGGATGTATCCTGAGTCTATGTTTTTTTGAGATATAAAAGAGATATAACGAGTGAGTAGAGCAGAAACCATGCCTGGTTATGTTGCATGTGACCCAGCACAGCGCTTTGCTCTCAGTAAAAAAAAAAAAAAAAAAAAAGCTGGGTAAATGCTTGTTGAATTTCATTGAAAATGATTTCAATCTAAATAAACATAACGAGGAGGAGAAGGAAGCAAGAAAGACGGTTGCTCTGACCTGTCCCTTGAGTCAGTGGTAATGCATTTAGTAGAGATGGCATTACTATGCCCCAGTTGGGGAGGAGTGTGTTTAGAATGGGGATGGGGGGGAAACATGCCTACACAATGAGGAGCTTTTACTTTTAGGGAGGCTGTGGGACAACTTAGGGTCATAGTAGGAGGCTATTATTAACAGAGAAACACCCTGAGTACAAAGAAGGGTTCATTTTCAGGGAGACAGCCACTCTAATAGGGTATTCTTTGTGACACCTTCAGAATGATCCTTTTAAAAATTGAATAACTGCAAAATACCTCTGTCAGAAAGAAATGCTCTGCCCTGCCTCCTTAAGATGTCTGACTCCCTTTGAAACAAAACAAATACGAAAATCAAAAACAACCAGTGATTTTTTGGGCCTGCTTGGCCAGCTTCATAGCTATCGCCCTATTTTTTACCTCCAGGCCTGGGGTCTCAGTCCATTCGGCAACAGTTACACTTACTCCCACGTACACAACCCTCCTCTCTGCTTTAAAAGCACTTCTCCTGGAAGATCCAAAATGCCAGCCAGACTTCCTTCCTTATGCCCATTCTCCATTGCTCTGTTTTTGAATAGATTCATTCATTTATTCATCAACAAATATTGATTGATAAATTGAGGATGTAATGTTGAGCAAGACATGAGGAACTAAGTTTTTAGTAAGAAAACATGGAGCACCTAGGGCCTAAACAACTCAGCTCTCCTTCATTGTCCTGTCCGTTTCCTTAGGCTAGAAACCTTGTTCCTGCACCTCTAGAACTATTCAGCATGTCTCTGCAGAAGCAAAGAAACATTAACCCATTGAGCAATACGGTAAGATCTCATTTTTTTTTTTTTTTTAAATATGAAGCACATATACATATACTATCATCCAGTGGTAACTATTTGCATTAATAGCAGCTAACACTTATAGACCATTTTCTATGAGCCAGGCCTTATTCTTCAGATATTAACGTGTTTAATCCTCACCATAGCCCTATAATTATCCTCATTTGACAGTGGAGAAACTAAGGCACAGAGGACTTAAGTGGTGAAGACCTTACATTATTTTGAAACTCAAGGAATTAGAATAAGTAAACTTTGGATCAACCAGGTTAAGAATGACCAAGAAAAAGACAAGAATGCTTAGCTAACTGATGACATTAAGATGTTTAGTTGGCTGAAGAACAGCAGCTTCTAATAAACCAATGTGGGATAGGAGAGTCTGGGCCGTATATCTGACACTCTCATTTCTAGACAGTCATGGCTTTCATCTAAATAGCTAAGAGAGTTTTACAAGGATTAGCTCATCAACCTACCCAACAATTCCAGTGAGTCCTGTGTGGTGTGATGCCAAGTGTGCAGCTGGAGAAACTGGAACACAGGAGGCCAGTCAACTTCCCAGAGTTGCGCCTGAGTTAGTGCCTGAACCAAAAATAAAAACCTGGACCTCTAGTTCCCAGGCATGACACTGTATTTTCCCACATCCCTAAAGCATTTTTCCTTTATTTCTTCCCTATTCAAACCGACCTCCCTGAGCCTCCAATAACAGGCAAAAATCCCATCATTTTTGACACCACTGAAGGCAGGTAAGGAGCCCTGGTTGCATAGCGGTTGAGCACTCAGCTGCTAACCAAAAAGTTGGCGGTTCAAACCCACCGGCTACTCTGCAGAAGAAGACCTGGCAATCTGCTTCTGTAAAGATTACAACCTAGGAAACTTTGGGGCAGTTCTACTCTGTTGTATAGGATTGCTGTGAGTTGGGATCGACTTGACGGCACACAGCAGTGTTGGGAGATAACAGAAAGTGCACTGGTCTGGGAGCGAGGACCCTGACTTCTGTTACTGTTCTTTATTTCCACCACATGATTTAGGGGAGCACATGTCACTTCGCTACTCTCAGGTTTCCAACTGCTGCTGTACCTCCAATGTCAGCAGTCTACAATGGTAGGATGACGTCTATACACTTCGCCAGATAATAACTGAAGGTTAAACCAGTCAGCTGCCTAGCATTCAGGATTTAAATTTTTAGAGCAGGAGTAACTTTTTTATTTCCAGAAGTTTTATGATGGAATGTGCTAAATGGCTAGGGAAGGTTACAGAGCAAGTCCAGTGAAGGCAGGGACCAAATCAAGAAAGGAAGGACTCTCGAGAGAGGGGGATGCAGGCAGCTGTTTATTGGTAAATACAGTAGTCCCACCACATAAGTGAACAAGTTCTAAAAGGTTGCCAGGAAGATTCTGCTCTTTTTATCACCTTCTTAATGGTAACAACCCAAATGTCCATCAGTAGAAGATTGACCAAATAAATTATAAATTATCTCCACCGTGTATCATATGGAAGGATCTCCAAGGCATTATATGGTTAAGTAAAAAGAAAGGTACAGAGCAATATGTTTTACTACGGTATTTAAAAATATATATATTCACAGAATATCCGTGGATATTCCTGGGAGAATACACAACAAACTGGAAGAGTAGGCGAGAGACCTATTTTCCTCTTTCTGTGCTTTGAGGGCTTTTGCCATTTGATTCATATGCATCTTATTCAAAATATAAATTAAGAAGTTTCTCAAAGGAACCACTTTTCTCCCCCCAGCAATGTGATTCCTGCTCTCACGAAAGTCATTAATGAGCTCCTCATGACTCTTGTGTTCTTGTTCCTTTAGCCTCTGTGTTCTTAAAATGGTCTTCTCAAAATAAATAAAAAATAAAATGCTCTTCTCTCTCAGGTTCAGTGACTCTTTTGTAGACACCTGTTCTCTCTCACTTTTCAAATCACTTCTCTGCTGCTCTTCCAACTCTCCTTTGTTTTCTCTTCCACCTAGTAGAGTTGCTGCTCAGGACTCAGTCCTTTGTTCTCTCCTTCCTCTACACTCCCTGCCTTGGCATCACAATGATCTCCTTATGGCTTCAGTTCTCATCACTATACAGGTAATTCCCTGCTCTATATCTCAGCTCCTAACTCCTGTCCTGAGTAACTTCCAAAGTCTTCTGGATATTTCCAGCCAGATATAGTCCTAGGACCTCAAAGTCAGCATAACACAGACTCGTGAGGCTTCCCTCTCACGTGGCTTCTAGCCCCAGCCTCCCAGATACTGATAATGACGCCATTCTTTGCGTGAGCCCCCTCATCCTGCTGCATCTCATCAGTCCAGATCTCTCTTGGTCCCCGTCACTCTTCTCCGTTTCCCACAGACTCCTCATCTCCCCTCATTCACTACCTACTCAGTTTTGCTTTTTGAACTCACGAGTTAACAGGCTAATCTTCTTAAACCTGGATTTTGATGATTCAGCAAATATCCACAGTCAGCAAACTCTAGTAACTGGAGACTATGTGTCATATTTTACTAGGCCTTTCATATACTCCATCTCATTTAACTTAATCATAAAATATCATGTGATGTAGATATATTAGCCTCATTTTATAGATGGAAAATGGAGGCCTAGAGAGATTAAAGGAATTCCTTCAGGTTTCTTGGGGAAGAGCAGAGCTGACGGTCAAACTCACGGCTCCTGATTTCAAGTTCAGGAATCTTTCCGTCCCCTCTCACCTGCTCTGTGGCTATGCATTGCTTACCAAATATAGTCTAAACATTTGCCCTGACTTTGAAGACCCTCTACCAATACTAGCCTATCTTTACATTCACATTTCCCTAGTTCTTTTCTGTACCTATCAAACCAAACTACTCTCAGAACCTTGAACATGTTTAATTCTTTCCAGGGCTTATTGACTTGGCTCACTTTATTAACCTCCCTCTATAATGCCCTCCCACCACCCGCCTGTCGGTTTGTCACACTTGCATGTTGCGATAATAGCTTGCTTGTTCCTATGATGCAGGAAGCTATACCACCAGTATTTCAAATTCCAGCAGGGTTACTCATGATGGACAGGTTTTAGTGGAGTTTCCAGACTAAGACAGACTAGGAACAAAGGCCTGGAGATCTACTTCTGAAAATTATCCAATGAAAACCTTACGGATCACAACAGAATATTATCTGATATAGTGCTGAAGGATGAGCCCTGTAGGTTGGAAGGCACTCAAATACACAGTGCCCACAACAGTGGACTCAAGCAGACCAAAGACTGTGAAAATGGCACAGGACTGGACAATGATTTGTTTTGTTGTATAACGGGTCGCCATGGGTCAGAGCCAACTCGACAGCAGCTAACGACGGTAACATAATGCCCACAACGAGCCTACCACGAGCTATGAAAATCCTTATCTCAGTATAAACGCCCCCTCTTCCACGAGGCTTCCCTGATCCATTTGTGCCCTCTTGTAGTATGGTATGTTTGGAAACCCTGGTGGCATAGTGGTTAAGTGCTACAGCTGCTAAGCAAGAGGTTGGCAGTTCGAATCTGCCGGGCACTCCTTGGAAACTCTACGGGGCAGTTCTGCTCTGTCCTATAGGGTCGCTATGAGTCGGAATCGACTCAACGGCACTGGGTTTAGTTTTTTGGTTTTTATGGTATGTTTGAAGCTCTGGTGGCACAGTGGTTAAGAGCTCGGCTACTAATGGTCAGCAGTTCGGCTCTACTAGCTGCTCCTTGGAATCCTATGGGGCCGTTCTTCTCTGTCCTAAGGGTCACTATGAGTTGGAATCAACTCAGTGGCTGTGGGTTTTTGGTATGATACGTTTTGTCTTCAATTATAATTCTTTCTGTGCTCCTTAAGAGAAGAGACACTCTTATTCCATTTCATAATCTCCAGCAGTGCCTAAAGCAAATACTTTCACATAACACGCCACAAGAAATATTTGAATCAGTGAATTAACAGGTAACAAAATATACACATTTACACACATTCTGGAACTATGAAACAGATTGATATAACTTAATTAGCCCACATGGGAATTAAAAACAGGAAGTTTTTCTGTAATACTGTACTAAAAAACCCAGTGCCGTCGAGAGTGGCTCCTAATGGTGCCTAAATAGCACTCTATTATGTTTTATCAGAATTTATCTTACAAAAAGTGTAGTGAGTTCTTCATAAAATTAAAATTTTCTTCTAAAGGACTATTTCTTATTCTGAGATTATTTATTTAGTTATCCATTCATTTGGCAAATTTAGCTGCAAAATCACAAAGTCTGGGAAGCCACTGTTTTTAATTAACTAAGCGGTTTAGTACTGATTAGCTTCTTAAACAAAACTGGCTCCTGATAGTGTTCAGAAAAACAAAGTGAAAATCTGTTGTTTTTGTGTATCATATTTGCTATGGAAACAGTTATCGTGGTTTCAAATATGTTGGTATTTTCGAATATGTGGGTATTTGAAAAAGTCATGGCATATGCACTAAATTTTTCTTCTTTAGTCTCTGTAAATATAAATCAAACCTTTTAAAGCACTAGTTAGGAGCTGTGATTAAACTTTTGTGACTACTTTTTGTACAGATTTTTCACTATCAGTGGGTCATAGGAAATGATCGTGTTGCTCCTTTTGTTAGGACCTACAGACAGCTGGAAAAACAACCTACCTCTTTCTGATGTTTGATCTTTTTAGTCAGGATACCAGGAGGATTTTGCATATATGATTTTGATGATCAGAAACAAAATATGGTGGCTTCCTCCTCTAGATTTAGCATTCTCATCCGTTTCCCGTCTTCCCCCTAATTTTCTAGATCCGAGAAATGTCACTTCCTGTTTAGTTTCTTATGTTGTTAACTTAAAGGTACTGGATGAACTAGAAGAAAAAAATTACAGCTTGATGTTGAGAACTTGAAAAGGCCAAAGCTTGAGGTGGCCAAAGTGATATTCTTTATGGAACTTAGATAACTGAGAATGTTATTTTTGCCGGGTGAGAAACTCTTTAGTTGTAGGTTATTCAGAATGGAAGCTGAAATTCTAAAGGAAAGAAAAGCGAAAGGGCTAATGGGTTAAAAATATGCTGAGATAGTCCACAATTCCAGAATAAAAGCAGTTTCTCTAAAAATGACAGAAATACTCTAGTGCTTTTACTAATGCATGTAAAATCTGCTTAAATCTATTTCTCATTGTACTTTCGCTCATTTTTGTTATATTAAATTAGTGAATGCAGTTAGAATAATAACAAGCATCTGTCCCTAATAACAAATTAGGGAGTCTAACTGGAAATACCACAAACCACATGGATGTGTTCAAATAGTGTAGTCCATTATTTCCCCACCAAATCTTGTATGGCCATCTTAATATTGACATGGATCGGGCAGGTCTAATATCTGAACATTTTTTTTACCTCTTTTTTAATTGCACGTGAAATAAATTTTATTGTTTACCTTCCATGGGTCAGTTAGCTAGTCTGGTTAAGTTTTTAGAGGGTGGGGTGGGAGATGGGCTCAGAGGTATGTGTGGCAGAGGGGTCAGGTTATCGGTACGGCCTGTATCCAGACCTTTGACAGCTCTATAAAACAAACAATAACAACAACAAAACAACTGTATGTTATTTTTTCACCAGGCAAAAGAGCAAAAAGTGTAAATAACTTAAGAAAAAAAATTTTCCCTCAACTCATAGCGACCCTATAGGACAGAGTGGAACTGTCCCATAGGGTTTCCAAGGAGCAGCTGGTGATTCGAACTGCCAACCTTTAACACTGTTAACTACTGCACCACCAGGGCTCCATAATTACTTGGGGAACCCTATATAAATACAGGTAGTCCCCAATTTCCGTTCCAATGACTCTGTCATAAGTCAGTTATGACATAAGTAGGGTACCTCATGTATTTTTTTTTTAGCTTCTATTATTATTGCCTTTTAGCATTTATTTTTTTGTTGTCGCTGAGAATATACACAGCAAAAACTCTAAAGCCAAACCCACTGCCACTGAGTTGATTCCGACTCATAGTGACCCTATAGGACAGAGTAGAACTGCCCCTTAGGGTTTCAAAGGTGTAAATCTTTACAGAAGCAGACTGCCACATCTTTCTCTCGCAGAGCAGCTGGCGCGTTCAAACCACTGATCATTAGGTTAGCAGCTGAGCGGTTTAACCACTGCATCACCAGGGCCCACTTACATAGCCAAACATACACCAATTCAACAGTTTCTACATGTACCATTTAGTGACATTGATTACATTTTTCCAGTTGTGCACCCATTCTCACCCTCTTTTTCTGAGTTGTTCCTTACAGACATACTTTCATACATTAAAACACACACACACACACACACACACACACAAAGCATAAGAATTTACTCCGATGTTGAAGAAGAGTTGGATGACGTTCTCAGTTGCAGCATAACTCCACCTGTGAAAGGTTCTAGATCATTTGGAGTATCCCTGGGAATGAGAATGGTGTTTCTAGTCAGAAAATTACTGAGAGTTGGGTGTGTGGTCTTTTTCTTTTTTTTTTCACTTATTTTGTAGTAACATCTCACTGCTTGCCATATCTTTCTATCAACTATTACAAGTCGATCGGCATTTGGGTCCATGTTTTCAAGCAGCTAAAGCCCCTAATTTAATTTAGAAAAAACTTAAGCTACTCTTTCACTGGGAAATTTTTGGACAACCTCTCTCCTTCATCTTCCTCATTATTTCTTTCTTCTTCAGCGTTTCCTTCCTCTTCAAAATCCATGAAGTCCTGATCTGTCAGCTCCCCTTCTTCCGGATCCATGAGCTCTTCCACATCCACGATATGAAGTTCTACACTGAGCGCTCTTGCCATTATGGATCATCTTTCCACCCATCTCTTCCATCATATTATCCTGATCAGATGCTTGGAGCATGTTCACCCAACTCAGCAATTTTTCCCACATCCCCTTCATGCATTTTCCCATAACTTCCTCCCAGGAAGCTGCAATGTTCCAGATACGCTGAAGAATATTATGATTTTTTCCAGAAATTGCATAATGTTCCTGTACCTCCATGATTGTAGCTATTGCCTGAGCAAACACAGTCCGTAGGTAGTATACCTCAAAGGTGGCGACTGCACCTTCATCCACAGGTTGAGTCACAGCTGTCGTGTTGGGAGGTAGATGAACCACTTCTGCATCTGGATTTAGATCAGCTAGTGAGGAGGATGTCCTGGGGCATGATCAAGTAGCAGTAGATTCTGGGATGAAATAATTTAAAAGCCAGTTTTAGAATAACACAGTCATCATATAGGCCTTGGAGTTACTTCTGTAGCAGACAGGCAGCTCATTTTTGTCAATGTTTTTGAATGCTCCAGGGTTTTCAGGTAAACGAAAAAAGGTTAGCAGTGTTTTCCCCAAGCTGCAGTGTGATTCTGTCTTTACATGTATTGAAACAAGGCATCAACTTTGCTTCTTTGTGAATATAGGTCGGTTCTGGCATCCTTTTCCAAAACAAGCCTGTTTCCTCCACATTGAAAATGTTGCCCAACTTTCTATCTGTTACAACTTTGTACACCTACACTGACTTCATCGTAGACTAGGCCGTGGTCTGCTATAGGGAAGTGTTTTGAGTAGTAAACCATAATAAAATGGAACATCCACGAGGGAACATCCGAGAATCATAACGTCAGATAACGATGCGTTGCAACGTTCTGTGTAGTACACCCTGTTAACAAGGGAGCTTGGTGGCCCAGTGGGACAGTCGTTAAGTGTGGTTCGTCCTAACTTTAATATGTGGTAAGTCATTTTTTAAGTCATAGACTAAAAAGAATTAAGACACATTCTTCTAATTAGAGTTGAATGTACTTTTTATCCTTAAAAATTATTTTTTTTTCTCATTTACTTAATTTAGAAAATACAGAAAATCAAGTGAAAGAAATAAACACTTAAATCCCACCACACAGAGACATCCGTTGTGTGGCCTTCCGTTCATTTTGTACTACATGGCACCCTACTGTACCTTCGTTCGTAACTTGCTTCTTCCGTGTGACAATATCGCAAATATTTATCTAAAAAACCAGTTTAACGTATAACATTGTGTGGGTGCATTACGTAAAAAACTTTTAACCAACCTCCTTATTACAGAATATTTTTGTTATTTCTATATTTTTGCTGTTATAAATAATACCGTGAGGAAAACTTTTGAGCGTACATCTTTGCATGTTTTATGTGGCTTCCAGGCGATTCTGACTCACAGTGACCCTACAGGACAGAGCAGAACTGCCCAAAGAGTTTCCTGGGCTGCAGATCTTCACAGGAGCAGATCATCAGGCCCTTTCTCCCACAGAGCCACTGGTTGGTTTGAACCGCTGACCTTTTGTTTAGCAGCCTAGCGCTTAACTATTGTGCCACTATGCTTTACCAAGCATGATGTCCTTCTCCAAGGACTGATGCCTCCTGACAACATGTCCAAGGTATATCAGACAATGTCTCATCATCTTTGCTTCTAAGGAGCGTTCTGGTTGTACTTTTCCAAGACAGATTTTTTATTCTTTTTGGCAGTCCATGGTATATTCAGTATTCTTCTCCAACACCACACTTCAAAGGTGTCAGTTCTTTTTCGGTCTTCTTTATTCATCCTCCAGGTTTCACATGCATAGCAGGTGATTGAAAACACCATGGCTTGGGTCAGGTGCACCTTAGTTTTCAAGGTGACATCTTTGCTTTTCAATACTTTAAAGAGGTCTTTTGCAGCAGATTTGCCCAATGCAATGCGTCTTTTGATTTCTCCACTTCTGTTTCCATGGCCGTTGATTGTGGATCCAAGTAAAATGAAATCCTTGACAACTTCGGCTTTTTCCCTGTTTATCATGATGTTGCATATTGGTCCAGTCCTGAGGATTTTTGTTTTCTTTATGTTGAGGTACAATCCATACCGAAGGCTGTGGTCTTTGATCTTCATCAGTAAGAGCTTCAAGTCCTCTTCACTTTCAGCAAGCAAAGTTGTGTCATCTGCATAACGCAGGTTGTCAATGAGTCTTCCTCCAATCCTGATGGCCCATTCTTCTTCATATAGTCCAGCTTCTTGGGTTATTTGCTCAGCATACAGACTGAATAGATATGATGAAAGGATACAACCCTGATGGAAACCTTTCCTGACTTTAAACTGTGCAGTATCTCCTTGTTCTGTTCGAACAACTGCCTCTTGATCTATGTACAGGTTATTGAGTTTTTTAAATTGATATTAATTCTTTTCTATGTAAATTTGTAACAAAGTTTTGTTTCTTTGTAAAATTTTTTAGTCCATAACAAATTCTAATAGCAGAAACTTCTGCTATTGTAAATTTTCTTTTTTTTGTCATTATCCTTACCAAGTTCAATTTTCCTGAGTCACGTTTTAAAAAGATGTGATTATCCCAGCAACTTTTTATCTATTACAGCTTCTACTTAATTTTTTCATTTTGTGTGTATTATTTCTACCAGTAATTTTCATTATGAACTAGAGTAAAAAAAAAAAAGTTGATGTTATAAATGAAATATACTATTAATACCACACAGGAGAAGAGAGAGCAGGATTCCTTTGCCAGCCCAGGGAGGGTAAGTGGCATGGTGGTTTAAAATATGTCCATAAATTCTTTGAAATTCTTTTTAAAAATATGAGGCCTGATTCCCTACGCCTTGAGCGTAGGCTGGAATAAGGGACTAAATTCTAAAGAATAGGACAAAAGCATAAAGGACAGTGTCTATAAACTAGTTCCTGGAGACTGGGTCATTAAGGCACTGTGGCTTCCTGCTCCCTCTCTTTCTTGGATCGCTTGTTCCTGAGGAATCCTGCTACCATGTTGTGAGGACACCCAAGCAGCCTATGGAGAGGCCCACTTAGTGAACAACTGAGGCCACCTGCCAAAAGCCATGTGAATGAGTCATCTTGGAAGTAAGTCCTCCATCTAAGCCTCAGAAGGCTGCAGCCCTACCCGTGGCCTGGTGAGAGGCTGAGCCACAACTATCTAGCTAATCTGCTGCTCGATTCTTGACCTTTAGAAACTATGAGATAGTTTTGGGTTAACTTGTGTTGCATCAATAGATAACTAATTAAGGAGATGTGACAGTGAGTTGGAGCAGGAAGGGGGTCAGAAGAGCCTTCCTGGAGATGTCACCTGGGTAGCCGTTTGCTCTCTATCAGTGAGATGACGATAAATGCTCTTGCCTATGTTGCTCCTCTATCCTCCTCACCACACTCACTCCTTCTAAACTCACCCTCTGCCTTCCTGTTCTTATCCCTCGTGAACTTCCTCATTCTCTCCCTCTGATTTTCTCTTCCAAGTTAGACAGGATGGAATAGGTTATATAAACCATTCTGGATTTCTGGTAAAAAGAAAACAGCTTCTATGATTAAATTACCAGTTGCTCCCTAGTCAATTCCGACTCACGGTGACCCCTTGTGTGTCGAGTAGAAGTGCACTCAGGGTTTTCAGTGGCTGATTTATTGGAAGTAAATCACCAGGCCTTCCTTCTGAGGTGCCTCTGGGTAGACTCTAACCTCCAGCCTTTCAGTTAGCGCCTGAGAGCATAAACCATTTGTAACACCCAGGGACTCCCATGATTAAACACCACTCCCCAAAATTCACTTTCACTGTGCACAGGTATATCTGGTAGCTATCCTACTCTTCATCCCAATCCTTCAGCAGCCTATTTTATAATTTTGTGCCCATTGTGGTGGGCACCACAGGATTTCAAATCCTTGACTGAGAAACAGAGATTTTATAGTCAAACTTTTGAGAATATTTAAAATTAACCACACTGTCTAAAATCATGATCTTAAATAGTCAAATTAGATACCTGGTTTTTATTGATGAATAGACGGAAAAGAATGGATCTACAAAGCCCTAAATGTCTTTTGCCAAGAAAAAAATTTGCTGACAAAGGTGGGATGAACAGCGTTTCAGGAAGTTTGCATTTGATGTGGTGAAATTCTTTACACAATTGTTCATTCAACTTTGGACATGCATAATATTTATAAAAGACAGGGTGTGTTTATAGTTTATATAATAATTAGATTATCGATTTGTTTATTTATTCCTTTCACTCACAAAGAAAGCATTTGAATTGTCTTCTACTTTTTAAAATAGATCTCTTGGCAGATAGCCTGTGGGGTCCATCAGTGATAACATGTGTCTTGAGGTAACTTCTTCCCCTCGATAAAGTGTGTTAGACACTTGTACTCGAATATCTAAATGCATACTATATCTGTTTATGGAATAATTATATGTGATGAAACAATAAAACCTCAGAATATTATGTGGTATAAACCTATTGCCATTAAGTCGATTCCAACTCCTAGCAACTTACAGGACAGATTAGAACTGTCCCATAGGGTTTCCAAGGAATGGCTGGTGAATTCAAACTGCCAAACTTTTGATTAGCTGCCATAGCTCCTAACCACTGCAACACCAGGGCTCTATTATGTGTTATAGTAGGAACTTATTATAACATAACTACGCAGGGCTGTGTCTTCTGAAGCATAATAATTACAGTGAAAGTTTGAAATAATGCTAGATTATAAATTGTGTATAGGTGTAACACCTACCACCAAACAGAATTAAAAAAAAACCCATTGCCATCGAGTTGATTCCAATTTATAGTGACCCTATAGGACAGAATTGAACTGTACCATAGGGTTTCCAAAGCTGTAAATCTTTAGGGAAGCAGACTGCCCCATCTTTCTCCAAGGAGCAGCTCGTGGGTTCCAACCACTAACCTTTCGGTTAGCAACCTCTGCACCACCGGGACTCCTTCCAAGCAGAACACCGATATTAAAAAGGAGTATCACTACCTTAGTTTTAAATCTTCTAATGAAGATTAGAACTTGCATCCAATTAAAAAAAAAAAAACATCAGTTCCACTCAGCATTGCTCCAGTTGACGAAATGCTATGAAAAACAATTGTAATTCAAAGGACTATATTGTGTTGCTTTAGACATTCCAAGTGGACTGGAGAAAATGCTGAAGAAAACAATGAAGGGGACAGTCTTGCCCAGCATAACAATGACCTCAGAGGCCTTGTCCATCCCTGAGTTCTACCATACTTCAATGGTTAAAGTTTCATGGAACTTAAAAACATTTTTTTGTTGTTGTATAATGTATTTTTTTAATATATTAATTATTATAGTTAATTAGAACAATGTTAGGTGATTTTTTTCAAGGTGTTTTAAAACTGATTCAGCAGGGTCCCAGGTACCTTTGCTTAGGGAAAACCCTCTAAAAGAAAACAAATTACCACACTCTTTTTTCCCATGTAAATATCTTAGTTCTTTCTCCATTCCAAATGGAACTCAGCTACGTTACGTAACAAATGTTTGCCAAGAGTGTGATTGGTTTTTAATCAAAGGTCTTATTGAAACATCTACTTTCCTAATTACGTCCTTTCCCAAGACTTTTTAAAAATAAAACGTGAGAGCACAGCTTATGAAAGGAGAAAGTCAGGCTGTCTATAAAATGTGTTGTTTGTTTTTCTGAGTGTGTTTTTCAGGATTTGCACAAAAAATAATCCTTTGACACAAAGTTCTGTGATGAATAATGTGTTCCAGCCAAGTTATAAATCTCAGCAAATGGAGGCTTAAGTGGCAAGTGTTGGACAGGACGGTGCCTTTACTGCCGCACAACTCCTCTGCCCAACAAAGAAACATTCATGAGTCTGGTCAACCACTTAATGCCAGAGTCTGTCCCCAGCTAAACATCAGCTTGCTGGTGCTGTTAGTGAAGTTTATCAGGAAAACTCAAAGTCATGGAAAGAAAAATATAAAAATGTACCCGGCATCTTCCTATGGGTTGGACTTCTTTTAGACCAGATATTATTTTTTTTGAAAAAAAACAAAATTTTTTTTTTTATTATTTTGGCACATACATTTCATTAGGTAATCATGTGCTTTTACAGTTTAACAAAACTAAAACACTTTGACATATTACATAGCCAATTTTTGTTTGTTTTCTTTAATATTTTGTCTTAAAGCACATAACCACCCCCTAACTAGAAAAATCAAGTAACCATTAGAAACCAGATTTACTGTTTAAATTTGATATAATTCACTTAAAAAAAAATTATTATAGTAATCAGAATGGAACTATGTATAGGCCAGCTCCTCCTTTGTGGTTGCCATCTTATTTTAGGACCTAATTAGAAAAGATTTCTCTTTGATACTTTCTCTGTTGGACTTCTAGGAATGTGTTACAGAAAATGTTCAGCAGTTCTCAACATTTTTTATTCTCAAGTCTCCATTTTTAATTCCCCACATCATTTGTCCCTATCCAAATATCTAAACAGAAGAAGCATATCCCAAGAGCCTTTTTAAATGTTTAAAAACACACAAGAAGACTACACAGTCATAAAAGGTTAACTCTGTTTATATCACTCTGTGGTCACCATTTTTTGGAGTTTTGTTGCCCTGAGTGAGTCCCTTGTGCTTCCCTCTCATTCCCCATTCCCACCCTGCCACCATCATGGGGATGGAGACCCACGTGGTGTTAGGCAGTACAGTGAAGTGAAAGAATCGCTGCATCAAGGTGCCCCCAAGGAGTTATGAGTTCTACTTCCAGCTCTGCACTAAGCCACGAGATGAGTCACTTAACTCCTTGGAACTCAGTTTCACCATTCTGAAATCAGAGAAATATACATACCCATTGCCCTCAAGTTGATTCTGACTCATAGCAATACTATAAGACACAGTAGGGCTGCCCCAGAGAGATTCCTAGGTTGAAATCTTAATGGGCGAAGACTGCCACATCTTTCTCCCATGGAGCGACGGGTAGATTTGAACCCTCGGCTTTTTGGTTAGCAGCAGAACGTGTAACCCCTGTGCCATCAGGGCTTCTTGAAGAAGGCATTGTTGTTGCTAGGTGCCGTGGAGTTGGTTCCAGCTCATAGTGACCCCATGTACAACAGAACAAAACACTGCCTGTGTCATCCTCACAGTCCTTGCTATGTTTAAACCTATTGTTGTAGCCAGTGTGACAATCCATCTCCTTGAGGGCCTTCCTCTTTTTCCGTGATCCTCTACTTTACCAAGCGTGATGTCTTCCAGGGACTGGTCCCTCCTAATAACATGTCCAATGTACATGAGACCAAGTCTCACTATTCTTATTTCTAAGGAGCATTCATGGCTGTACATCTTCCAAGGCAAATTTGTTCATTCTTCTGCTGTTGTTGTTAGGTGCCATGGAGTTGGTTCTGCCTCGTAGCGACCCTACAGGACAGAGTAAAACTGCCCCATAGGGTTTCTGAGGAGTGGCTGGTAGATTTGATCCCCCAACCTTTTGGTTAGCAGCCAAGCTCTTAACCACTACGCCACCCAGGCACCTTCTGACAGTCCATGACATATTCATGTTCTTCGCCAACATCATAATTTAAAGGCATCAATTCTTCTTTGGCCTCCCTTATTCACTGTCCAGCTTTCACATGCATATGAGGAGATTGAAAATACCATGGCTTGTTTGGGTCAGGTGTATCTTAGTCCTAAAAGTGACATCTTTGCTTTTTAACTCTATAAAGAGGCCATTTGGAGCAGATTTGCCTCATGCAATATGGCATTTGATTTCTTGATTGCTGCTTCCATGGGTTTTGATTGTGGATCCAAGTAAAATTAATTCCTTGATAGCTTCAGTCTTGTTTTTGCTTATTAGTCCAGTTGTGAGGATTTTTGTTTCATTATGTTAAGGTATAATCCGTACTGTCGGCTGTAGTCTTTGATCTTCATTAGTAAGTGCTTCAAGTCCTCCTCACTTTCAGCAAGCAAGGTTTTGTCATCTGCATGTCACAGGTCATCACCTAGTCTTCCTCCAACCCTGTTGCTTTGTTCTTCTTCATATAGTCCAGCTTCTCGGATTATTTGCTCAGCATACAGATAGAATAGATATGGTGAAAGAATCCAGCCCTGACACACACTTTTTCTGATTTTAAGCCACATAGTATCCCCTTGTTCTGTTCAAAGACTGCCTCTTGATGTATGTACAGGTTCTATGGAAGCAGCAGTCAAGAAATCAAAAGACGCATTGCATTAGGTAAATCTACTGCAAAGGACCTCTTTAAAGTGTTGAAGAGCGAAGACGTCACCTTGAAGACTAAGGTGCACCTGGCCCAAGCCATGGTATTTTCAATTGCATCATATGCATGCGGAAGCTGGACAATGAATAAGAAAGACCAAAGAAGAATTGACACCTTTGAATCATGGTGTTGGCAAAGAATATTGACTATACCATGGACTGCCAAAAGAACCAACAAATCTGTCTTGGAAGAAGTACAACCAGAATGCTCCTTAGAAGCAAGGATGGGGAGACTGAGTCTTACATACTTTGGACATGTTGTCAGGAGGGATCAGTCCCTGGAGAAGGACATCATGCTTGGCAGAGTACAGGGTCAGCAGAAAAGAGGAAGATCCTCAACGAGGTGGATTGACACAGTGGCTGCGACAATGAGCTCAAGCATAACAACGTTTGTAAGGATGGCTCAGGACCAGGCAGCGTTTCAGTCTGTTGTTCATAGGGCCACTATGAGTTGGAAGCGACTCGACAGCACCTAACAACAACAACAACAGGTTCTATATGAGCACAATTAAGTGTTCTGGAATTTCCAACCTTCGAAATGTTATTCATACCTTGTTATAATCCACTCAATTGAATGCCTTTGCATTTCTGGTATTCTGTTTCAGCCAAGAGCCCTCTGACATCAACAGTGATACCCCTCGTTCCATATCCTCTTCTGAATCAGGCTTGAATTTCTGGCAGTTCCCTGTCGATGTACTGCTGTAACCATTTTTGAATTATCTTCAGTATAATTTTATTTGCATGTGATATTAATGATATGTTCCATAATTTCCAGATTCCGTTGGATCACCTTTCGTTTTTAAAGAAAGAAGGCATTAGTAACCTTGAAATTCTGTGGCCTAAGTTCAATTAAATCACATTTGGCATTTAAATTTGCCTTTTAAAATGCTTTCTACATTTACATAAAGAATTATTCACTCTTACTGTTTTTCAGTTTACTCCTTTTATTGTTGGTTCCTTTTCCTCTGGCTCCTGTTGCTCTATTCCTATGTTCCTCCACTTTCTCCTGCTCGTTTAGCCTTTTCCTCCTTTATTCCTCTGTTTTCATTAAATACTGCTCCGTCTTCACTCCTTTACCCTAGTGAAGTGATTTCAGAAAACATCGCTAGATTTTAAATGATTCTTTCATTTGTGTTATAAGTAGAAAATGCTGCTGTTAAATCAATATGTCCTTACTCAAGTTCAAGATGTTACAAAAATATTTCCAACGAGGCAACTACTGAATGATGTAACAATTGGAAGGTAGAAATCAGACAGGGTTGGTTTTACTGTATTTTAAATTTTTATATTTTGAAATATTTCAAGCTTACAGAAAATAATACCATAAGTACTAACCACTGATCTTTGTCAAATCTGAGTACTTTGCTGTATTTGCCTCAAAGTCTTTTAAATAAAATGTTACAAATGTAACAAAAACTTTCTTTGTACTCTTCCCCACTCTGCTCCACATGTGCTCACTCTCCTGCATTTGGTGTTTTTTTTCCTGTGCATTTTTTGTATTATGATTACATATAATATACGTGTGTTTTTAAGTTTTGTATAAATCATAACATACCATCTTGCGATTGAATGCTATGTTTTTGAAATTTAACCATGTCGATACACTTAGCTCAAGCTCATTCACTTTGATTGTTGTGTAGCGTTCTTTTATGTGACTATACCATAATTTATTTCCCGGTTTTCCTGTTGGTGAATACTTAGGTGGTTTCTAATTATTCACTACTACAATGCTAGAAAAAACTTTCTTGTACGTATTTTCTTAGGCACGTATGTGAGCCTTGCTGAGGGATATGAAGATGTACGTCTTCAACTACATATTTCTAAATTGCTCTCAGTAGTGGTTGTTCCAGTTGAAGCTCCCTCAGCAGCATATGTGTTTCTCCTGTTGTACAACTACACCAGCGCTTGACATCATTCAGGCTTTTACATTTTTTTCCAATCTGACAATGATCTGAAATGGTAGCTCATTGTGGTTGTAATTTGCATTTCTCTAATTACTAGTGACTTGACTTTTTTTCCCCCCATGTTAATTGGGTCTCTTTTTCTGTAACTTTCCTATTAATATCTTTTGGCCATTTTGCTTTTGAGTTGTTTTTATACTACACAGACTTTTCCTTTGTGATGGTGAGATAACCCATACCCACTGCCATCGACTCAATCCTGACTCATAACGACCCTATAGGACAGAGTAGAACTGCCCCATAGAGTTTCCAGGGAGTGTCTGGTGGATTCGAACTGCCAATGTTTTGGTTAACAGCCTTAGCACTTAACCACTATACCACCAGGATTTCCAATGGTGAGATACGTATCTAATTTTTTTTTTCCGTATGGATAATCCATTTTTCTAGCACCAGTTAATGAAGAGCTCATTCCTTCCCCTACTGGTCGGCAATGTTGTGGGAAGTCTCCCTGGATGAATGGTCCTATATTGCAGCACTTGCTTTGGTGATATTGTCCATTTTCCTATCCCTGCACCAACATCACAATCTTAATTATCATAGTTTTATAATAAGCTTGCTTATATGATAGAGCTGGAAACCCTGGTGGCATAGTGGTTAAGTGCTACGGCTGCTAACCAAAGGTTCGGCAGTTCAAATCCGCCAGGCGCTCCTTAGAAACTCCATGGGGCAGTTCTACCTTGTCCTAAAGGGTCGCTAGGAGTCAGAATTGACTCGATGGCACTGGGTTTGGTTTGGGTTTTTGGTATGTGATAGAGCAAATTCGTTTACCTTATTCTTTTTCTTCAGAAGTGCCTCTTTGTATAAATGTTGGAATCACTTGTCAAAACCCTGTAGAGATTTTGGTTGGAATTGCAATGAGTTCAGAGGTTAATTGGGAGAATGAACATCTTTAAACAAGTTTTTATATATGTTCAATATTTTTCAGTTTTAAAAATTGTCTAATTTACTTACCACTTCTTTTTAACCCAAGAATTATTTTAAAGTGTGTTTTTATTATGAAAATTTAGAAACATAACCAGCGAACCTCCACAGTTAACAACTGTTAAAATTTTGTCATATTTGTAGAGGTGTATTTTAAATTTCCAGATGTATAGAGTTTTGCAGTTATCCTTTTGTTAATGATGTCTAACTTCACTGCATTGTGTTGAGAAAGCATCGTATGTATGGCATGTTGATCCTGTAATACTGATTGTGATTTTTATTGTGGCTTCCTATGTGGTATATTTTGTAAATATTCCATGTGTGCTTGAGAAAGAGTGTAATTTCTCTAATTACTGGTTTCAAGGTTCTGTATATGTACATTAGATTTAGCTTGTTAATTGTGTTTTTTAAACTTCTGCGTCTTTTAATCTTGGTCTATGTATCAATTACTAAGAGTATTAAAGTCTCCCCCTATAATTTGTCAATTTCTCCTCGTAATTTGGACAATCTTGGCCTTGTGTATTCTGAGGCTATGTTATTGGGTACATACAAATTTAGAATTGTTGTAGCTTTCTAGAAAATTGTATCTTTTTATTGTTAGGATGTTGCCTTCCTTATCCCTAATGATATTTTTTGTTGATTTGATTGTTTGTTTGTGTGGGTTTTTTTTTTTTTTCTCTTAATGGTGAAGTCTTCTTTTGGTTAGAATTTACCCAGTATATCTTTTCCATCCTTTCCATCCTTATGTTTTCAACCTTTTTCTGTCCTTATATTTTAAGTTTCTTGCTTATTGATGAGACAGGTTGGTTGGCCTAGAGACTCACTCCCTCCTCACATTTGGTAGCCTAACAAGAAGCTAGCTTAGTAGGTCCAAATTAGCTCCATGGAAGTACAGGCTGATACCAGCATCCTATTTGTGCTGTTGTAGGGTAAAAACATCACAAAGTTTAGCAAAGAGAAAAGAAAGTTTTATTTGGCATATATTCGAAAAGACAAAAGTTGAGAAGCCGACAGCAGTTGCCAGAGCTGATGTCTGCTGAGTCCAAGGAAGTATTACAGAATAAGCAAGAATGGGAAAACGGACAAGAATGCTGCCACAGCCATGTCTGCCCAAGTCCAAGGAAATATTACAGTGTCATCAGTATATATTAACATTACAAATCGGCAAAACCATTGAAAGCTCCACTTTTTTGCAGATTGGCTAGAAACTGATCACTGGTGCAGGGTTCAGTAGCCCACAGTCAGGAGGGTCTTCATTGATCCAACAAATTTCTATTCACTGAATGTTAATAGAAAAAGATAAGAGCGGAAGGTCTTCTGTGTTCTGGCTTCTGTGAAAGGTTCCCTAGAAGATATTTCCAGGATTATTCTATCTATTGTCTTTATCTCAGGGCCCAGTTGAGGAGTCCTTGTGAGTCCTTGTGAGCCCTTGTGAGCCCAGCTCCAGCTGAGTCACCTTCTCTATGCTCAAGGACAGGGAATAATGACTCCAGTATTATTTCCTAAATCAGTGCCAACTCCTCCTTTCTAATAAATCCATTTCCTCAGTCAAGAAGCTCCCATTGTTATGTGGTTGACTGTATGCTCATTGTTTCTCCTTCCAACTTCCCTAGAAATATGCAGAATGATAAAGAGGGAGTCCCACCTGTGATGTCCCACCTGAACACAATTCTCTGTGGATTATGTGGGTGGGTACAGGTGGGAAGATCATGTGCCCTGTGTTGTTCTCTGCCTTTAAGTTTCCTCAATAAACAGTAATTTTACATCATGGGTAGCTGGTGGTATATGTGTCTATGGCCCCTTGCCAACACTTATAAACAGCATCAAGCTGGATTTTGTCATCTGACAATCTCTGTCTTTTAACTGGAAAGTTGATTGCTTTTACAATTAGAGCTAGATTTATTTCTAGCATATTATTTTGCACTTCCTATTTACTCTGTTTTTTCCCCTTTTATATTTTATTTTGAATTGGCTGAGTTTACATTACTTCCTGTTGTCCGTCCTCTGTTTTGAGATATGCATTCCACTTCTTTTACTTTGGTGGTTATCGTTAAAATTTCAATAAACATACTTTACTTGATGAACTCTGAGGGTAATCCGTATCTCCATGAGCCTCTCGAGCACAGGCGCCTTAGAATCCACCAACTGTGATTGCTTTCTTCCATCTAATATGTTATTGCTGTCCAGGTTTTCACCTCCACATTGTTTTATTCTCCCAAATTAGTTATCATACTTACTTTTGCTGTTGTCATAAATCAACGTTTGTTTAGACATATCCACTTGTTTACCAATGTCTTTGCTCACAATTCTTGCTTGCATCTTAGGTCTTCGTTGACCTGAAGGGCATCCCTTAGTAATAGCTTTTCTGTGAGGTTCAGGGATTGATATATTCTCTTTATTTTTGTCTGAAAAAAGAATATTACACCCTCTCAAATGAGAGTTAACTGGACATAGAATTTTAGGTTGACTGTTATTTGCAGCAGTTTGAAAATATTCCATTGCATTGTAGTTTTTATTGTTGCTTTTGAGAAGTTTCCTCTTGGTCTAATTGTTATCCTTGTGTGTAATTTCTTTTTTTCCTTTGATTGCTTGGAATATGTTTTCTTTGTCTATGATGTGCTATAGTTGCACTACTGTGTATGTATGTGAGTTTTTATTTAACCTTCTTGGGACTCCTTGTAATACTCAGATCTGAGGACTCCTGTCTTTCATTATTAGGTAGTAACAGTTCTCAGAAATCACCTCTTCATGTTAATGACAAATTGAGCAGCCTCATTATGTAATTATCCTAAGCTGTTGTGCATATCTTGTGTGGGGAGTAGTAAGTGCCTCTCTGTCTATGAAAGTGTAAAGCTTTAACACTTGGTGCCTGAGCACCATGCTTTGTAATTTATGAGGTCTCTTAGAGGCAGGTTACCATGGTGCTGCCCACTTCAACCTCATTGGAAGCAATGACATCCATGAAATCATGGTTTTATTGCGTTTTATTTTTTCCTAACACAAATTAAAATGATTGTTAAAATGAAATCATTTATCTCTGGGGCCAAAAAAAAAAAAAACTTAACCTACTGCTGTTCAGTCGATTCTAACTTATAGCAACCCTGTAGGGCAGAGTAGAATTGCCCCCATAGAGTTTCCAAGGCCATAAATCTTTACGGAAGCAAACTGCCACATCTTTCTCCCATGGAGCGGCTGGTGGGTTTGAACCGCTGACCTTTTGGTAGCTGCTAGGTGCTTAGCCACTACACTGCCACAGCTCCTTATCCATGTGACAACTAATTAAAATCATCTCATGTCCTCTACATGCACCAGACTTATAAAACTCCAGTTTGAACTGAAGCACAGCTCACTTTGAAAGAATGGCCAATGAGGCTTACCTGGGGGTAATAGAAGCCAACTGAACATATTTAAGCTAGGGAGTAATATAATCAGACATTTCTTCTGAAAATATCTTATTAGAGGTAGAGATCATATTAGAGAATGGAGTATGAGGGTGTCTTAGTCATATAGTGCTGCTATAACAGAAATACCACAAGTGGATGGCTTTAACAAAGAGAAGTTTATTTCTTCACAGTAAAGCAGGCTAAAAGTGCAAATTCAGGGTGTCAGCTCCAGGGGAAGTCTTTCTCCCTCTTTTGGCCTTCTCATCAATCTTTGCCTGGACTAGGAGCTCCTCCACGCAGGAACCCCCAGTCCAAAGGACGTGCTCTCCTCCCAGCACTGCTTTCTTGGTAGTACGAGGTCCCCCTGTCTCTCTGCTCACTTCTGTCTTTTATATCTCAAAAGAGATTGCCTCAAAACACAACCCAGTCTTGTAGATTGAGTCCTCCCTCATTAACAGAACTGCTGCCCATCCCCGCTCATTAACATCATGAGGCAGGATTTAAAACAAATAGGAAAATCACATCAGATGACAAAATGGTGGACAATCACACAATACCAGGAATCGTGGCCCAGCCAAACTGATACTCACATTTTGGGGGGGACATAATTCAATCTATGACAAAGGGTATTGATTCTGAAAGGAGAAAGATGCATTTTGAGGTAAACGTAGTGGGGGTACAGGGAATATTAATGAGCGCTTATATTAACTTTGACTGTTGTCAGGTAGGAGACCCAGGTGGCATAGTGGTTAGGAGCTACAGCTGCTAACCAAAAGGTTGGCAGTTCAAATCCACCAGGCGCTCCTTGGAAACTCTATGGGGCAGTTCTACTCTGACCTATAGGGTCGCTATGAGTCGGAATTGACTCGACGGCAGTGGGTTTGGTTTTTTGGTTTGGTTGTCAGGTATTAGAGATGGAGAAGAGGGAGGAAATTTCTAGGGTAGAAGCGATAAGACTTATCAACAATTGGATGGAGATGTGGTGAGGAAGAGTGCCTTTAAGGATTTAAAAAAAAGAAACTGTTGCTGTCAAGTCGATTCCAACTCACAGTGACCCTTTAGGACAGAGTAGAACTGCCCACACAGGGTTTCCAAGAGAGACGGGTGGATTCAAACTGCTGACCTTTTGGTTAGCAGGCAAACTCTTAACCACTGTGCCACCAGGGCTTCCTTTAAGGATTAGACGGTTCGATAGTGGAGCCATTAACCGGTATCAGTGAACCTCATATGATAAGCAGGAGTTTTTCGTTTGTTTTTATTTTTAGTTCTGTTTTTGTCATAAGGAAATGCATCTGCAAGCCTTTTTCTCAAAAAAGGACTATTTTTAGGGATTGATTTTTTTGTTTTTCTAGCTAAGTTGTTATTTCCTCACAGTTCCATAGTTCATGATGAAGATGTTTTTAAAATCAGCTGGGGAGAGGGTGTGGTTCAGATTTTAAGCAGCTTGAAGCTTACACAATTTTATGGGGGTAAGGACGGGAGCTTCTTTGAAAAAGAATACAAAAATGACTTACTTAGTCATATTGTCAAATTTTATAAAAACTTTTGACCAGATGCATACATTGCCTCTTCAATGCCATAAAAGTATTCATACAAGTGAGTGCCCCTGAAGCTGAAGCTTATTAGCTTCATGGTAAATACATCTTTGCTGCTGGTAACTGAGTATAAAAGAAGATATTGCCCTCCCTTGTTCCAGATACTGTTTTGGAAAACTGCTTCCTGAAATAAATACTGGACCCTCGTTCTCTAAACAGTTCTTTATTCAAAGCCACTAATGATAAATCCACACCATACAGGATCAGAGAGTAGGAAAACAGGCATTGTGCTCCTGACCTATTTCCTGCAGCCTCTTTCAGTAAGCAAGAGCACAGAGCTTTACTTTTTAAGATGGTCAAGGTGTCCCTGGTTAGAGACTCCCTCCTTTCCCTTCTTTCTACAGCCCCTCTGTATTTATCTCTTCCCTTTCCTGATGTCTTCCCCTCCTTCTAGTTTTGTAGAATGTGCCACTACTCCCTCAGAATTCAAATCTCCTCACGTGTTTAGTAAATTGCAGCCTCGGCTTCAGCTCAAAGTCAAAGCCCTTCTCTCCTCTGTCTGTATTCTGCTTTGGGCACACAGACCATGAGCTTCAGCTCACATTACTAGAGGAGAATGATGAGTGAGGTCCCTCACTCTGAACTGTAAAATGCCTTTTCTCCAAGTATCTCAAAACTTATCTTTTGTTCCAAAACTTATATTTTGTATCTAGTTTTTAAGACATTTCATTCGATAATTCATAGACCAAGCAGATTAAAAAAAAAAAATCAGTCAGGATATAAAATACCTAAAAATATCTGATCAACAAACTTGACTTCCTAATGTATAGAGAATATAAGCAACAATGACAATACACCCACTCCTCACTTACCGACTATTTTGTTATCTGACATTTCGCATTTACAACAATAGCGAAAAATGTACTATTTTGCACATTAACAACATACGTCTGGGCGTAACAAATACCAAGGTGCAACGCGAGAGCAACACTGGCTGTGATGGTTAAAGTTATGTGTCAGCTTGTCTGGGCCATGATTCCTAGTGGTTTGGCAGTTATGTAATGACAAAATTTGGCAGTTATGTAATGATGTGCTTATCTTCCATTTTGTAATCCGATGCGGTCATCAGTCATTCTCCATTTTCACATGATCCTGATTTTTTCATAACGCCCTGTTCTTTGGAACCTAACCATGTCAATAAGTGAGGTGTGGGTGTGTATAATTTCTTTCCAAAAGTACATGGAATACATACACACACACCAAAGTTGACTATGTGCTAGGCCATTGTAAAAATGGTGTGGTGGTGGCGTCTGACATCCTCTAACTTCACAACGGTGAAGGAGAATCAAGATCGACAACACCAGGCTAATCCCTACGAGGCAGATGTCAGACATGCCTCCTGTCTCCACCATCTTTACCAATTCTGACATCATCTGTCCCTCCCACAGCACTCTCCACTTCTCTGCTGGGTTTGATCATTCACTGCAGTGGCCACACAGAACTCATAGACAATACTCATGATTAGGTGGTTTATTAGGGAAGTAACAGGTTATATTTCAGGTTCAGGAATGCTCAGGATACAGTTCTTCCATCAGGACAGCCTCTTCTCAGCCTTGCCTATAGGCATACCTCTCTCTGGCCCCTTGGCTTCTGCCCTACTCGGTCAAGTGTTACAAAGCTCTTTTAGCTCTGCTGGTAAGCGCACTGAGGCACCCCCACTCTGCCAGTAAGCCTTGGCCTGAAGGCAGTCAGCTCTAGCTCCATGGGTAGGCAAACCTAGCACCACAAAGTACCTGGAGGCACCCTACTCCGCCAGCAAGCCTCCTGCCCCAAGGCACACAGCTTTCTTGCTCTGTGGGTCAGGAATCCCACCACTCCTTCTCCCGCTTATCTCTCCTGCCGCCATTTCTCTGCCAGCACTTCTCACCATCTTCAGTGTTATAGCTCTCTCTCTCTCAGTCTCCTGGTTACAGGACCTTCTCAGCACGGGGATCCAAAGGACACACTCTGTTCTTGGCTCTTCATTGGTGGTGGTGAGAGCCTCTCCTGCTCTTGAATTGGCTTTCTTTTAAGCCTAGCGGGATGGCAAAACTGAACTTGGTGGGCTACAGTTACCTTATTTTCACAGTCCCACTAGCAATCACTTGGGTGGGACTTACAGGACCACAGCGAGAAAGGCCACACAAAAGCAATCCATTGCACCACAGCCATAGAGCAAGTTTCAACAAGTTTGTTCAGTCTAAACAGTGTGTTCTCTGATTACAATGGGATTGAGCTAAAAATCAGTGACAGAGAGATAACTAGATAATCAGGTGTTGGAAATCAAACAGTACATTTTAAAGTAATTCATGAGACAAATAAGAAATCAAATGAAAATTTAGAAAATATTTTGAACTAAATGATAATATCTCAAAACTTGGGATGTAGGTAAAGCTTTGCCAAAGCAAGTTAATAACCTGCAATTTCTATTTTAGGAGAGAAGACTGCAAATCAATTATTTCAGTATTCATTTCAATTAGAGAACAACAAATTAAATCCAAACAAAGCTGCAGTTAGGAAATAATAAAAAGAAGACGAGAATTTAATAAAATAGAAAACCAAAGCGCAATAGAGAAAAACAATTAAGTCAAACCTGGTTCTTCAAAAACACTGATAAAATGGATAAACTCATGGCTATACCAAGCACGAAAAAAGAGAAAAGGCACAGATTACCCATAAGAGGAATGAGAAAGAAAATTACATTACAGGTCCTATAAACATAAAAAAGATTCAGAGAAGATATGATAAACATCTTTATGCCAATATATTTGAAAATTCAGTTTAATTTCTAGAAAAACACAACTAAACAAAACTTACACAAGGAGAAAATATGAATAGCTTGATATCTATTAAATAAGTTTAAATTTTAATAATAATGATAATAAAAATTTCAACAAAGAAATAGTCAAGCCAGATGGTTTATGGAGTAAATTCTTCCAAACATGTAAAGGAAAAAAAAACACCATTTTACACAAACTCTCCAGATTAGAAATTGAGACACATCCTAGTTCATTTTATGAGGCCAGCAAAAGTTTGATACAATAACTTGACAAGGATATTACCACAAAAGAAAAGTTTAGGTTAATCTCTTTCAAGAACAAAGATGCATTAATCCTTAACAAAAATCTTAGCAAACTGAATTCACAAATATACATAAAAAATAACACATCATGACCCGATGAAGTTTGCTCTAGGAATAAAATGTTGGTTTAACATCTGGAAATCAGTGTAATTCACCACACTTTATCAGAAAAATTCAACATTCATTTAGATGAAGCTGTTAGAAAACTAGGACTAAAAGAAAACTCCTTCGATCAAGAGAATTTTATTAAAAAAGCAAGAGCAGATGGTGGTGAAATGTTAAAGGCTTTCCTCCTGAGATCAGAAATCAGACAAGGATGTTCATTATCATTACTTCTATTCAATATTTTAATGTTGGTTCTGGCCAATACAATGAGGTAAGAAAAAAAAAGGTATAAAGATTGGAAAGGAAGAAATAAATCTGTCATCGTTTGCAGATGACATTATTTTGTATGTAGAAAGTGTAGACGAATCTACAGTTAAGCTATTAGAATTTAAAAGTGAATTAAAAATCAAATGCATATTTATCTTAGTTGTATTCCTTTATAACGGCAACAAACAATTAGAAAATGAAATTCAGAAATACCTTTTGCATCAACATCAAATGCCTAGGAATAAATTTAGCAAAAGATACATAAGACCTCTACTAAAAAAACTAAAAGCATGAATGAGAGATACTAAAGAAGACATACATAGATGGAAAGATATACCATGTGGTAGATGGCTGAAGTATCAGCCTCCAGTTGGTTTATACATCTCAGATTCCATGCCCTTGGAATGCTATCCCACACTGACACTGGGCTTGCCCTGTGACTTGCTTTGTCCAGTTAGACAATAGCGAACTTAATACAAGTAGAAACTTACTGTTCTTGAGAACCCTACAGCCCCAGTAAGTGAACAGGTCTGATCTAGCCTGTTGGCTGATTAAAAACATGTGTCTCACTCTTTCCTGTCACCCCAACTAATACCCTGCCAACTGCCAGATATGTGTGTGAAGCCATCCTTGATTATCTAACTGCCAGCCCAAGTGTTACAGGTATGTGAGTTAGTCCAGCAGAGTTCAGCTGAGCTGGCCAAGACCAGAAGAGCCATCCAACTACCCCCACAGAGTCTTGAGCTAAATAGTTAAACTGTTATAAACCACTAATATTTGGGGTGGTTTGTTACACAGCAAAAGCTAACTGATACATACCAAGTTCATGGGTTGTAATTCTCAAAATTGCAAAAATGTCATTTATCTATAATTAATCTATTAATCTGTAAATTCAATGCAAACCCAATCAAAACTCCAGGTTTCTTTGGGTAGGAGGATTGATGAATTGATTCCAATATTTATCTTAGAAACGCACAGGGCCAGGACAAATTAAGGCAATCTTAAAGAGTAAGAACAATGATGCCACGCTCACACCATGGAATATCTAGATTTATAAAGCTATGGTAATTCACACCGTGTAGTACTGACACAAAAAAACAAATGGACCAATGGAACAGAATAGAGTTCAAAAACAGATCCAAACATATATCGTCACTTGATTTCAACAAAGGTGATCCTGAAGAGCTGGATCAATTGATTATTTATTTGGAAAAGTATAAATTTTTACTTCCTCTTTGTGTCACATACAAAAATCAATTCCAGATGGATCGTAGCTGTAAATGTGAAGAGTAAAACAATAAAAGTTCATAATCTTGGGACGCGCAATGATTTCTTAAACAGAACACAAAATGTGCCAACAATAAAGGACTAAAATAACAAGTTAAAGTACATTAAAATTAAGAATAAACTTCTGTTGTCAAAAGACACCATTAAGAAAATGAAGAGGCAGGCCACAGAGTAGGAGAAGACATTTCCCTGACAAGGGACTTCTATCTAGGAATGAGTGAAGAACTGCTATAAATCTATAAGAAAGAGGTAGATAACCCAATAGATAAATGAACTAAAGAGAATATTCAGATGGACAGTTGACATATGTAAATTTGTACAATGTCATTAGTGATTAGAAATGCAATTTAAAGCTACAATGTGATTGTTCCACACTTAACCAGAGTGATTAAAATGAAAAAGATAGATAATACAAAGTTTGGGCAGAATGTGGAGCAACTAGAAATCTCACACATTGTTGGTGGTAATGTAAATTGATGTAATAACTGTGGAAAATTATTTGTTCGTAGTTACTAAGACTGAATATACACATACCCTATGATTCAGCAGTTTTACTCCTTTGTATATATTCATCAGGAACATGTACAGAAGTTTTCTAAAAGGTATATACTAGCATCTTCATAGCAACGCTATTTGTAAAAACCAAAAACAACTCAAATGTCCATCAATAATAGAATGGATAACTGTTCGTACAACGGAATACCAGAGAGGGAGTTTTGGCAAACATTTTTTATAAAGGGCCAGGTAGTAAATACTCTAGGCTTTATGGGCCAAATGGTCTCTGTCACAACTACTAAACTTTGCTGTTATACTGAAAAGCAGCCACAGAACAATATGTAAATAATGGGCATGGCTATGTTCCAGTAAAACTTAATTTATAAAAACAAGCAGTAGCCTGGCTTTGGCCGTAGTTTTCCCCCTGCTTTAGATCAAAGAAAATGAACGGATTTTTGCTATGCATAACAGCATGGATGAATCTCACAAACATAATGTTGAATTAAAGAAGGTGGGTACAAAATTGTGTAGTCTATATAGTCCATTTATATAAAGTTCTAAAACAGACAAAACTAATCCATAGTGTTAAAAGTCAATATAGTGCTTACTCTTAGTGGAGAGGTGGTGGTGGGGTAATGCCTAGGAGGAGGCCCAAGGAAGTCTTTCAGAGTACTGATAATCTGTTTCTTGATCTGGGGTTGGTTACATTGCTGGGTACATGTGCTAGTCCAAGTCCTCTAAGAAGTAGACACCAAGTCAGACTAAATGTGCAGGGATTTTATCAGAGAAACCACTAGTGAGAAAAAGTGGGAGGGAGCTGGGAAGACTGGGAGAGTCATCAGACTGAGATACAGGTCTAACCCAGAAAGAAGAGAGGGAAGATAAGTTGGGAAGAAACATCCTAGATTACTCTGAAGATTGCTAAGGAAGATGCGGCAAGGCTGTTCCGGAGTCCAAGGAACACTCGTGGTGCAGCGGTTAAACACTCGGCTGCTAACTGAAAGGTTGGCAGTCACTGTGAGGGAGTGAGATGTGGCTACCTGGTCCCATAAAAATTAAAAAGCCAAAATCCAAACACATTGCTGTCTAGTTGATATGGAATCATAGCACCCTTATAGGACAGAGTAGAACTGCCTCATAGGGCTTCCAAGGCTATAATCTTTAAGGAATCAGACTGCCACTTTTTCCTCCAACAGAGCAGCTGGTGGGTTCCAACTGACCTTTAACCACTGTGTCATTAGGGCTTTTTTTTCGTAAAGATTACAGCCAAGGAAACATTATGGGGCAGTTCTACTCTGTCCTTTTGGAGCTCAATGAGTCCAAATCAACTCCACCTAAAACAAGCAAACCTGTTGCCATCTAGTCGATTCTGACTCATAGTGAACCTATAGGACAGGTTAGAACTGCCCCATAGAGTTTCCAAGGAGGGGGTGGTGGATCCAAACTGCCATCCTTGTGCCACCAGGGCTCCAAAACCAACTCCGTGGCAACTGATATTGTAATGGCTTGGGGAGTCCTGGAGTGAAAGTTGGCCACCAGGGGAGTCCTGTGTCTCCTAGGAATAGGCCTACACTCAGTCATTGACTGGAAGTAGCCCAAAGAAAGCATGGCCTCAGTCAGAACATGGCAATGGATTTTAGCGAACAGGAACTGAGGCCCTTGGTCAATTATGCTTCTTGTTGTTAGAGCTCTCAGAGGTACAGGCTCACAGCTCACCACAGTTCACTTTGTGAAAATTCATTGAGCTGTCCACTTTACTTGTATGCTTTTTTGTAGGCATGTTATATTTATAGAAAGTTTGTTTACAAAAAGAAGGTGTGAGATGGTGTAGTAGTCAGACAATTCCTGTGGTCCCTCCTACAATGAAGACCAGAAAAAACAAGTGAATCGATTATATATGACAATCTAGGAGCCCGGAACATCAAAGGCAAAGTTGAGGAATCAGAACTAGCAAGGAGGGGAAGGAGAGATGGTTCAGAAGCAGCGAGGACTTGCTAGACCTGACCCATTGGGAACCGGCACTGTACAGGCCAGATTGGCTGGCACCAGTGCGGTGAGGCAAACAGTGGCTTTTGGGACATGTTTTCCGTATCAGAAGAGACCGAGAAGCAAAGAGTCTACTCACACCTCCAGAACCAGTGAAAAATGGTGCTCAACCAGCAAAAGATAAGTACATGCATCTAACCTACCATATGAATCAAAAAACACCCCTTTGGGAAAAACCTCTCTCCCATTTATCTGCCCCCTCCCTGCTCTGCATGGGGACCTGGGCCGGCTTCAGAGACTGCCACATACCCTGGGCTGGAAGTAGGACCCATCACACGTCCGGAGCCATTTTCTTGGCCTTGGAGAGGGAACACATTAACAAACATGAAAATGAAAAAATAATCTGCTGACTCCCCTAAGCCGGGAACTCAGGGCAAAAACAGCTCCTTTGCCTAGGCACAGGCATAAGGGTTCCATGGACTTTGAATGCGTTTCACACCCGCATAGACCTGTGTAGCGCCATTTCAACAATGTAGGCCCTCATTAGCACAGTACAACAGGGTATATACCTGGAGCCTAACTTCAACTGTATCACCTATATGATGGAGTGGCATGTTTGAGACATTTGACACTACTCTGCTTTTTTTTCTTTTTTTTCTGCCTATTAAGCAGGATCCTCACCTACCCACGTCAGGAGCCTGAGGATTGGTGGCTCCACCTATACCACCTAGCCACCCTCGACAGGGATCCAAGAATAGGTAGTGCCTCCCAGTCCCTAAAGCAAATAGTAATGGGTGCCCATTGTCTGGCTGCAAAACCCACCCACCTATACACCCTAAGGGACAGGGACATGCTTTCATCCCAGACACTCAGGGGCAGCAGTCAGCCACCTGCTTGCTCAGTGTGTAACCCCCTACTGCAGCCAGATACCTGTGCCTATACCAATTACCCATGCCCATCTAGGACTGTAGGTGAGAGCCTACATGACACACTTGCTGACCAACTACCTGGACACCTGAGCTGAATCCATACAAGAAAAGTAAACAGATTCCTGGGCTCACATACCTAGTAACAGCTCTAGCCACCTGGTGACAGGGCGTTAGAGCTTCAAAGAGGCCAATAATCAAACTAGCTCACATGAGCAGCCTATTTGCATATCAAAACATAACAAAACAAGCGATCAATAAGTTATTGTATTTATTTTGTTTGTTTACTGTGTCCTAGGACACAGTTTAACTCATTGATCGCTTGGAGGCAACAGTCAATATCAATTCACATAAAAAGGCAGACCATGATAGTTTCAGCAAGCTCCCAAAACAAAGATTTAAGAAATCTTCCAGATGAAAAGAACTTCCTGGAATTACTAGAGGTAGAATACAAAAGATTAATATACAGAACTCTTAAAGATATCAGGAAGGAGATCAGGCAAAATGCAGAACAAGCCAAGGAGCACACAGACAAAGCAATAGAGGAACTTAAGAAGATTAGAGAAGAGCATAATGACAAATTTAACAGGCTGCAAGAATCCATAGAGAGACAGCAAACAGAAATCCAGAAGATGAACAATAAAATTTCAGAATTAGACAACTCAATAGAAAGTCATAGGAGCAGAACTGAGGGAATGGAAGTCAGGATTAGTGAGATTGAAGATAAAGCACTTGACAGCAACATATCTGAGGAACAATCAGATAAAAGAATTTTAAAAAATGAAGAAACCCTAAGAATTATGTGGGACTCTCTCAAGAGGAATAACCTATGAGTGACTGGAGTACCAGAATGGGGGGATAAGAAAAAACTCAGAGAGAATTGTTGAAGATTTTTGGCAGAAAACTTCCCTGATACCATGAAAGATGGGAATATATCTATCCAAGATGCTCACCAAACCCCACACAAGGTAGATCCCAAAAGAAAGTCACCAAGACATATTATAATCAAACTTGACAAAACCAAAGATAAAGAGAGAATTTTAAGAGCAGATGGGGATAAATGAAAACTCACCTACAAAGGATAGTCAATAAGATTAAGCTTGAACCAATCAGCAGAAACCATGCAGGCAAGAAGGTAATGGGATGACATACATAAGGCCTTGAAGGAAAAAAATTGCCAGCCAAGAATTATATGTTCAGCAAAACTGTCTCTCAAATATGATGGCAAAATTAGGGTGTTTCCAAAAACACAGGAGTTTAGGGACTTTGCAAAAGCCAAACTAAAATTACAAGAAACACTAAAGGGAGTCCTCCTGTTAGAGGATCAATAACATCAGATAACAACCCAAGACTAGAATACAGGACAGAGCAATCAGATATCAACCCAGATAGGGAAATCACAAAAATAAAGCTAAAATGCTCAAAACAGGGAAACAGAGATGTCATTATGTAAAAGATGACAACATTAAAACAGAAAACGGGGGCTGAAAAATGTAGTATAGATCTTTCATATGGAGAGGAAGTCAAGGTGATATAAAGAAATAAAAGATTGGTTTAAACTTAGAAAAACAGGGGTAAATATTAAGGTAACCAATCCTACACATCCGAATAAAAAACAAGAAAAAAAAAAAACTCAGCAAATACAAAACCAACAACAATGAAAAAGAGGAAAAGAAAATACTTAAAGAAAAATGACTAACCAAAATGACTAAGCCCATAAAATTAAGTGGAATGAAGAAACTGTCAACAACACACAAAAAAAGACATCAAAAAACCCATACCTATCCATAATTACACTGAATGTAAATGGACTAAATAAAGAGACAGAGAGTGGCAGAATGGATTAAAAAGTCATGATTTGTCTATATGCTGCCTACAAACTGAAATTCAAGGATGGAAAAAAATGTATCAAGCAAAGAACAATGAAATGGCAATATTAATCTCTGACAAAATAGACTTTAAAGTAAAATCTACCACAAAGGATAAGGAAGGACACTAAAATAATGATTAAAAGATCAATACACAGGAGGACATAACCATAATAAATATTTACATACCCAATGACAGAGCTCCAAAATACGTGAAACAAACTCTTTAACAGCATTGAAAAGAGAGATGGGCAGTTCCACAATAATAGTGGGAGACTTCAACACACCACTTTCGGTGAAGGACAGAACATCCAGAAAGAAGCTCAGTAAATGCCTGAAGATCTAAATGCCACAATCAACCAACCTGACCTCATAGACATATACAGAACACTCCACCCAACAGAAGTCAAGTATACTTCCTTTTCCAAAGCATGTGGAATATTCTCCAGAATAGACCACATATTAGGCCATAAAGCAAGCCTTAACAAAATCCAAAACATCAAAATATTACAATGCAAGGAAAATAAATCAAACACATGGAAACTGAACAACACCTTGCTCAAAAACGACTGGGTTATAGAAGAAATTAAGGATGGAATAAAGAAACTCATAGAATCAAATGAGAATGAAAACACATCCTACCAGAACTTTTGGGACACAGCAAAAGCAGTACTCAGAGGTCAATTTATAGTGACAAATGCACACATACAAAAAGAGTAAAGGGCCAAATCAAAGCATTAACCCAACAGCTTGAACAAATAGAAAGAGAGCAATAAAAGAAGCCCTCAGGTGCCAGAAGAAAGCAAATAGTAAAAATTAGAGCAGAACTAAATGAAAGAACAGAAAATCTAACCAGAGACGTAAAAGACCTATACAAAGAAAACTAGAAGACTGCAAGAAACCTACATAAGTGGAAAAACATACATTGCTCATGGATAGGAAGACTCAACATTGTGAAAATTTCTATTCTACCCAAAGCGATCGGTAGATATAATGCAATCCCAATCCAAATTCCAATGGCATTTTTTAATGAGATGGGGAAACAAATCACCAACTTCATATGGAAAGGGACGAGGCCCTGGATAAATAAAGCATTACTGCAGAAGAAAAACAAAGTGGGAGGCCTCACACTACGTGAATTTAGAACCTATCATACCGACATAGTAGTCAGGACAGCCTGGTACTGGTACAACAACAGATACACAGATCAATGGAACAAAACTGAGAATCCAGACATAGATTCATCCACTTATGAGCAGTTGATATTTGACAAAGGCCCAAAGTCCATTAACTGGGGAAAAGACACTCTGTTTAACAAATGGTGCTGGCATAATTGGATATCCATGCACAAAAAAATGAAACAAGACCCATAGCTCACACCATGCACAAAAACTAGCTCAAAATGGTTGAAAAACCTAAATATAAAATCTAAAATGATAAAGATCACGGAAGAAAAAATAGGGACAATGCTAAGAGCCCTAATACATAGCATAAACAGTATGCAGAACATTGCTAACAATATGCAAACACCAGAAGAGAAACTAGATAACCGGGAGCTCCTAAAAATCAAACACTTATGCTCATGCGAAGAGTTCGTTTTAAAAGAGTAAAAAGACAACCTATGGACTGGGAAAAAAAATTTGGCTACGACAAATCTGATCAGCATGTAATCTCTAAAATCAACAAGATACTGCAAAACCTCAACAACAAAAAGGCAAATAAGCCAATTAAAAAAACGGGCAAAGGATATTAACAGGCACTTCACTGAAGAAGACATTCAGGCAGGTAACAGACACATGAGGAAATGCTCACGATCATTAGCCATCAGAGAAATGCAAATCAAAACTACAATGAGATACCATCTCACCCAACGAGGCTAGCAGCAATCCAAAAAACACAAAATAATAAATGTTGGAGAGATTGTTGAGAGACTGAAACACTTATTCACTGCTGATGGGAATGTAAAACGGTAGAACTGCTTTGGAAATCGATTTGATGCTTCCTTACAAAGCTACAGGAAACCCTGGTGGCATAGTGGTTAAGAGCTACGGCTGCTAACCAAAAGGTCGGCAGTTCGAATCCACCAGGCGCTCCTTGGAAACCCTAGAGGGCAGTTCTATTCTGTCCTATAGGGTCGCTATGAGTCAGAATCGACTCGATGGCAACAGATTTAATTTTTTGGTTCTTATGAAGCTAGAAATAGAAGTACCACAGGAATCAGCAATCCTACCCCTTGGGATATATCCTAGAAAAAATAACAGCCCTCATACGAAAAGATATATGCAGACTCATGTTCTTTGCAGCACTGTTTACAATAGCAAAAACCTAGATGCCCATCAATGGATGAATGGGTAAACAAATTATGGTATCTGTGAAACATCTCATAACATGGATGAATCCGGAAGGCATTATGCTGAGTGAAATAAGTCAATCTCAAAAGGTCAAATATTGTATGAGACCACTAGTGTAAGAATTCAAGAAAAGGTTTAAACACAGAAGTAAACGTTCTTTGATGGCTCTGAGGATAGTGAGGGAGGAAGAGGGGTAATCACTAGATAGTAGACAGGAATTATTTTAGGTGAAGGGAATGACAACACACAATACAGGAGAAGTCAGCACATCTGGACTAAACCAAAAGCTAAAAGTTTCCTGAATACAACCAAACATTTCGAGGGACAGAGTAGCAGGGCCGGAGGTCAGGGGACCATGGTTTCAGGGGACATCTAGGTTAACTGACATAACAAAGTTTATTAAGAAAACATTCTGCATCCCACTTTGGTGAGTGGAGTCTGGGGTCTTAAAAGCTAGCAAGTGGCCATCTAAGATGCATCAATTGGTCCCAACCCACCTGCAGCAAAGGACAATGAAGAACAGCAAAGACATAAGGAAGATATGAGCCCAAGACACAGAAAGGGCCACATAAACTGGAGACTCCATCAGCCTGAGACTGGAAGAACTAGATGGTGCCTGGCTACCACCAATGACTGCCCTGGCAGGGATCACAGCAGAGAGTCCCTGATGGAGCAGGAGAAAAGTAGGGTGCAGAACTCAAATTCTAGTTAAAAGGCCTGAATTAATGGTCTGACTGAGACTGCAGGGACCCCAGAAGACATGGCCCTTGGACTCTCTGCTAGCCCAGAACTAACCATTCCTGAAGCCAACTCTTCAGACAAAGATTAGACTGGACTATAAGACATAAAATGATATTTGCAAAGAGTGTGCTTCTTAGCGGAAGTGGATAAAACATGAGACTAAATGGGCAGCTCCTGTCCAGAGGTGAGATGAGAAGGCAGCAAGGAGAGGAGCTGGTTGAATGGACATGGGAAATAGAGAGTGGGAAGGAGGCGTGTGCTATCACATTATAGAGAGAGCAACTACGGTCACATAAGAATGTATACATAAATTTTTGTATGAGAAACTGACTTGCACTGTAAACTTTCACTTAAAGCACAATAAAAAAGAAAAAAGGTGTACTAGAGTCACCATTTTATGTTCTAATAAGCTGAAACATCAGAAAGACTATTTAAACTGATTGGTCCCTTTCATTTACACCACTGTTATCTGGAATTAAGAGCCCTGACGGTGCAAGGGTTAAGAGCTTAGCAGCTAGCCGAGAGGTTGGTGGTTCAAACCCACCCAGCAGCTCTGTGGGAGAAAGACTTGGTAGGAAAAAGACTGGTCATCTGTTCCTATAAATATAATGATTACAGTCTAGAAAAACCTTGTGGGGACAGTTTTACTCTGTCACATGGGGTCACTATGAGTCAAAATCGACTAGATGGTACCTACCAAAAATATCACGTGGGATATGTTCAAATGATCCCTATTTTTTATGTATGGCCATATCAAACCCCTATTCCTGTTATACTTTTGTCAACATAAGGAAATTACATCTTCCAGTCCTCACTTTACCTGCTTGAGCAGTAGTACTTTTAATAACTAAGAACTGGTTAAACCTTTATAAAGTCTTATAATAATTTTTATTAAAATGTTGATTCAGACTTTGTAAAAATGGTGTAGTAGGGGTGTCTGACCTCCTCTGAATTCAGAAGAGAGATAGAGACTCATTATCAGTGTGAACAGCCCAAGGCTGATTCCTATGAGGCGGAGGTCAGACATACCCCCTCTCTCCAATCTTTTTACCAATTCTGACGCCAGCTGTCCCTCCCATGGCACTCTTTACTTCTCTGCTGGGTTCAGTAATTTGTTGCAGTGGCCCCACACAACTCACAGACCATACTCACAGTTATGGGGTTTATTAGGGAAGTAACAGGTTGCAATTCAGGATCAAGAACGACTCAGAAGCCGCCATTTCCTGCCCAACCTCAGGCGCGTCAGGGATTCTGGTCCACAATGGCTGAAGATTAAGAGAAAGACTTGCAGAAATTTCTCTAAAAAGTGGATGAAATCACCAACTTAATTCAGGGGATGAATTCTGATGACCCAGTTGTGCGACAGAAAGCTGTCCAGGAGACAGAAAAAAGACTACTGCTTACAGAGAAAGACCAAGAGGAGGACGAATACAGGACCACCTTGAACAAGACCATGATCAGTCCTCCACAAGCTTCTATGAAGAATGCAGATGAAATAAACTCAGAGGCCTTCTCGGTATCTTTAGAGAAGGATGCAAATGAACGAGCCAGATGCACTAAAGGAAAAGGAGAATGAAGCATTCGCCAGAGGTGATTATGAACTAGCTGTCCTGTGCTCAGTGAGGGCTTGAAGAAGCTGAAGGGCGTGAAAGTGCTGTATACGAACGGAGCCCAGGCCTATATAAAACTTGGGGACTACCAACGGCACTAGTGGACTGTGACTGGGCTCTAAAGTATGGTGAAAAATGCACAAAAGCATACTTCTACATGGGAAAAGCTAACCTGGCCCTCAGGAACTACAGTGCACCCAGAGAACGTTATCAGAAGATCTTAGAAATAGACCCCAGGCTGCAGATACAGGTAAAAGATTGTCTAAATCAAGTAGATCTTCAGGAGAAAGCAGAACTTCAAGAGAAGGAAGCCCATGAATTGCTGAATTAGAGAAAGAACACAGCCGTGATGACCAAGAATCTCCTGAAGACACTTTCCAAACCTGATCAGATCCCCTTGTTCTACGCAGGGGGGATTGAGATCCTTACAGAAATGATGACGGAGTGCACAGAACGAACCTTATTCGGAACACACATTGGATCCAGTATCATCAGTGACAATGAGGTCATAAGAAGGTGCTTTTCCACAGCAGAAAACGATGCAGTTGAAGAAACAGTCTGCGTGCCTGTTCTCTGGCTCTGGCAAGCAGTGTGCAGTGGAAACGAGGAAAACCAGCACCTGCTGGTGACATGCCCTGACATGCATGGGTGAGCTGCTCCCCTCCCTCTTGGACTCCAGAGTCATGACCATCCAGCAGCAGAACCTGGTCCTGCTGATGCAGATCGCCCAGACTGAGAACTTATGGAGCCTGATCTTCAGCCACCCTGACCTGACCCATTAAGGCCCTGCTGGCGGGATCTTGCTTGGGTTATCTCAGACCACCACCTAACAAGTTAAGACTTTCCTATTGCCCTTCTCACACCTCTGATGTGTGAGGTGCCATCACAGTTTATTGAAGGTCAATAAAAGAAAGAGCCTTGGAAAGGAACACTTCTTCACAGGCCAAACTCCTGTCTGAACTTAGTACATGAACAGTTTCACTTCCTCTGAGCAGCTGGCTTGTTTCCATCTCATGGAGACTGTGGACACTATGCATGGCAGTACTTCCATAGCCAGATTTGGAGCCCTCACTCAAAATATGTCATTTGCTTCTGCCCTTTTAGCCTCAGTCCTGGGAGTACCCTGTTCCTGTCTTTATTTTTCCTCTTTCATTCCTGTTTGAGGTAACACTATCTTGTTTTACATGTCCTTAAACCCCTTCTGGAACAAGGTGGAGTATCAATAAGTAAATCATGTCTGGAAAAAAAAAGAGCTACTCAGGTTACAGTTTTGCCATTGGGACCGCTTCTTCTCAGCTGTGCCTGCAGGCAGGCCTCTCTCTGGCCCTCAGTCCCTCTGCATGGCCTCTGCCCTGCCCAGGCAAATGTTACAATGCACTTTAGCTCTACCAATAAGTGCCTGGGGACACCTCACTCCACCAGGAAGCCTCCTGCTCGAGGACGCTCAGCTCTCTCACTCTATGAATCGGTACACCTGATGTTACCCTTGCTCTGTGGCCCAGGAAGCCCGCTGCACCATCCCATGCCAGTCTCCTGGTTCTGCTGCTGTGCTTCTCCACTGCCGCTTCTTGCCGCCTTGTGCCATCTCAGGTGTTACAGCTCTTTCTGTCTGTCTTCTGGGTTCAGGAGGTTCTTGGCACAGGGATTTTGGGTCGAAAAGACGCACTCCACTCCTAGCATTTCTTTCTTGGTGGTAATAAGGTCCCCCCTTTCTGCTTCTGGAGTGGTTCATTTTAAGTCTAGCAGGATGGCAAAACTGACCAATCCCCTAGTTAGGGTTCCATCCACTTTATTTGCATGGTCCCACTCCCATAAGGTGCCACGCACCTTATTCGCATTATTAACAAGCTGTCCAATCCCTTTGATGGGCCACAAGCACCTCAGTTGCACAGTCCCACCCAATCATCTGGTGGAAGTTACAAGACCACGGCGGGAAAGGCCATATAAAAGCCATCCATTGCACTGCAGACAGGAAGCATAGTTCACTTTCAAATGGGCAAACAAAACCCAAAAATTCCTTCAATATAAATAGATATGAGTAAACAATTTAAAATTATTTTTATATGTATTTAAATTTATAACATCATAAAGTATTTACTCAAAAATCTAATAAATTTGCTTTGGAAATTTGAAAATGCAATAAGTCAATTACTACATGAAGTATTAATCTATCCATTATTACTCTAGTGCTAGCCAAAAGGAGGTTTTCGTTTTGCATAATATCTATAATATAGAGCAAGGTAGAGCAGAAGAATTGTCTTAATGCAAATTTTAATTTATTCCTAAAAATTAAATATCAATTGTAATTGTTTTACCTAAATTCTCAAAGTTCTAAGTTTGAAATTACTACTGTTATTTAATATTCAGAGGAGGGAATACTTGATACACAAATCAACAGCATATTGCTTTAAATATTTTATAGAAAGTATTTTGTATGTTTTTAATAAGATGCTTGGAATTATAATAATTTTCTGATAGTTAATTGAAAATATTTGTACTTAGATATACCTTTGCCTACTAAAAATCTCGAGAGAACTTGACATCTACACTAACAATAAAAACTACAAATATCATATACATAATACACATCTTTGCAGATGATTCTTGGATGAAATTGACTTCTGAATACATAGAAACAATGGCATGACAGGTTTTCTTAACTAGATCTGTTTTAGTTTTGAATAATAGAGACCTTTTCATGCTATCCTGAAAAATATAAAGGTTTATTATAAGCATGTAAGTATATCACAAAACCCTCAGAATGGGGTACCATGAAACATTAGAAAAATAAATTAATAAACTAAAATTCTACTTCACTCTCTGGGGCAATAGGGCCTCTTGGGTCAACTTTTCTCTGTGTGGCATCTTCATATTTTTCCTTCTCTCTGCAGACCAATTTTTGCTGTAGTATTTTGATGGCCAAACATTCCCTCCTAGCCTTGACTTTAAATCACTTCTCATTATAAATGCCTGACAGAGACTGACAAGCAGTCATAATTCCAACTTTCTAAAAGAGAAAAACTAATTGGCTGCACAACACAAGTATCAACCCCTTTTCCAATCAGCAATAAACAGAGAGTAGGAAGGAAGAGACAGGAAGACACTGACTTCAGGGGACAAAGGTGGCTTCATCAGAGATATTATTAGGAGAACATATAAATATATTCTAATAATATGCTAATATCACATGGTGCTGCTTGGGTGTTTCAGAAATGGGGCTTAAATGTCAAAAATCATAAATAAATGGGACATAAATAGCTGCCTGTCACCCCCATAGTGTCATATTTCTACACCTCTAACAATTACTACATAAGCCTATAAATTTATTAGAAGACCCACTCCTTCATTTCACATAGTGAAATTTAGCAACTATACTCAAGCCCCAAGAATATAGTTTATTCCCTCCACATTTATTTAAAAAATTTAGAGTTCTTATTTTTAATCACCAAACTTCTTGAAAGAGGCCTGTTAATTTTTAGTTGGCTTATCACTATAGATTCATGAAAGGTTAAATGTAAGTTTGATAGATCTGGCAGGGTTTCCTTCCCAAACACTGTATTTGCTGACGTGTAAGACATGCTTCAATTTTACAAAGGAAAAATTGCGGGGAGAGGGGAATTACTTGTCATTATATATGTATTATAAGTGATTTTAAAGAGATTTTTACAAAACATTATTTTATTTACATAAATACAACACACAGGATATTAGAATTCAGTCTAAAATTTTGAGTTTTACACATACGGTAATAGTTGACTAAGCTCTAAATAAGTATAAAAACAGATAGTTAAAAAGAAATATGTTAGTAAGGTTGAATATTGGTATATGGAAGATGACAAAACATAAATTCCCTAGCAAATAGAGGTTTTACAACATCTGTGCCATAGAATTTCAATAATTATTCATAATCAAAAGGAAAGCCCAACCGGTACAACACACATAAACCAATGGAACAGAGCTGAGAACCCAGGCATAAATCCACCTATCTATGAGAAGCTGATATTTGACAAAGGGTTAAAGTTTGTTAAATGGGGAAAAGATAGTATCTTTAACAAATACTTCTGGAGTAACTGGATGTCCATCTGTAAAAAGATCCAACAGGATCCATACCTCACACCATACACAAAAACTAACTCAAAATGGATCTAAGACCTAAATATAAAATCTAAAACAATAAAGATCACAGAAGAAAAAATGGAGACAATGCTAGGGGCCCTAATACATGAGATAAATAGAATACAAACCATAACAAACTCCAGGAAAAAAAAAACTAGATAAATGGGAGCTCCTAAAAATTAAACACAATGTTCATCAAAAGACTTCACCAAAAAAGTAAAAAGAGAACCTACAGACTGGGAAAAAAAAATTGGTTATGACATACCCAACAAGGGTCTAATCTCTAAAATCTACAAAATATTTCAACATCTCAACAACAAAAAGACAATCTAATTAAAAAATGGGCAAAGTATATGAACAGACACTTCACCAAAGAAGACCTTCAGGTGGCTAATAGACACGTGAGGAAATGCTCAAAATCATCAGCCTTTAGAGAAATGCAAATCAAAACTACAGTAAGATACCATCTCACTCCAACAATACAGGTGCTAATTTAAAAAAAAAAGAAAACAAAATAATATGTGTTGAAGAGGTTGCGGAGAGATTGGAACTCTTATGGACTGCTGAGAGGAATATAAAATAGTACATCCACTATGGAAAACAATAAGACATCTCCCTATAAAGCTAGAAATAGAAATACCACATGATCCAGCAATTCCACTCCCAGGAATATATCTTACAGAAGTAAGAGTTGTCACATGAATAGACATATGCACATCCATGTTCATTGCAGCATTGTTCACAAGAGCAAAAAGATGGAAACAAGCTAAGTGCCCGTCAACAGATGAATGGATAAACAAATTATGATACATACGCACAATGGAATACTACGTAATAATAAAGAGCGATAATGAATCTGCAAATCATCTCACAACATGGATGAATCTGTAGGGCATTATGCTGAGTGAAATAAGTCAGTCACACAAGGACAAATATTGTATATAAAACTCAAGAAAAGGTTTACACACAAAAAAACATGCTTTGATGGCTATGAGGTTAAGAAGTGTTGGGCAGGGGAAATCACTAACAAGATGGTTGATAAGTGTCAACTTAGGTGAAGGAAAGACAACACACAATATAGGGAAGTTAGCACAATTTGATCAAGGCAAAGTCACAGAAGTTTCCCAGACACATCCAAACACCTTGAGGGACTGAATTGCTGAAGCTGAGGGCTTCAGACCATAGTCTCAGGTGACATCTAGGTCAATTGGCATAATAGACACATGAGGAAATGCTCATTTCATAAAGAAAATGTTCTACATCCTACTTTGCTGAGCAGTGTCTGGGGCCTTAAAAGCTCACGAGCAGCCATCTAAGTTACATCTATTGGTCCTATTCCATCTGGAGCAAAGGTGAATGAAGAAAACATGCCTTTCTCTTAAAACGGTGCTTGCATGATACCTATCTTGGTGTCTGTTTCTCAGAGGACCCAGACTATCATAGTCATCATCACCTTGCCCCATACGAATGTAAATATTTTTTTGGTGTAGTTCTAAAAGAAAACTTATTGCATAAGGTGAATTTGCTGCCTGCCAATGTGCCTACTAAGGGTCTTGTCTGTTTTGGGTTTTTTTACTAATTTATTTTATTTTTGTTGTTATTGTTGAAAATATACACAGCAGAACATACACCAGTTCAGCAATTTCTACAGGTACCATTTAGTCACACTGATTCCATTCTTCAAGCTGTGCGACCATTCTCACTCTCCTTTTCCAAATTGTTCCTCCCCCATTAACATAAACTCACTGCCTCCTAAGCTTCCTATCTAATCTTTCGAGTTGCTGTTGTCAGTTTGATCCCACATAGACAGTTCTTTAAAAAAGTGCAATGCTCAAGGCAGACATTCTTTGCTAATTAATCTAAACTTAGATCCACCAGCCGCTCCTTGAAAACCGTACGGGGGCAGTTGTACTCTGTCCTGGGGTCCGCTACGAGTTGGAACTGACTTGACAGCACCCAACAACAACATTGTTTGGTTTAAAGACTTCAGGGGTTATTTTTGGTTTAAGGTGTCAGGGTTAAAGATTATTTCAGGGCAGTAGCTTTAGGGGTTCTTCCACCCTCAATGGCTCCAGAAAATTTGAATTCCATGAGAATTTGAAATTCTGTTTCTTATCCCTCCCGCCCCCTTTTTAATGAGGATTCTTCTATAGGTTCTTTGATCAAAATGTTTACTAATGGCAGCGGGGCACCACCCAGTTCTTCTGGTCTCATTGCAAAGGAGGCAGTTGTTTGTGGAGGCAATTAGCCATGCATTCCTTTTCCTTCTCCTATTCCTGACTCTCCTTTCTCTGTTGCTCCAGGTGAATAGAAACCAATTTTCGTGCCTTGGGCAGCCACTTGCAAGCTTTTAAGACCCCAGGCACTACGCAACAGCAAATGTGAATCTTGTTAAGAGGCACTAAAAGGCTGAAAGCAGCCAGAGTCCATGCCATTCCAGTTACTACGAAGAGACCAGGCAGTTCCTGCTGTGAGCCCACTCTTCTGAGTTCTTCCTAGCCTTCAGTAACTATCTTTGCAGCTGACTGGTTACAAAGCTAGGTCTTAAGCCTTCTCGTTGATTCTGCGCACTCCTGATAATCTTCCAGTAAACTCATTTTTATTGAGATTATCCTAAGTCTGTTTCTGGTGCTTGAAACCAAAGACACCTAATTAACAGACTTTAGTACACGCAGACTAACGAATATCTTAGTAAAAATGATCACAAAGCATATAAGAACATGATGCACTTGAAGATTCCTATGTTGTGATGTTCATTCATGTAGCAAATAGTTCACTGATTATTAGAATATAGCAAGCAAAAGGGGAAACATTGAATGAGCTTTAAGGGAAACTGATATTTTGGTGCATATTGTAATAGTAAAATACACCACAAAACATCTAAGAATTAATAAAAGATTTTAATCTTTCATCCTCCTAACCAAGAAAATCATTAGCTCCAATGGATTAAAAACCCTTTGTCACTGCTAATATCCAGAGGATTCTCTTCATCACTGGCATTTGCTGGGCTAGAAACTGAGTCATCGCTATCTTCAAAGGATAAACCATCCTCACCCTGCCGTCCACAGCTGCACACCTTAGATGACGCATGTCTTGTTCATGCCAGCCCAGACATCTCAGAAAAAAAAAAAAAAAGAGCAGACAGAAATTCCAGTCCAGATCATCCCACATCCACACCACCCGATAGCGCCTCTAGTGGTCTTCTTTCTGCATGTGAAGACTGAGCCCAGCTTCCCTGACTGTGCCGTCCACTTGCCATGAGATGGGTCCTGCAATCAGCTGGCCACGCTAGACCTAGCAACAACGAGAGCCGGAATAAAAGTAGGAAGAGGCACAAGACCACCTCTCTCCAGACTCTCTGTCCATAACACGGGTACTTTGGATTCAGAATAATTTTGGAATGTAGTACCTCAGAGAAAAACGCATCTTATGAGTCAGCAAATATGCCAGTAGAAAGAAATAGGAAGTCCCCAACAAAAGCATGTAAACAAACAAACAAAAAAATACAGATGAGATATTTAGAAATATGAGTTTAATTCATCTGGATATTTTGTTGTATGTTTAGAGTCTCATTCAACTCTATAATAAGCCCCATCAATTCACCATTGAATCCATAGCCTGGCACATCACCAGGGCCCAAGTCAGTGAATATCGCTGAGTGCCTGAGGCGTAAGACGACGTGACTTGCCCAAGATCACGTAGTTCGAGACAAGCTGGGACTCCTAACTCCACATCCTGTGCACTTCTACCGTATCATATAGTTTCATGGGATCCAGGAGCAGGGACGCAACACAAGCGTACAACCGTCCATGGAAGGGGATGTGGATTCACTTAAAGGGGCTACATTTAAAAATAAATCCTTTTTTTTTTTTCCATTGTGTTTTTTTAAATCCCAGATCAAAACATTTGCTACGACAAAATTTTTTTCTGATTTATTTACTTACATAAAATAATTTACAAAGAAATAAACAATAAATTATATTTATTCATAAAATTGACATATCACCATAACTGAAAGAAATGAAGTGGCGTTGTGAAAGAAAATCCAGAATGAGTTATCTCATTAGGGCTTCTGATATATCAAAAGCATGTGAAAAGCAATTGTGTTCTTTGGACTTTTTGTATATTAGCTCCCACTGAATGTAGTAATCGTTACATAAACAAACCAAAAGGAAGAATCAATATAGGTACATTATCCACATATACTGCTCACTGAGGGACAGTAGATCAAACTTTAGTCATCACTTGTGCTAAGAAGGAAACCCTGGTGGTGTAGTGGTTAAGTGCTACAGCTGCTAACCGAAAGGTCAACAGTTTGAATCCACCAGGTGCTCCTTGGAAGCTCTATGGGGCAGTTCTACTCTGTCCTATAGGGGCGCTATGAGTCGGAATCGACTTGATGACAAGGAGTTTTTTTTTGTACTAAGAATGTCTCTCTCCCTCAGATTACTACAGCAGCCTCCTAACTGGTCTCCGCTTCACACTTGCTCTCTTGTAGTCTCTTCTTAATAGATCTTCCAAAGGAATGCTTTGAATACCTAAATCCGATCACATCCCTCCTTATCCCTAACAACTATGTATTTCGTGCACATCAAAAGCCAAAGCTTTCTGAAGGCCTCTAAGGCCCTGTATGACCCACAAGCCTTCTCCCCACTTTCTCTCTCTGACTTTATCTCCCAACTCTCTCCTTTTCACTCACTCACCTCCAACCAAACTGTCCTTCCTGCTGTCCCCTCAACATACCAGGCCTGTCCCTGATTTGGGGGCTTTGCACTGGCTGTTCTCTCAGATATCCACACGGCTAACCCCTTCACCTTCCTCAAATCTTTGTTCAAATGTCTTCTTTCAATGGGTACATTACTTAAAATCGAAAGTTTCTCCTACCCTTGGCACACTTGGTGATCTCTACCTGCTTTATTTATTTTTCCTATAGTACTTAACACCTTCTTAAATGCTATAAAGTTTACCTATTGATGTCCCTGATGGGGGGTGCAAATGATTAATGAGCTCAAAAGAATGGTACCTGAGAAGAAAGACCTAGTGATCTATTTCTGAAAAATCAGTCATCGAAACCGCTATGGAGCACACTTATAGGGTCCCCATGAGTCAGAGTTAACTTGACAGCAGCTGGTTTGGGCTGGTTACAGTTTTTCTCCACTAGAATCTAAGCTCCACATATTTTGTTTACTGTTGTATCCCAATACCATAGAACAGGCCCTGACACATAAGACACTCAACATTTGTTAAATGAATGAATGAGCAGATTCTATTAGGTGACATCTCTGTGGTGCTTTAGAGCTCACTAGACAATCTTAGTTATGCTTGGGAAGGTAATGTGTGAAGTGATAGCTGGCCTTGCTGCTCATGGACCTGGGGTGCCCAGTCTGACTCACTGCACCTGACGATGCTCGGCCGTGGGCACTGGGCAAAATGCCTTTCTGCCTGCCACTGCCTCAGGTGCCACTCCAGGCTCTGTAATCATAACCAGCTCCCTCCCTCCTGACACACTGGTTTGGAGCCAATGTTTGTGCCGTTAATCTTCCCTTGACCTCTGTCCTCGCTTCCCAAGACACTGTCATTGAGCCACTGACTTGCCCACATTGCTCCTCACCTGAGCTCTACACAATTCTGCCCACTCTTAATGCCTGACTGTCTCCCCAAGACCCCAACTGAGGTCAAAATTCTCTACTCCCAGGGAGGAGAGATCAGATGTTAGATATATTGCTCCAAATGACCAAGGGGAAAACGAAGAGTTGGTTGACTTATCTGTGGAATAAGAAGATTCAGGATAACAGCTAATGTAGACAATGCATTTTCTGGGCTTGTTTTATCGAATCATCCAGATGATTAACACAGCAGTGAAAACTCGCCAGATAATCACATCGTCTTTCACCTTTCTCCACATAGTGGTGGTTTCTCAAGATAAAATATGAGTATTTGCTTCTTTCAGGAACAAATGTAGATCTTGTACTTAAACTGCTTTGTGCTAAAAAAGGGCACCGTGAACTCTTTGTGACTAATCAACAGTCAGAAAACAGAAATACGGTCTAGTCGTTCTAGTCGTCTGGAAGTGGTTGTGAGATGACGGATCCTTGTTTTCTGGTTTGCACTGGGATATTTCAATTGGGACATAATTTGCAATACTCAACATCTGAGGAGTCTTTGAATTAAGACTTACTTTTCTTTAGACTGTTTAAATCTTTGAAATGAATCATAATTGATTCATAGCTCAGCTGTTTTACTCCTAGAGGGCTAAAATCTTGATTTCTCAATTGACAAGAGTATAAGAGAAAGTTGTTATTTGAGAAGCCAGTATCCTTTTAGATCGGTTATTTCTGTATCTCTGCAGAAATGATCTTGCAAAGGGCTAATGATATATAATCAGATTTACAGAACTACACAGTTCACATCATCACAATTGATTCTGCTAATATGCTTACCGATTATGCAGAGGAAAAGATATTGTTGTTCCCATTTCAAAAGTAAAGAAAGTGGTCCAGATCCTTTTTAGAAACCTGGCCACTGATGATTGGCAAAACAGGAAGTGAACCCATGCACTCGATTCCCAGTTCCCAGAGACACGTTCCCTGGCCCTGCCTCCCGTGGGTTGCCCTGCTGCCTTGGTCCTCATTGCCCAGCTCTCTCTCTGTGTTCAAATTCTTGATATATTCAGTTTGGAAATCTTTTTACTGGAAATACAGTCTAGTCATTCTAGTCTTCTGGAAGTGGTTGTGAAATGACTGATCCTTGTTTTCTGGTTGACATTGGGATATTTCAGAGTTGGGCAAGCCAAAAGATAACTTAAAGGCAATAAGTACTTTGGAGAGGGCCCCCAGATGTGGGAAGGGACTGTGGAAAAGGGGATGGGCAAGCACTGAATTGTCAGCAATATAATCACCACCAACACACAATTACCTAGAATCTACTCCATGCTAAGTCTAGGGATACAATGAGACAAGAAACAAACAAACAAACATTATAGCTATTAAATATATAAATACTACATATATATTAAAAAAATTAAAATAATTTTTATAAGAGCCCTGGTGGCACAGTGGTTAAGCGCTTGGCTGATAACTGAAAGGTTGGTGGTTCAACCAGTTATTTCAGGGAGAAAGATGCAGCAGTCTGTTTCTGTAAAGATTATAGCCTTGGAAACCCTAGGAGCAGTTAAACTCTGTCCTACAGGGTCACTATGAGTTGGAATTGACTCAGTGGCAACAGGGTTTGTAATACATATATTTTATATATAACTATATATAACCACTGTTGATGAGCTTATAATGAGATGTTGGGTATAAACATGAAAGCAAATGACAACATAAAGTAGCAAGGTCATGTGTATGATGATCATACTTTTCAAATAAAAATTGGATTGTGTGGTCTGAGGGTACTCATGGGGACATAATATTTTATTTCATTGCAGATCAGAATATGGAATTTAGAGGACTAAGTGATCCCAAAGAACCTGGGCTGGTTAATTAGGCTTGATGGAGGAGATGGGCTCCAAGGTAAAGACTTGAAAGAGTACTGGCACTTAGACAAGCAGAAGGGAGGCAGGGAAGACATTCCAACAAAGGGTAGAAAATGTCATGAGTGTGGAAAGTCACATGGAATGTTTGGTTGAAATGAAGGGAATAAGTAATTAGGAAATAATCTTAAAGGGTATGTAAGGGCCAGGTGACAGAGGACTTGAATGTCAGCTCAGGAGATTGGCTTTTATGGGTATAACGTCCTTGTTGAATGGGCTGAACTTGGTTGAGTGCGATTAGGAAACTTATTTACCACCACTTCCTTCAAACACACTCTAAATAGGATTTTTCTTCTCCATCCATTAAGTTACTTTTTGAGCAGTATCCATAGTTTTCAGGGCTATTTTGGGGCTTTTTACTAAGTCTAGGTAAACATTCCATTCCGTCTTCTAGTTTAGAGCTTCTCTCTTATCCTCAGCTCAGGCCAGACCCATAATTTGGGAACGAGCTGTGGGTGAGGGGTTCAATCTGTTCTTGCTCTACCTCCTTCCCACCACTGGTTCCTTAGAGTTGGGGGCGATGGTGGAGGAGGGATTAGAGGTAAAGAGGCAATGGCTGTTTCTTACATCTGGTGATGTTTATTTAATACACTGCAGGTGTCCAAATGTTGACTCTTTCACAGAGCAAATTAGTGAGATCTCTGGAACTCCCACTGGACAGACTAACACAGCACTGTTTCCTGGCCTTTCTCAGCTCCATCCTTTCTAGGCAGCTCTTTCCCAGCTACTCTCCTTAATGTCCACTTGGTCCACAGGAAGCATTACATATCCTGACTCTGGAAATGGATGAAAGGGCAGACTGCACCTCCTGCTCTCTTTTGTCCTTGTCCTGCCTTCACGGGCAACTCTAGCCAGGCTCCCCACCCTATGAATTCCCCAGGGGAGAATTCTCCACGGAAACTTTCTTCCAAAAGTGCTGTAGTGTTCCATTGTGGTAGCAAGACACCCGCTTCCAGGCAGAAAATGAGATACCAGTCTCTCCTCTTATAGATAATACCTCTCTCTATAAATGGCTCCCTGGGATCGACCCCTTCTTGTGGTTTGAGGTAGGAGGGGAGGCATGCTTACGTGAATTCTTCGCTTTCAAGAATCTCATTGATGATTCTTGTCCTATCTAATAAAGATTGGAAACAGATGATGGTACTGATTATTGAAGGGTCAGTTTGGTCACCTCTAAATAAGTCCTGCATGAATGTGTCTAATACATCTTTTTAGAATATAGGGTATTTGTTACCCATTGTCTACAGCTTTGAGGCTTTAGCTGAAATTTTGAGACAAGAAAATCCCATTCCATATCCTCTAACACGGGCAATAGGAATCTGAGAAAAGGGAAGACATAAAGAAAGGGAACACAATTAAAGGCGAATTTTCTGCTTTGCAATTTGCCTTGGGCTCTGGTGCCTCTGAAAACCATCTTAAATGATGACTTTGGCTCATCGCCTTGGACTGTGGCAGCCTGAACGAAACTATAGCTAGTGTTCACAAAGCCCGAATGATTGCAATTTTGTCTCTTTGTGCCATGGGTAGCTTCATATTTCTAGCAACATTGAGTCAGTCTACCTCTCTCCAGCTTTGCATTAGAGATTATTATTTTTTAACAGTTGCTATCTAATGTCCTTTCAAAATGAGCCTAAATAAATATTTATGCACCTAAATTTGGGTATTTAATTTCTCCTCTACATTATGTTCCTAAATCCATTTTAAGCCGATAATGCCTGTGTACTGTCTCCAAAATGGACATTTAACATATTCCTTTTTTGTTGTGTGCTCACCAGGCAGATTGTGGTGTGAGGTAGCATGTGGAAAAACTTGGGTTTACTTTTTTTTTAATTCTTTATTCTGTTTTTTAAACATTACACTAGCAGCCTCTGTTTCTAATAATAAGGTAAATAATATGAACATATGTGAAGACAACACTAATTATCTCCTCTCCTCCCATTTCCGCCCGAATACCATCACTTCACTGTTGTTTCCCTGAGGGAACCAATATTAATATTTTGTTAAACCCATTGCAGTTGAGTCGGTTTCAGCCCATAGTGACCCTATAGGACAGGGGAGAACTGCCCCACAGGGTTTCCAAAAAGAGGCTAGTGGATTCGAACTGCCAACCTTTTGGTTAGCAGGCATAGCATTTAACCATTATGCCACCAGGGCTCCTGATATTTTGTTAATACACATACAAATGTATATATTCAGATATGCCAGGATTCGTTTGTCTGTTATTGCAAAATACAATCATATGCCGTACAGTTCTAGGTTTTCCCAAGATTCAATAATGTCTGTGTCCCGCTTTTCTTATAAGTACCCTCAGTCCATCCATGTGTCTGGACTGACATTGTCATATAACAGCTCATCACAGACATGGCTGCAAGTTAGTAGATATAGATCTATAGTGATATTTTTCCTATTTCTTTATACCCCCTCACACACACACACATTATTTTACATGGCAAAGTTCATTCCGTATATGCTTAGTTCATTTTGTTTGGTCTTCCCGTTTTTATTATTTATTTCTTTATTAGCATCCTCTCCTTCCCTCTTCCTGTATTTTCCTCCACTTCTGCCCCCGCCCTTTTTCCCTCCAGGGAACCTATGTTAACGATGTGATACATATTGTCTCTGTATTTTTTTCCAGACTCGTAGTCATATTTAGCTTTAAAAATTATTGTTTGCTTTACACAAATGAGATTGAATTATATACGCTGCTCTTGTATTTTAGTTTTCTCATGCAATAATCGTTGTCTTCAGTTGCTGTCCAGTTGGCTCTGACTCCTGACCTTTTAAATAACAGAAGGAAACATTGCCTGGTGCTGCGCCATCTTCATGATCGTTGGTGTGTTTGAGACCGTTGTTGTGGGTATTGTGTCAATCCATCTCACTGAGGGTTTTTCTCTTTTTCGCTGACCCTCTACTTTACCAACATGATATCCTTTTGTAGTGATTGGTCTTTCCTGATGTTGTGCCTAAAGTAAGCAAGCTGAAGCCTCACAGTCCTCACTTCTGCCTGCGATAATACCTCATGGGAATCCCTCTATGTGGCCTGGCAGAATATGAATGCCTTCTTCTTCATGACTGCATAAGATTTCACAGTATGGATGCAATGTAATGGTATTCACCCAGTCCCCTCTCAGTGGACATCCACTTTGTTTCCAGTCTTTTCCACTATGAGCAATGCTGCCATGAACATCATCAGACATATATCCTGATAGACTTTTATTTCTAGGAAATAGATTCCCAGAAGGATTGCTGAGTTGAAAACATATGTGTAGTTTTATTTTAACAGATAATTGGCAGATTGCTTTCCAAAATACTTTATAGTTTCACCAGAAATGTATAAGAATAATTCTTTCCCTACAATCTGAGCCAAAAATAGGTGTTATCATGCCTTCTAACTTTTTACAGTCCAGTGAATATAAAGGCTATTTGATTATCCTTTTAATTTGCATCGCCTGACCACGAGTGAGTCTGAGCATCTTCACATATGTTTCGTGGCCATTTGGATTTGATCTTCTGTGAATGGCACATCCTCTGCTCATACTGTTTTTGTTTTTTTCCTTATGAATTTGTTAGAGTTCTTTGTATATAATAGACATTACCCTCTTCCTGTCATAAACATTGTGAATGTTTTTCCACTCCATCATTTGTTTGTTGAATTCGTATTTGATATAGTTTGCCATTTGAAACTTTAAAATTTTTAAATTGCTAAATATGTCTTTTAAAAAAATTATCATCTGCGTTTCCCACCTTAGTTGAGAAGGCCTCTCTCACTCTAAGTTCATATGTTGTCACCCAGCTATTCCTGTAAGATTTTTATTGTTTTATGATTTACATGATATGACATGAAAGCTGACTTGTATTTTCTTCCGAATGGATAACCAGTCATGCCAGCACCACATGCTAACAAACAATTCTTTTCCTCTGAATGGAAACAGCACTTTTGTCATATCCTTACACACGCCCTGGGGTCTATTTCTGGACACTGATGTGTTCCACTGACCCAGTTGTCTGGTCCCAGACCAATGCCATGGAGTTTTGAGTGCAGTGGCCTTGTGATTGCATTCTGATATCTCGTAAGGCAAGTTTCCCATCACTCTTCTTCTTTTTAATATGCTTTTTATATTCTTGGGCGTTATTTTTCAATATAACCTTTAAGATATTTTCGTCCAACATCCCTTTACCACCCAACCACCCCCCCCACCAAAAAAAGTTGCTGTCAAGTCAACTCCGATTCATAGCGACCCTATAGGACAGAGTGGAAGTGCTCTATAGGGCTTCCAAGGAACAGCTGGTGGATACTCCTAACCACTGCATCCCCAGGGCTCCCATTCCTCCCCCTGCAAATGGTTAGAATTCTAATTGCAGTTACAATGAATTTTTATCTTAATTTTGAGAGATTTGTCATTTTTATAATGTCTTCCTGTCCAAGCACCTGGTAAATCTTTCCATTTGTTTAGATCTTTTTTAAGTCCTTCAAGATGACTTTTACTTTCCTTCATATAGGCCCTGTGGCTTAAAAAATAGAAAAGCTACATATCTTCAATAGCAAATGTCATTTATTACTCTCATTTTTAGTACCCTTTGAAATACTGAAAAAATTCAGAAGTTATCTATTATTCTTAATTGAATTTTTAATTGAGATAATGACAGATTAACATGTAGTTGTAAGAAATAATACAGAGAGATCCTGTGTACATGTTACTCTATTTCCCCAATGGTAACATTGCGAAAAATTATAGAACCGAATCACGACCAGAATTATTGTCTGTACTATCCACCAGTTTTGCTCAGATTTCCACTTTTAGTTGTATCCATTTGTGTGTGTGTTTGAGGGTGTGTGTGTATATTTAATTCTATACAATGTTATTATATGTGTGGGTTTCTGTAGCCCTCATCGTAGTCAAGACACTAAATAGGTGCATTATGGCAAGGATCCTTCATGTTGCCCTTTTATAACCAAACCCACTTCCCTTGATCCCCACTTCCATCTCTAACCCCTGACAACCACTCATCTGCTGTCAATTTCTAAAAGTTTGTCATTTTAGAAATGTTATATTAATGGGATTATATAGCATGTAACATTTTGGAATTTTTTTCACTCAGCACAATTCCCTGGAGATTCATCCAAATTGTTGCATTCGTCAATAGTTCCTTTATTTTTTATTGCTGACTAGTATTCCATGGTATATGTGACCCATATTTTGTTTAATCATTCACCTGTTGAAGTATATCTGGGAAGCTTCCAATTTTTTGGTTATTAAGAAGAATAAAGCTTGAGAATGCAAAATGGTACAACCATTTTGGAAAATGACATGGTGCTTCCTTGAAAAGCTAGAAATAGAAATACCATATGATCCAGCAATCCTACTCTTAGGAATGTACCCTAGAGAAATAAGAGCTGTCACACAAATAGACGTAGGCACACCCATGCTCAATGCAGCATTGCTCACAATAGCAAAATGATGGAAACAACTTAGGTGCCCATCAACAGATGAATGGATAAACAAACTATGGTACATATGTACAATGGAATACTACACAACAAATGAACAGTGATGAATCTGTGAATCATCTTACAACACATGGATGAATCTGGAGGGCATTGTGCTGAGTGAAATAAGTCAAGCACAAAAGGATAAATATTATATGAGTCCACTACTATAAAAACTCGTAAGGTTTACATACTAAAAGAAACGATCTTTGAAGGTTATGAGGGAGGAGAGGGGTGGAAGGTAAAAACACTAAATAGATAATTGATAAGTGGTAACTTTGATGAAAGGTAAGACAGTGCACGATACTGGGGAAGCCAGCACAACTTATCCAAGGCAAGGTCTTGAAAGCTTCATGGATACATCCAAACTCCCTGAGGAACAAAATTACTGGGCTGAGGGCTGTGGGGACCACGGTCTCGGGAAACATCTAGCTCAATTGGCATAACATAGTTTATAATGAGAATGTTCTACAGCCTACTTTGGTGAGTAGCATCTAGGTTCTTAAAAGCTTGTGAGCAGCCATCTGAGATACTCCACTGGTCTCACCCCATCTGGAACAAAAGGGACAATGAAGAAACCAAAGACACAAGGGAAAGATTAGTCCAAAGGACTAATGGACCACAACTACCACAGCCTCCACCGGACTGAGTCTAACACAACTAGATAGTGCCTGGCTATCACCACTGACTGTTCTGACAGGAATTACAATACCTCTATCTCAGATGGAGCTAGAGAAAAATGTAGAACAAAACTCTAACTCACACACACACGAAACAGACCTACTTGTCTGACAATTACTGGAGAAACCCTGAGAGTATGGACCCTGGATACCCTTATAGCTCAGTAATGAAGTCACTCCTGAGGTCCTTCCTTCAGCCATAGATTAAACAGGTCCACAAAACAAAAAAAGACTAAAATAGGCACACCAGCCCAGGGGCAAGGACGAGAAGACAGAAGAGGCCAAGAAAGCTGGTAATGGGGAACCCAAGGTCGAGAAGAGGAGAGTGTTGACACGTCATGGGGTTGGCAACCAATGTCACAAAACAGTATGTGTATTAATTGTTTAATGAGAAACTAGTTTTCTCTGTAAATCTTCATTTAAAGCCCCTCCCAAAAAATAATTTTGCTGTGACTGGATGTCATCACTAAAAAAAACAAACCATTGCTGGTGAGTCAATTCTGGCTCATAGTGACCCTATAGGACAGAGTAGAACTGCCCCATAGGGGTTCCAAGGAGCATCTGGTGGATTTGAGCTGCTGACCTTTTGGTTAGCAGCCGAGTTCTTAACCACTTCACCATCAGGGGTGTCATCATTACGAACATTCTTTTAGCTTTCAAGGTGAAAGAGTGCTAATCTTGGTGATGCTAGCCATGAAAACAATAGACACCAAGCCTACAACCAAGGGTTCATAGTCTAACTATGAAGGCAGATCATAGGATCAAATAATTAGAAAACAAGTTATGAAGGAACATACCAGTGAATGTTCAATTATATAAATTAAACAAATTTAGAATTATATGAAGAATATAAATGGGTAATCATAGAAGCCTTCCAGGAGGGGGTGATTGGGAACTGGAGATTTTGCAAGAGATTGGAACACCGTAGTTTAAAAGTGGGAGGGGCAAGCAGTTTGAATCACTAGATAGGAGCATGGGGCTTCTGATTCGTACAATGCTCAGTAAAGAGTGAGTATTCTAGTAAATTTTTGGACAACAAAGATCAATTAACCTCTTTCTCCAGCACCTTGGATGCCATAGATTGAACTCCATCAGCATTGGCATCAGAAAGCTGTTTCTTAATGAGTACTGAACAAAGTCAAGATGAAAAATGCAATTTTAGAACGAAGGATGATGCAGTTAAAGTTACTGTAAGAAAGGGCTTTGCTATAAAGTAGCAAGTTAAAACAATGACACTGTGCCAGGAAGCATTTCTAGAATTCTTGCTTATAGAGGAAAAACCAGTTACTAAATTTATTTTGAAACAACACTAAACTATGTTATTGACAATGTTTCAATAGGTTAATTAAGAAGCACAAAATTATATATTAAGAAACAGCAAATTTTTGATTGGAAAAAAAGTATCTACAATTTGATGTACCTTAATTAAGGAACCATTAGCTTATTCAAAAGTTAGAGTTATTTCTAGCTAGTCATACGCCTTATTTCCTTAAAGTCCTTAATTTTAATTAAATTCCTCTGGGCAGAGGTGGGGCCAAGATGGCGGACTAGTCAGATGCTTCTGGTGATCCCTCTTACAACAAAGAAGTGAAAAAAAAAAAAAAAGCAAAACAATTATATATATGACCAGCTAGGAACCCTGAACATCAAAGGCAAAGTTAGGAAATCAGACTGATTGGCAGGGGAGGAAGAGGTGGTTCAGAAGCAGTGAGGAGTTGCTGGACTGATTCAGTGGGAATCGGCGCCCCTCAGGCACAATCCATGGTGGGGCTGGTGGTAGCATTCAGGACACAGTTTCCTCAGGGAGAGACAGTGAGCCTCACAGTCTACTCACACCTCTAGAATCAGAGAAGAACAGCACTCTTGGCAAAAGCTAAGTACATGCATCTATTTTACCTCATCCCCAGCCCCCAAGCCAGTTTCAGTGGCTGTCAATTTCCCTGGGCCTGAGATAGTTCCTGCCGCAAGCCCTGAGCCATTCTCCCAGCGTTGGAGAAGGAATAAATTCACAACTGGGAGAAAAAATAATCTGCCAGCTCCCCTAAGATGGGGAGCTCAGGACAGAAGCAGATCTTGTCCAGGCACAAATGGTCCATGGCTTTGAATACCTTTCATCTCTGCATAGACTTTTGTGGGCCCATTTCAAGAGCTTAAGCCTTTGTTGGTGGACTGCAATGGTGTGTGTGCTTGAGAGCTTACTTCAAATGTTTCAGCTGTGCGGTGGAGAGGTAAGTCTCTGATGTTTGACATTGCTTTGCCTATTTAACAGGTTTCTCACCCACATCAGGGGCCTGAGGACTGGTGGCTCCACTCACATCAGCTAGCCATGCATGACAGGGGCCCAAGGATAAGTGGTACGTACCTCCCAGTCCTTACAATCAAAAGCATTGGGTGCCCATGGCCTGGATGCAGAAGCCACCCACCTGTGCACTCTAGGGAACAGGGACATGCTTTCCTCACAGACACTCAGGGGATGGTTGACAGACCCCTGCCTTGTTTGGAATGTGACCCCCGCTACAACCAGATACCTGTGCCTATAACAATCACACCTGCCCCTCTAACACTGTAGGACAGAGCTTCCACCACATACTTGATGACCCACTACCTGGACACCTGAGCTGAATCCATACAAGAAAAGTGAATGGACTTCTAGGCTCATATACCTGATAACAGCTCTTGCCATCTGGTGACAGGATGTTAGAGCTTCAAAGGCACAAGTAATCAAGTTGTCTCACTCAAGCAGCCTATCTGAGCATATCAAAACAAAACAAACCAAGAAGCTAGCATACAGTAAACAAACATAAAATAAATTAATACAATAACTTATAGATGGCTCGGAGAAAACAGTTGATATCAAATCACATAAAGAAGCGAGATGATGATCGCTTCAACGAGCTCTTAAAACAAAGAATCAAGGAATCTTCTGGACAAAGAGGTATTTCTGGAATTGCCAGAGGTAGAATACAAAAGATTAATATACAGAGCTCTTCAAGAGATCAGGAAGGAGATCAGGCAAAATGTAGAACAAGGCAAGGAACACACAGATAAAGTAGTTGAGGGAATTAAGAAGGTTATTCAAGAACATAATGAAAAATTTAATAGGCTGCAAGAATCCATAGAGACAACAATCAGAAATTCAAAAGATTAACAATAAAATTACAGAATTAGACAACTCAGTAGAAAGTCAGACGAGCAGAATTAAGGAAATGGAAATAAGAATTAGTGAAATGGAAGATAAAACACTTAGCACCAATATAGCTGAAGAAAAATCAGCTAAAAGAATTTTTAAAACTGAAGAAACCCTAAGAATCATGTGGGACTCTATCAAGAGAAGTAACCTACGAGTGATTGGAGTGCCAGAACAGGAAGGGAAAACAGAAAATACAGACAGAATTGTTGAAGATTTGTTGGCAGAAATCTTCCCTGATATCGTGAATGATGAGATGATATCTATCCAAAAGCCTCCTCAAAACTCACATAAGGTCAATTTCAAAAGAAAGTCACCAAGACATATTATAATCAAACCTGCCAAAACCAAAGATGAAGAGAGAATTTCAAGAGCAGCTAGAGATAAATGAAAAGTCACCTACAAAGGAGAGTGAATAAAAATAAGCTCAGACCATTCAGAAGAAACCATGCAGGCAAGAAGACAATGGGATGACTTATATAAAGCCTTGAAGGAAAAAAATTGCCAGCAAAACTGTCTCTCAAATATGAAGGTGAAATTAGGATATTTCCAGATAAACAGAAGTTTAGAGAATTCATAAAAACCAAACCAAAACTACAAGAAATACTAATGGGAGTTCTCTATTTAGAAAATCAATAACATCAGATATCAACCCAAGACTAGAATACAGGACAGAGCAATCAGATGTTAACCCAGATATGGAAATCACAAAAATAAATCAAGATAAAAAAACACTCAAAACAGGGAAATGGCGATGTCAATATGTAAAAGAAGACAACATTAAAACAATAAAGAGGGACTAAGAAAAGTAGTCATAGATCTTTCATATGGAGAGGAAGACAAGGCAATATAAAGAAATAAAGGTTAGATTTAAACTTAGAAAAGTAGGGGCAAACATTAAGGTAACCACAAAGGAGACTAACAATCCTACACAACAAAATAAAATACAAGAAAAACATAAAGACTCAGCAAAAACAAAATCGACAACAACAAAAAAGAGGAAAAGACAATATACAAAGAAAAGCTACTCAGCACAAAAAATGCAGTGGAAAAAAGAAACTGTCAACAACACTGACAAAAAAGACATCAAAATGACAGCACTAAACTCATACCTATCCGTAATTACGCTGAATGTAATGGACTAAATGTACAAATAAAGAGACAGAGGGTGGCAAAATGGGTAAAAAAAAAAAAACACGATCCTTCAATATGCTGCCTACAGGAGACACACCTTGGACCCAAAGACACAAACAAACTAAAACTCAAAGGATGGAAAAAATATATCAAGCAAACAATAAAAAAGGGGCAGGAGTGGCAATATTAAAATAGAATTTAAAGTTAAATCCACCACAAAGGATAAAGAAGGACACTGTATAACGATTAAAGGTACAGTACACCAGGAGGTTTTAACCATATTAAATATTTATACACCCAACGACAGGGCTGCAAGATACATAAAACAAACTCCAACAGCATTGAAAAGTGAGAAAGACAGTCCCACAATAATAGTAGAAGACTTCAACACACCACTTCCAGTGAAGAACAGAACATCCAGAAAGAAGCTCAATAAAGACACGGAAGATCTAAATGCCACAATCAACCAACTTGCCCTCATAGACATGTACAGAACACTCCACCAAACAGCAGCCAAGTATACTTTCTTTTCTAATGCGCATGGAACATTCCTTAGAATAGACCACATATTAGGTTATAAAGCAAGTCTTAACAGAATCCAAAACACTGAAATATTACAAAGCATCTTCTCTGACCATAAAGCTATAAAAGTCAATAACAGTGAAAGCAGGGGGAAAAAATCAAACACTTGGAAACTGAATAACACCCTGCTCTAAGATGACAGGGTTATAGAAAAAATTAAGGATGGAATAAAAAAATTCAAGGAATCCAATGAAAATGAAAATACTTCCTATCAAAACCTTTGGGACACAGCGAAAGCAGTGCTCGGAGGTCAATTTATATCAATAAATGCACACGTTCAAAAAGAGGAAAGGGCCAAAATAAAAGAATTATCCCTACAACTTGAACAAATAGAAAGAGAGCAACAACAACAAACACCCTCAGGCACCAGAAGAAAGCAAATAATAAAAATTAGAGCAGAATTAAATGAAATACAGAACAGAAAAACAATTGATAGAGTTAACAGACCAAAACGTGGCTCTTCGAAAAAATTAACAAAATCCATAAACTATTGGCCAAACTGACAAAAAGAAAAACAGGAGAGGAAGCAAATAACCCAAATGAGAAATGAGATGGGCAATATTATAACAGATCCAACTGAAATTAAAAGAATCATATCAGATTACTATGGAAAATTACACTCTATAACATATTTGAAAACCTGGAAGAAATGGATGCATTTCTGGAAACACACTACCTTCCTAAATTAACACAAACAGAAGTAGAACAACTAAATAAACCCATAACAAAAAAGAGATTGAAAAGGTAATTTTAAAACTCCCAACAACAAAAAGCCCTGGCCCTGATGCCTTCACTGGAGAGTTCTACCAAACTTTCAGAGAAGAGTTAACACCACTACTACTAAAGGTACTTCAGAGCATACAAAAGGATGGAATACTCCCAAACTCATTCTGTGAAGCCAGCATAACCCCGATACCAAAACCAGGTACAGACACCACAAAAAAAGAAAATTACAAACCTATATCCCTCATGAACTTAGATGCAAAAACCCTCAACAAAATTCTAGCCAATAGAATTCAACAACATATCAAAAAAATAATTCACCATGATCAAGTGGGATTCATACCAGGTATGCAGGGATGGTTTGACATGAGAAAAACAATTAATGTAATCCATTATATAAATAAAACAAAAGACAAGAACCACACGATCTTATCAATTGTGCAGAAAAGGCATTTGACAAAGTCCAACACCCATTCATGATAAAAACTCTCAGCAAAATAGGAATAGAAGGAAAATTCCTCAACGTAATAAAGTGCATTTATACAAAGCCAACAGCCAACATCATCCTAAATGGACAGAATCTGAAAGCATTCCCCTTGGGAACAGGAACCAGACACCACTCTTATTCAGCATTGTGCTGGAGGTCCTACCCAGAGCAATTAGGCTAGATAAAGAAATTAAGGGCATCCAAATTGGTAAGGAAGAAGTAAAAGTAACTCTATGTGCAGATGACGTGAACTTATACACAGAAAACCTTAAAGAATCCTCAAGAAAACTACTGAAACTAATAGAAGAGTTCAGCAGAGAATCAGGATACTAGATAAACATACAAAAATCAGTTGGATCCCTCTATATCAACAAAGAGAACGTCGAAGAAGAAATCACCAAATCAATACCATTTACAATAGCCCCCAAGAAGATAAAATACTTAGGAATAAATCTAACCAGAGGTGTAAAAGACCTGTACAAAGAAAAATACAAGACACTACTGCAAGAAACCAAAAGAGACCTACATAAGTGGAAAAACATACCTTGCTTATGGATAGGAAGAACCAACATTGTAAAAATGTCTGTTCTACCCATAAAGATCTATAGATTCAATTCAGATCCATATTCCAATGACATTTTTTGATGGGATGGAGAAACAAGTCACCAACTTCATATGGAAGGGAAAGAGGCCCCAGATAAGCAAAGCATTACTGAAAAAGAAGAACAAAGTGGGAGACCTCACTCTACCTGATTTTAGAACATATTATACAGCCACGCTAGTCAAAACAGCCTAGTGCTGGTACAACAACAGATACATAGACCAATGGAACAGAATTGAGAATCCAGACATAAACCCAACCGCATAAGAGCACCTGATATTTGACAAATGCCCAAAGTCAGTTAAATGAGGAAAAGACAGTCTCTTCAACAAATGGCCCTGGCATAATTGGATATCCACCTGCAAAAAAATGAAACAAGACCCATAGCTCACACCATGCACAAAAACTAACTCAAAATGGATCAAAGACCTAAATATAAAATCTAAAATGATAATGATCATGGAAGAAAAACGAGGGACAACACTAGGAGCCCTAATACCTGGCATAAAGAGTATACAAAATATTATCATTAATGCAGAAGAGAAACTAGATAACTGGGAGCTCCTAAAAATCAAACACCTATGCTCATCTAAAGACTTCACCAAAAGAGTAAAAAGATTACCTACAGATTGGGAAGAAGTTTTAGCTATGACACTTCCAATCAGTGTCTGATCTCTAAAATCTACATGATACTGCAAAAACTCAACAACAAAAAGACAAGTAACCCAATTTAAAAAATGGGCAAAGGATATAACAGGTACTTCACCAAAGAAGACATTCAGGCAGCTAACAGATACATAAGGAAATGCTCACAATCATGAGCCACTAGAGAAATGCAAATCAAAATTAAAATGAGATACCATCTCACTCCAACAAAGCTGGCATTAATCCAAAAAAAGAAGAAAATAATAAATGTTGGAGAGGTTGTGGCGAGTCTGGAACACGTCTACACTGCTGGTGGGAATGTAAAACGGTACAACCACTTTGGAAATTGATTTGGCACTTTTTTTAAAAAGTTAGAAATAGAGCTACCATACAGTCCACAAATCTCACTCCTCGGAATATATCCCAGAGAAATAAGAGCCTTTACACGAACAGATATATGCACACCCATGCTCACTGCAGCACTGTTTACAATAGCAAAAAGATGGAAGCAACTAAGCTGCCCGTCAATGGATGAATGGATAAATAAATTATGGTATACTCACACAGTGGAATACTACACATCGATAAAGAACAATGACGAATCTTTGAAGCATCTCATAACGCGGAGGAACCTTAAAGGCATTATGCTGAGTGAAATTAGTCAGTTGCAGAAGGACAAATATTGTACAAGACTATTATCATAAGAACTTAAGGAATAGTTTAAACAGAGAAGAAAATATTCTTTGATGGTTATGAGCGTGGAGAGGGAAGGAGGGAGGGAGAGGGGTATTCACTAATTAGATAGTAGACAAGAACTATTTTAAGTGAAGGGAAAGACAACACACAATACAGGACAGGTCCGCACAACTGGACTAAACTGCAAGCAAAGAAGTTTCTTCAATACAGCCAAATGCTTCAAAAGACAGAGTAGCAGGGATGGGGGTCTGGGGACCATGGTTTCAGGGGACTTCTAAGTCAATTGACATAATAAAATCTATTAAGGAAACATTCTGCATCCCACTTTGGTGAGTTGTGTCTGGGGTCTTAAACACTAGCAAGTGGCCATCTGAGATGAATCAATTGGTCTCGACCTACCTGGAGTAAAGGAGAATGAAGAACGCCAAAGATACAAGGTAATTATGAGCCCAAGAGACAGAAGGGGACACATAAATCAGAGACTACGTCAGCCTGAGACCAGAACTAGATGATGCCTGGCTACGACCGATGACTGCCCTGACAGGGAACACAACATAGAATCCCTGATGGACCAGGAGAACAGTGGGATGCAGACTTCAAATTTCTCACAAAAAGACCAGACTTAATGGTCTGACTGAGACTAGAACTATCCCAGAGGTCATGATCCCCAGACCTTCTGGTAGCCCTAGACTGGAACCTTGCCCAAAGCCAACCCTTCAGACAGGTATTGGACTGGACTATAAGATAGAAAATGATACTGGTGAGGAGTGAGCTTCTTGGCTCAAGTAGACACATGATACTATGTGGGCAGCTCCTATCTGGAGAGGAGATGAGAAGACAGAGGGGGACAGGAGATGGCTGAATGGACACAGGGAATACAGGGTGGAGAGGAGAGGTGTGCAGTCTCATTAGGGGGAGAGTAACTAGGAGTACATAGCAAGGTTATGTAAATTTTTGCATGAGGGACTGACTTGGTTTGTAAGTTTTCACTTAAAGCACAATGAAAAGAAAATTCCTTTGGGCAAATCTGCTGGAAACCAACCAAAAAACCCAGTGTTGTTGAATTGGTTCTGATTCATAGCAGACTTATAGGACAGAGAAGAACTGCCCCATAGAGTTTCCAAGGAGTGGCTGGTAGATTCAAACTGCCTACCTTTTATTTAGTATACCTCTTTAAAATGTTGAAAAACGAAGATGTCACTTTGATGACTACAGTGCACCCGACCCAAGCCATGGTCTTTTCAATCACCTCACATCCATGTGAAAACTGGACAATGAAAAAGGAAGACCAAAGAAGAATTGATGCATTCGAACTGTGGTGCTGTCAAAGAAGGCTGAATAGGAGGCGGAACCAAGGTGGCAGAAAAGACAGACACTTCCAGCGAGCCGTCTTTACAACAAAGACCCAAAAAAACAAGTGGAACGAGTATATTTTGACAAGCTGGGAGCCCTGAGCTTAAAAGGCAAACAGAAAACAAACTGAGGGGCAGGGGGAGGAAGAGACCGTTCAGAAGTGGAGAGGAGTTATTGGACCTGAATCGCGGGGAGCACTCAGGCACCATTCCTGGAGCAGCAGCAGTGGCGGGCTGGTACTAGTGTTCAGCCACAGTTTCCTCAGGGAGAAGCAGCCAGCCACACAGCCTACTCACACCTCCGGAACCTTAGAAGATCGGCACTCTCCGCAAAAGCTAAGTAGTTGCGTATAGTTTACTACGTCCCACCACCCCCAAGCTGGCTTCAGTGGCTGAATTCCCTGGGCCTGAGATAGGCCCTATTGAGCACCTACAGCCACCCTCCCAGCCTTGGGGAAGGAAAAAATTTGCAACTGGGGGAAAAGATAATTTACTAGCTCCACTAACCAGGGGAGCTCAGGACATAAGCGTCTCCCATCCAGGCATAAATGGCCCATGGACTTTGGACACCTTTCCCTTCTGCATGGACCTGTGCAGGCCTATTTTGGGAGAATAGGCTCTTGTTGGCAGACTCCAACCGTTTCAGCTGTGTGGTGGAGAGGTTGGTGTTTGATGTTTGTCATTGCTTTGCCTATTAAGCAAGGTCCTCACCTACCTACATCAGGGACCTAAGGACTGGTAGCTCCACTCAGGTCACCCAGCCACCCACAACAGGGGTCCAAGGATAACTGGTACCTCCCAGTCCTTACAACCAAAAACTTTGGGTGCCCATGGTCCATCTGTAGAACCCACCCACCAGCACGCTCTAGGGAACAGGGACGCGCTTTCCTCAGAGTCACTCCGGAGATGGTTCTCAACCCCATACTTGTTCAAAGCGTGATCCCCTGCTGCAATCAGATACTGGTATATACCCCAATCACCCCTGCCCCTCTAAGACTGTAGGACAAAGCCTGTACCACACTCTTGATGATCAGCTACCTGGAAACCCGAGCTGAATTCATGCAAGAAAACTGAATGGACTCCTAGACTGATATATCTGATAACAGCTCCAGCTATCTGGGGACAGGACGTCAGAACTCCAAAAGCAAAAATAATCAAGCTAGCTCACTCAAGCAACCCATTTGGGTATACCAAAACAAAACAAAGCAAGAAGCTATGACACAGTAAGCAAGCATAAACTAATACAATAACTTATAGGTGGCTTGGAGACAACAGTCAATATCGAGCCACATAAAGAAACAGACCATGATCACCTCAACAGGCTCTCAAAACAAAGAATCCAGGGATCTTCTAGATGAAAGTGCATTCCTGGAATTACCAGATGCAGAATACAAAAGTTTAATAATCAGAACCCTTCAAGACATCAGAAAGGAAATGAGGCAATACACAGAACAATCCAAGGAACACACAGATAAAGCAATTGAAGAAATTAGAAAGATTATTCAGGAACATAATGAAAAGTCTAATAAGCTGGAAAAATCCATAGACAGAGAGCAATCAGAAAGTCAGAAGATTAACAACAAAATTACGGAATTAGACAACTCAGTAGAAAGTCAGAGGAACAGAATTGAGCAAGTAGAAGCCAGAATTTCTGAACTCAAAGATAAATCATTTGACACTAATATATATGAAGAAAAATCAGATAAAAGAATTTTAAAAAATGAAGAAACTTTAAGGATCATGTGGGATTCTATCAAGAGAAATAACCTACAAGTGATGGGAGTACCAGAACAGAGAGGGGTAACAGAAAATACAGAGGGAATTGTTGAAGATTTGTTGGCAAAAAACTTCCTTGATATCGTGAAAGATGAGAAGCTATCTATCCAAGCTGCTCATCGAAGTCCACATAAGGTAGATCTTAAAAAAAAGCCACCAAGACGTATTATAATCAAACTTGCCAAAGCCGAAGATAAAGAGAGAATTATAAGAGCAGCGAGGGATAAACGAAAAGTCACCTACAAAGGAGAGCCAATAAGAATAAGCTCGGACTACTCGGCAGAAGCCACACAGGCAAGACTGCAATGGGATGACATATTTTAAAAATTGGAGGAAAAAAGTTGCCTGCCAAGAATCATATATCCAGCAAAACGGTCTCTCTTAAATATCAAGGTGAAATTAAGACATTTCCAGATAAAGAAGGTTGAATATACCGTGGTCTACCAGAAGAAAGAACAAATCAGTCTTAGGAGAAATACGAAACAACCAGAATGCTCCTTAGAAGTGAGGATGATAAGACTTTGTCATGCTAACTTTGGACACATCATCAGGAAAGACCAATCACTAGCAAAGGACATCGTATTTGGTAAAGCAGGGGTCAGCGAAACAAGGGAAACCCTCAATGGGGTGGATGGACACAACAGCCACAGCAATGAACTCAAGCATGGCAACGATTGTGAGGATGGCACAACACCGGGCAGTGTTTCATTCTTTTGTACGTAGGGTCACTATGAGTTGGAACCAACTCACAGTACCTGACAACAGCAACATTTCCTTAGTAAAAACATGTTGTTTGACACCTGAGATCACCCCGTAGCAAGATAACAGATTGGCTCACAAAATAATGAATGTCACCAATAAGAACTGTGCTCCTTTAAAAAGTCACCTATGTGAGACCAAACGGTCAACAATTTCTTTAAAACAAAGAGGAGAAAGTAAGGGGGCAGGGGAACTAGATTAATGAAAATGAAACAACCAGAACAGAAATAAGCAGACAGTACACGCATTGTAAAGAATGTAACCAATGTCACTGAACAATTTATGTAGAGATCGTTGAATGGAACCTAAACGGCTTCGTCAACCCTCACCAAAAGCACAAAAGTATTATTTTTAAAAAAGAAAAAGAATACAGCTGCTATGAACATTCATATACAGGTTTTTGGGTGAACATAAGCTTTCATTTCTCTGGGATAGATGCCCAAGAGTAAAATTGTTGGGTTGTGTGGTAATTTTGTTTAGTTTTATATGAAATTGCAAAACTATTTTCAAAAGTGGATGTACCATTTTACATTTCCACCAGCAATGTATCGGTGTCTAGTTTCTTCTCGTCCTCACCAACATTTGGTGTTGTCACTATTTTTTATTTAATCATACTGCCAGATGTGTGGTAATATCTCATAGCAGTTTTTAATTTGCATTTCTCTGAGAGCTAATGGTGTTGAAAATCTTTTTATGTGGTTATTTCCCATCATAGACTCTCTTTAGTGAAACATTGGTTCATGTCTTTGCCCATTTTCTAACTGGTTTGTTTGTTGGGTAGTTCAGATAGTTCTCTATATATTCTAGATGCCAATTTTTTGTCCGATATGTGGTTTGGAAATATTGTCTCCCAGTTTGTAGCTTATCTTTTCAATCTCTTCACATGGGGTTTTGCAGAACAAAAGTTTTTAATATTGATGATGTCCAATTTATTAATTTTTCCTTTTGTGGCTCATGCTTTTGGTATCAAGTATAAGAACTCTGCCTAGCCCTAAATGCCAAAGATTTTCTCCTGTGCTTTTTTCTTAAAAGTTTTATAGCTTTATGTTTAAGTCTGAAGTCCATTTCAAAGTAATTTTTATATAAGGCGTGAGATTTAGATCAAGGCTTTTTTGTTTTGCCTATAAAGGGTGTCCATTTGCTACATCACCATTTGTTGAAAGGGCTACCCTTCCACTACCTCCATTGAATTGCTTTTGCATCTTAGTCAAAAATCAGTAGAATATATTTGTGTGGGTCTATTTCTAGGTTCTATATTCTGTATGTTGACCTATGTATCTACTATTACACCAATACTACACTCTGTTGATTTTTGTAGCTATATAGTGAGACTATCAGATACAGTATTTTCTCCCATTTTATTCTTCTTCATCAAGATTGTCAGGGCCCGTTCCTTTCCACATACGCTTTAGAGTACACTTGTATATGTCTATAAAAAAAAAACCTTGCTGGGATTTTGATAGAAATTGTAGTAAAACTCTAGATCAATTTTGGGAGAATTGACATCTTTACTGCGTTTAGTCTGTGGTGCAATGGATAGCATTTATATGGCCTTTCTTGCCATGGTCTTGTAACTCCCACTAAATGACTGGGTGGAACTATGCAAATGAGGTGCTTGCGGCCCACCAAAGGGATTGGATAGCTTGTTAATAATGCATATAATATGCATAACACCCCTGTGGGGGTGGGACCATACAGATAAGGTGTATGGAAACCTAACAAGGGGATTGGTCAGTTTTGCCATCCCCATAGGCTTAAAAAAGAGAAACAATCCCAGAGCAAGGGGGTGGGGGGAGGAACCTCACTACCACCAAGAAAGACGAGCTAGGAGTGGAGCATGTCTTTTGGATCTGGTATCCATGCACTGATAATCTCTTAAACCCAGGAGACAGACAGAGAGAGAGCTGTAACACTGGAGACGGCAAGAGACTGCAAGAAGCAACGACAGAGAAACGATGACAGCAGAGGCAGCAGAACCAGGAAAGAAGCAGGAGATGGCACAGTGAGTTTCCAGAATAACAGAGCTAGAGAGCTGAGCACCTTCAGAATGAGTTTTACTGGTGAAGTGGAGTGCCTCTGGGCATTTATCGATGGAGCTAAAGAGCTTTGTAACACTTGCCCAATCAGGGCAGAGGCTGGGCCAGCCCAACAGGCCTGAGTGGCCAAGGGCCAGGGAGAGAATCAGGAAGCTGTATCCTGAGTCATTCCTGATCCTGAATTGTAACCTGTTACTTCCCTAATAAATCCCACAATCATGAGTATTGTCTGTGAGTTCTGTGTGGCCATTGCAATGAATTATTCAAACTAGCAGAGAAGTAGAGAGTGCCACGGGAGGGACAGATGGTGTCAGAATTGGTAAAATGTGACGTCCACTTCAAAGAAATCAGCCTTGTACTGATTCTGAAGTCGATTCTCTCTCTCCCTCGAGAAGTTAGAGGAAGTCAGAAACCCCCATTACCATGCCATTTTTACAGTCTCCCAATCCATGAACATAGTGTGCCTCTCCATCTTTGATTTATTTCATCAGCCCTCTGTAATTTTCAGCATACAGATCATGTACATATTTTGTTAATTACTGTACGTTTACACAGATAATGCACGCCTTCTACGTTTGCTTGCTAGTTGCTTCTTCCCCCCTGAGGAATTTTCATAAGTGCCACTATGCCAATTTTTTATTACATGTTGTTGTAAAAAAAAAAGTTAGCATAGCACGCTTATGAAAATACCTCACAGGGGAGGAAGCGGCTGACAAACAAATGTAGAATGCACTTGTTATTTGCATAAAAATATGGTATTTACCAAAGTATTTCATTTTCTTTGGACAGACTGTAAATAGAATTGCACTTTTAATTTTATTTTCCATATATTAATTGTTAGTATGTAGAAATGCAGTTAATTTGTGTGTGTGGATCTTAAATCCTGTGACCTTGCTAAACTCACTTATTTATTCTAAGGGTTTTTGTAGATTCCTTGGGAGTTTCTATGTAGACAATCATATCATCTACACAAAGGCATAGTTTTATATCTTCCTTTCCACTTTGTATGCCTTGTATTTCTCTTTCTTTCTCTAAAGCAGTGGCTAGACCTTCCAGTACTATGTCGACTAATACTGGTGAAAGTAGACATTCTTGCCTTGTTCCCAAGCTTAGGGGGAAAGCATTTAGTATTTCACAATTAAGTTATCATATTAACTGTAGGGTATTTTTTTTAATGTTCTTTATAAAAAAAAAAAAAAATCAAGTTGAGAAAATTCGCTTCTATTCCTAGCTAGGAGCTGTGGTGCTGCAATGGTTAAGCACTTGGCTACTAGCTGAAAGGTACACAGTCCAAACCCACCAGTTGATCCTCAGGAGAAAAGACTTGGTGAGCTGCTCCCATAAAAATAACTGTCGAGGAGAAGAATCCTGATCAAAAGGGGGAAAATGCGGAACAGAATTTCACATTCTTATAGAAACTTTTTGGAGCCATGGAGGCTGGATGAACTCCCGAAATGATTGGTCTGAGATAATCTTTAACCCATAAACCATAAACCTCAAATGGGCCCTGAAGTCTTCTTAAAACCAAACAATAGAATCATTGTTGTCTAGTTGATTCCAACTCATAGTGACCCAGTAGGATAGAGTAGAACCGCCTCATGGGGATTCCAAGGCTGAAAATCTTTATGGGAGCAGAATGCCACATCTTTCTCCTGTGGAGCTGCTGGGTGGTTCGAACCCTCGATCTTTCGAGTAACAGCCAAGCACCTAACCACTGCGCTAACATCCTCCAAACAATAGTTTAAGTTAATTAGTAAAGAATGTCTGCCTTGAGCATTATGCCCTTTTAAGATATATCTACCTGGAATCTAATTGATAACAGCAAATGGAAGGATAGGAAACTTAGGGGGCAATGTGTTTATGTTAAAGAGGGAGGAACAACTTGAAAAATGTGGTTGAGAATGGTTGCACGACTTTAAAAATGTAATCAATGTAACTGAATAGTACATGTAGAAGTTGTTGAATTGATATGTGTTCTGCTGTATATATTCTCAACAACAACAACAAAAATAAATAAATAATTTTCAAAACAGATTACAGGCTAAGAAACCCTATAGGACATAGTTCTACTCCGTCCTTAAAGTCAGGATGAGTTGGAATTGACTCAAGGGCACACAACAAAAACAAAAACAATTCCTATTTTGCTGAGAACTTTTTTCTTTGTCATCATGAATGAGTGTTGGATTTTGGCAAATGTTTTTGCTTTGTCAATTGATATGATCATCTGATTTTTTTCCTTAGCCTCTTGATACAGTAGATTACATTGACTGGTTTTCAAATATTGAACCAGCTTGTATACCTGGAATAAATCTCACTTAGTCATGGTGTATAATTATTTTTATACAATGTTGAATTCAACTTGCTAATATTTTGGTGGAATTTTTGTGTCTAAGTTTATGAGAGATAGTTCATGAGAGATATTGGTCTGTATTTTCTTTTGTTTTACTGTCTTTGTCTGCTTTTGGTACCAAGATAACACTGGTCTCATAATATGAGTTGAAATGCATTAGCTCCTATTCTGTTTTATGGAAAAGACTGTAAAATTGATGTCAGTACTTCTTTAGATGTTGGGTAAAATTCTCTATTAAAGCCACCAGAACCTGGGGATTTCTTTTTTGGGGAACTTAATTACAAATTCAAATCTCTTTAATGGTTATAGGATAATTTAGGTTGTCTATTTCATCTTGGATGAGTTTTGGTAACTTGTCATTTCCAAGGAATGGGTTCATTTCTTCTAAGCTGTCAAATTCATGAGTATGAAGTTGTTTCTAGTATTCCCTGCAGTGTTTGTAGTAGTAGTCCCTATTTCATTCCTGGTATTCTGGATTGAGTATTCTTTCTTTCTATCTTTGACAGTCTTTTGAAAAGACAGTGTTTTGTTTCACTGATTTTTCTCTATTGTTTTCTTATTTTCAATTTCATTGATTTTTTCCTCTCAATTTTTTCTTCCCTTTGCTTGCTTTGGTTTTGTTTTGTTTTTCATTTTCTCTAGTTTCTTGAGGCAGGAACTAAGGTGACTGATTTATGACCTTTCTTTGTTTCTAATATAAGCATTTAGTGTTACCAATTTCCCTCTCAGCACTGTTTTAGCTGTATTCCACATTTTTTTCTTTAAGTTTTATTTATTTTGAAGTTTCCTTTGAAACTTCCTATTTTGTCTACAGATTATTTAGAAGTATGTTGCTTAATTTCCATGTGCTTAGAGATTTTCCTTTTGTCTTTCTGTTACTGATTTCTGGTTTGATTCCTTTATGGTAAGAAAAATACTTTGTATGATTTCAATTATTTTAAATCGAAGTTGTTGTTGTTGCCGTTTTTTAGTGGCCCAGGATATGGTATATACACATATTTTTTTTTCCAGTGGCCCATGGGTGCTTGAAAAAAATTGTGTATTCTGCTGTTATTGGATGGAGTATTCTATATATGTCAATTAGATCCCATTGACTGTTACGTTCAGATCTTCTGTATCCTTGCTGATTTTGTCTAGTAGTTCTATTGGTTAAAACAAAGAGGGTGTGCCTTTCTTTTAAAATTCATTGCTAGTTATTTTATGGAGTTACTATTGTTAAGGAAATTTCTCTGTATTTTCATTTTTTGGTACTTATTGGGATCCTGGTGGCACAGTGGTTAAGAGCTCTGCTAAAAGGTCAGCAGTTTGAATCCACCAGCTGCTCCTTGGAAACCCTATGGGGTAGTTCTACTCTCTCCTCTAAGGTTGCTATGAGTCGGAAACAACTCGACGGCAGTGAGTTGGTTGGTGCTCATTGCTGAGAAAAGTTACTAGTTTTTAAAATAACTTACCTAATTCTCTTATTAATTCTAATTGGATTTTTTTTTTCAACTAGAGTGTCTTAGGTTCCTTAGGTTTACAATCAAGTCAGCAGCAAACATTTTTACCTGTTTATAACAAATTTTCTGTTGGCTAGCACTTCAAAGAAAATGTTGAATAATGCTAGAAATAATATTCCTGATTGTATTCTGACTGTAATCGACATGGTTTTAGTATTTCATACTTCAGAATACTTGCTAGTTTTGTGTAGTCTTTGTTATGTAGTCATTTTCTTCTATAAAGTTTTATTACAAGTGGTTGCTGCATTTTGTCAAATGCCTTTTCAGCAACTAGTTATATGTTTTCTCTTTTTTCCTTTAATTTATGGATGTAAAGAATTATATTGATAGATTTTCTCAAACTGAACCACCTTTTCATTTGGTCAAAAATCACTTAGTTCATAAGAAAATTGGATTATAGTTTTCTTTATTACAATGTCTTCATCATGTTTAGTATTAAATTAAGCCAGTTTCATAAAATGAATTCAGAAGATTTTTCTCTCTTTTATTGTCTGCAATAGTTTAAATAAGATTGGATTTATCTGATTCTCTAACATTTATAGAACTTGGCTCTTTTAAATGCTAACTTTAATTACTTTTCCAATCTTTCATGGTGACTATAATATTCTAGCTTTCAGTTTCTTCTGGGTCTACTTGGGTACTGTTATCTCAATTTTTTTTTAATCTCTGTAAGTATTTAATTTTCCTTTCTCATTCCTAATCTTACCTATTTCTCTTTTTTCTTTAATATGGCTCTATCATTTTATTCAAAGCCAGCTCTTGAATTTATTTCTTCTCTGTACTATTTTTGTTTTCCATTTCACTAATTTCAGTTTTATCTTTATACTAATGCCGTCTTTGTACTTTCTTTCAGCTTGTTTAGCTGTGATTCTAATATATTAAGCACTTTGTTCTTTCATTTTTGTTTTTCTTTCATAATGAAGAGATTTCATTTTCCTCTGGGTACAGCTTTTTCTATATTACTTAGCTTTTGCTTTGAGGTATTCTTTTCAAAATCTTTTAGATAGTTTGCAATAAGGGTAATATTAAAAATATTTAACAACTAGTATTTAGTGTGGGCATTCACCAATCAGAATGGAATTAGTCATTAACACCAGTATAGCTGTATAAGTGCATAGTGATGTATATACACAATTATTCATAATTTATGGAGTCCACGGGTGGTGCTAATGTTAAGCACTTGACCACTAGCTGAAAGTTTGCCTATTCAAACCTTGGACATAAGGCCTGGTGATCGGCTTCTGAAAGTTTACTGTCTTGAAAACCTTATGGAGCTGTTCCACTCTGCATATATGGTGTGGGACAAAGAACTAAATTTGGCTTTTTATCTCTGGTTCCAGAAAATAGCCTGAGCAATTAAAGTACCTTTTGTCTTTCTGGAGCCCTAGTGGCACAGTGGTTAAGAGCATGGCTGCTAACTAGCAGTTGGAATCTACCAGCCACTCCTTGGAAACCCTGTAGAGCAGATCCACTTTGTCCTATAGGGTCGTTATGAGTCAGACTGGACTGGACTGCAGTGGGTTTGGTTTGTTTTTGTTTTGGCTAACCAAAAAGCTCGGCAGCTCAAGCATTACATGTAAAGTGCTGAGGATAACACTGATGTACACACTGAACTAAAAAAAAAAAAAAAAACTAACAATATACTGTTAGATATTTTTACTTTAGATCATATTTTTATCATTTATTTTAGGGACTAAAGAATATCCTGTTTTTGAGGCATGTAAGTCTCTATGTATGTTTATTAAATATAGCATATTGATTCATTTACTCTATATTTCCATCCTTATTTTTTTTATTTGTCCAATTCTGAAAAAGGTATATTGAAATTTCCCAACATAAGAGATTTTTTTATTAGGTTTTTCTTGTATTTCTATTAGTTTTTACCTTATCTATGTGGTTTTCAAACAGTCCTAGAAGACAGCTATACCATTCCAAATTCCTACCCACAAAAACTGTGAAAGATTACAAATATTTATTGTTGTTTTAAGCCATTGAGTTTTGAGATAATTTGCTATATAGTGATAGCAAATTAATATGCTTTATATAACCTCTATCCAGATTAATTTGTTATTTGGCACCATTTCTCAAGTCTTTTCCTTAACTTGTGATATGTCTGAATCCTTGTATATACACAAATATCTTTTATTCACACTGATAGGTAAATGGTAACTTGAAGTTCAAGATAAAGAGAAAATCTTACAATTTTCCAAAAAGAAAAAAGGAATAAGCTACAAAAAAAAGAATCAGATGAGTACCTGATTTATCTTCAACTTTGGAAGCTAAAAGACAATGGAGCAAATTCTACAAACTACCTAGACAGAAGGACTGAAATCATACAGCTGTCAAGTTGGTTAGCTGTTAGTGGAAGTCCTCAGTTCCTCTGTATAGGTCTTTTCTAGAACTGTTTGAGTGTCTTCATGACTTGGTGGCTAACTCTCCCCAGAGCTAACCATCCCACAGGAGGGACCCAGGTGGATCCTCAGAAGTTACATAGCATCAGTCTACTTCCTAGTGTCAAATCACTAAATCCAAAATCCAACCAACATTCAAGGAGAGAGGATTGATTCTACCTTTGAAGAGAGATGTGTCAAAAAATTTACGAACATATTTGAAAACAACATAGATAAAGTAAAAACTGATAGAAATACCAGAAAAACCTAATAAAAAGTCTCTTATGTTGGGAAATTTCAATATACATTTTCAGAATTGGACAAATTAAAAAAAGGAAGGAAATGTAGAGTAAATGAATCAATATGCTATATTTAATAAACATACATAGAGACATGCCTCAAAAACAGGATATATATTCTTTAATCCCTAAAATAAATGATAAAAATATGATCTAAAGTAAAAATATCCAACAGTATATTGTTGTTTTTTTTTTTTTTAGTTCATTCTGTACATCAGTGTTATCCTGAGCACTTTACATGTAATGATTACTTTAATTCTCAAAACAACCCATTATGTAACTTCTTAGAAATTAAAAAATGAACAAATGCACATACCCATAGAAAGTCTTTGGTCCAAAGAGGCAATAAAAACTGAAACTAAGAATGTTGTTGCTGTTGTTAGTTGCCATTGAGTTGATTCCACCTCACGATGACCCCATGTGTAAAACACTAAGTGTGTCCCTAATTTCTAATTCGCCAGAAGGCCATTAGAAATTGGGCAGCGATCACCAATATTGATTGATCCATGAATATGACACCCTTGTGTGGATCCTTTTTTGAGTATCCACTCGACTTGAGAAGGCTATCTGTGTGAAGGGGACAGCTCTTACACACACACACACACCCCACTTTGTGGTGTGATGGGTGACTTAAAAATGGGAGTCTACCTTCTTTTGGTCTCCCCCTGGCCAGATAGGCTTAGTTAGGTGGGCTGAAAACTTATGCTAAGGGTCGCTATAAGTCGTAATTGACTCGATAGCACTGGGCACTGGATATAAAAATTTTTGGATTTCAGTCCTTCTGTCTCAGTAGTTTGTAGAATTTGCTCCACTGTCTTTTAGCCTCCAAAGTTGAAGATAAATCAGATACCCATCTGATTCTTTTTTTTTTTTTTGTAGCTTACTCCTATTTTTTTTTTTTTTGAAAATTGTAAGATTTTCCCTTTATCTTGAACTTAAAGAATTTTACAAGTATATGCCTAGGTATGTTTCCCATTAATTGTGTGTGGAACTTAGCGAGCCTTTTGGATTTGTAGACTGAGGTCTTTTTTCAACACAAAAATATTCTCTTCCATTATTATCTCTCCTCCATCCACTCCTTTTTTTCCTTCTAGGATAAATTCTCCAGGATCTACCTTCCATATCTCTTATCTTTTTTGTTACTATTTCTATCTCATTATATTTTTTACCTGTCATTTAAGATATTTCTTCCACTGGGTTTTCCAGGCTTCTAATATGACTTTCAACAATGGCCTTTCTTTTATTATTAAAAATTTGGTCTGAAAATCATGGTTTTATTTATTTCTAGAAAGTCTCTTTTATAGTTCAATCAGATGTCCTTATTGTTCTCATTTCAGGAACCCTGGTAGCATAGTGGTTAAGTGCTACAGCTGCTAACCAAAAGGTCAGCAGCTCAAGTCCACCAGGCACTCCTTGGAAACTCTATGGAGCAGTTCTACTCTGAGTTGGAATTGACTCGACAGCAATGGAGTTTATTGTTCTTATTACTTTTTTTTGCTGTTCAAGTTGTCATCTGTCTTTTCCAGCAGCTATTTCATAAGGAATATATTCTGATTGTTCAGTTTGTTCTTCTCTTTCTTGTGTGTGGGATCCTTGGGAGTAGCTTAAGTGGCCCTGAGAGGATGGAAGACAGTGGTCTTTGATCGTCTGATGCTATAGTAGCAGACAGGTCTTCAGCAAGGAAGGAAGCCCTTCTGCTCCTTGATCTCCTCAAGTTCTTGTGGCTTCAGATTTGTTCCTTCACAGCATCTTGGAGTTAGGGAGAATATGCACACCGACACAGGGCAGAAATCAACCTTCTGTTGGCAGGTCAATATAATGGAAGCACCAGGGTGGGTCCAACTATCACTTCCAGGTCTTCAAGACAGGGATCTCCCTTCCTGGCCCCCAACTCCTGTCTAGCCTACAGTGAAGAAAGTATCACATGAGTTCTATGATTCTCACCCTTCAGGTCCTAGGGGTTCTCAGCAAATGGAGTCGGGAAAGAGCTAGAGTTGGGAGTAGAGGAAATGTGAGATACATTAAGCTGTCATGTTCCTCTTGCATACTTTTGAAATAAATTATTTTTTCATATTTATCTGGGTCATCTTTCATGCCAAATGGGTTGCTGTTCTTGTTGTTGTTAGGTTCCTTCGCCTCTGTTCTGATTTGTAGCAACCCTGTGTGCATATAGAACGAAACGCTGCCCAGTCCTGCACCATCCTCACGATTGTTGCTATGCTTGAGCCCATTGTTGCAACCACTGTGTCAGTCCATCTCACTGAGGGTCTTCCTTTTTTTCACTAACCCTCTACTTTATCAAGGATGATGTCCTTCTCCAGGGACTGGTCTTTACTGATAACATGTCCAAAGTAGGTGAGATGAAGTCTCGCCATCCTCTCTTGTAAGGAGGATTCTGGCTGTATTTCTTCCAAGACAGGTTTGTTTGTTCTTCTGGCAGTCCACAGTGTATTCAATATTCTTTGCCAACACCATACTTCAAAGACATCAATTCTTCTTTAGTTTTCCTTATTCATTGTCCAGTTTTTGCATGCATGAGAGGAGATCCATAGCTTGGATCAGATGCACCCTAGTCCTCAAAGTGACAACTTTACTTTTTAACACTCCAAAGAGGTCTTTTGCAGAAGATCTGCCCAATGCAATACATCGTTTGAGTTCCTGATTGCCGTTTCCATGGGCATTGATTGTGGATCCAAGTAAAATGAAACCTTTGACAAATTCGGTCTTCTCTCTGTTTATCATAACATTGTTTATTGGTCCAGTCGTGAGGATTTTTGTTTTCCTCATGTTGAGGTGTAATCCATACTGAAGGCTGTGGTCTTTGATCTTCATCAGTAAGTGCTTCAAGTCCTCTGCACTCTCATCAAGCAAGGATATGTCATCTGCATATCGCAGGTTGTCACTGAGTCTTCCTCCAATCCTGATGCCATGTTCTTCTTCATATAGTCCAGCCTCTCAGATTATTTGCTCAGCATACAGATTGAATTAGTATGGTGAAAAGATACAATCCTGACGAACAACTTTCCTGACTTTAAACCATGCATTATCCCCTTGTTCTGTTCAAATGACTGCCTCTTAGTCTATGTACAGGTTCCTTATGAACACAATTAAGTGTTCTGGAATTCCCATTCTTTGTGGTGTTATCCATAATATGTTATGATCCACGCAGTCGAATGCCTTTGCATAGTCAATAAAACACTGGTAAACATCTTTCTGGCCAAATGGGTAGTGTACAAGTATAGTGTTTACTAGCCATCTAAATGTAAAAGGAAACTTGGAACTATAATTTTGATGAACATTTTATGTACTACTTATAGTCCTCAAACCAACCAAATGATTTTTGTTCAAGCTCTCCAATGTGAACATTTGCACGTAGACATCAAGCATGAGAAATGTCAACTCTGGCATGAAAACTCAGCAAATGACAAAAATCTATGGTTTTAGAGTGGAATGGTTATATGATCTCTATGCAAACCTCAGCATATTTCTTCGTCTTCTTTTTATTTTTTTCCATCCTCTGGAAAGCTATAATTTGACTTTAAGAGCAGTAGTTATGAGCAAAATGCTAATCAAAATCAGAAAACCACGTATTAAATATTCTCATGAGTGAGGCACTATGCAAAGCAGGACTCAACATCCATCTTTGAAGACTTGAGGCACTTTTTCCAACCCCAGCATTAGCCTTTCATGCATCCCACATTTCTTTTTACAGATCTCAGGGACTTCAATAGATTGCTTCTCCTCCCGGCTGTGGTCACTCCAGTTTTTTTTCCCAGAAATCTCCTTTTCCCAAAGTTAGTCTCAAAAGGGGCTGCTTCTGCTATTTTTTGAAGCAGGGCTTTCTTTGTTCTACATTATTGAGAAACAAGGGATTAAAAATAAACCAACATTGGAAATGTTATAGAAGTTTAAGAAATCACCAAAAGTTATCTTAAATATGTGTCTTTATGCCACAGTGAACATATCTGAGGCTAGGACACCTTACTCGGCCCCTTTCTCTGATTGTTTACATTGAGGGTTGTTAGGGTGAGTCTTGGGAAACCTTCCTTTCCCAGTTCCTTTATCATTCTTTATTCCTCTGGCTTCAGCTCAAGAAGATCCTCCTTTGCCCTCCGGCCCCTTGCCTCTTGTATCAGGTTCACATATTTCAATAATCTTACTTGGGCAGAACTTTGGTTGTGTCCTAGAAGTTCATTCAAAAGCCTATAGACATTTGATGTGGATCATTTATATCCCCAGAGAAGTTCTTGACTGTAACCTGAATGTCTCCTCTGTCTCGCACAGGACATATCACTTTAGGTTACTCCTTTATAAGTCTCACTGAAAGAATTATGAAGTAATCTGTCCTTAGTTTTCACTAATGATCAGCTCCACGTGTCATCAAGATGGGATAATGTAAGTCTGAGAGGGGGCTCAAAGAAAATCCAAACGATTGTTAAAAGTCTGGAAAATAAGACCATATGAGGAAAGTTAGCAAGGCTTATCAACCTTAACACTAATAACATGCTGGGATAATTCTTTGTTGAGTGTGGGTGGTGGTGGGGAGGAAAGGAATGGTGGGACTGTCCTGTGCATTGCAGGATATAAAGCAGCATCCCTGGCCTCTGTCTACTACATGCCAGTAGCATCCCCCTCCAATTTCAATTACAGTCTCCAAATACATGAAAAGCTCTCACACTGATGACAATCAGCAGCAGCTTTCTATTTCTACTGAGAACAGAAGAATTTAAGCCCAAAGATTCTGGATGAAGAGATACATTTCTTGTGAGGTTTGTTATGCACTGAAATGTGTTACTAAGAAAGGAATGGAATTTTCTCCTCTGCCAGTCTTTAACGTGAGACATGCCACCTTATCTCTAGGCTAATTCTTGTGCAATTGTTTCATAGAGGAGAAGATGTGCTAGGAGATCTCTAAGCAACCTTCAGTCTGTATTCTTTTACCTTGCACTTACTCAGCAGGGGCTGTGTAGGCTTCATGTGTTTTCCTGAACACCAGTACCACCCCACTGAACAGACAGGACTTTTCCAAACCAGACCACATGAAATATGAGTGTTTCTTTTCGCTCTGAAATTGTTGGAAACAATAGAGGAATACATAAAATTGTCAATATTTTCTTTTGAAGATGCTTTTCAAAGGCCTTGGAAGAAACGTGATCAGTTCAACGCCATGTTGAATATTATCTTACTTATTCTCTCTAAGTGGTAAGAAGAAGCATTTTTATTTTTCGTGAGAACCACAGGATGAGAATATGGAGTCTGTGTGTAGGAAGGGTTTGGCTGCTTAGGAAAGAAGAAATTAGAAAGAAACTGCTTGATATCTTTTTTGATTTGTTTATACCCTCACCTCATTCCATAAAGAATTTAAGCTTGAATGCCTGATAATGACCAAACTTTTTAACCTCTTGTGTGTACAGTAATATTAGTTACTTAGTATGTGTGAGAAAGAATTCTTGAACTATATTTGGAAGGCTGTAGTTTTTAGTCAGACTAGCATTCAAATTCTGCAAGTATTGTGTAGAATAATGATGCTTTGTATTTCTTTGCTATATGAAAATAGCGCATTCATTTAAATATACGAACTAGTCAAACAGATATTCTACTTCATTTACAAAAATTATTTAAATTTTTACTATATATTTTTACATTTTGGGAATTCAGAAATAGCCACAAATTTATCAGTTTGGATTCTTTCTATTGTGGGTTACAGAAAACTCACTACGAACAAGTGTAAAGAGGAAAAAAAGGTGGGGGAGGGGGAGACTCACTGGGTTTTGTACCTAAAAAGCCCCAGTGTAGAGCAGGTTCTAAGCATGGCTGGCTCCTGGGCTCAAAAAAAAAAAAAATTGGTTTTCTTGTCAGGCTCCATGTGGCAAGATGGCTGCAGGAATTCTAGTCTCAAATCCTCTTAAGTTCAAGTTTTTTGGATAAGAGAATCTGCTTTCCAGTAGCTGAAATGAAGTATGGAAAAATGAGTTTCTTTAGCTGTGATTGGCCTGGCTTGCATCATGTGCCCATCCCTGAACCAGTCACTGTTGTCTCAGGGCTATCATGTTCTGATTGGCCAGCCTAAGTCACATGTCACCCCAGAGTCAAGAATTGAGGGACTTCCACAGAAGCACATGGGCTGAGATGAGGAAGGGTAGTTTCCCACATAAGAACCAGGGATTGTTACTGGAAGTAGGATGAATGGATATTAGGAAGGCAAAAACAAATGTCTATCATATATGTTATGTGTATTTGGCTATTAAAATGAATCTCTTAGTTGAGGACACATTATCATTATAGTATCTGGTGGCTTAGAATCTTTTTAGAGTTATTGCGGCAAAGGATGTTAGTAGTCCCTTGCTATCCACTCTGCCCTTCTTCCACAGTAAGGGAATTTTTATCTGGGCACATTGCCATCAGAATAAACACTACACTTTCCAGTTCCCTTATCAGTGGATGTGGCCGTGGGACAAAGTTCTAACGAATGAGATGTGAGTAGAAACGATGTATGCAACTTCCAGGTTGTAGCTGAAAAAGGAAAGGGCAGGTTAGGCTACTCTTTATTTTTTTCCGTAAGGTAACTTTCCCACCCCAGGATGACCCATCTTGCCTCTTTCAGAGGAGGGATGGTGGAGCAAAAAGATAAGAAAAAGCTTGGGAACCCAACACTGTGGAAACTTCCTTTCATGCTATACATGGTATAGATACTTTTACTGTATTAAGTCATTGTTATTGGGGATCTCTTTTACTGAAGCCAAATCTGCATCATATTGTCTTTTGAACTGACACAATTCAATTCATAACATATCTAATACAATACTGTTGACACCATAATCTAATCTCCATAATTAATTACTTGATGCAAATAGAATCATTGTTCTAGTTCTATAGGACCTGGAAGAGAAGATCTATTCAACTTAAGTATGTAATGATGTCTAGCCTAAGGAGAGGTATGAGCCCAAAAATGTATATTTTCCTGAAACCCTGGTGGCATAGTGGTTAAGAGTTCAGCTGCTGACCAAAAGGTTGGCAGTTCAAATCTGTCAGGCACTCCTTGGAAACCCCATGGGGCAGTTCTACTCTGTCCTATACGGTTGCTATGAGTCAGAATTGACTCGACAGCAATGGGTTTGATTTTTTTTTTTTAGGAATACCAAATACGTTAAAGAGCAAGGAATGTTTAACCTGGGGAAGAGAAAATTTAAGATAGCGGTTTTAAAATCACTTTAAAAAAGTTTTAGCACATGTCCTCTTTTTTCAACCAATCAAGCATCACAGCATTTAAGGAAAGGCCTACTGCTTTCCCAAACTGCTCAGCCTTTCCTGCTCCGAGATTCTGATAGTGCCCCACGAGAAGATTGCTCCTGTATTATAACCTCTAAACACAGCCTAGACTCCAGGTGAAACTCACTGACTTAGGGGAAATAAAAAAGTTGTCTTCAAGAACTAAAGTACTCTTGTGGAAGATGGGGCAGACAAAGTGTTCCTTGTGCAACAACAATAAAATGTTGTACCAATTATACCAGGCCAAAAATGAAATATGTCTGAGGTTTCCTATTATTGTTATTTGTTGTTAGATGCCATCGAGTTGGTTCCGACTCACGGGGACCCTGTATGTACAACAGAGCACAGCCTGGTCCTGTGCCATCCTTGTGATCATTGTTATGCTTGAGCCCATTGTTGCAGCTGTTGTGTCATTCCACGTCATCGAGGGTCTTCCTCTTTTTCACTGACCCTCCACTTTACCAAGCATGATGTCCTTGTCCAGGGACTGGTCGCTCCTGATAACATGTCCAAAGTATGTAAGATGAAGAAGAGAAAATTTGTGTGTTGTATTTGACCATAAGGGCGTTTTTCCCCAAGGCATTTTACTTAAGCATAACCTCCAAGAGATGCGAACATAACTGCATCCTTGGCTCTTGACACAGATTGGGCCGTTTGTATAGCTCATTATGAGTGTATCCAGGCCCCTAAAACCCAAGGTGCTCGGTATCACCAAGATGGCTGATCCCAGATCCAAATCGAACTCCATTTTAAATTAAACTGCAACTTGGTCTAAAAATCTCTGCTTCTGCTACTCTAAAAAGACAGTTCGGCTTCTTGTAAAAGTTTAACTTCTTGTAACACAGAAAGAGGAAGGGTCGAGGATTGAAGTTGTAGTTTGAGTAAGAAATGTTTGTTAACAGATGTTTGTCAAGAATGATTACACAGCGTGATCCAGGAAGTTAGAAAATAGAATTGATAACGTTAGAAAGGATTATAGTTTAACAGCCTCCTTGTAAGTTTTTGCCATGTAGCCCTGCCGCCACCTTGTGCCCTTTGTTTACTCCACCTGATAAAAACTTCACTGTCTTTCTGCTATTGTACCGTGGATACATTGCTGTGTCCCGATTCACGAATCTTATTCCTCAACGAAACTTTTTGTTTTCACTTCTAATAGAGCGTCAGGATGGCCTTTTACTACGGCATGGGTCAGCCTGCCTCACCATATAAGGATTTTCCCTTCTTGGTCTTTTAGGTGCAAGTCATAACTGATCGATTAGTACTTAAAGGATTCAAACATATACGTAAGTGGTCACTGAAACCAGCATCGGTTTTCAAACTTTATTTTTCTTCTTTCAGTAGAATGCTTTGTGTAAATGAAATCATCTCTTGGCATAAAACTGAAGGTTACTACCCCCAATCCCTATTTCCAGACACCTTTGCAGAACCCTGTTGTTTTTCAGAACACTAACTTCAAGGCTAAAAATTCAAAGCAAAAACCTGTAACTTGAAATTTTTTTGTATAGAATTATGCTCGTATCTGTCTTGGAAGAAGTATAACCAGAATGCTCCTTAGAAGCAAGGGTGGCAAGACTACATCTCACATACTTTGGACATGTTATCAGAAGGGCTTAGTCCCTGGAGAAGGGCAACGAGCTTGGTAAAGTCAGGGAAAAAGAGGAAGACCCTCAAAGAGATGGATCGACACAGTGGCTGCAACAATGGGCTCAAGCATAAGGACGATTGTGAGGATGGCACAGAACCAGACAGCATTTCGTCCTGTTGTACATAGGGTCGCTACAAGTCGGAACCCACTCGATGGCACCTAACAACAACAATAATATATCCTTAAAAAAACCTATTATCTTGCTTCATATGGTTATAATCCTATTCTATTTTATAATGCTCTTACCTTTTGAAAGTGATTTCCTGTCAGTTATCTTAGTTTTGTGAGCTGTGTCCTCTCCAATTTTAATGTAGTCATTTTTATTTCATCATCTACATATAAGACGAATATTCGATATAACCTTTCATGGGTTTTTCTCAGTGTTTAAGAAGCATTGCTTTTCAACTAAGTAGATGTCTTTTAAGTAAGTATGAATAGTCATTTTTCTTAAGCCCAATTAGCAACTGATACTGATTGATTCACCCATCTACAATAAAGTAGTTGTTCAACATATGCTACAGTAAAGAGAAAATTCCTTGTTCTTTAAAATATTACTTATATAATCTTTTAGATTGTTTAGGAGCCCTGGTGGCGCAGTGGTTAAGGACTATGGCTGATAACCAAAAGGTCAGCAGTTTGAATCCACCAGCCACTCCTTGGAAACCCTATGGGGCAGTTCTACTCTGTCCTATAGGGTCACTATGAATAGGAATAGACTCGACAGCAATGGGTTTGGTTTTAGACTGTTTATGTTCTATTTTAAGACAATCATTTTAAGTCTCACAGCATACTATTATACTGTTAAAGGTAAATTTAAATTTTTCTTTTGCAAACTGAATTCATTATTACTTACACTTTATCATTGTTAAGGAATTATAACCAAATGATAACTGGTCATAGGGTAAGGAAAGGAACAAAGCTGCAGTCTGCTAAATTGGATTAAAGTATTAAACTCAATTTGTGAAAGCACATTGAGCGAATTACCACCCAAATTAAGATTTGAAAGTGCAGAAGTTTCTCCTGATGCCGCAATGAAGTCAAAAATGGAAAGGCATTCAGCCTGGAATGAATCACCACACGAAATGAAAAAATAGAAACACCCACTGATTTCATTATTTGAAGGAAAAAACTTCCCTATTTTACAATAGAGAACAATAAGAAAATGTGGGAAATGGGATGGGAAAATGGACCAGTTTTATTCCAGGGCCTTATTTAATTTATGAATGCTCTTAAATCTATGAACCCATATTCTCAGAAGTAACTTCGTTAAGGATACACCATTTAAACCAACACCTTTGTTTCTTTTTCTCTTGCAATATTAGATTTGTTAACTGCAGAAGATACAGATGAACAAAAATAAAAATCACCAAAAGCCCACCATCCAGGAATAATTACGATTAACATTTAACAGCTCTATCGACATGTTGGAAACCCTGGTGGCATAGTGGTTAAGTGCTATGGCTGCTAACCAAATGGTCTGCAGTTTGAATCCACCAGGTGCTCCTTGGAAACTCTATGGGGCAGTTCTACCCTGTCCTGTAGGGCCGCTATGAGTTGGAATCAACTCAATGGCTATGGTTTGTTTTTTTTTTAGTTGAGATGTAATTCACGTATCTTACAATTAGCCCATTTAAAGTATACAGCTCAAGAGTTTTTAGAATTTTCACAGTGTTCTGCAACCGTCACCACAATCTAATTTGAGAACATTTCATTTCCCTGGAAAGAGACCTATTAACAGTCACTCCCCACTGCGCCTCACATATATATCCCCTCCCTCAGCCGTAGGCAGCCATCAGTCTGCTTTCTGTCTCTATGGATTGGCCTAGTCTGGATATTTTAAATAAATGGAATCATACAATATATTCTTTTGTGACTGACTTCCTTCCCTTACCATATTTTCAAGATTCATTCACCATATCATAGCATGTATTACTACCCCATTTCTTTTTATTGCCGAATAATATTCCATTGTGTGGATATACCTATTTTGTTTGTCCATTCTTAGCTGATGGACATTTGGGTTTTTTCCACTTTGGGGCTATTATGAAAAATGCTGTTAGGAACATTCATGGACAAGTTATTGTGTAGAGATATGTTTTCATTCCTCTTGTGTACATACCTAGAAGTGGAATTGTTGGGTCGTGTGGTAACTAAGTTTTGCAGAACTACCAGATTGTTTTCCACAGTAGCTACAGCATTTTACATTCAAGTAGGAGGCTCCAATTTCTTCGCATCCTCACCAATACTTGCTATTGTTTGTCTTTTTTATTGTAAAAGAGAATCTGATGGCATCTACGGACTCTTTTACCTACTTTCCCTACCTCAGTTTTACTCCTCTGTAATCATTTCTCTATAGTGTAGAATGAATGAAAAATAAACCTTCGTTTTTATAGGCTACTGAGATTGGAGTTATGTGTCACTCCAGCATAACTTGACCTATGTAGACTGATACTGAATTCCTTTCTGTTAGTTGGATGTGTTAAACTCTTACTTTGGGCTTTGCAAAAAGGTTTTCTCTTCTCCTGCCTTTCCTGTATTAATAGTTTCAATTCCTATTCAGCTTGCAGATAACAGTTTCGATGTCTTTTCTCGTTGAAAGCTTACCCTGATCTGCCATGTCTGGCTGACTAAGTTTTCTTAGAACTGCCAGATTTTTTTCACAGCAGCTGTACCATTTTACATTCTATCAGCAAAATATGAGGCTCCAATTTCTTCACATCCTCACCAATACTTGTTATTGTCTGTCTTTTTCATCGTAACAATCCTAGTGGGTTTGAAGTGATATCTGATTGTAGTTTTGATCTGCATTTCTCTAATGACTAGTAATGTTGAACATCTCATATGCTGGTTGGCCATTTGTATATCTTCTTTAGAGAAATGTCTATTCAAGTCCTTTGCGCATTTTTTCATTGGGTTGTTCACCTTTTTATTGTTGAGTTTTAAGAGTTCTTTACATATTTTGGATTGCTAATATTAAATTTTACCTGAATCCCGTGATTTTGGAAAATAATCATGATTAAAGAAGTCACCCCACCCTTTGTGTTCAGGAAAATGGCTTGCTGCCAATAGCCACTTATCCCATACGACTTAGATAAGAACTCATGGATGCCCTCTTGTTTACCTATGACAAGACCAAGCACAGATCCTCCAAATTCCCACTTCTTGCCTCATTAATTAGTAACTGAATTGCCTGTCCCCACTCAGCAATCAGAAACAAAGTGCTTGCTAGCCAAACTTTGGTTAAGCTTCTCTCCTTCCCCCAAGTCCCTAAGCTTTAGCCCACCCTCAGCCTGACCACCATAATGAGGCTGACAGCCTCCAGGCACCTTTACCAACCCCCAACTTGTAAGTAGAGTAGCATGAGCCACCTCCCCTTCGAACTGGCTTCTCCAGGTGTTTTTTAGGCAGTCTGCCAACCTCCCGCCCAAGATAAGAAGAACAAGGCTGGAAGAACCAGTTAAGACAAAGTCTGGCCCGCCTGACATGCACAGAACCATCAACCCCGTCCTCTGGGTGGCCCCAGAACTTTTCACCCACCTGACGCAACCAAACTGTAGTGGCCTAGGATTGGGGAGAGACTTTCAGAAGCAAAGAGTCCCAGACTAAGATCCGGTTTGAGAGACCCCCCTTTTTCAACTGAGCAAACTCAGCCGATAGAACTGTTCCGGGAGTGCCTTTTTTGGGCCAGACCAATCAAAGACCTTGCTCCTTCCCACCAGCATTCTTCCTCTTATAAACACTGTTCAGGCCATCGTTCAGGGAGCCACCTTGGTGACGCAGTTCTTGGTGTGCTCGTTTGCTTGGCCAACCAAATAAAGCTTCTTCTTTGGCTTTCACCTGTTTTGTCTGTATAGCCTCACCAGGACCTAAGACCCTGGTAACAATACTACCTATCTTTAAGGGCTTCTCCTGGAGAATAGGCTGGCCTCAGCATAAAACATTCATTTATTATCTAATGAATTCAACCTTTCATCCCACTTCCCCCACCTGGGTTTTTTTCTAGCATTGTTTACTCTCAATTTCTATAAACGGGAAAGTTTTTTCCCTAATTCTTGATAAGTTTGCAGATCTTATGGTTCGAGTGTGCTCCCTTTGTCTAGTCTCCCTCCCCAACTACTGCAAGAGTCCCTTTCCCTTTCCCCCTCTTCCTTCTGAGTAAGACTTCTCCCTACACAAGTCCCTTATTGGATAGTATTTGCAAATCACTTCTCTCAGTGGGTTGTCTTTTCACTTCATTGATGGTATCCTCTGCAGCACAAAATGTTTTTAGTTTTGACGAAGTCCAATTTATCTACTTTTTCTTTTGAGACTTATGATTTTGGTGTCATATCAAAGAAGACTGTGCTTAACACAACGTTATGAAGATTTACTCCTATATATTCTGCTGAGAGTTTTCTAATTTTAGTGCAGACAATTAGGTCTATGATTCATTTTTGAGTTAACTTTTTTGTATGGTGTGAGGTAAAGATCAGACTTCATTCCTTTGTATGTAGATACTAGTTGTCCCAATACCCATTATCAAAGAGACTACTCTTTTCCCCATTGAGCTGTCTTGGCACCCTTTTCAAAATTCAACTGAACATAAATACAAGCGTTTACTTTGGGATTTTCAATCATATTGCACTATTGTATCCATAGTCCTCTTATCCATCCTTATGAATTACTAATAACATTTGCCAGAAATCCTTCCTTGTCTTTTTTCTCTGTATATTTACTCATATTTATTTTTCCAAACCACTGGATACATACAAAACATACAGTTTTTAACCTGTTTTTTTCTCAATAGATTATTAACATCCTCTCATGTTATTCATGAGACCACAGCCTTCAGTATGGGTTGCACGTCAACATAAAGAAAGCAAAAATCCTCACAACTTGACCAATGAGTAACATCATGATAAACAGAGAAAAGATTGAAGTTGTCAAGGATTTCGTTTTACTTGGACCCACTATCAACACCCATGGAAGCAGCAGCCAAGAAATCAAACGACACATTGCATTGGGTAAATCTGCTGCAAAGGACCTCTTTAAAGTGTTGAAAAGAAAAGATGTCACTGACCTAAGCCATGGTATTTCAATCGCATCATATGCATGTGAAAGCTGGACAATGAATAAGGAAAACTGAAGAAGAATTCACGCCTTTGAATTGTGGTGTTGGCAAAGAATACTGAACATACCACGGACTGCCAAAAGAACCAACAAATCTGTCTTGGAAGAAGTACAACCAGAATGCCCCTTAGAAGTGAGGGTGGTGAGACTGCATCTTACATACTTTGGACATGTTGTCAGGAGGGATCAGTCCCCGGAGAAGGACATCATGCTCGGCAGAGTACAGGATCAGCAGAAAAGAGGAAGACCCTCGACGAGGTGGACTGACACAGTGGCTGTAACAATGAGCTCAAGCATAACAAGGATTGTAAGGATGCGCAGGACCGGGCAGCATTTCGTTCTGTTGTGCATAGGGTCGTTATGAGTCGGAACCGACTCGACGGCACCTGACAACAACGACTCAGGTTATTAAACACTTAGTATCATTGTTAATACCAGTACCGGTTGCTGTGGAGCCAACTCGCACTTGTGGCGTCCCCATGTATGTCAGAGTAGAATTGTGCTCTATGGCGTTGATTTTCCAATGGCTGATTCAGAAGCAGATAATCAGGAGCCTCTGGGTGGACTCAAATTTCTAACCTTTTGGTTAGCAGCCAGCATGTTAACAATTTGCGTCACCCAGGATCTCTTTCATTTTTAATGGTTACATTGTATTCCATTGTACAGATGTACAGCAGTGAATTTAACTAATTCCCCTAGTGTTGAACATTTAGGCTATTTCCAGAATAGCATCATTTCCCAAATAATGTAATGAACACCTCGAAAATACAGCTCTATTTGTATCAGTGACTATTTCATAAGAAAAAAAACTCTAGAATAGAAATTGCTACTGTTGAAAGGAAAATTAATGACAGACATCTTTCTTTGATTCTGGAGCTCTGGTGGCACAGTGGTTAAGCGTTTGGCTGCTAAACAAAAGGTCAACAGTTCATATCCACCAGCTGCTCCTTGGAAACCCTATGGGGCAGTTCTACTCTGTCGTATAGGGCTGCTATGAGTCAGAATCAACTAGAAGACAATGGATTTGTTGTTTATTTTCCTTTGATTTTGGGTTTTTTCTTATCCACAAAACCAAATACTAACCACAGAAAGCCTGACCCAAACTGCAAAAGTCTGCCGGACGCTGCTCTATAACATTGTAAATTTGTCTTATGCTACAAAAAGATAATTGTCAGCCCATTGCCTTCTAATTTAAATCCCAAAAAGCCTGATGGCTGCATGTAGGTGGAAGTCCAAATTATTAGGAGACAGACCAGAAATCTTCTTGAAAAACAGAGAAAATACTGAAGTTGTCAAGAATTTCATTTTACTTGGATGTACAATCAATGCCCAAGGAAGCAGCGGTCGAGAAATCAAATGATATATTGCAGTGGGCAAATCTGCAACAAAAGACCTCTTTAAAGTGTTAAAAACCAAAGATGTCACCTTGAGGACTAAGCTGCTCCTGACACAAGCCATGATATTTTCAATCGCATTATATGCATGTGAAAGCTTGTCAGTGAGTAAGGAAGACCGAAGAATTGATGTCTTTGAATTACGGTGTTGATGAAGAACATTGAATTTATCATGGACTGCCAGAAGAACAAACAAATCTGTCTTGGAAGAGGTACAGCCAGAATGCTCATTATAAGCGAGGATGGCGAGACTTTATCCCTCTTACTTTGAACATGTTATCAGGAAGGACCAATCCCTGGAGAAGGACATCACACTTGGTACAGTAGAGAGTCAGTGAAAAAGAGGGAGACCCTTGTCATGGCTTGAATTATGTCTCCGTAAAGATGTGTGTATCAATTTGGCTGGGCCACGATTCCAAGTATTGTGTGATTTTCCTATATGTTGTAAATCCTGCCTCTATGATGTTAATGAGGGAGGATGGGCAGCAGTTGTTAGAGAAGCAGGACTCAATCTACAAGATTGAATTGCATTTTGAGGCAATCTCTTGAGATAGAAAAGAGAGAAGCGAACAGAGAGACGGGGGACCTCGTACCACCAAGAAAGCAGTGCAGGAAGCGGAGAGTCCTTTGCATTCCAGGTCCCTGCGCAGAGAAGCTCCTAGTCTGGGGAAAGATTGATGAGAATGCCGACAGACAGAGAAAGCCTTCCTCTGAAGCTAAAGCCCTGACTTTGGACTTTTTGCCTACTTTACTCTGAGGAAATAAATTTCTCTTTGTTAAAGCCATCCACTTGTGGTATTTCTGTTACAGCAGCACTAGATGACTAAGACAACCCTCAAGGAGATGGATTGACACAGTGGCTTGAACAATGAACTCAAGCATAGTGATGATTGTGAAAATGGCATAGGACAGAGCAGCGCTTCATTCTGTTGTACATAAGAAGCTATGAATTAGAACCGGCTTGATGTCACCTAGCAACAGGAAGCCAGAAGTAAAATGATATCAGCTGATCTCAGTAAAGGGGAAAGGCTGGGTTCAATCAACCGCGGTAAGATTAGTCAATGTTTAATCTATATTTCTCCCTCCCCTTCTCTTTATAAGCCCATTGTTCCTAGTTTCTTTGAGCCATTTGTTTTTTTGGGAATCAAAATGGCCTCGGTAAGAATCCACCAGTGACTCCTTGGAAACCCTATGGGGCAGTTCTACTCTGTCCTATAGGGTCACTATGAGCCAGAATCAACTCGACAGCAACAGGTTTGTTTGTTTGTTTTAATATGTGTATAGAATAACCGCTCACAATAAATCTCATGTTTAAAGTTCGGTGAGCTTTGATTATTTTTCACACTAGGTATGAATATTTTTAAGCTCTTCATGTTGTTGTTGTTAGGTGCCATGGAGTCAATTCAATGCATATGCCGAACTTCCATTGTACCAATTGATCAGCAGCATACAACATCATCAGCTTCCTTACACTCTTAAGTTTTTAATAGATTGACTAAAGGTCAAATAACCAACTTTCTTCCATGCCTTAAAAATGCCAAATTTTGATGTTATTTTTATTTCCTGTGTAACGTACTTATTTAGTTTGCTTCACAGGGTAAACTGCCATTGAAAGAAGACATAACATCAATTGGTCTCAACCCACCTGGATCAAAGGAGAATGAAGAACACCAAGGACACGAGGCGATTACAAGCCCTAGAGACAGAAAGGGCCACATGAACCAGCGACTACATCATCCTGAGACCAGAAGAACTAGATGGTGCCCGGCTACAACCGATGGCTGCCCTGACAGGGAACACAACAGAGAACCCCTGACGGAGCAGGAGAGCAGTGGGATGCAGACCCCAAATTCTCATAAGGCCAGACTTAATGGTCTGACTGAGACTAGAAGGACCCCGGTGGTCATGGCCCCCAGACCTTCTGTTGGCCCAGGACAGGAACCATTCCTGAAGCCCACTCTTCAGACAGGGATTGGACTGGACAATGAGTTGGAGAGGGATGCTGGTGAGGAGTGAGCTTCTTGGATCAGATGGACACTGGAGACTATGTTGGCATCTCCTGCCTGGAGGGGAGATAGATGAGAGGGTGGAGGGGGTTAGAAGCTGGCGAAATGGACATGAAAAGAGAGAGGGGAGGGAGAGAGCGGGGTGTCTCATTAGGGGGAGAAAAATTGGGAGTGTGTAGCAAGGTGTATATGGGTTTTTGTGTGAGAGACTGACTTGATTTGTAAACTTTCACTTAAAGCACAATAAAAATTATTTTTTTTAAAAAAAGAAAGAAGACATATCACATTTGTTGTCCTAATGTAGTAACCCACCCAGCCCAGTGCCGTCGAGTTGATTCCAACTCATAGCAACCTTATAGAACAGAGTAAAACTTCCCGATAGAGTTTCCAAGGAGCACCTGGTGGATTCGAACTGCCGACCTCTTGGTTAGCAGCCGTAGCACTTAACCACTACGCCACCAGGGCTTCCAATGTAGTAACCGTAAGATATAAACTAAAAGAGACAGGCTGACCACTCCAGCAGGGTCCAACATGTTCACTTTATATTGATGCAGTCACCAAGGTTCAGGGGTAGTTAGGTAGGTCCTTAAAGTCAATTTTATCCATGTACAAGGGATGATTGGTCTCTGGTGAAAGGACTCTCGATTACGATGTTACAAAACATTTATGTTTAAAAATGGAATGCCTGTTTATTAATTTCTTGGGAGACCTCTCATGGACACAGACTAAATTGTTCATATTTGCTCAAGCAGGTTTTTCTTGGCATGAAGCCGGGCACATAGAAAGTACTCAATAAATGTCAGCTATTATTATTGTCATTATTATGCAATAGACAATTGCTTTGCTCTTTGTCTCTCCTTTGTTGAGAACACACTCTAATCTCTAAGGTGGCTTTTGATCTTTTAGGGTTGTACTCAGTTTAAGAATCTAATGGCATCTGTGGACTCTTTTACCTAATTTCCCTACCTCAGTTTAACCTGCCTCCCCCCCCCCACACCCCCCAGTCATTTCTCTGCATTGTAGCATGAATGAGAAATAAATTGTTGTCATTATACACGACTGAGATTTGGGGGTCACTTGTTACTCCAGCATAACTTGACCTATGTAGACTGATACCGAACTCCTTTCAGTTAGTTGGATGTGCTATACTCTCACTTTGGGCTTTGCAAAAAGGTTTTCCCTTCTTCTCTCTGTCCTGTTTTAGTTGTTTCAATTCCTATTCAGCCTTCAAATATCACTTTAGGTGTCTTTTCACTAGAAAGCTTACCCTGATCCCCCATGTCTGGCTGACCTGCCCACCCTATACATTCTTATGACATCCTGTACTGCCCCTATTAAGGCACTTGCTATGTAATTGTTCTTCTGCCTCCTGCCCTTGACTGTAAGCTCAGTGAAGGCAGAGATTATCTTTCTTGTTATAGTCCCAGGTCTGGCACATGGTAGATGCCACAAATCTGTTGAATGAGTAAATAATTTGATTTTTTAATTTTGAAGATTTGGCCATACTACCTATTAAGAGCACAAAATCTGAATTCTATTTTTTTTTTCAGTGTAACAGTAATACTAAACAATGTTAACAGGAATCAGATGCTGTTAACCTGTACTCTCCTGTCTTCACCATGATATAAATTTTTACAGGTTTTCCAAGACTTAGATGCTAAAAAAAGTAAGCTGTTGCTATAAGTTAATACTTACGAGTTTAAGAATCCTGAGAAGAAAGAATGATAGGCATAATTATTTCTATACATGTCTCAACAGCACATGAGACTGGCATACAGGTCAGCTCACATTATTGCAGTATTTCCCGTTCTAAGACACAGCTTACAGCAAACTCTTAAAATGATTATGTAGGATGGATGCATTCCACAGCTCCTGTTTAATTGAGTCACCCTGGATATTTTCCTGTCCCTCCCTGCCATAAAGCATAATAGGAATGCATCAGTAATGCCATCTGTGATTTCCATGTGAGCTACTACAGGCAAGGCTTTATGTGGCCTCAGCTTAAAAAGTCATCATAACGCCATGCCAGTGAAGAACTCTTTTGAAGTAAACAGAAATGGTAGTTTAAATGAACTGGATTGTGCTCTAGTGAGACCCAGGAGGAAATATGAATCTGAGCTCTTTATTAAAGAATATGTACTGAGGGATAGCCCCAGTCATTCTGAGGTTTGGCTTATTAACACAGAAAGATGAAGGGCTTGATGGTAAATATTAGGCTCCATACAACATGCCTAACTCATATGCACATGAATCAGAATCAACTTGATGGCACATAACAACAATGACAGGCTGTACATACTCCAGAAATGGGTGAACTGTTGTAGGGTAAAAAAAATCACAAAGTTTAGTAAAGAAAAAGAAAGTTTTATTTGGCATATATTCAAAAAGACAAAAGTGGGAAGCAAACAAGCATGTTGCTAGAGTCTGCCCGAGTCCAAGGAAATATTACAGAACACGCAAGAATGGGAAAATGCACAAGTATGCCATCACGGCCATGTCTGCCTGAGTCCAGAGAATATTACAGAATAGGCAAGAATGGGAAAACGGACAAGTATGCTGCCACAGCCACGTCTACCCGAGTGCAGAGAATGTTACAGAGTCATCAGTATAAATTAACACTACAAAACGCACAAAACCTCTGAAAGCTTCACCTTTTCACAGATGGGCTGGAAACTGTGATTCTACATTTTGAATAGTCTTTCTTAATCACTGGTGCAGGTTTCAGTAACGACAGTCAGGAGGGTCTTCATCGGTCCAACAAATTTCAGTTCACTCAATGTTCACAGAGAAAGGTAAGAGCGGAAGGCCCTTTGTGTTCCGGCTTCCCTAAAGCTTCTCTAAGGATATTTGCCAAGATTATTTTAGCTACTGTCTTTATCTCAGGGCTCAGCTGAAGCGTCCTTGTGAGCCCAGCAAAGGAGCAGATGGTCCTAAATCAGATCGTTGACAAGTTCTTTTTGCTACAGTGGCCTTCTGTGTTCCTTCCATCTTGTTTTGATGCTTCCTGCATCTTTCAATATTTTATCCATAGGATCCTTCAATATTGCAACTCAAGGCTCCCCAAAAGAACACTTACTCAAGCAGCTCCCAAAATATCCATAGATTAACAAGATGTTAACTGCCTCAAACTTTATGATTAACAAAACAGTGTTTAAGGGATCTCATAATTATCTTAAGTCTGTTAAAGCATGATTTTGTAAATGTCAACAAATGGAATTCTTTCCCGGTAAGTTTCTGAATTTTCTGTACTTAAACTATATATAAAAAATTCCGTTCACTGGAGTGCTTTCATGAATTCTCACGAGGTGCTGCCTGATCAAGTTCACTCAACTCCTTCATTAAAACCCTTTGCTTCAATTTTAACAGAAGCTCCAGTTTGCTCTTTAACATTTCTTGGTATCAGAATTATGGGATTCAAAGACTCCTTATGTTAAGTGACCCTGAGAGGTCAAGGACCACTGAGCTCATCCATTTTCACAAGCTCTTGGGAGCCACTAAGATAAGACCTTTGGAATTTTGAGTTCAACTTTCTTGCGTTGAGCACTTTGCGATTTACTGAAAGATCTGTTTCATTTTGTTTTGATTTGTTTTTTCAAGAATTTGCCTCCACTATTTTTTTTTTTAGTGGCAATGATGTGAGGTTCTGGGCAAATTGGCAAACCGTTGTCCTACAAGTTTTCAGATTTGTGGCATCTCAGGCTCCATAAGATTTTGTTGAGTGTGAGAGCCTTAAATTTTGAACACACTCGAATCTTCTTTGCAAATGGGAAATATCATATCTAGAGGCAATATGGAATTCCCCTCTGGTACTCTTGCCCAATATATGGACATGCACGATGGCTCTGCTACCTACCTGTATCTACCTGTTTTGCATAACCTCACGAAGAAGAATCTGGAAAATATGTGGCCACTTTGGGGTTGTTTTGAATTACCTAAATTGAATTTTCTGCACAGTAAATTAGAAGAGAAGGGCTCCTGAATTAAGCCAAAACAATGGAATGCTTATTTTCATTGGTATCTTGAAGCCTCTATGAGATGTGATAAGAGTAAAAGCGGTTCCCTGCAAGATAATGTTTCTAAATTACCTAAATAAAATAAGGAATTGCAGTTTTAGATTTCTGTTACTACCCAATTTGTCCTGGACCATCTGCTCCTTTGCTGGCCGTCTCCTTTGTATCCTCCTCCACCTTCTTACTCCTTTGATCCTACTAAGGATTCCTCTGATAACTTTGTCTGAACTTCCTTTTTTTTCCCCTAAGGAAGCTACTGGGAACATAAAGCCTATTTCTGAAGTGCCTTTTAAAATCTGTCCCAGTGCATATACTGAGGATCCTCCCCAAAATACTTTTACTCCTTGGATGTGCTAAGAATTACACAAAATTGTGAAAAACCAAAAGCCAAACCCATTGCTGTCAAGTTAATTCCAACTCATATAAAATTGCTAAAGGTTTCCCAAAACTGCAGGAGAATCCTTACAAGTTTGCTGAGGAAATTAGAATCCTTGTCAAGGCTCCTTGATTTATATCAACTATTCATATGATAACTGGGCCAGGGGAGGCCCAGTTGCGGTTAGAACAGGATAAATGGAGAAATCCTAAACATAGTTTAGCTCTAGACCTAAATAGAACAGCTGACCAACTGTTAGAAGATTCTCAGTCTATTAGTAAAAGATTGCTAAAGGATATTCCTAAGGCTTTCCCCCCAATAATAGATTGAACAAAAACCCCACTCCTGCATACAAAACAAAGATAAGAGGGCATATATAATTAGCAGACCAGATTATTTCAAAGATTTGCTGAATATTCCTGTATTGATCCATTATCCCTTGGGGCTACAGGAGCTTTCAACGCAGTATTCATATCTGGCCTCAAACCTGAACTTTCAGCCTTAGTAAAAAGGCATCGACCAGACTGGAAAGCAGCCCTCATTGCTGAACTAGCTAATCTGGCTCACCAACTCTTTCAGACTTTAGAAACAAACCAAACCTCCAAGGCAAATAACTTAATGGCTTTAAAATTACAACAATTACAGTCTCCTAACCAGCAAAACAAGTCCAAGCCCTTTGGAGGCATTAAACCCAGTACTTGCGATTATTGCAAGAAACCCAGGCGTTGGAAAAAGAATTGCTATAAGTTAAACAGCTTAAGCCATGTACATTAATGGAGAGCACTGCAAATTTTTAATTGATCCTGGGTCACCCTTGCTGTAATTAACCCCACTTGTTTACAAATGCCCTCGTCTCAGAGTACCAAAGCTTCAAAATGTGTGGAAGTTACAAATTAAGAACAGACTTAAATTCATTCAAACCATTTTCCTATTTCCTTTGATCCTATTGAAGATTTACATCCCTTTCTGCTTAGTCCTGACACACCGTTAAGTTGGGCCTTTGTCTAAATGGACCTGCCATTTACAATTTTCAGAAAAAGATTACCCTGATTTGTTCATAAATAATCATAACCTTAGCGAATTAACTTTAGAAAAATTAATTAAAAAAAAAAAAAACAATTAGCTAAAACTGAGGGAATTGAAAAATGGAAGAAAGTAGATTGTTATCAGGATCCCCTAACTAAATTATGGCTCAGGCCTGATCAGAAGCTTGTCTTACTTAAATCATTTTATGTTCCTATTTTGAGAGCTCTCCATGAAAGATCTCATTTAGGATGAGATAACATGATTAAAATTTTGGAAAAAATACTGGTGGGGACAATATTTTGAGGTGCCAAGTATATTCCCTCTCATTGCTCTATTCGTTCCAACTATAACCCAGGCAAACCTTTTAAAGTTTCTCCTGGGAAATACCCATTACCTTCAGGACCAATGCTTGAATGGCAGTTAGATTTTATCCAGCTCCCACCTTCAAAAGTTTATAAATATATATTAGTAATGGTTTGCAGATTTTCACATTGGGTAGAAGCCTTTCCTAGCCTCCATGCCACTGCAACTTTGTAGCTAAGAAACTTCTTGAAGATATAATGCCCAATTGGGGAGCACCAACACTTCTTTGCAATGAAAGGGGAACTAACTTTAGTAGACAAGTTATTACAGAGATATGTGAGATTTTTTTTCCCATTTATCAAAGACTTTACCCTCACCATCCTCAATGTTTTGGGCTAGTAAAAAGAACTAATGGACTAATAAAAACCCAATTGGCCAAGCTTTCTGAGTCCTTAGGCTTATCCTGGACTAAGGTTCATTCCTTAGTCTTAAATTTTAGGTCCACTCTGTTTGGGCCACATAAATTAGCCCCACATGAAATTATTAATGGAAGGCCTATGGCACTTCCTTATTTCTCAATCTATATTGATTCTAGTTTAGTTCAACCTGAATTATTGAAATATTGTCAGTCTTTGATTCAGTACTCTAAAAGGCACATTTCAGGAATCAAAGAAGCTTTTGACAGCCAAAACTTAAGAATAAAAAGATTACCTTCTATTGAACCAGACAGCTGTGTATATTGGAAGAGGCACCAATTAAAAGATTCTCTGGAGCCTTGTTGGAAAAAAAAACATATTTAGTCCTTCTCACTAACCCTTGTGCTGCCGAAATACAGAGTTAAAACTTGGATCCATCTGTCTCAGTTAAAGAAGGCTAAAGATCCTGTTAAAACTACAGAAGGACTTAAGCTGAAGATGAAATGCTCTTGTGGCTAGAAGCAAATGACTTCAGAAGCAGCTAGCTCTTCCCAAGGTCATGGAAAAGACTTCGTGCAAGTTCTTGGAACTGTAGGACTGTATTTTGAGAATGCCTTATTTAACAAGCTTAAGTTTATTGACTGGTATGCAGACTACTGACATTTTTGCAATTTGTTTTGTACTTGTAGCTATCTTTCTATTAATTGTTGTACTAGATGTTGTTACCGCTTGTTTTAATATTCTCTTTTTTCTATGCAAGTAGCTGGAGGAGGAGTTTCCTTTATCATAGCTATTATTTTTATATTTGTCTTACTCTATTACTTTTAGTTAATATTCTTCCACTATGAAGGCTTTCTTGCATATTCTTTTACTATATATCAGGATGTTTACTGATGCCTGGAATGATATCTTTGTTAGATGAGCTAAATCAGCCGCCAGTACTGGTAATCTGACTAACTGTTGGGTTTGCCATCAAATCCCCAAATCTGGACATACTGATTCAGACCCTTTAGCTCTGCCTGTATTTGACTATAGCTGTGTACCTGATCTATTGTAAATCCTAATATTTATTTTAAATAGGCTATATGTGTCATGTTGTAACAGCTTCCAGAATTATTAACAAGTCTCCAGGTGCCATGTTTCAATGTAACTCAACACTCTTGAGTCAATGATACAGAGGAAAGCTTGAAAAACTGTTCTGAAAATACAGAGAAGTTTACCCATGTACAGATTGGTCATTCATACTCCCAAAGAATCCCAGGTATCTTCAAACTTTTATACAAGGACCTTGCAGTGGTACCAAAGGTTAGCCATCCTTTCGTCATAGAACTTAACACTCTACATATTGAGGGCTATTGTCTATTTGTAATAAATTTTGACTGAAGAATGGCTCGTAAAAGTCAACCAAAATATTCCTTCTCTACAAAATGGCACCAGGAATACATGATGTATGCTCTTAATGGTTACATATTTTTTAGGTAGGGGATCAAAATACCCCACTAATAAAAACCCAAATCTGAATAATGAGCTCTTTGCTTAGGCATTACCATGATAGTTTAAAAATGACAGGTCAATGTAGACTTGGCTTTTTAGGAGTCCTCCTGAATCTCCACTCTTATAATGAAAGTATACACTGGACCAATGATCTGAAACTCTTTTTCTGACACAGAAACAATTATGAAACCCTATAATGATCAGATCCAGGGACAGATGGGCATTTCTCCAAGGCCTTTTTCCACTTGTAGGTATTCTCAAATTTGAGAAATATATTTGCAATTTTTCTGCTACTATGTTGCAAATAACAAATGAACTAGCTGATAGCATAGAAGCCCAACAAGAACATTTAAACTCTATTGTCAGAGTTGTATTGGTTAATGGAATTGCCCTTGATTTTCTTCTAGTACAACAAGGAGGAGTTTGTACAATTGCTATTACCACTTGTTATACTTGGATAAATTCATCAGGAAAAGTAGAACAAGATCTTATACAAGCCAGTTATAAAACTACATAGCTTTAACTACCCCATATGTCCAACTCCCCTTTTCTTGATATTTTTAGTTGGCTACTTACTGAAATTTTTTCTTGGCTATGTTCGATTTTACAAACTGGATTAATTCTCTTAATCATTATAATAATTACCATAGGATTAATCAAACGTTTTATGAAATATCTTTCAAATGCTTGTACTCACAATGCATTACTACTTGCTATGCAAAAGATCATGTAATTTGAAGAAATGGCAATTCCTTAGAGGACAGTTTTGCTTTTCATCTTGTCCAATGCCCCTTTCTGCCAAATATTCTTATTAATTTGGCCCTACTCTTACACTCCCCTTCTTAAAAGATCACAGAAGCAGAGGTCCAAGCTCTGGCATGGTGAAAACATTGGCAGTGGTGCCCAGCTATCTGTATGATAGCCCCAGGATCTTAAAGTCTTATTAAGGTAAGCAGCTATGAATAAACAGATGGTGTGCAACTGTATGCCTGGAGCCTTAAAAGCTTATTTTAAATAGGCAGCCATCTAATAAATGCAAGAAAAATCAGTCCATGCAGAAGAAGACACTCTTATAATAGTGATCATCCAATTTCTATAGAAATTCTTGATAAGACAGAGGGGTTGTGAAGGAGTCCTACAAACCTAGGTGCTTGGTATCTGCCTAGGAAGTAGGTTGACTCCATTTTTGTTGTTTACACTCATTCTGAGCTGACTCTCAAAAGCCAGCCAGCCAGGATACTTCAGGAAACCTGTGGGCTCCCCTTCCTTCCCTTCCTCTCATAGCATGCTCCCAGGAAGTTGGCCCCCCAAATATCCATAGATTAACAAGATGTTAACTGCCTCAAACTCTATGATTAACGGAACAATGTTTAAGCGATCTCATAATTGTCTTGTGTAAGTATGACTTTGTAAACGTCAACCAATCAGAATTTTTTCCTTGTAAATTCTTGAATTTTCTGTACTTTATATGAAAAATTCTTTTCACTAGAGTGCTTACGTGAATCCTCACAAGGTGCTGCCTGAGAAGGATTGTTCTATTCCTTCAATAATTCTCTTTGCTTTAATTCTTACAGAAGCTCCAGTTTGCTTTGACACTATCAATGCATCTTAATTGCATGTTTGACCAATTTCAGACTGCAGAATTTGGTAAAAATCTTCAATTTCATCTTTGGCATTAATGATTGGTACATAAATTTGAATAATAGTCATATTAACTGGTTTTCCTTGTAGGTGTATGAATATTATCCTATCACTGACAGCATTGTACTTCAGCATAGATCTTCAAATGTTCTTTTTGACAATGAATGCAACACCATCCCTCTTCAATTTGTTTTTCCTGGGATAGTAGATCATATAATTGTCTGATTCAAAATGGCCAATACCATCTTGAACTATTTCAAGCATGTGATCAAGAGCCGATGGTACTGAAGGAAAAAGTCCAAGCAGCACTGAAGGCAATGACAAAAAACAAGGCTCCAGGAATTGATGGAAAACCAACTGAGATGTTTCAACAAAAAGATGCACTGCTGGAAGAGCTCACTTGTCTGTGCCAAGAAATTTGGAAGACAGCTACCTGGCAAACTGACTGGAAGAGATCTGTGTTTACACCTATTCCCAAGAAAGGTGATTCAACTGAATGCAGAAATTATTGAACAATATCATTACTATCACATGCAAGTATAAGTGGCTGCAGCAATATATCAACAGGGAACTGCCAGAAATTTAAGCCGGATTCAGAAGAGGACGTGGAACCAGGGATGTCAGTGCTGATGTCAGATGGATCCTGGTTGAAAGGAGAGAATACCAGGAAGATGTTTACCTGTGTTTTATTGACTATGCAAAGGCATTCAATTGTGTGGATCATAACAAATTATGAATAATGTTGCAAAGAATGAGAATTCTGGAACTCTTAATTTTTCTCATGAGGAACGTGTACATAGATCCAGAGGCAGTCATTTGAACAGAATGAGGGGATACCACTTGGTTTAAAGACAGGAAAGGTGTGTGTCAGGGTTGTATCCTTTCACCATACCTATTCGATCTGTATGCTGAGCAAATAATCCGAGAAGATGAACTATATGAAGAAGAAAGGGGCATCAGGATTGGAGGAAAACCCATTAACAACCTGTGATATGCAGATGACAGAACCTTCCTTGCTGGAAGTGAAGAGGACTTGAAGCACTTACTGATGAAGATCAAAGACCATAGCCTTCAATATGGATTACACCTTAACATAAAGGAAACAAAAATTCTCGCAACTGGACCAATAAACAACATCACAATAAATGGAGAAAACATTGAAGTTATCAAGGATTTCATTTTACTTGGATCCATAATCAACACCTATGGAAGCAACAGTCAAGAAATCAAACAATGCATTGCATTGGGCAAATCTGCTGCAAAAGACCTCTCTAAAGTGTTAAAAAGCAAAGATATCACCTTGAAGACTTATGCCTGACCCAAGCCATAAAGTTTTCGATTGCCTCATATGCATGCGAAAGCTGGACAATGAATAAGGAAGACTGAAGAAGAACTGACACCTTTGAAGTGTGATGTTGGTGAAAAATATTGAATATACCATGGACTGCCGAAAGAACAAACAAATCTGTCTTGGAAAAGGTACAGCCAGAATGTTCCTTAGAAGCAAGGATGGCAAGACTACGTCTCACGTACTTTGCACTTGTTATCAGGAAGGACCAGTCCCTGGAGGAGGAGGACATCATGCTTGGTAAAGTAGAGGGTCAGCAAAAAAATACGAAGACCCTTGACGAGATGGATTGACACAGTGGCTGCAACAATACTCTCAAGCATAGCAATGATTGTGAGGATGGCACAGGACCAGGTCGTATTTTGTTTTGTTGCACATAGGGTTGCTATGAGTCAGAACTGACTCAACGGCCCCTAACAACAACAACAACAACAACAACAACAACAACAACAACAACATATCAAGCCATATGTGGAGTTCTTGTGGCACAGTGGTTAAGAGACTGGCTGTTAACCAAAAGGTCAGCAGTTCCAATCCATCACCCACTGCTTGGAAAACCCATAAGGCAGCTCTACTCTGTCCTCTAGGGTCACTACTAGTTTGAATCAATCCTATGGAAATAGGTTTAGTTTTTTTTGTTGTTTTGGTATGCCAAGCCATGGTGTTTTTAATTGCTTCATATGCATGTGAAAGCTGAACAGTGAGTAAGGAAGACCGAAGAAGAACTGATTCCTTTGAATTATGGTGTTGTCGAAAAATACTGAATATGCCATGAACTTAATAAACAAATCTGTCTTCAAAGAAGTATACCCGGAATGCTTCTTAGAATCAAGGATTGTGAGATTTTGTCTCATGTACAGTATTCTTTACCTGGCTTCCTGCCCTACAATGTTATATTGCAAAATCATTTCCTTTGCTGGCCACCTCCCGCCGTCAGTTTTGCATTTGAATCCTGCTTTTGCTTGGAGGTTATATGTAAACCCCATTGTGTCTGTGTAGTCTGGCATAACTTGTATGAACTCCCTACTTCTAAACCTCTTCAAAAGTAACCTGCCTTCCTGCCATCGGCCAGCAGTCTTGGCAGCAATAAGCTCCGACTGACTCCATTTCCTCGGACAACGAAATAAAGGTGCGTTTTTGTTCTCTCACCTTGGTCTCTCATTTATTGGCCAATATGAGTCACGCCAAGTAAGAATCTGGGATTTCCACCTGGTAACATTCCTGGTGAGCCAGTCAGAAGCCATCTGCTTGGTTCCTGAGGGGGATTGGAAAACAGAACAGCCCCAATGTCTGGCACCACCAGGAAATTTCTCCTAGAGACCTTGGAGCGGCTTTAAAAGTCGATTCCCCCCCCGCCCCGCCCCGCTCCCCCAGGCCCCAAAACGATGGCTCTGTGAGAGACATGAAACACACCTGGGTTGTTTGTTAACTGCCTAGGTAAGGCCTTAGAAGAGTTCCAAGAAATGGGAGAAATTGACCTTTGAGGGTATTAGGAATCTGAGGTTATTTGGTAAATGACAGGGTAATTCCTAGGTAAGGCCTTAGAAGAGTCCCAAGAAGTGGGAGAAATTGACCGTTGAGGTCATTAAGAATCTGAGGTTATTTGGGAAGCAGGAGGAATTGACCACTGAGGGCATAAAAGGCTCAGGTACCTGTTAAATTGGTGCACTGGGTTAGGTTGTGTGAGTGTATAAGTGTGTGTATCTAGAGAATGGAGAAAGTTCAAAGAATCCTGAAATGCAGCCCGCTAAAAGATGCATCCTTAAGAACTGGGAACAGAGACACAGAAAGACATGGCTCTGGCAGCATGCTTGTCTGCTTCCCACTTTTGTCTTTTGAATATATGCCGAATAAAACCTTTATTTTTGCTTTACTAAACTTTGTGATATTTTCACCCTACAAGGGTTAGTTGCTGCAGGGATTCTAAAACCATGAATCCAGTCGTCCTCAAGGAGACCCAGACTGTGGAGCAGAAGCTGGCAAAAAGAGAGGTCCTATCTTCTGGACCTAAGCATTCGCACTTCAGGTCCCTTCAACACCCACAGGGTGAGCGCTCTCGGAAAAGCGAGACTTTACTTATTCTTTTTGTTCTTTTTCTCATGTTTTCTTAAGTTTTATTGAGCATATTTGTTTGAAAAACCATTTGTTTGATTAAGGAGGATATTTCTTAGATTTTTGCTTGATCGTTTGTTTTAAGATAGCTAGTAACCCTTGGTGAACCACAGTTTAAGCCTGGATTTGGGGGTTTGAAACATTAAAGAAGTAATTCTATTTTCAAAGAGATCTGAGCCAGGGGTCGACCAGTAAAAGCCATTAGGGTGGTCGCTGGTGCTCATCACGAGAGTTAAGACTCCTATGACAGGACAAGGTGGTCGCGAGACAGGCTAGAGCACTAGGCTGCCTGCCACCCACAAGATCACGTTCGCACGATGAAGGTACACATTGGCCTAGGTAAAACCTGTCTCAACTCCGTGATGTCCCTCATTAGGTTTCTTTTTGTGGCTCAGAGAAAACCTGGAAAATAGTGCTCTGTTTTGACAAATTCTCAGGGAGAAGTGGTAGTTCCGCACCTGTTTTATATAATTTCTCAATTAAAAAATCTCAATGTTAAAATTAAAATCATCAAACAATACTTTCCAATTGGAGGAACTAGTATATTTAAGGTCTAAATAAGAGACTAGGTCTCTAGCCATCAGAATTAAGTTTAAAGAAAACCAAAAGCTTGAAACCTGGAGCATAATATCTTGATAAATGTGCTTGGATTCTACTCTCGGCTACAGAGACACTGGTTTGGGGTTCATATTTTAACACTATGAGCTGAGTATACTAGAAGTAATTTGCAATTTCAGTGACCACTTTGGGAAAATGAGCTTTGATTTGTGTTATTTTACTCTTTAGGGAAACTTTCCTTAATGCTCAGGTTTTGTCAAAAGGCCTAATATTCCCCCATCTGAGGCTGTGGAAAGTTAATAAGTTTTATCTAGAACCTGTTTTTTCCATTGCCTTGCTATGTACACTTTAAGAAACTAGACTCTCCATATCCTTGTTTTGTGTGGTAATGTTCAGTGTGTTGATGTTTATGTGGTCTTTCTCTTTTTGTTCTGACAGCTTGCTTCTGGTCTAGAGCATTGTGTCTAAGTTTCTGTCTTGTATTAGATTGGTGGCTATGGCTGAGAATTTTTTTTTTTTTTTTTTTGGTAAGGCTTTGAACCTCAGCTGTTTCCTTGTCAAGAAAAATAGGAACTTGTCTCTGTCTTAGGATTTAGATTTTAGTAGCTACTTGGAGAAACTTTGATATAAATTGGTCTATTTGAAAAGTATACCAAGATCTTTATGTTCTGTATGTCAATCTTAGAAGTGAAACCTTTCCAAGTAACTTAAGCTAGATATTATATGAAATGTGTTTTATTTAAAGAAAAGGGATAGTTTTTTCTTAAAGTAAAAGTAGCAGTTCCAGAACAGAAATAAAGAAATTAGTTATCTTTTTTCTTTCAAAATGCCTAGGTCAATTTAAATGTATGTAAATGAATTGTAATGACCTAATCTTGTCTTCTACCTTGAATCAAAAATAGAGAGTGGGCTGGATCAGGCCTCTCCAGCCTCCAGTCTCCAAGGCCATGTAGCTCTAGGGAAGCTTTTGAAAGACCCCTTCCAACTAGGTGGAGACCCTTTTAAGACAAAAAAGGAAGACAGGAAAGAATTGCTGCTTTGGTATAGTTACCAGAAATGGGGTGGATCTCAACTGTAAAAAAGCTATAAATAAGTTCTGTGTTGTAGGGAAACTTTAAGAAGCCAAAGAATGGAAATCACAATGACACACACCTGAAATGGCCTGGGGGGATGTTTCCAACCTTAGCCAGACACTGAAAATTATATCCATATCAATGAATTGATCAATCGATACTTTGTGATTTCCAAAGCCAGCTGATAAAATCTTTAAGAGCTAAAATTAGATTGGGAAAATATGAGAAATAGTAAAAGTTGAATGAAAACTTAGAATGTTTAAATAGGGTTTCTTTCAACAACAGTTTTATGGTATACATGCTTCAAATAATTTCCAAGACTTTTTAAGTAACTTAATGATGTTAAATTGAGTTGATAGATATTTGTTATAATTTAAGCTTATATACTTTTTCTTTTTATACCACAAGAGAAAGGATATATGTGTGTGTATTTGAGTCTGCTAATGAATGTTCATTTTTGCCGTTTAAAGAAATGCAACATAAGAGGTATGAAACAAAGACAATATTTAAGAGGTTTATTAAAAAGAAATTTATTTGATATTGAGACAGATAGGGTTAACTGTGCTGGCAGAACAAAAGAGCTGTTAAAAGATTACCATCTAGAAGTTGGGTAAATAGGAACCACACCCTGTCAACATGAGATAAGGTTGGAACAATCTCCTTCTTAGTGTTTTTCTAGTCCCTTCCCCCTTTACAAGCTCCCACATGCACAGATGAACAAAGTGTGACCACTGTTTAGCCTTCTTTAGCCCTCCGAAGATGGCGATGTAGTGCCGAAGATCGGTATGCTTGCACTATATCCCATAATAAGTGATGCCAAGGGCTGCAGAAAGGACTCCATCTTGAATATCAGTGGGTTCCATCTTGGATTCCAGATGCGCGTGCAACCTAATGAACAGGCACCGCCCTCCTGAGAAGTACCCACTCCTCGAAAGAAGCCCACTGTTCATTATTCTCTCGTCTCCACCGAACCCATATAAGCCCTAGCCTTGCTTCCCTTTTTGAGTCAGCCTTTTGGAGAGGCTTAGTCCCACGCTGACTCCTTTTGCTTGACTCAAGCAAAATAAAGCTTGATGAAGATAAAGTTTGTCTTTCGCATGTGTTCTTACTTGGGAAAAGACAAGGACCCTTTGTGTCAGATTGGTGATTGGTAACAATATGGCCAAAAGTTTTTTCTGCCTGACCAAAGTTTGATGGTTTAATTTATGAGATTTTTAGGAATTTTAACAATAAATAAAATATAAAACAAAAATTGAGTTTCTTGCTGTTAAAATAACAAAATTTTCTTTGATTTTTGAGTTGAAGGGTTAATTTATTCTTTGTGTAATCTGCCTCAAAGGCAGAGGTTCAGCCTCTCATTAGAATAAGATTCCTAAGCCAAAAACCAAGCTGCACCGGCTTTTGGAAAAAAAAGCCAAGGTTTTTACTTTAAGATCTTTGGTTAAATAACTTAAATGTTGTTTCAAAGTGACCTATAATAAACTCCTGACACCTCTGAAACTTCATGGAAAGCCACACACACGCACAAAAATTATAAAGGAAAAGTGCTAAAAAGTTTTATTTAATAAATTACGTGGAGGGTGTTGTCAAAATCAAGAAAAAGACCCTGATTCTCTTTGGGTTAAGACTTAAACGTTAGTACTTCCTCTTTTGTTTTTGCCTAATGTTACATAGCAAATACATAATATTATGTCATAATTTTATCATTATCTCTTAATTGCTAACTTGGTGGCAACTTTATCAATGGCAGTGGTTTGAGAATTCACATCATTTACCTATGAGCTTTATTCAGGTATTTAAAGATCTGAGAATCTTTGGTATATTCTTGGTATATCCTGACTTGTATTGTCTCAAGACTATTATGTATTATATCTGAAGCTCTTTAAAAATACAGTTAATGGTTATATTTAGAGATATTTTTACCTGAAGTTTTTTTTAAAGGATTTTATTTGGGCTTCACATTACACTTGTAATTAATTTTTTTCAGATCTTTCACTATAAGAGTATTATTTTTATGAGTTAATCATGGCCATATTAAGTTTTGTTACCTGCAGGTAAGTTTATACTTTGTTGAGAATGTTTGACCAAAATATCTCAACAGAAAAAATGGACTATATTGGACTTGTGAAAAGGACTGTGACTAGACTGAATAACATTTCCAGAACTGCTATTCAGAAGCTGACTGTGGCTGATCCATAATCATGTGGAACAGAAATTAACTACATAAGACTGAGTAAATGAAAGGAAACTATGAGTTTTATGTGGGAATATTGCTGACGTTTTAGAGTCATACTTTCTAGATATAAGAAACTCCTTTCTTCTAATTATTTAACTGAAGTTCTTCTCTCTTAAAAAGAGTTTTGTGACATTTCTGCTTCTGAGAAAGTGACCCATGACTGTTAACAGGTAAGCCAAGGAGGGGCAGCTTGCCCTCGAGAACACTTAGTATGTTTTAAACAGATTAACTGAAGACCTCCAACAGGAGAGGTCAGTCCTATATCATCTTGTTAATCACATATTCTTTAAGGAAAATCTGGTTGTCACATGTAAATTTTTCTATACCTTGTTTCTAGACAAACTTTGTGTGTGTGTGGTGGATCTAACTATACTGGTTTTAAATGATCCCTTTCCAACTGACAGTGAGTTTACTTGGGCAATCTCTTGTTTAGATTCCTGGTGAATGCATGGGCAATGCACTTTGAGAATTTTAAGATTATCTTTAGATATTCATAGTAATGATACTAGTAACATCAAATTGTTACAACTACAGTCAAAAGAAACCATTGATCTAACACCCAGTGTATAGTTGGTAGATTTAATTCCTACTTATCATATAGTTGAATTGGAGAAATCTTTAAGAAATTTATCAATCACTATGGGACTAATAGCAGACAAAGTTGCTAAAGGGGACGGAAACACAACAGCGATCTCCTACCTCATAAACCAAGCTGACATGAGATAAGAGAATAGCCTTAGATTTTTTTTTTTTTTTAGCCTAAGAAAGTGTATTTTGTGCTGTACCAAATACCTCTTGTTGCATTTGGATAAATGACACAAGAGAAGTAGAACAAGGTATACATGGAATTAGACTGCAAGCTATTTGGTCACACTGTAACACCCTTATGAATCCCAGATTTATTTGGTTGGTTACCATCAGGAATAAGTATATGGGTTAGATCACTACTGCAAGGGATAGTTATTTTTTTTTTAATTGAACTTTACAGGAAGGTTTATAGAACGAACTAGTTTCTCATCAAACAGTACACACGTTGTTGTATGACACTGGTTAACAACCCCATGACATGTCAACACTCTCCATTCTCAACCCTGGGTTCCCTATTATCAGCTTTCCTGTTCCCTCCTACCTTCCAGTCCCTGCCCCAGGGCTGATGTGCCCCTCTAGTCTTGTTTTGTTCCATGGGCCTGTTCAATCTGTGGCTGAGGGGCGAACCTCAGGAGTGGCCTTACTCTCAGGGTTTCTCCAGTCTCTGTCAGGCCAGCAAGTATGGTCTTTCTTTTTGTAGAAATTTGTTCTACATTTTTCTCTAGAAAAATCTGACAGATCCCTGTCAGAGCAGTCAGTGGTAGTAGCCTGGCACCATCTAGTTGTACTGGACTCAATCTGGTGGAGGCTGGATAGTGATACTCTTTAGTCTGCATCCTGATAGTATTATGCATAATAAAATTTATCTTCTATTGTCTTACACCCCTAAAAGGGGAAAATAAGGTCTCAGGCTAAAATGTTGTACAATGACTCTGCCCACTCTGGCAATGCAGTTGAGAACATGGCTCTTCTTTAATATCCTGGCTGCAACAATTGGCTCAAACATAGCAGCCATTGTAAGGATGGCACAGGGCCAGCCAGTGTTTCATTCTGTTCATAGGGTTGCTGTGAGTCGGAACTGACTTGACGGCCCCTAACAACAACATACGGTATTTATGACTACGGATTTATTATAGCCAAAATATATACAAATGAAGAGACACATAAGGTGAGACCTGGGAGGGTTCCCAGAGCAGAGCTTCCATGTCCCAAGAGATGTTCTACCCTCCTAAGAGCAGATGTTCTAATCAACCAGGAATTTCTCTGAGCCTGAGGGTTCCAGGTTATCGGCCAGTCCTGCATTATAGGCTAAATTGTGCCTCCTGCACCTAGTTGATATCGGCTTCCCAGGTGAGTCTTTTGTGGTCTTCCCAGGCCCCCACTCAGCAGCATAAATTCTCAGGTGTGGCCGAAATTGCTCTTAGGGTTATTTCTCCAGAAACAAGGACAAATGCCACCTTGCTTGAAGTAAAACTAGGTCCTTTACCCTACAGCTGTATATTAGATATTAGTATTACATCAATGTTAAACTCTCTAAATTTGAAAATTGTTCTGTGGGGTATATAAGAGAGTATCTTTGTCTTCACAGATACATGCTGCAATTTATTCTCAAATGGTTTAGCAAAAATTCTGTATATATACTCTATAAAGGTTATACTAGAATTCATTGTACCAAATCTGCAAATTATCTGTAAATTTAATTTTTTTTTAAATAGTTAAAATTTTTGAAAAAATGAAAAGCTATAAACAGGGAGAAGATATTTGCAACACATACAATTGACAAAAGATTAGTATTAATAATATATTTTAAAGGAGGAGGAGGAAACCTGAATGATCAATTAACATATGAAAAAATTCACAAGTTTATCAGCAATTGTTGTTGTGTGCCCTTGAGTTGGTTCTGACTCATAGCGACCCTATAAGACAGAATAGAAATGACTCATAGGGTTTCCCAGGCTGTAATCTTTATTGGAGCAGATTGCCAGGTCTTTTCTCCTGCAGAACCAATGGTGGGCTCAAACCACTGAACTTTTAGTTAAAGCTGAGCCCACCAGAGCTCCTTTATCAGTAATTAGGGAATGCAAATTAAGACCATAACGTGGCACTGATTTATTCTCAGTAGACTGGCAAAAATTAAGAAGTCTGATAATAACCAGCAGAGGAGAGAACGTAAAACAACAGGAAAGGCTGATCAGTGCTACTGGCAGTGTAAATTGGTACAACCACTTTGGAAAACAATTCAGCGTTATTTTGCAAAGCTGACCACCCCCATACCCAAACCACTTGGGATGCTCTGGCAGGTATACAAGAGGCATGCGTATGCAAGAGGACTGCATCAAATCTTTTGCCCTCCAGTTGACACCAACTCATAGTGACCCTATTGCCCCACAGGGTTTCCAAGGAGAGACTGGTGGATTCCAACTGCTGACCTTTTGGTTAGCAGCCAAGCTCTTAACCGTGCCACCAGGGCTCCTTAGAGGCAAAGCACAAGACATATAGCCTTGTTAGTAATAATCTGGGGCCAATCCAGGTTCTGTGGGGCCAGAGTTTGTATAATTGGGGGAAATGGGACTGTTTAAGCAAATGATACAGAATTCTAAATAAAAGTTCAAAAGTTATTATTTGTTTATAATAGGAAAAGAAATCACCACAAATTAAAACATCACAAAACCCAGAGAAGTATCATATTTTTATTATGTCACACATCTCTAGAGGAGCCCTGGTGGCAAAGTGGTTAAGCACTCACTGCCAACCACAAGGTTGGCCATACAAATCCACTAGCCACTCCACGGGAGAAAGATGTAGCAATCTGCTTCCGTAAAGATTAAAAAAAAAAACAAACCCATGATTACAGCCGTAAAGATTACAGCCCTGGAAACCCCACGCTGCAGTTCTACTCTGTACTGTAGGGTCGCTTTGAGTGGGAATCAACTAGATGGCAACAGGTTTATCTTTTTTCATTTTTTGGCTGCATATTCTTTGATCCCCTCTTCATTTTTTTTTCATGTAGCAATAATTTCTGTAATATTGTTTTATATAGAGAGAATAAAAAGATAATTAATTAGCATGATTCGGAAACCCTGGTGGCGTGGTGGTTAAGTGCAACGGCTGCTAACCAAAAGGTCTGCAGTTTGAATCCAACAGGCCTCCTTGGAAACTCTGTGGGTCAGTTCTACTCCGTCCAGTAGCATCGCTATGAGTCAGAATCGACTCGACGGCAATGGAGTTTTTTTCGTAGCATGATCTAGTCGAGATTTGTTTTTTATTATTGATGTTTGGGGTGCAAAGAAAAAAACTCCAGCAGCAGATTCGCTATAGCTCTTTATAGGTTTGTGACCTACAGGGAGTCTTGAGACAGGGAAGAGATCCGGCTGGCTGAATTAAATAATGGCTACATTTCAAGGCCCTGTGTGCTCGACTAGCTATAATTAAATCTAAACCTAAGGGCAGACCACCATATAACTTTTACTGCTGGCACCCAAGAACTACTTGTAATTAACAAATTAGGTGCTTAGACAAAATATGGGGCTACATTTCAAGGCCCTGTGTGCTTGACCAACTATAAACTACCGATAATTCTCCTGAGTTGTTTTTCAAGGTCTCCCAGGTGCAGAATGTGTGCAGTAATGATCAACGTGGCCTATGAATAACCTTCCACATGGGACAAACATGAACAGGGACCCCTCGCTGGGGCTCAAACCAAGATCCAGAGGCATCACGCATGCACAACATCCCAGAATGAGTCCTGTTTGACATCCCAACAACCTTTGTGACAGGCTCCATCTTGGTTCCGGCAACCTCTGTGAGGAAGTTCCTCTTGAATTCTAACTCCATGCACATTTGATTTTCATAACCCCTCCCCTTCTCCTGGAAATCTCTACCCATCTAATTAATAAAGACAATGCCTTCCCCCCCGCCCCGCCCCCGCCTAAGAACTTTTATAAGCCCTAAGAAATCCTTCGTTCAGTGAGAGACTGGAGGCTAGTGTAGGTGGAAATCCCTCTCCATCTCTCCCTCGTGAGCCTTTTTACTTTCTGTCCCTAATAAACCTTGGTTCGTGTGGAACCTCTGAGCCTCTCCTGGTCATTCTTGGTCAGAAGGTAAGAACCTAGGCAGGGCTTAGTCCCGAGCTGGGAAGCCCTGCCCTGTAAAAGTCTGATAAATTTTACTTTGTGTAATTCCTACCAATAAAGAAAAAACATGAAGTGCATTTACAATCATACCTACCACAGTACTGAAAACAATCCTGAAAAGAGAGAATTTCCATTTGACTAGGCATTGGTCAGAACTAGATTCTCTGCTTACAGTTTTACACATCTGATGACTGATAGAATTTTCTACAGACTACCTTCTGGTTCTCCATTTTCAAACCATATTTCTTCTCTACCATCCACATACTTCTGGAGCTGGGCACAGTAGGACACATTCATATCCTGATAGGGCATCTATCCCTCCAACTTCTTACTCTGAATGGAATAGCAATAGGATAACAAGAACACACATAAATACCCTCCACTGAACCCAGGTAAAAGTATCTCTTACTCAATTCCACCTTTGCTTATTCCTAAAATGCCTGCAGTTATTCAACACTGCCCAAGGAGAGGGGAGGAGTTGAAGAAGGGGAGGTTGGAGTGCAAAGAGAAAGTAGTCCTAATCCACTGTGCTTTAAATACCTTACTTTTGCAGATTTTACAAAAACATATGACCATGTGAACACATTGCCAGCGCTCCTCTTTTAGGGCTATAGAAGGAGTTCCTGTGAGTGAGGGGCCCTGAACTCCGTTAGACTCATGGTAAATCTGCCTCTGATAATAACAAAAAACGAGATAACTCATGTCCACAGGAAAAATGGATAAACTACTATATACAATCTAGGCTGTTGTTGTTGGGTGCCCTCGAGTGGGTTCAGACTCATAGTGACCCTATAAGGCAGAGTAGAACTGCCCCATAGGGTTTCCAAGTAGCAGCTGGTGGATTTGAACTACCGACTTTTTGGTTAGCAGCTGAGCTCTTAGCCACTATGCCACCAGGGCTCCATATGAGCTACAGTCACTCAATATAGAATCAGTGAAAATAAATGTTTAATGCTACGCTTAACAACACGTAACGAATCAAGAGGCAAATGTTGAGTGATAAAAGCAAATCCCAGAAGGCTACACCTTGAGAGAATGTATTGTATTTTTATAAAACCTCAAAAGCAAGAAAAACAAAACAAATTGTTTAAGGTTGTATCCAAATATGATAAAACTACTAAAAATAGCAAGGGAAGGATAAAATTCAGGATAGCGTAGCGGGTAAGGAGCAAGCGGTAGAATACTGGCAACATGGTGGATTCACAAATTTCTTGTTTCATTGTGCTTTAAGACGTAGGTATTTGTTAAATATATACTTTGTATTCATTAAATATTACACTGAGTGAAACACTTCCGATGAAACAACAACAATAAAAATCAGGTATTTCTCAGGACATCAACCCCCGCTTTCCTCCTTCCTCTCCCTCTGCCTTCTGTGACCGCGTCCTCACTTCTCGGCTACCAGCTGCTACGGGCACGTGGCGAAGCAGAGAAACGGCAACCCACAGACGGCACCAGCCGTGACCTGAGTTTTCTTTCTGGTGCTTGGGGGATGACTTACACTCCCAGTAAAAGCAGACTAGGGTTTCCCTGCCCTACAGGGCCGCCGCCCTCCCTCCTTCCCTCACACTTCCCACTAAGTGTGCCAGGTCTCCGCGCCACCTCCTCCCTTCCGGGCGCTCTGACGCTTTCTCGGGCCCAGCCCACGGTTCCGTAAAATCTTCCAACAGGAGCTCCAGACCTGCCCTTCAACACGCAGCGCGCCGAGCCCAGCCAGAGGCGGGCTTTAAAACGAAGCGGAGCAGGGGAATTCAAGCATTGCCGGCCGCCAGGGGCGGGCAGCGGGGTGTGGAAAAGGCGCGGAGCTTCCCTCGGCCCGCCCCTCCTGCCTGCCTCCCCGCCCCTCCGCCCGCCCCTGCTGCCTGCCTGCCTGCCTGCCCCGAGGCCCGCCCCTCCTGCCTGCCTGCCTGCCTGCCCCGAGGCCCGCCCCTCCTGCCTTCCTGCCTCCCTGCCCCGAGGCCCGCCCCTCCTGCCTGCCTGCCTCCCTGCCCCCTAGGCCTGCCCCTCCTGCCTGCCTCCCCGCCCCTCCGCCCGCCCCTGCTGCCTGCCTGCCTGCCTGCCCCGAGGCCCGCCCCTCCTGCCTTCCTGCCTCCCTGCCCCGAGGCCCGCCCCTCCTGCCTGCCTGCCTCCCTGCCCCCGAGGCCCGCCCCTCCTGCCTGCCTGCCTCCCTGCCCCCGAGGCCCGCCTCTCCTGCCTGCCTGCCTCCCTGCCTGCCCCGAGGCCCGCCCTCTCCTGCCTGCCTCCCCGCCCCTCCGCCCGCCCCTGCTGCCTGCCTGCCTGCCCCGAGGCCCGCGCCTCCTGCCTGCCTGCCTCCCTGCCCGGAGGCCCGCGCCTCCTGCCTGCCTGCCTCCCTGCCCGGAGGCCCGCCCCTCCTGCCTGCCTGCCTCCCTGCCCGGAGGCCCGCCCCTCCTGCCTGCCTGCCTCCCTGCCCCCGAGGCCCGCCTCTCCTGTCTGCCTGCCTCCCTGCCTGCCCCGAGGCCCGCCCTCTCCTGCCTGCCTCCCCGCCCCTCCGCCCGCCCCTCCTGCCTGCCTGCCTCCCTGCCTGCCCCGAGGCCCGCCCTCTCCTGCCTGCCTCCCCGCCCCTCCGCCCGCCCCTCCTGCCTGCCTGCCTCCCTGCCTGCCCCGAGGCCCGCCCTCTCCTGCCTGCCTCCCCGCCCCTCCGCCCGCCCCTCCTGCCTGCCTGCCTCCCTGCCCGGAGGCCCGCCCCTCCTGCCTGCCTGCCTCCCTGCCCGGAGGCCCGCCCCTCCTGCCTGCCTGCCTCCCTGCCCCCGAGGCCCGCCTCTCCTGTCTGCCTGCCTCCCTGCCTGCCCCGAGGCCCGCCCTCTCCTGCCTGCCTCCCCGCCCCTCCGCCCGCCCCTCCTGCCTGCCTGCCTCCCTGCCTGCCCCGAGGCCCGCCCTCTCCTGCCTGCCTCCCCGCCCCTCCGCCCGCCCCTCCTGCCTGCCTGCCTCCCTGCCTGCCCCGAGGCCCGCCCTCTCCTGCCTGCCTCCCCGCCCCTCCGCCCGCCCCTCCTGCCTGCCTGCCTCCCTGCCTGGAGGCCCGCGCCTCCTGTCTGCCTGCCTCCCTGCCCCCGAGGCCCGCCCCCAGCCAAACTCCGCCTCCCGCGGTGGCTCCACCTCCCTCGCCGCGCAAAAGGCCCGTCGCGGCCCCTTCCCAAAACCCGGAGAAGTGGATCCAGCGCTCCGTACAGCCCCGCCCAGGCCGCAGTCTAGACGAGCCCGTCCGGGCGTGTCGGCAGGAAGCCCGGCCCAGCGCCTCGAAGAAGGAGCCGTTTCCGAGCACAAGCGGATGCGGCCCCAGGTCCGCGCGGGTGAGCTTGCCGCGGGCCCCGACAGCTCGGGCCTCCTTCCGGTCCCGCTCCCCGTGCTCCGGGATCCGGGCGCTAGGCCGCCGCTGCAGTATATGTTCCCCCTCCCCCAGCTCCCCATCCCGGTCCTCAGTCCGGAACCCGGCACCCCCTCACCGTCTCCTAGCAGCGCCGTGACGTGTTCGCGCTTCAGGGGTGTGGGGCGACGCCCGAGGCGGGGTCCGGGAGCGCGCGAGGGGGTGTTGGCAACCGCGGAAGGGTGCGTCGCCCGCCTGCCCTGTTGGCTCTGCTGGAGCGGTTCCGTTTCGCCATTTGGGGACTTCGCGTTCCAAGCTCTTTCCCGCCCACATAGGGCCACCCCCTTCCCTACGCTACCCCTGACATTATCGGAGACTAAAAAAAAAAAAAAAAAATTTTTTTTTTTTTTTTTAGTAATTCTAAGTCCTCGTTTGCAGTTTTGTTGAAATTTTCCTGGAAAGTGGGCTCTGGCAATTTATCCTAAGAAATTTTTTTTGGAAAAAGAAATTAGTTTATTTGATAGTCTAAAAATTAGATTGAAATTCTTTATATCAACCACTATCCTTTTGCAAAAACATATTTTTTGTGGTAAATAGGTATAGTTATTATGGTTGAGAGTTCGGAGCCAGAGTACCAGAGTTCTAACATTTAAGAATTGTGTGAGCTCGGATAAGTGACTTAATCTCTCTGAGGCTTAATTTCCTAATGTGTAGAATGAGCCTAAAATATTTGTGAGTATAGATTAGGTAGTACTAACCTAATTTTGGAACCCTGGTGGTGCAGTGGTTAAGAGCTGTGCTGCTAACCAGAAGGCGGGTAGTTCAAATCCACCGGCAGCTCCTTGGAAACCCTGTGGGGCAGTTCTACTCTGTCCTATAGGGGAGTTCTACTGTCCTATAGGGTCACTATGAATCGAAATCCTCTTGAAGTTTGGGGTTTGGTTTGGTTAACCTAATTTAGGGTACTTCGGTGAGACAAGAGTTAAGCACTGGGCTGTAAACCGAAAGTTGGTGGTGCAAACCCACCGGCCACGCTGCTGGAGAAAGGTGGTAGTTTGCTTGCCTTGGAAACCCTATGGAGCAGTTCTACACAGGGCTACTATGAGTCAGAATTGACTTGATTGATGACAGTGGGTTTTGTTTTTTATTTTTTGGTATTAACCTAATTTACATGGTTGTCAGTTGAATCGACTAAGACAAACAACAATATGTAAAGTACTAAGCACTGCTTGACACATAATAAGCATTATGTATGTGTTGGGTTTTTATTATTATTATTTATTATTATTATATAAAAATAGTATTTTTCTCTATGGCTTCTGTGACTTCAGTTTTCAAGATTCTAATTGGAAGACCCTCAGTGAGATGGATTGACATAGTGTCTGCAACAGTGGGCTCAAACATAACGATTGTGAGGATGGCTCAGAATGGGGAAGTGTTTCATTCTCTTGTATATAGGGTTGCTATGAGAACTGACTTCACAGCACCTAACAAGAGCAATTGTGAAGTATCGCCTCCCATCTTCTTTTGTAAAAATATAGTAGAAGAATGTATTCCAGAGTTTCTGTCATTTCAAAGTGAAAGTAGTAAACTAGAAATAGACTCTGTGCACGGGAGTGTGCAATGCTTCACCAGTGGTGTGTGTGGCAGACTGCTCTGTTTTTTTCTTGGAGGAAAATTGCGAATGGAAGAAAAGCTTGGTGTAAGCAGTGTCATGATGTCTTCTCGATTCCTTTGAGTCTAAGTCCAGGGATGCTGGACTGATTCTAGGGTCATCACGTGGCACTTTATGTAAGGTACGAACTTTAAAAAAAAGGTACGAACTTTACTGAGGGTTAAATAAATTTTGTATAATTTCCTCAACAGAATATTGAAAGATGTTTGTTCCAAGGTCTCTCAAAATCAAGAGGAATGCTAATGATGACAGCAAAGGCTGTGTGGCTAAGAAAAGTAGATCACAAGCAGAAGACCTTCAGCTGGATGAAGACACAGGTGCTGCAGATGCTTTAGGTACAAAAGAAGCTTCAGCACTGGACAGGCCCAGCCCTGAATCAGGCCTCTTCCCCAATCCAGGTGACCAGGTGGCTGAGGTTTGTTTGGTAGGATCTGAGCAGGGTACAAAGGACAGTGATCTTTCTGAGGAGCCTGTGAAATCATTTTCCAAAACACAGCGCTGGGCAGAACCTGGGGAGCCGGTCTGTGTTATCTGTGGTCGTTATGGTGAGTATATCTGTGATCAGACAGATGAAGATGTGTGTAGCTTGGAGTGTAAAGCAAAACACCTGCTACAAGTTAAGGAACAGGAAGAGAAAGGAAAACTCAGCAGTCCACAAAAAGCTGATTCGGAGGCAGAATCTCCACTTAGTGCTTTTTATGTCTATAAAGAGCACCCCTTTATTTTGAGCCTTGAGGAGGATCAGATCGAACATCTTAAACAGCAGCTAGGAATTGTAGTTCAAGGGCAAGAAGTCACCAGGCCCATTGTTGAGTTTGAACACTGTGGTTTCCCTGAGGCTTTGAGTCACAACTTGAAGAAATCAGGCTATGAAGTTCCAACCCCCATCCAAATGCAGATGATTCCTGTTGGACTTCAGGGAAGAGACATTCTGGCCAGTGCTGATACTGGCTCAGGAAAAACGGCTGCCTTTCTTCTTCCAGTTATCATTCGCGCTTTATTTGAGGTAAGTTAAAGTTCACGGGCATCAGTCTCAGAAACAAGTGAAATGTACCATGTTTCATCCTTGACTAAGGAGCCCTGGTGGCTTAATGGTTAAGCTTTTGGCTGTTAACCCAAAGATTGGCAGTTTGAACCCCCCAGCTGCTCTGCAGCAGAAAGACCTAGGCTTCTGTAGAGATTACAGCCTAGAAAGCCCTATGGGGCGGTTGTATGCTATCGTGCGGGGTCGCTGTGAGTCAAAATCGACTCAACAACATCTAACAACAACATTCTTAACTATGTTAAATTGGATACAAAGACTAAATATTTAGAACTTAGGGAATTTTTCTTTTATTATATTAAATCAGAGATCTGTTTATTGAAGTTCTGAAAAAATTGTTTTCCTTCTAAAATGTTATATTTTTAATAAATTTTCTCTTAAAGGAATAAGCTTTTGATTTGGCAGGGGTGGGGAGGATCCAGCTGACCAGATAAGGTACAACTTTTGTCTCAGTTTAGCTTCCTTGAATTTTGTGTTTTGAAGAAACTAACTGATTTATATCAGAGTTGGAACGCTATTATGGAATTTCAAGATACACCTTTCAATGTGATCTGTGCTTGTTCTTCAAATACTGTCATACTTGACCTGTTAGCTTATAGTGTATAAAGCACTTTTTACAAATAATTAGTTTAAAAAACATTTTGAGTAATGATTTGCCAAGTACTGGTGTCCTTGTGGCACAGTGGTTAAGAGCTACGGCGAGCTACAGCTGCTAACCCAAAGGTCAGCAGTTCAAATCCACCAGCTGCCCCTTGGAAACCCTGTTGGGCAGTTTTGCTAGGCCCTTAGAGTCGCTATGCGTCAGAATGGACTTTACGGCAACACATTTGGTTGTTTGGTTTTTGGTGGCCTTGTGAGGTATGGCAAGGGGGGAAATGAATGAAAAAAAATGTGGACAAAGAGAAGAAAAATAAAGGAGGAAAATTTGGAAAAACTAAAGAGCAATAGAAAATAATGTGAGGAAAAAGTAAAAGAAAGCACTAGATGGTCAAAGCGTAGGTAACACCAGAGGAACAAAATGCAGCTAGAGGGCAGGGGCTGAGGTGTGTATGTAAGTTAGCTGTTAGAGGGCAGGGGCTGAGGTGTGTATGTAAGTTAGCTGTTAGAGGGCAGGGGCTGAGGTGTGTATGTAAGTTAGCTGTTAGAGGGCAGGGGCTGAGGTGTGTATGTAAGTTAGCTGTTAGAGGGCAGGGGCTGAGGTGTTCATGTAAGTTAGCTGTTAGAGGGCAGGGGCTGAGGTGTTCATGTAAGTTAGCTGTTAGAGGGCAGGGGCTGAGGTGTTCATGTAAGTTAGCTGTTAGAGGGCAGGGGCTGAGGTGTTTACGTACATTAGCTGTACAGGAAAGAAGCGAATGTACCAGAGAGCTGAGGAAAAATGAAGGGTGGAATGCCACATGTTAACCAGGTCTGAGGGCGCCTACTGGGTGTTTTGTTCAGAGGAGGTCCCGGAGAAAACCCTCTGTTTTCCCACGTTGGTTAATGTGGACGCCTCGTAGCAAGGGCTCTTTCTTGCCCTAATTGTGATCATTCATTGTGTTCTGTAAAAAATGGGTTCATTTATAATGGTTTTGAGGAAAAAAATCTGTAGTGAGCAAAAACCATAAGAACTGGACTCAGATTCAGTAGAGCTGAGGGGAATATATGACAGGGAAATGTTCTTGGAATCCCTGTGGAGATTTCATTTTTAGATCAGCAGGAATTAATTCCTTGTGCTTTTAGACTTGTTTGTCATATCTTTGCAGGACAGAAGTCCATCTGCACTTATCCTGACACCAACAAGAGAGCTAGCCATTCAGATAGAGAGACAAGCTAAAGAGCTGATGAGTGGCCTGCCTCACATGAAGACAGTGCTTCTCGTAGGAGGCTTACCCTTACCCCCTCAGCTTTATCGGTTGCGACAGCGTGTTAAGGTAAGCACAGTTTGGTAGCATGCCTTTGAAAAGTTCTGTATGAGATACAGGAACTAATTTTTTTTTGTCTTGAGGGACTTTTGAGTGTGATTTTAGGTAGCCTTTACATTCTTGCCCTCAACACCTTGTGTGGGTGAATATCAGCCTTTCTTATAGGAATGTTGTGAGGATAAAGTGAGATGTATTTGACAGATTTAAAACATGTAGAATATCATTTTAAGAAATTGCAGATTGATGGTTAATGGGATATTGGATCAGTGATTTTCAGTGTGGCCCTCCAATATATAAAACAGATAAAGGTTAAACAGGTTTTATTAGTAAAAAAAAAAAAAAAGTATAAGTTCAGCAGTACATACTTTCAAAGTAAACAAAAATATTTTTGATGGACATCAGCTCTGAAGTTGGGGTAATGGATTTTAACCGCAGACTCGTATCAGTCTCCGCAGTGAATATATTGTCATCGCACAGAACAGATATGCGTGAATAAGTAGCTACAGATTCTAACGGATTTTAAACAACTAACCTTGTCTTCTCAGGGTACTCTTTGATTAAACACAAATGACCAAGAAACTACAGAAAAGCTTTTTCTGAGATGTTAAAAAGTAAGTTAATGCACTGGTGGTAGTCGCTAAAAAAAAAATGTAACATTTAGAAGGTAACATGGACAAGTGGGCACAGTGTTTTGATAATTTTTCTTAAACAGTCTCAAAGAGAAGTTACAAGTGTAGCATAGTTTATTTTCCCCCTGAGACTTTTGAAATAAGTTCCTGACATGATGCCCATCACCCCTGTATACTTCAGTGTGTGATTCCTACAAAGACGTTATCCTGTATAACCACAAGACAATTATAGAATCAGGAAATTAATCTTGATACATCTAAATACATTAGGAATTAACATTGATATCATCTACTCCTCTGACCCCGCCCAGGTTTTGCTAATTGCCCCATCAGCTTTTTTTTAATAGCCAAAAGATCCAGTTCAGAATTGTGCTTTGTATTTAGCTGTAATGTCTCCTTGATCTCCTTCAATTTGGAACAGTTCTTTTGGCTTCCTCAGTCTTTCTTCTTTTCCCATGGTCCTGACACTTTTGAGATTACATGGTACTTACTTTGAAGAACATACCTCAGTTGATTAGAGTCAAGTTATGTATCTTTGACAGGAATATCACAGAAGAGATGCTTTGTTCTTTTCACTGCATCCTTTTAGATGACACTCAATTTCAATTTGTCCCTTTATTGGTGATGTTATCTACAAAGTAACTAAAGTTTTTTCCTCCTTTGTAGTTAGTTTTTTTTTGTTCTTCAACAAACTCATTCTTTTTCTCTCCTTGTGTTTTTCATCTATCTATCAATCTATGTATCTATCTCACTATGGACTCGTGGTTTCCTATCTTATCCAAAGGCTGTAGTTGTTAACTATCATTTATTTTGATACTTCGCTGTCTTTAATTTGACCAGTGGTTGCCCCTTCAAGTAGGTTTCTGTGTCCTTTTATTATATCCTTATCATTCTTTGATTAGTTTGTTACTTCTCAGGCTCATCTTGTTGTTTCCTTACCCTAGTCCTGGAATCATCCCTTTCTCCAAGGAGCACTAGTGTTTTTTAGTAGAGAATCATATTCAGAAACCAAGGTCTGGGCTCAAGGTGTACTCATTGCTCTTGAACTATCACTGCTTCCAGGACATCTCAGTGGATGGAGGTAGGGGATAGATGAATGTGTGTGAATTTCTCTATCTGTGTTTATTGGAGACCATGAGTATACATGGATACTTCCAATTTTGATTCAACCCAGCAAGATTTGGTTTAGGTTTTCTGTTTCCATATTTGTAACTCCCTTCTCTGACAGTAAGAAACCTACCAGTTGTTCTCCTTTATATTTTATTTATTTGATAAATCCCCGTATATGTAACCAATCTCCCAACATCCCTACTGCCTTCTTCCTCACAGTGATACCCTCCTCCCTGGACTTCACCACTTCAAGCTGGGGCATCTCCCCTCCCCCTGATGTACCTTCCTCACCCCCTCAGGCTCCAGTACCTGATGCAGGGCCACCTGTGCAGGGCCGCCTTTTTGTGGAGACTTCCTCCTTACCCTGCTGCCACTCCCCCTCCCACACCAGGGTGTGCTCCCTCAAAGGCACCCTCTCTGAAACAACTGTCTGCTCAGCAAAACTGTCTTTCAACAGCAAGGGCTAAATAAAGACCTTTTCATATAAACAAAACTGAGTTTATGACCAGTGGACCACCTAAAGGAACTTCTAAACTGAAAGAATTTGCAAAGAAGGACAATGACTCTGGAAAGGAAGGTATGGGATGGAAGAAAAAGTGGGGAGCGAAGGGAATAGTAAACATGTGGGCAAATGTAAACAAACATTTACTGAAAAAATGGTAATGATAATGAACAGTTTGGGTGGTTGAGAAAATCCAAATGCAGAAGAGATGTGGTTGACTTAAAGCATTTGTCCTTGATTACATAAGAAAAAAGTAAAAATGTTGATAAACTTTAGACTTTATTAAGTTATATGTTTGTTAAAATTCGAGGAGAAACACTGAAAGAATGAAAAAAAAGAAAAGGAAACATTTATAACTTCCAGACCAGGAAAAGGGGAATAAAAGGGGTAAGCTCAATTCACAATAAATAATTATTGTCAATGTTTCTGGTATTGCTGGAAGGACCTAAGCAGAACCCTACAGTTTTGTGGATCCAGATACTCATAATTCTAAGATTTTGTGATTTTCAGTGATACTCCCATCCTTTCAGTGTGTATCTGAAAAGTGGAGTACAATTGAATTTATCAGATCATTTATAACTCTACTTTGTGTCAGGTGCTGTCTCATTTAATCCTCACAATAATTAATATGAATATGAGAACAGAAACTCACACCATTATTAAATGCTAGAGCTAAGTTTCCTACCTATTTTGTTTGACTAAAGAGCCCTTACTGTTTAAGCACTACTTCAACTGATAACTTATAAAACCATGAAATGCTTAAAGCAACCTCTTAATTTAAAAATGAAATAACAGGCTCAAAGAGGACAAGGAATTTGCACTTGTTCACAGAGCTAGGTAGTGGACACACTGCCTTCAAGGCCTGCCCTGTTTTGGTCCCTGTTGAGTTCTTGAGCTTCATGCCATCCTCCCCCTCCCTCACTATAGACATGCCTCACTCATCCCGCAGCCTTGGAACCTCCCCTCCGTCTAGACCACCTCTCACCCTCCTCACTTCCGTTAGTCCTTTAGGTTTTAGCTTAAGTGTTAGGTGGGGCTGGATAAAAACCAAAACCAGATCAGTTGCTGTCAAATCAGCTCCAACTCATGGTAACCCATGTGTGTCAGAGTAGAACTGCTCCATAGAGCCTTGAAGGCTGTGACCTTTCAGAGGCAGATCTCCATTTCTTTCTTTTGAGGTGCCGCAGGGTAGGTTAGAACCACCATCCATTCAGCAAGTAGCCAAGCACTTATGGGCTGGATAAACCAAAACTTGTCGCCTTCAAGTCGATTCCAACTCATAGTGACCCAACAGGGAAGAGTACAACTGTCCTATAGGGTTTTCAAAACTGGAAATCTTTATGGAAGCAGACTACCACATCTGTCCTCTGTGGAGTTGCTGGTGGATTCGAACTGCCAGCCTTTTGGTTAGCAGCTGAGCGCTTAACCACTGTGCCACTAGGACTCCTCTAGGGCTGGATAGGTCCCTCCAGAATGGGTTCTTACTGCATACTGTACTTTTGAGAGTTTATTTTTCTTTCCCTTTATATAATAATGGCATGGGGGAGGTGTCTGCCTCCAACCCCATAAAGGGGAAGGGGAACCAGCATCAGCAGGATGAGGCTGACTTCCATGAGGTGGAGGCCTGACAAGCCTCCTCTCTGCACCACCTTTACCAATTCTGACCATCCCTCCACCAGCACTCTGCTTCTTTGCTGGGTATGATAATTCATTGCAGTGGCCACACAGAACTCTCAGACAATATTCACGATTATGGGGTTTCTTAGGGAAGTAACGGTTACAGTTCAGGCTTGGGAGCACTCAGGATACAGTGCTTCCATCAGGACAGCCTCTCTCCAGCCGTGCTTGCAGGCATACCTCTCCTTGGCCCTCAGTCTCTGCCCAAAGGCACTCAGCTTTATCCCTTCGTGGGCTGGGAAGCCCACTGCGCTGTCTCCTTGATGCTCTTTTGCTGGTCTCTCCTTCCTTTGTGATGGTGAGCTCTTCCCTTCCCTGCCTCTGGGGTGGCTCATTTCAGACCCAGTGGGATGACCAGTCCCTTTGGTGGGCCACAATTACCCTATCACACAGTCTTGCCCAATCATCTGGGTGGGAGTTACAAGACAATGGCTACACAGGCCACACAAACGTGATCTCTGGCACCGCACTTGTTATTGTAAACGTGTATATAGTCATGAGATAAGGGACTATGTTTGTCTTACTCATTATTGAATTCCAAGTGCTTAACACAGTATCTGGTACATAGTAATAGCCACTTGATAAATATAGAATAAATGAATGAGTGACTATTAACTAATTTGTGCTTTTTTTAACTTCTTCTCTTTCATTCAGGTTATCATAGCAACCCCTGGGCGACTTCTGGATATAATAAAACAGAGTGCTGTAGAACTCTGCAGCGTGAAAATTGTAGTAGTAGATGAAGTAAGTAGTGTTTGAAAAACATTGGTATATAATTTTAAATAACTTACAGAAAGTATGTAGTAGTTATATGATTTCATTGTGTACTCAGGCTTTTCTCTCCTAAAGGAAAAAAAATTAAAAAAAAAAATGCAGCAATAGTTCTTAAGCTGGTTCTGTCCAACACTGCAGCTTAAACTAAGGTATAAAACCGTAGAAACCCGTTGCTATCGAGTTGATTCCGACTCATCGTGACCCTCTAGGACAGGGTGGAACTGCCCCATAGGGTCTCCAGGGATTGGCTGGTGGATTCGAGCTGCCGACGTTTTGTGTTAGCTGCTGAGTTCTTAAACCACTGTGCCACCAGGGCTCCAGACTAAGGTATAAACTTAGAGGTATAGTGCACTAAAATTAAACTTTAGCAGTCTTTTCCTTATTGACAGAAGACACAAATTCAGTGGATACTGTATTCTCAATGATAGGAATTTTGAAGATTTGATGCTTAGAAGTAAGTAAATTGGATGGCCTTTATTATTTCTTTTTTCTTTTTTTTGTGAAAATATATATTCATCTGTAGTTTTGATTGTTACACACACAACTTAATCGCTTTTATGTCTTCATTTTGCTTCATAAGATGAGGTGTGTTACTATTTCATGATAGTCCACCATGTGAACAAGCATCAGAGCACAAAACCATATGCGAGCCCACACTGGGCCTGTGCCATTCCTGCCTGCAGGGCACATCTCCTGCACACTTGTCCCACAAGCAGGATCATAGCAGAGGCTGGCTTACCTGCAGTGATTGGAAAGGTGGGGTGCCAGGTGCTCACCAATGACAGCAACCTGGCCTGCCTTCTGGGGCCCCAGTAAGTAGCAGTCAGATACCAAAGGGGTGGTAAGAACATGGTAACCAGACCCGAAAGACTGGGGTTTGAGCCTTTACTCTACCTACTGTGAGACCTTAGGCAAGTCATTTAATCTTCCAGAGCTGTGGTAAGGATAAAATAATGACTGAAAATGGCTTATAAACTTAAAGTCCTGTATAAATGTAAAACAGTATTATTCAGTCCTATAAAAAGTGCTGGTAAATCACTTTTTCCTAGCATGGCCTTTTGATGGAACTGATTTCTTGTATCTGAGTATCATTGGGCTTCCCTTTGATGATAAGCCCATGTTCTTAAGTTCTTGTCTCATGAACCTGATAAATGATTGTTAAACAGAATTTAAAGTTAGGTCCCAGTCACCCTCACATCTCTTCAGCATTTTTGTTTATTTAACAAGATTTCATAGATCACCTCAGTGCTGTGCTTGTTGTTACGGTACAAAAGAAATATTCTTTCAACAAACATGTACTGAGTGCCTGTCATGTGCAGCCTCTCTTCTAGCTCCTCGGAGTTTAAAGAATATAGGTCTGTGTTCTAGAGCAGGAATGAGCTGGTAAATAACACAATTGGTTCTGACCAAAATAGCAGAAGTGCTATTTATATGCAGATTGACCAATTCCAGATAAGTTTGGTTGTCATCACAGAGAAGTTTTAAACACCATTCAAGATCACAAGGTGCAGAAATCTTGTTGAAGAGAAAAGACACATCTACTTGAAGTAAAAGCGAGAACATTATCATATATACAGTACTGAGATAAAGTACTAGAATGTGTGATGTAGACCAGGGATCAGCAAACTTTTTCTGAATCAGGTAGTAAATGTGTTAGGCTCTGGGGCCGTAGGGTCTCTGTAGCAACTACTTAATACAACCCTAGATAGTGTATAATGAATAGGTATAACTGTTCCAAAAAAACTTTATTTAAAAAAGCAGAGGGCCAAATCTGTCCCAGGAACCATAGTTTGCTGACTACTGGTATAACTGCAAGGGGCAATTCTACTCTGTCCTGTAAGGCCGCTATGAGTCAGAATCAACTTGATGGCAATGTTTTTTTTTTTTCTTGGTGTAGGATGTAAGTAAAATAATAGGACTGTATACGATATGCTAATTGTTCAGGGAGAACAAGGTTGGGAGGAGAAATGAGGGAATAAATTTACTGGCACTTTAAAAAACGGCTTCTCAGAAAGATGGGAAAGGATTTAGAAAACTAGAGTCTATCAAGGTAAAGAGACTAATGCAAGCAGAGAAGGAAAGTCAGAGTGTGTGTGTGGTGAGGGCTGAAAAGAGACTTGCCCTCCTGAGAAGTTCTTGAGAAATAATAGGAAGTAAGGTTGAGTAGTGAGGGTGGGGTCAAATTATAGAGAGCCATGAAAGGGAGACAGAGGAATCTGGGTTTCATGTGGGAGACGATGAGGGTTTCTAAATTATTGAGTTGGGGTGTAGCATGTTGAAAGTGGTGGTTTAGGAAGGCTGTTCTGCTGCTCTGTGCAAGAGAAATTAAAGAAGAAAGAATCAGAGACAGAGCAGCCAGCAATCCAGACAAGAGGTGAGAAGGGTCAGGGGCAGGGTGGAGGCAGTTGGAGTCAAGGAGAAGCGTTAAATCTGAGAGTCACTGTAAAGGAATAATTTATGAGTCTCATGATGACTGAGTATGAGAGAAGGAAAGGAACACATTACAGATGCCTCCATAAATTAAAGAATACTTGTGTCTTTAATTTTAAAAAAGGGCAGTTGGGCAAGGGGTGTGATCTTGGTACTATTTGAGTTTGGTTTTAGACATGTTGCACTTCATGCGAGCAACGGCTGCATTCACCCAAAACCAAACCCATTGCCTGTCGAGTCGATTCCGACTCATAGCGTACATGTAGGACAGAGTAGAACTGCCCCATAGAGTTTCCAAGGAGCACCTGGCGAATTTGAACTGCAGACCTCTTGGTTAGCAGCCATAGCACTTAACCACTATGCCACCAGGGATTCCAATGGCTGCATAAGAGGAAATAATTCTGTATATAATAGGAAATGTGCATCAGAATCCCTGAGAAGTTACCCTTTCTCTAAGGGAGGAAGCTTAGAGAGAAATAGGCAGAAAGAGAGAGACAAGGACTAGGGCCTGGAGTTTGAAATTGAGCCAGTAAACAGAAGTAGTCTGAGAGACCAGAGAGGAGCTGGGAACCAGTTACATCCCTGAAGAAGAGAGAAGACAGGGTTCAAGGAGGAGGGTGAGCCACAAGAATGGTCGAGAAAAAGAAAGAAAAAAAAAGATAATTCCTTTGGAATTGGAAGAACTTGCTCTGATACCCTTTGTGTCTTCACTCATACCTGCCATTTGCTTGCTCTTCCACCCCAGCCACCTGCCCTTCATTCTTTTATTGTCCGTGACTCTGTGAAACCTTCCTCCACACATAGACCTCAGGCTCGCTTTCCTCTCTGCTCTGTTGAACTCTTTACAGACTTTATTATTTCTCTCATATTGTGTTCCCTGCTGTATCCCTAGAATCAAGCATGGTGTTTTCTCCAAGTTTCCCTACTGATAAGAATCACCTGGAGTACTCAGTGACTGTGATAGATGACCGGCCATTTTACTTGGATATTTTAATTCAGTAGGTCTGAATTAGGAGCTCTGGTGGCTCAGTGAGTAAGCACTCAGCTGCTAACTGAAAGGCCAGCAGTTCGAAACTGCCAGCCACAACCTGGGAGAAAGATGTGACAGTCTGCTTCCCTAAAGATTTACAGCCTTGGAAACCCTATGGGGCAGTTCTACTCTGTCCTATAGGGTTGCTATGAGTCAATGTCTGGGCATCCGCTCACCAGCAGTGGGGTTTTTTGTTTGTTTGGTTAGGTCTGAGTTGGGGCCCAGGAGTCCTTTAGACTCATTCCCAGTGATTCTTATCTTCAGGGAGGTTTGGGACACACTGACTAACAAAGTGCCTGACCTGTGGTTAGGTACTTGTTAAGTGCTTAGAATTAGTGAATGTGCATTTGTTTATCAAATACATTTTTAGGTCTTTTTATGTGCTAGACACTGTTCCTAGTTCTGGGGATACAATGGAAAGTGAGGCAGATAACCACTGTGTCTCATGGAGCTGTGACAAATGTACATAAGGTAATGTGGCAGACACCTGGGGGGTTACCTTAGGTTGGTAGTCAGGGGAGGGCTTTCTGAGGAGGTGCCTTTCAGGCTGAGATGTGATTGAGACGGAGCAAGCCATGCGTAGATCCATCTGGAGGGAACACTTTCAGACAGAATAGCCACTGCGTAGTCACTAACGTGGGAATGAGCACGAGGCATTCGGGGTCATGGAGAGTGAGGACCGAGAGCGGTACGAGATGAAGTCAGAGGTGGGCAAGGACGAGGACTTGTAGGACATTTAAGCCATGATTAGGAGTTGGATTTTATTCTAAGTGTGATGGACAGCCCCTGGAAGGTTTAAGCAGAGGAATGGCAAGCTCTGATTTGTGGTCTAGAAGGATCCGTCTGGCTGCCTGAAGAGAAGGGAGTATGGGATGGGTGTGGAGTGACGTGTCCAAACATATTTAGGAGAGATTGGAAGTAAGGGGAGGCTGTGGTGATGTCTGCAGTGTGGGACAATATATAAGCTTAGTTCTTTATAAAAAAAAAAAAAAATTTTTTTTTTTTTATACTTATCTGTTATTTACCAAGTTTTATACAGGGAGCATATTATTTGTTATTAGAAGAAAAGAAAATCATATATTTAAAAAGATTTTTAAAAAGGTGAAATGGAGGAGGCGGAGCCAAGATGGCGGAGTAGGCAGACGCTACCTCGGATCCCTCTTACAACAAAGACACGGAAAAAGAAGTGAATCGATCACATACATAACAATCTACGAACCCTGAACAACAAACACAGATTTAGAGACGGAGAACGAACTAATATGGGGAAGCAGCGATTGTTTTCAGAGCCTGGAGCCAGCATACCAGTCAGGTACAGCACAAGCACAGAGAGCTGCTCCACCCCCCTGAACTAACCCCGGGAGGGGGACCAGCCGGTTCCACGGGCGGCGTGGGACACAGCCGGTAGGAGAAGTCCCCGGGAGGCAGTGACTGGTCTTGGAACGGGGAGAGCAGCGTCCCAGCCAGGGAACCATCCCGCCGGGATTTGGACTGGATGCAGGTACGGCATAAACACGGAGAGCTGCTCCACCCCCCTGAACTAACCCTGGGAGGGGGCCCAGTTGGGTTGCGCGGGCGGCGTGGGACGCCGGTAGGAGAAGTCCCCAGGAGGCAGCGACTGGTATTGGAGCGGGGAGCACAGCGTCCCAGCCGGGACACTTGGTCACAGCACAAGCACGGGGAGCTGCTCCACCCACCTGAACTAACCCCGGGAGGCGGCCCAACTGGTTCACGAGGGCAGCACGGCAACGCGGCTGGAGGGACGAGAAGTCCCCGGGAGGCAGCGACTGATTTTGGAGTCGAGAGTGCACCGTCCCAGTAGGGGAGCCTTGATGCTGGGCGTGGGGCTGGAAGCGGAGGATCTGACCGTGACTCCAGCAGGCCAGACCCCCCCGGGGGCAATCTCCACACAGCCAGCACACATAGGCGACGCGCCCCACGGGAATCTCAGATATAATAGTCATTCCAAGCAAGACAAGCAACTCTGGCTATATTCTGAGGTGCTACTCTCCTATCGCTCTGTTCCCTCCCCCACCCTCCCCAGGCGGCTTCATTAACATCCGAATAGCCTGAGCCAGAGGGAGAACTCTGATAGGGATCTGACTGCATTTCTTTTTTTAGCGGATTTTCTGGAAAAACTAGTTTCCCAGAGATGGCTCGGAGACAACAATCCATATCAAACCTCTTAAAGAAGCAGACCATGACAGCTTCTCCAAGCCCCCAAACAAAAGAATCAAAATCTTTCCCAAATGAAGATACAATCCTGGAATTATCAGATACAGAATATAAAAAACTAATTTACAGAATGCTTCAAGACATCACAAATGAAATAAGGCAAACTGCAGAAAAAGCCAAGGAACACACTGATAAAACTGTCGAAGAACTCAAAAAGATTATTCAAGAACATACTGGAAAAATTAATAAGTTGCAAGAATCCATAGAGAGACAGCATGTAGAAATCCAAAAGATTAACAATAAAATTACAGAATTAGACAACGCAATAGGAAGTCAGAGGAGCAGACTCGAGCAATTAGAATGCAGACTGGGACATCTGGAGGACCAGGGAATCAACACCAACATAGCTGAAAAAAAATCAGATAAAAGAATTAAAAAAATGAAGAAACCCTAAGAATCATGTGGGACTCTATCAAGAAGGATAACCTGCGGGTGATTGGAGTCCCAGAACAGGGAGGGGGGACAGAAAACACAGAGAAAATAGTTGAAGATCTCCTGACAGAAAACTTCCCTGACATCATGAAAGACAAAAGGATATCTATCCAAGATGCTCATCGAACCCCATTTAAGATTGATACAAAAAGAAAAACAGCAAGACATATTATCATCAAACTCACCAAAACCAAAGATAAACAGAAAATTTTAAAAGCAGCCAGGGAGAAAAGAAAGGTTTCCTTCAAGGGAGAATCAATAAGAATAAGTTCAGACTACTCAGCAGAAACCATGCAGGCAAGAAGGGAATGGGACGACATATACAGAACACTGAAGGAGAAAAACTGCCAGCCAAGGATCATATATCCAGCAAAACTCTCTCTGAAATATGAAGGCGAAATTAAGATATTTACAGATAAGCACAAGTTTAGAGAATTTGCAAAAACCAAACCAAAGCTACAAGAAATACTAAAGGATATTGTTTGGTCAGAGAACCAGTAATATCAGATATCAGCACAACACAAGGTCACAAAACAGAACGTCCTGATATCAACTCAAATAGGGAAATCACAAAAACAAACAAATTAAGATTAATTGAAAAAACAGTACACATAACAGGGAATCATGGAAGTCAATAGGTAAAAGATCACAATAATCAAAAAGAGGGACTAAATACAGGAGGCATTGAACTGCCATATGGAGAGTGATACAAGGCGATATAGAACAATACAAGTTAGGTTTTTACTTAGAAAAATAGGGGTAAATAATAAGGTAACCACAAAAAGGTATAACAACTCTATAACTCAAGATAATAGCCAAGAAAAACGTAACGACTCAACTAACATAAAGTCAAACACTATGAAAATGAGGATCTCACAATTTACTAAGAAAAACGCCTCAGCACAAAAAAGTATGTGGAAAAATGAAATTGTCAACAACACACATAAAAAAGGCATCAAAATGACAGCACTAAAAACTTATTTATCTATAATTACGCTGAATGTAAATGGACTAAATGCACCAATAAAGAGACAGAGAGTCACAAACTGGATAAAGAAACACGATCCATCTATATGCTGCCTACAAGAGACACACCGTCTTAGACTTAGAGACACAAACAAACTAAAACTCAAAGGATGGGAAAAAATATATCAAGCAAACAATAAGCAAAAAAGAAGAGGAGTAGCAATATTAATATCTGACAAAATAGACTTTAGACTTAAATCCACCACAAAGGATAAAGAAGGACACTATATAATGATAAAAGGGACAATTGATCAGGAAGACATAACCATATTAAATATTTATGCACCCAATGACAGGGCTGCAAGATACATAAATCAAATTTTAACAGAATTGAAAAGTGAGATAGATACCTCCACAATTATAGTAGGAGACTTCAACACACCACTTTCGGAGAATGACAGGACATCCAGTAAGAAGCTCAATAGAGATACGGAAGATCTAATTACAACAATCAACCAACTTGACCTCATTGACTTATACAGAACTCTCCACCCAACTGCTGCAAAATATACTTTTTTTTCCAGCGCACATGGAACATTCTCTAGAATAGACCACATGTTAGGTCATAAAACAAACCTTTGCAGAGTCCAAAACATCGAAATATTACAAAGCATCTTCTCAGACCACAAGGCAATAAAACTAGAGATCAATAACAGAAAAACTAGGGAAAAGAAATCAAATACTTGGAAAATGAACAATACCCTCCTGAAAAAAAGACTGGGTTATAGAAGACATTAAGCAGGGCATAAGGAAATTCTTAGAAAGCAACGAGAATGAAAATACTTCCTATCAAAACCTCTGGGACACAGCAAAAGCAGTGCTCAGAGGCCAATTTATATCGATAAATGCACACATACAAAAAGAAGAAAGAGTCAAAATCAGAGAACTGTCCCTACAACTTGAACAAATAGAAACTGAGCAACAAAAGAACCCATCAGGCACCAGAAGAAAACAAATAATAAAAATTAGAGCTGAACTAAATGAATTAGAGAACAGAAAAACAATTGAAAGAATTAACAAAGCCAAAAGCTGGTTCTTTGAAAAAATTAACAAAATTGATAAACCATTGGCTAGACTGACTAAAGAAATACAGGAAAGGAAACAACCCGAATAAGAAACAAGAAGGACCACATCACAACAGAACCAAATGAAATTAAAAGAATCATTTCAGATTATTATGAAAAATTGTACTCTAACAAATTTGAAAACCTAGAAGAAATGGATGAATTCCTGGAAAAACACTACCTACCTAAACTAACACATTCAGAAGTAGAACAACTAAATAGACCCATAACAAAAAAAGAGATTGAAACGGTAATCAAAAAACTCCCAACAAAAAAAACCCTGGCCCGGACGGCTTCACTGCAGAGTTCTACCAAACTTTCAGAGAAGAGTTAACACCACTACTTCTGAAGGTATTCCAAAGCATAGAAAATGACGGAATACTACCCAACTCATTCTATGAAGCCACCATCTCCCTGATACCAAAACCAGGTAAAGACATTACAAAAAAAGAAAATTATAGACCTATATCCCTCATGAACATAGATGCAAAAATCCTCAACAAAATTCTAGCCAATAGAATCCAACAACACATCCAAAAAATAATTCACCCTGATCAAGTGGGATTTATACCAGGTATGCAAGGCTGGTTTAATATCAGAAAAACCATTAATGTAATCCATCACATAAATAAAACAAAAGACAAAAACCACATGATCTTATCAATTGATGCAGAAAAGGCATTTGACAAAGTCCAACACCCATTTATGATAAAAACTCTTACCAAAATAGGAATTGAAGGAAAATTCCTCAATGTAATAAAGGGCATCTATGCAAAGCCAACAGCCAATATCACTCTAAATGGAGAGAACCTGAAAGCATTTCCCTTGAGAACGGGAACCAGACAAGGATGCCCTTTATCACCGCTCTTATTCAACATCGTGCTGGAAGTCCTAGCCAGGGCAATTAGGCTAGACAAAGAAATAAAAGGTATCCGGATTGGCAAGGAGGAAGTAAAGTTATCACTATTTGCAGATGACATGATTATATACACAGAAAACCCTAAGGAATCCTCCAGAAAACTACTGAAACTAATAGAAGAGTTTGGCAGAATCTCAGGTTATAAAATAAACATACAAAAATCACTTGGATTCCTCTACATCAACAAAAAGAACACCGAAGAGGAAATAACCAAATCAATACCATTCACAGTAGCCCCCAAGAAGATAAGATACTTAGGAATAAATCTTACCAAGGATGTAAAAGACCTATAGAAAGAAAACTACAAAGCTCTACTACAAGAAATTCGAAAGGATATACTTAAGTGGAAAAACATACCTTGCTCATGGATAGGAAGACTTAACATAGTAAAAATGTCTATTCTACCAAAAGCCATCTATACATTTAATGCACTTCCGATCCAAATTCCAATGTCATATTTTAAGGGGATAGAGAAACAAATCACCAATTTCATATGGAAGGGAAAGAAGCCCCGGATAAGCAAAGCACTACTGAAAAAGAAGAAGAAAGTGGGAGGCCTCACTTTACCTGATTTCAGAACCTATTATACAGCCACAGTAGTCAAAACAGCCTGGTACTGGTACAACAACAGGCACATAGACCAATGGAACAGAATTGAGAACCCAGACATAGATCCATCCATGTATGAGCAGCTGATATTTGACAAAGGACCAGTGTCAGTTAATTGGGGAAAAGAAAGCCTTTTTAAGAAATGGTGCTGGCATAACTGGATATTCATTTGCAAAAAAATGAAACAGGACCCATACCTTACACCATGCACAAAAACTAACTCCAAGTGGATCAAAGACCTAAACATAAAGACTAAAACGATAAAGATCATGGAAGAAAAAATTGGGACAACCCTAGGAGCCCTAATACAAGGCGTAAACAGAATACAAAACATTACCAAAAATGATGAAGAGAAACCCGATAACTGGGAGCTCCTAAAAATCAAACACCTATGCTCATCTAAAGACTTCACCAAAAGAGTAAAAAGACCACCTACAGACTGGGAAAGAATTTTCAGCTATGACATCTCCGACCAGCACCTGATCTCTAAAATCTACGTGATTCTGTCAAAACTCAACCACAAAAAGACAAACAACCCAATCAAAAAGTGGGCAAAGGATATGAACACACATTTCACTAAAGACGATATTCAGGCAGCCAACAGATACATGAGAAAATGCTCACGATCATTAGCCATTAGAGAAATGCAGATTAAAACTACGATGAGATTCCATCTCACACCAGCAAGGCTGGCATTAATCCAAAAAACACAAAATAATAAATGTTGGAGAGGCTGCGGAGAGATTGGAACTCTTATACACTGCTGGTGGGAATGTAAAATGGTACAAGCACTTTGGAAATCTATCTGGCGTTATCTTAAACAGTTAGAAATAGAACTACCATACAACCCAGAAATCCCACTCCTGGGAATACACCCTAGAGATACAAGAGCCTTCATACAAACAGATATATGCACACCCATGTTTATTGCAGCTCTGTTTACAATAGCAAAAAGTTGGAAGCAACCAAGGTGTCCATCAACGGATGAATGGGTAAATAAATTGTGGTACATTCACACAATGGAATAGTACGCATCGATAAAGAACAGTGACGAATCTGTGAAACATTTCATAACATGGAGGAACCTGGAAGGCATTATGCTGAGCGAAATCAGTCAGAGGCAAAAGGACAAATATTGTATAAGACCACTATTATAAGATCTTGAGTAATAGTAAACCTGAGAAGAACACATACTTTGGTGGTTACGAGGGGGGAGGGAGGGAGGGGGGAGGGAGGGAAGGTGGGAGAGGGTTTTTTATTGATTAATCAGTAGATAAGAAATGCTTTAGGTGAAGGGAAAGACAACACTCAATACATGGAAGGTCAGCTCAATTGGACTGGACCAAAAGCAAAGAAGTTTCCGGGATAAAATGAATGCTGCAAAGGTCAGCGGAGCAAGGGCGGGGGTCTGGGGAACATGGTTTGCGGGGACTTCTAAGTCAATTGGCAAAATAATTCTATTATGAAATCATTCTGCATCCCACTTTGAAATGTGGCGTCTGGGGTCTTAAATGCTAACAAGCGGCCATCTAAGATGCATCAATTGGTCTCAACCCACCTGGAGCAAAGGAAAATGAAGAACATTAAGGCCACACGACAACTAAGAACCCAAGAGACAGAAAGGGCCACAAGAACCAGAGACCTACATCATCCTGAGACCAGAAGAACTAGTTGGTGCCCGGCCACAATCGATGACTGCCCTGACAGGGAGCACAACAGAGGACCCCTGAGGGAGCAGGAGATCAGTGGGATACAGACCCCAAATTCTCATAAAAAGACCAAACTTAATGGTCTGACTGAGACTAGAGGAATCCCGGCGGCCATGGTCCCCAGACCTTCTGTTGGCACAGGACAGGAACCATCCCCGAAGACAACTCATCAGACATGAAAGGGACTGGTCAGCGGGTGGGAGAGAGACGCTGATGAAGAGTGAGCTAATTATCTCAGGTGGACACTGGAGATTGTGTTGGCAACTCTTGTCTGGAGGGGGGATGGGAGGATAGAGAGAGAGAGAAGCCGGCAAAATTGTCACGAAAGGAGAGACTGAAAGGGCTGACTCAAGAGGGGGAGAGCAAGTGGGAGTAGGGAGTGAGATGTATGTAAACTTATATGTGACAGACTGATTGGATTTGTAAACGTTCACTTGAAGCTTAATAAAAGTTAAAAAAAAAAAAAAAAGGTGAAATGGAGCCTAATAACTAGCTGTTGAACTTGACAGCTGGGGAGGCACTGACGACCTGATGGAGAGTAGTTGCAGTGAGGTGAGAGAAGTGAAGACTGGGCATGAGAGTGAGGAGGAACGGAGACAGCAGGACTAGACTGCTCTTTCAGGAAGCTTGAGTGAGAAGAGTTGCTGAAGGAATGTATTTCTAATGGCCGAGAGAAGGCCATCTACAGAGATGCTTGGTGACATTATTAAGGAAAGTGGGTGGGGGTGTTTGGCAGACACAAAGAGCGTGTGCAGGTATGTGTGTGTGTGTGTGTATGTGTGTGTTGTCTAGGTTTCATAATTGAAACATTGGCTAAGACTGTGTTGTACTCCCCTAAGTATATATACTTTACCTCATTAATACTCTTACTGTCTTATGAGGTAAATCCATTAAAAACCCATTGCCATTGAGTTGATTCTGACTCATAGCGACCCTATAGGGCAAAGTAGAACTGCCCCTATAGGGTTTCCAAGGCTGTGATCTTTACAGAAGCAGAGTGCCATATCTTTTTCCCCTTGGAGTGGCTGGTGGTTTCAAACCACCGACCTTTGGGTTAGCAGCTGAGCTCTTTATTCACTGCATCACCAGAACAGGCAGTCCCCGACCAACTTTTTGAGTTATGATGAACTGCACTTAAAACTGTCCTTTTTTTCTGAAAGACGACGATTGGATTTTTAAAGACACTGATAATAAAAGGCAGTAATACTGAAAACAAAAAAAAAAAAAAGTGAGGTATTCGACTTACATCAGAATCAACTTAAAACAGGGGCATCAGAAGGGAGTCGGAGAGTACCTGTACTATAATTCCCATTTACAAAGGGGAAAAAAATGAAAGCATAAAGCCATTAATTATCTTACACAGGGTCAGGGTGGAGCCAGGATTCAAAGCCAGGTAGTCATGATTATTTTGAGTTTTTTTAATGTCATAGAATGAATAATATTAAAATGATCATTCAGACTTTGACAGTACAATGGCTTTGTAGTTTCAAGTATTATTTTATTGTTCCCAAGTTATAGGTACCTGAATTGTATTTGAAAATCAAGATAGCCTTAATCTTTATTTTTTAAAAGCAGTACTGACTTAGAAAAAATTAATTTTCTTGTTTAGGAATACATATTAAAAAAAAAAAAACCAACAGTACAGAAGTGTATACAGTACTGGAAGCCCCCCAACATTAAATGTTTCAATTTAAAATAATATTTTATTATAAATGTAGTATGTGTTCATGGTAAAAAATAAAATAAAATAAAGAAAATTCAAGCTGTGCAAAAAGCTGTAAATGAAAAGTGAAATTGCCTTACCCACCCAGGCTTTAGTCTTTCCCCCCATTTGTTTTTTGTTTCTTGTTTATGTTTCTTCAGTATATACACATATAACATTTTCTAATGCAAATGATAGACTGTACATACTGTTCTTTACTTTGTTTTTTTCTCTTAACAGTCCTTCTGTATCATTTAATAAAGGGCCTTCTGATCATTTTTTTTTATATCATCATAGCGTTCCAATATGTATACCGTAATTTATTTACCAAATCCCTGTTAATGGACAGTTAAGATGTGTATGTTTTTTTGTTACTACTAATAATGCTATAATGAAAATAAGGGAGCCCTGGTGGTGTAGTGGTTAAGCACTCTGCTGCTAACCCACCAGCTGCTCTGTAGGAGAAAGAAGTGGCAGTCAACTTCTGTAAAGATTACAGCCTCGGAAACCATATGGGGCAGTTCTACTTGGTCCTATAGGGTTACTATGAGTTAGAATTGACTAAATGACAATGGATTTTTTGGTTTATGATGAAAATCTTTGCATAATCATTGTAAATATATGTAGTTTCACAATATATAATTTTATATAAATATATATTTTTATATAATTGGTCCTTCGTCTTTTGACATTGTGGTATATTTTTCTGTGTAAAGGTGTTTGTTTATATTCCTAACAGTCTTTCCTGGGGTGGCAATGGGTTTTAATGGCAAGCAATACTAACTTATAAATGGTTTTATTTTAGGCTGATACCATGTTAAAGATGGGCTTTCAACAGCAGGTGCTTGACATTTTGGAAAACGTTCCTAATGATTGTCAGACCATTTTGGTTTCAGCCACAATTCCAACTAGCATGGAACAACTAGCAAGCCAACTTCTGCAGAATCCTGTGAGAATTTCCACTGGCGAAAAGAACCTGCCTTGTTCCAATGTACGCCAGATTATTTTATGGATAGAAGAACCATCCAAAAAGAAAAAATTATTTGAAATCTTAAATGTGAGTCATTTAAGCAGTCACTTCAGTTTTGTAGATTGTGTGTGTGTGTATGTATATATAATAATGAACCTGAACACTTTATTAAAGCATACTCGTCTTCAAAGGCTGACTTATTGTAGCTAAGTAGATGCATTGCCGCCCCACAAAGTTTTACAAATTGAACGACTTTTGTGTACTGGAGATCAATGAAGTATTAATAATAGAATTATTCTCCACTTACTGTCCCTTCAGACATACAGAAGTAACCATGTCTCCCTGAAGCTTCACTACCAGTTGCTAACTAGTCACTCTTGAATGATTCCTACATAAAGTAGCAGTGATGTGAATGATAGTAGCAATAAAGTTGCTTTTTTTCAACATCAGGAACCTTGCAGTGTCCCTAGGAGACTTGCAAATGTGAAGAAGTTCGACTTGTTCTGTCTGTTGCCAAGGTTACAACTGAATCTGGCCTTGAAATGTGTTGACTCTTTGTTACCCAGATTTCAAATAGTTCTTAGTAGCACTTTGTTCCTTTCATTCTTGTGCAGAACTTCTAACTGGGTCACATTTATATGTTATTGTTGTTAGGTGCTTGTTGAGTCGTTTCCGACTCATAGTGACCCTATGTGCAACAGCACAAAACACTGCCCAGCTCTGCGCCATCCTTACAGTTGTTATGCTTGAGCTTATTGTTGCAGCCAATGTGTCAGTCCACCTCATTGAGGGTCTTCCTCTTTTCTGCTGACCCTGTGCTTTGCCAAGCATAATGTCCTTCAGGGACTGATCCCTCCTGACGTGTCCAAAGTATGTAAGACGCAGTCTCACCATCCTTGCTTCTAAGGAGCATTCTGGTTGTACTTCTCCCAAGACAGATTTGTTCATTCATTTGGCAGTCCATGGTATATTCAATATTCTTCACCACCACCACAATTCAAAGGCATCAATTATTCTTTGGTCTTCCTTATTCATTGTCCAGGTTTGGCATGCATATGATAAGATTGAAAATACCATGGCCTGGGTCAGGCGCACCTTAGTCTTCAAGGTGACATCTTTGCTCTTCAGCACTTTAAAGAGGTCCTTTGCAGCAGATTTACCCAGTGCAATGTGACGTTTGATTTCTTGACTGCTGTTTCCATGGCTGTTGATTGTGGATCCAAGTAAAATGAAATTCTTGACAACTTCATTCTTTTCTCCGTTTATCATGATGTTGCTCATTGGTCCAGTTGTGAGGATTTTTGTTTCCTTTTTGTTGAGGTGCAGTCTATACTGAACGCTGTGGTCTTTAATCTTCATTAGTAAGTGTTTCAAGTCATTTTCACTTTCAGCAAGCAATGTTGTGTCATCTGCATAACGCAGGTTGTTAATGAGTCTTCTTCCAATCCTGATGCCCCATTCTTTTTCATATAGTCCAGCTTCTTGTATTATTTGCTCAGCATACAGATTGAATAGGTATGGTGAAAGGATACAGCGCTGACGCACACCTTTCCTGACTTTAAACCAATCAATATCCCCTTGTTCTGTCTGAACAACTGCCTCTTGATCTATGTAAAGGTTCCTTATGAGCACAGTTAAGTGTTCTGGAATTCCCAGTCTTCACAGTGTTATCCATAATTTGTTATGATTGACACAATCAAGTGCCTTTGCATAGTCAATAAAACACAGGTAAACCTTCTGGTATTCTCTGCTTTCAGCCAGGATCCATCTGACATCAGCAGTGATATCCCTGGTTCCATGTCCTCTTCTGAATCCAGCCTGAATTTCTGGCAGTTCCATGTTGGTATACTGCTGCAGCCGCTTTTGAATGATCTTCAGCAGAATTTTGCTTGCATGTGATATTATGATATTATTCGATAATTTCCGCGTTCAGTTGGATCACCTTTCTTGGGAATAGACATAAGTATGGATCTCTTCCAGTCAGTTGGCCAGGAAGCTGTCTTCCATGTTTCTTGGCATAGACAAGTGAGCACCTCCAGTGCTGCATCTGTTTGTTGAAACATCTCAATTGATATTCCGTCAGTTCCTGGAGCCGTGTTTTTCGCCAATGCCTTCAGAGCAGCTTGGACTTCTTCCTTCAATACCATCGGTTCCTGATCATATGGTGCCTCGTGAAATGGTTGAACATCGACTTAATTCTTTTTGGTATAATGACTCTGTGTATTCCTTCCATCTTCTTTTGATGCATCTTCTGTCATTTACTGTTTTCCCCATAGACTCCTTCACTATTGCAACTAGTGAATTTTTCTTCATTTCTTTCAGCTTGAGAAATTCCGAGTGTGTTCTTCCCTGTTGGTTTTCCATCTCCAGCTCTTTGCACATGTCATTGTAATACTTTACTTTGTCTTCTCGAGCCACCCTTTGAAATCTTCTGTTCAGTTCTTTTACTTCATCATTTCTTCTTTTGCTTTAGCTGCTCGATATTCGTGAGCAAGTTTTGGAGTCTCCTCTGATATCCATCTTGGTCTTTTGTTTCTTTCCTGTCTTTTAATGACCTCTTGATTTCTTCATGTTTGATGTCCTTGATGTCATTCCACAACTCGTCTGGTCTTCGGTCACTAGTGTTCAATGCGTCAAATCTGTTCTTGAGATGGTCTCTAAATTCAAGTGGGATATACTCAAGGTCATATTTTGGCTCTCGTGGACTTGCTTTGATTTTCTTCAGTTTCAGCTTGAACTTGCATATGAGCAATTGATGATCTGTTCCACAGTCGACCACTGGCCTTGTTCTGACTGATGATATTGAGCTTTTCCATCATCTCTTTGCACAGATGTAGTCACTTTGATTCCTGTGTGTTCCATCTGGCGAGGTCCATGTATAGCTGCTGTTTATGTTGGTGAAAGAAGGTATTTGCAATGAAGAAGTCGTTGGTCTTGCAAAATTCTGTCAGTCAATCTCTGGCATTGTTTCTGTCATCAAGGCCATATTTTCGAACTACCGATCCTTCTTTGTTTCCAACTTTCGCAGTCCCATCACCAGTAATTATCAATGCATCCTGATTGCTTGTATGATCAATTCCAGACTGCAGCAGCTGATAAAAATCTCCCATTCATCTTTGGCCACAGTGGTTAGTGCATAAAATTGAATAATAGTCATGTTAAGTGGTCTTCCTTGTAGGCATATGGATATTATCCTATCGTTGACAGCATTGTGCTTTAAGATAGATCTTGAAATGTTCTTTTTGATGATGCATGCAACACCATTTCTCTTCAAGTTGTCATTCCCGGCGTTGTAGACTATATGATTGTCCGATTCAAAATGGCCAATACCAGTCCATTTCAGCTCACTAATGCCTAGGATGTCAATGTTTATGCGTTCCTTTTCATTTTTGACAATTTCCAATTTTCCTAGATTCATGTTTCATACATTCCATGTTCAGATTATTATTGGATGTTTGCAGCTGTTTCTTCTCATTTTGAGTCGTGCCACATCAGCAAATATAAGAATGGTTAAAATATGTTATATCCATAATTTAGTCTCAAAACAATTCAACTAATTTTTTTTAATTTATTGTGCTTTAGGTAAAAGTTTACAGCCCAAATTAGTTTCTCCTTCAAAAATTTGTACACGATTTATTTTGTGACATTGGTTGCAGCATCCACATTGTATCAGCACTCTCCCCATTTCCCTCTCCACCCCAGGTTCCCTGTGTCCATTCCTCCAGTTTTCCTGTCCCATCTGCCTTCTCGACTTTGCCTTTCGGCAGGTGTTGCCAATTTGGTCTCATATAGTTGATTGAACTAAGAAGAACATTCCTCACGTGTGTTATTGTTTATTTTATAGGCCTGCCTAATCTTTGGCTGAAAGGTGGACTTTGGGAGTGGCTTCAGTTCTGAGTCAGCAGTGTGCCTGGGGACCATAGTCTTAGGGGTTCCTCCAGTCTCTGTCAGACCAGTAAGTCTGGTCTGTGTGTGTGTGTGTGTGTGTGAATTTGAATTTTGTTCCACATTTTTCTCCCTCTCTGTCTGGGACCCTCTATTGTGATGCCTGGCAGAGCAGTCAGTGGTGGTAGCCAGGCACCATCTAGTTGTGCTGGACTCAGGCTGGTGGAGGCTGTGGTTCATGTTGTCTCTTAGTCCTTTTGGACTAATATTTTTCCTGTGTCTTTGGTTTTCTTCATTTTCCTTTGTTCCAGATGGGATGGGACCAATAGATGTATCTTAGATGGCTGCTCGTGAACTTTTAAGATCCCAGATGCTACTTACCCAAGTAGGATGTAGAACATTTTCTTTATGGACTGTGTTGTGCCACTTGACCTAGATGTCCCCCGATATCATGGTTCCCAGCCCTTAGCCCCAGGAACCTGGTCCCTCAAGGTGTTTTTTGTTTTTTTTTTTTTAAATTTTTATTGTGCTTTAAGTGAAAGTTTACAAATCAAGTCAGTCTCTCACACAAAAACTCATATACACCTTGCTACACACTCCCAATTGCTCTCCCCCTAATGAGACAGCCCGCTCTCTCCCTCCACTCTCTCTTTTTGTGTCCATTTCGCCAGCTTCTAACCCCCTCCACCCTCTCATCTATCTCCTCTCCAGGCAGGAGATGCCAACACAGTCTCAAGTGTCCACCTGATCCAAGAAGCTCACTCCTCACCAGCGTCCCTCTCCAATCCATTGTCCAGTCCAATCTATGTATGAAGCGTTGGCTTTGAGAATGGCTCCTGTCCTGGGGCAATAGAAGGTCTGGGGGCCATGACCACTGGGGTCCCTCTAGTCTCAGTCAGACCATTAAGTCTGGTCTTTTTATGAGAATTTGGGGTCTGTATACCACTGCTCTTCTGCTCCCCCAGGGGTTCTCTGTTGTGTTCCCTGTCAGGGCAGTCATCGGTTGTAGCCAGGCACCATCTAGTTCTTCTGGTCTCAGGATGATGTCTCTGGTTCATGTGGTGTTTTGATATGTCTAGGAAGCTTCTATGACTTTTTCTTGGTCAAGTTGTGCTGACTTGCCATATATTGTGTGTTGTCTTTCCCTTCACCAAAGTTAACACTTGTCTAGTTAGTGATTTCCCCTCCCCAACCCTCCCCTTCCTTGTAACCATCAAAGATTGTTTTTTTCTGTGTGTAAATGTTTTCTTGAGTTTTTATAATAGTGGTCTCACACAATATTTGTCCTTTTGTGATTGACTTATATCACTCAGCATCATGCCCTCCAGATTCATCCATGCTGTGAGAGGTTTTGCGAACGGATTCATCATCATTCTTTATTGTTGTGTAGTATTCCATTGTGTGTATGCCTGTAATTTGTTTATCCATTCATCTGTTGATGGGCACTTGGGTTGTTTCCATCTGTTTGCTGTTGTGAACAGTGCCACAGTGAACATGGATGTGCATATGTCTGTTCGTGTGATGGCTCTTGTTTCTCTAGGAGTGGGATTGCTGGATCTTACGGTATTTCTATTTCTAGCTTTTTAAGGAGACGCCATATCATTTATTTTCCTTAGTGGTTATACCGTTTTACATTCTCACCAGCAGTGCATAAAACTTCCAATCTCTGCACAGCCTCTCCAACTTTTATTTTCTTCTATTTTTTGATTAGTGCCAGTAATGTAGGGGTGAGAGGGTATCTCAGTACAGTTTTGATTTGCATTTCTACAGTGACTGGTGATTATGAGTATATCCTCATGTGTTTGTTAGCTGCCTGAATATCCTCTTTGATGAAGTGTCTGTGCGTATCCTTTGCCTGTTTTTTAGTTGAATTTTTTGTCTTTTTGTTGTTGAGATATTGAAGCATTCTATAGATTTTAGAGATTAGACCTTTGTCAGATAGGTCATAGCCAAAAAATTTTTCCTGGTTTGTAGGTTCTTTTTTATCCTTTTGGGGAAGTCTTTTGACAAACATAAGTGTTTAATTTTTAGGAGCTTCTAGTTATCTAGTTTATCTTCTAGTGTTTTTGCATTGTTAGTTATGGTTTGTATCCTGTTAATGCCGTGTATTAGGGCCTCTGGCGTTGATACTGTTTTTTCTTCCATGATCTTGATTGTTTTGTGTTTATATTTTTAAAAGCACTTACGAGAATGTTTTTAGGTCCAGCTTTTGGTGGAAGTGTTTAGTAATAAATTGCTTTACCTAGCTCAGAATTCTGTGATGATCAAATGATTTTTTGTGTGTGTATGAAAACAGTGAAAAACTGTTTAAATGCAGGACTGGTTTTTCTTATTACAAAAAGACATTTATATGTAGAAATTATTCCTAAAGAATTATTTTTCTTCTTTCAACAATTTCAAGTAGTTTTTATATAAATGGTGGGGTGAGGGACTCAGTGTCACTCTTGGCTTTCCTGTTCTTGAGAAATAGAATTTTTAAACTGTAAGTCTCTCAACAGATACTAGGTAAGTGAGTGATATGTGCACAGCATAGTTACTGTAAGATACATTATTAAGGTAACTGTGGCTTTTATTGACTTTTGAACAGTATTTATATCAATTGCACTTAAAATTTATGAATTTCTACTTTGGTGAGTAGCGTTTGGGGTCTTAAAAGCCTGTGAGTGGCCATCTAGGATATTCCACTAGTCCCACCCCTTTGGGAGCAAGGAAGAATGAAGAAAACTAAAGACCCAAGGGAAAGATTAGTCTAGAGGACTAATGGACCACATCCACCATGGCCTCCACCAGACTGAGTCCAATACAAGTAGATGGTGCCTGGCTACCACCACTGACTGCTCTGACAGGGGTCACAATAGAGGGTCCCAGACAGAGCTGGAGAAAAATGTGGTATTAAATTCTAACTCAGAAAGACCAGGCTTGCTGGCCTGACAGCCACAGAGTATGGCCCCTGGATACCCTTTCAGTTCAGTAATGAGGCCACTCCTGAGGTTCACCCTTCAACCAAAGATTGAACAGGCCCATGGAACAAAACAGGACCAAAGGGGCTTACCAGCCCTGGGGCAAGGACTAAAAGGCAGGAGGGAACAGGAAAGCTGATAACAGGGAACCCAGGGTTGAGAAGGGAAAGTGTTTACATGTTGTGGCGTTAACCAGTGTCATACAACAATGTGTGTACTAACTGATAAAAAACTAGTTTGTTTTGTAAACCTTCATCTAAAGTTCAATTAAAAAAAAATTTATGAATTTTTTTGTAATACTAATGAAATGCTGGAGAAATGTGAAGGGCAATAGACTGGCTTCTCTTTGTGCATTTTTTTTTTTTTTAAATGCTCATTTTAACAGAATATGCTTTCTCTCCCCTTAACAATATTTATAAACCTATTGAGAAGCAGCTTGTACTGAATGCTTTCAGAAAAATTTTCCATTGTAAATTATGTTACCTGACTAATTTAAATATATTTCCAATTTTTCAGGATAAGAAACTCTTTAAGCCTCCGGTGTTGGTCTTTGTGGACTGCAAGCTAGGAGCAGATCTGTTGAGTGAGGCAGTTCAGAAAGTCACAGGCCTCAAATGCATATCTATACATTCAGAGAAGTCACAGATAGAAAGGAAAAACATATTGAAGGTTTGACAATATTCCATATTCTTCTCTTCCCTGTAAACCTGTTTTGCCCTGTTTTCAAGAGACATCATATTACCAGCTATCTTGTAAAGCAGACCTTGTTTTAATAACTCTAAAACTCTAGGCAAGCAGTGACTGAACTTAATTGTTCTCGTGCTCAGGTCTCATTGTTTTGGGCTTTATTGTCTTGAGAGCAATCAGCTTTGTTCTCTAAGGAGTGTGTACTAAATAAATTACTAATTTAGAATCCACCATTTCTGAAATCAGGTCAGTTTGGATTGGGGCAGAGCAGTAATTTACCTTTGGAAAAAGTTTGCCTGATTAAACTAATAGAATATATTTAATGGGGGTTGAGTGGAACTTGGGAGTCCCTGGGTGGTGCACACAGTTGAGCATTCAACTACTAAACAAAAGGTTGGGGGTTTGAACCCACCCATTGGCACCTCAGAAGAAAGGCCTGGTGACCTGCTTCCAAAAGCCATAGTCTTGAAAACCCTTGTGCTTGAATGGAGCACAGTTCTACTCTGAAAACATGATGTTGCCTTGAGTTGAAATTGACTCAATGGCAGCTGGTGATGATGGTGGGGAACTTAAGCCACATCACTTTTCAAGGATGCAAAGACCTTTACGTACTGAGAAGATACTGCAACAACAGTATTGAAGTAAGCATTGACTAGAGAAAAGATAGCTGTACTAAATAAAACCACATAAAGTAAATTCTGCTGTAATGAATTTTGTTGCTTTTCTGGAAAGGGATTGCTCGAAGGAGACTATGAAGTTGTAGTGAGCACGGGAGTCCTGGGACGAGGCCTGGACTTGATCAGTGTCAAGCTAGTTGTCAACTTTGATATGCCTTCAAGCATGGATGAGTATGTGCATCAGGTAAAGAGGCCTTACATATTACCACCGTTTTGTTCATGAGGTTTTTCGGGCAAAGTGTTGTCAACATAATGTTAAGTAAAAAAAATTAGGACATAAAACATTATAAATTTTTGCTTTAAAATAGATATGGATATAAACTAAATTAAAAAAAAAAACTATGTGTATACCTGAAATGTATAGAAAAATGGCTGGAGGTAATAACCAAAAAAAGTTAATTAAAAAAAAATTAGTGGATTTTTGGTTTGTTTTTATTTTCTTTATTTTTCTTATTTTCGTTAGTCAGCATATTAATGGCTTTTGTAATCAGGAAAAAGAAAAAAAAAAACTGTGTTTAAAAAGATTGTTTGAAGTTGATATATCTGGCCAAAATAAAATTGACCCTTCAGAGTATTTCTTTTTTTAGGAATCTTCATCTCCTCTCACTCTCTGTATTTGTTCTAGTCTTTCACCTTTTGAAATTTTCTTCCTTTCCTTTGCTGCCAAACATAACAATAGCTCTTCTTTCTAGCAGAAATAGAGCGGTCTCCCACCGCCACGTTGTCTCACTGCCTCTGGCGTCATTTACCACCTCTTCAAGTAGAGCCTTTTTCCTTTCCCGTATTCCTAGAATCACCTCTGGATGCCACAGTTACTTGAATCACCCACTGAAATGCTCTCAGTGCCTTTAATGTGCTGTTGCTTTTATATTTACTTAGACTTAATAATACAGCAGTGTACCCCCTTTTTTGGCCCCACTTCATTGTTTACCTGTCCGTCAGGGAGTCGAGTGTTCTACAGGATTGTTTATTTTCTTTCAAACTTTTATTTTAACAACTTTAGATGGAAGTCCTTTTAAAATATTAAAAAACTTGTCTGCTTCTTAAACAGCATCTGCTGATTATAATGGTTTAACCGTTTCTTGATATCCCAAAGTCAACTCTGTGGCTCTTAATTATCCCCAGGACCCAGGCTATAATGCAGTGAAGGCCTCAGGGATTGTTGAAGGATATAGGGTTTCCTAAGTCTACTCAGAATGCCCCACGATTCCCGTGCTTATCTAGTTCTGTTGTTTCAATAATTGAAGTGCACGTACCCACGATAACATATAACTCAGATAGCAAAAGATATAAAATGCAAAGTCAGTCTTTTTTCCATCCCCTTAGTCCTACCCTTGAGTGGTTACCAGTTAACTGTGCAGAGAATATAAATGCATATAGATGTGTGTGCGTATCCTTTTATATTCTTTACATAAATGGAACCATATCAGACCGACCGTTACACACCTTGCTTTCTTTGTTAAATATATATTAGACAGCTTTGTTTATCATTATACGTAATAGCTGCTACTTAATACATGGTAACATCTATTGAGGAGTCCCTGGGTGGCGCACACGGTTAAGCACTCAACTACTAGCTGAAAGGTTGGCGGTTCGAACCCACCCAGAGGCACCTTGGTACAATTTTGTCACATGATTAAATAAATCAGATAATAATAAAGGTCAGAATAAAAAATGGCATTCCTTTGGCTCACTTCTCTCCAGTCTTATTATCTAGAGACGACTCCTGTCAACTTTTTTAGAGATTTCTCTTGCAATTAAAAAAATTCTCTACATGTTGGCAGGAACCATCCATTCATTTAAATGTTTCCAAATAAATTGTACATTTCAATTAAGGGGCAGAAATTGACTATGATTGTCTATTTTCCTCCCTCTTCTGAAGAGTTTCTCAGTAGATTTTTATTACTGTACTTTTACACAAATAGCATACACCTTCTATGTTTGTCAACCATGCCCCCCGCCCAGATATTTTTGCAAATGTGCTATACTGATTTTTTTTTACAGCAACATGTAAAAAAAATTAGCATATCGGTGCTTATGAAAATACCTCTGGGCGATAGGGCATGGTTGGCAAATGTAGAAGGCGCACGTTAATTGTATAACAGTACAGAATATATTTGGAGACAAATTGATTTTTTTCTTTGTTATGAGTCTTCATCATGAATTTGTGTCAATTTGATTCTGTCAAAGTGAGAAATAACTTTATGTAAAAATTAAATAATTGAAATCTCACATTCCAAGGCACTTAAGTGCTCTAAAGCAAATAGTTCTGTTGTGGTTAATGCAAGGATTTTCAAAATATTTGACCTTGGCCCCCTACAGTAGGAAACATCTTTATGTTATGACCCCCGACACACACACACACACACACCCCCATACAACTGAAATGCAAGTTTTACAAACAGTACTTAACTTGCTGTATTTGATCACTCTCATTTATTTTGTTCTACTTCATTAAAAATATGCTGATGACATCCCACTAAGTTGATTTCACAAGTATATTGAGATCCACAGATTGAAAAATGGTATCAGAATGAATGTTAATCTTAGTAAAGCTTCTTTAAATAATAGTCTTTACTTTCTTTAAGAGGCATTAAGATTTTCTAAATATATTTTGAAAACATCCTTTGCGTTTCATTTCAGGTCGGAAGAGTGGGAAGATTAGGGCAGAGAGGAACAGCTATTACTTTCATCAATAACAATTCGAAAAGACTTTTCTGGGATATTACAAAAAGGGTAAAACCCACGGGAACCATTCTTCCCCCACAGCTACTCAATTCCCCTTACCTTCATGACCAGAAGAGAAAGGAACAGCAGAAAGGTAAACAGGCACAGAGCAATCTGGTTACAGGAGCTAATCTTATGGACATTATTAGAAAACATGATAAAAGCAATTCTCAAAAATGATTTGTTCTGCCACTTCAGATAATTTTTTTTTTGTATTGTTAGCAAAATTTCTGTATATTATTACTGTATGATATTTGAGTAAATGGGACAGGTACATGAACTAAAAAACTTTATGGTATGATTTTTAAAAATTTAACCGAATATAAAACTTTCACGGCGAAGTTGTATTTATTTCCCTTCTTAATTCTCATAAATTAAAAACAGCTTCAGAAAATTAATTGCTAAATAAATTTTTTTTTCTGTTTTTGAAGAACCCTTTTTTTTAAAAAAAAAAAAAATTTTATTTTCAATAAATACTTCACAGAGCTTACTCTCAGAACCAGAAACCTCCACAGCAAGGAGTCTGCCTCAGAATTTTTTTAGTATTCCATTGGTGCTTGGATTATTGTTGAAAGTAAACGATGGGATCTAGAAGAAATCTAGAACTTTTTTAAAAGATAAATATGAAATATGTATTTTTTTATTCTTGGTTGTTTTCCCTTCAGCTTGGTGTCTTAGTTATCTAGTGCTGCTATAACAGAAATACCACAAGTGGATGGTTTCAACAAACAGAAGTTTTTTCTCTCACAGTCTAGTAGGCTAGAAGTCCAGATTCAGGGCATCAGCTCCAGGGGAAGGCTTTCTCTCTCTCTCGGCTTTGGAGGAAGGTCCTTGTCATCAGTCTTCCCATGGACTAGGAGCTTCTCGGCACAGGACCCCAGGTCCAATGGATGCACTATTTTCCTGGCTCTTGTTTCTTGGTGGTATGAGGTCCCCTGTCTCTCTGCTCCCTTTTGTCTTTTGTATCTCAAAAGAGATTGATTTAAAAAGCAACCTAATCTAGATTGGATCATGGCCTCATTAACATAACTGCCTCTAATCCTGCCTCATTAACATATAGAGGTAGGATATACAACACGTAGGCAAATCACATCAGATCACAAAATGGTGGACATTCACACAGTACTGAGAATCGTGGCCTAGCCAAGTTGACACAGTTTTGGGGGACACAATTCTATCCATAACAAATGTTTTTTATATTCAATATAAAAAAAAAATGTCAAATTATGTTAACATTACTTTGCTATTATAGTTTTGTGTTAATGTCACTTTGCTAATTCAATTAGTAATTTCAAATACTGGAAGGATGGTTAGGTGTTTTGCTTTGATAATTCTATACTTTCATTTCTTTAAAAATTGTTAGTGTCAAATTACTTGGGAAATTTAGATACTCAGCAAATTTTGGTGTTTGTGCTTTATAGCCTCAGCATTCTCCCCAAGCCAATTAGAGACTAGTGTCTCAGTGTAGGTGGTTTCTTAGTGTCGTCTCCACCCAAAGGAGAGAATGAGGTCAGAGGTTTTCCAAAGAGTGTATGAACCCTCAGGACTCCAGCTTCCATCTTTTTTCTTCTCCCCCTTTCTGTTTGTAGCATAACTGTCGAGTGGTGAGTATGTTTGATTTCAAGGAAACAAGGACCAGGCAACTATTAAGGTGCCAGAGCCCTGTAGCAGAGGTACACTGAGAGGCTGAAGGCTGATGGGTCAGCCTAGGGGAGGAGGAGTGAGGCCAGAGCTGGGGGCATTTGTAAGGGCATGCGTAGGAGTGCATTTAACTAGCTCCCCTCCCTGTACCCAGAGGAAGGTGAAATAATGAGAAGTTGGACAAAAGATACTAAACATTCACTTAACCACAGGGTTTTTTTTTTTTTTCATCATGAGTGCTTTGAAAAAATTTGAGCTACTTTTGCAATTGAAAAGTAAAATTGGACAATTTTTGGGAGGAGTCATTGGCCAGAATCATATTGCCTCTGGGGAAAAATTTAATCTTTTGTGTTAACAGTGAGTATCTTTGGGGAGTGGATTTGAGGGTGGTGGGACTATGGAGGCTTTTATTTAGGCATTTTCCAGGAGATATCTGCAGTGTTTGTATTTTTTACACCTTGCATATAAATTATAATTGGTATTGGGGAAAAAACAGAGTTTTACAATTTTGGTATTTTAAGACCTCTGTTAGATTTCACCCCGTGGAACCAGCGATCAAGAAATCAAATGATGCGTTGCATTGGGCAAATTTGCTGCAAAAGATCTCTGTAAAATGTTTAAAGACAAAGATATCACTTTGAGGACTAAGGTGTGCCTGACCCAAGCCATAACATTTTCAGTCGCCTCATATCCCTGGTGGCATAGTGGTTAAGTGGTATGGCTGCTAACCAAGAGGTTGGCAGTTCAAATCCACCAGGTGCTCCTTGGAAACTCTATGGGGCAGTTCTGTTCTGTTCCACAGGGTCGCTATGAGTCAGAATCGACTCGACGGCAGTGGGTTTGGTTTTTTGGTCTCGTATGCATGTGAAAACTGGACAATGAATAAGACCAAAGAAAAATTGATGCCTTTGACTTGTGGTGTTGGTGAAGAATATTGAATATACCATGGACTGCCAGAACGAGCAAATCTATCTTGGAAGATATACAGCCAGACTGTTCCCTTAGAAGGGAGTATGGCGAGACTTTGTCTCACGTACTTTGGACGTATTATCAGAAGAGACCAGTCCCTGGAAAAGGACAACATGCTTGGTAAGGGAGAGGGCCAGCGAAAAAGAGGAAGACCCTCAACAAGATGAATTGATGGAATTGACACAGTGGCTGTAACAACGGGTTCAAACACAGCAGCGATTGTGAGTATGGCGCAGAACGAGGCCAGCGTTTCGTCATGTTGTACATACGGTCGCTATGAATCGGAACCGACTCAACAGCACCTAACAACAACAATATATTTAAACAAAAATAAATAATGTTGTTCTGTAACGTAACCTCATTGGTTAGCATCATTTGCTGGTAGTCTGGCTTCTTTCCCCACCACTGTGGCTCACACTAGTCTTTCAGTCGTTTCCAATGACCTTGTTATAACCAAACCTCTCGGCTCTCATTTTAAATGTTTCTTGCATTACTGAGCACGCTCTTTGAAAGTCTCACTTTTGTCAGGCAGCAAAGTAGGTAGTGATAGGGGAAAGAGCCCCTAATTCACAGGTTCATTGTGAAGATTAAATACAGTTGCCTTATATAAAGTACCCAGTAGGGAACAAGTTGAACCAGTTGCCGTCCAGTCAGTCCCAACTCATGGCATCCGCATGTGTGTCCGAGTAGAGCTGTGCTCCGTAGGGTTTTCAGGGCTGAGTTTTCCGAAGTAGATTGCCAGGCCATTTTTTGAGGTGCCCCCCAGTATTCGATCTTTCATTTAGCAGCAGAAGCATTAACTGTTCATCTCATCCAGGGACTCTTCTGGTAGCGTAGTGGTTAAGAGCTCGGCTGCTAACCAAAAGGTTGGCAGTTCAAGTCCACCAGCTGCTCCTTGGGAACCTTATGGGGCAGTTCTACTTTGTCCTATAGGGTCACCATGAGTCGGAACCTAACAACGACAAGGACTCCCCTAATAGGGTAGAAGCCAGATATTAATGTCCTTCTCCCTTCCTTCCTTCCTTCTCATTAAACAATCTTTGAACTTTTCTTATTGGTTCTTCCTGCTTCTCTAAGTCTCAGCTATTAGCCTTTTGCTTATTCCTTAAGGTCTTTCTTTCCCTTGGTGACCTGTTCCTTCTCTCACATCTCTGTTCCTCTATCACTCAGGGTACTAGAATGCTGTGGCTTTCTTGCTTCTGTTTTACAAACCAAGACGTTACAATTTTTGTTGGACTTGGTCCCAGTATTGCTAATACTTTTTTTCAGTTAAAGATGGTATTTTTTAAAAGCTACCGTCTACTATCATCATCATTTCATGAGAGAAAGAACATGTAATATAAAACAAGAAAGAAGGGGATACTCTCTGAATAAGGGGCAGTTTTTCCCAGAACGGACAGATGACAATCTTCCACCAATATACTGTATTATGAAAACTTAATATATTTTTGTCAAATTCATGCAGTTTGAAATTTTAATTAGCTGAAAAAACTAATCATATGTATGGTCAGACATTTATTTTACCGCTTCTAGTAATCGTATTACATGACAGAGGTGAAAATCAATTTTGGAGGTTTTTTTTGCTGCATCAAAGCAAACATCTTTTATATATCAGACATCTTAATGCTTGAAATTGTGACTTTTAGACTGCAATATTTGTGCTACTTTGTAAGATCTTTTCAGTGCCATTCTATTAGTATTCTAATAACCAAGTACATTTTTCAATTCAAGTTTTTTTTTTTTTCAAAACGTTAAAAATTTTTGTGGTTTCATAACATCTTTACAAAGAACATTGCCATGTGTTTAAACTATGACTAATACCGATTAATTAATTTCAGTAAATCTAAGCTGAATCCATGAACTATCACTTTTCTGATAAAGCTACACTATTTTCTTTTGACAGGCTGAATGTTGCTCAGGTAATGCTCTTTGGTGCAGCTAATACCAGCCTCTTTTTGTTGTAGATTCTATTCAACACAACACAAAATTGCTCCATAAATTTAGGTAGCTATGGTACAGGAGGTGACACGTCATCCAAGGTGACTTTGCTGGCAGCCATGAGTAAACCAACTCTGGACAGATAGGACTCCAAGGCACACTTAGAATGACCCAAGAGGCTCTGAGGCCATGAGGTGGAAACCAAGCCATGATAACTAAGTGAATACAGTTCTCACTCTACCATTAGTGTGAGGACCTGCTTTGGAGTTATTTTTTATGATGTCTGGCACATTTGGTGTATTTTGACAGAATTACAAATAAACACAAGACAAAGTATATGTAAATGTATAGTAATTTTTAAAATTGACTAAATTTTAGCTTTATGAAAAATTTACATTTCATCCTCATGTTTCTGATTTCATCTCAGAAAGCTGAAAACTTGACAAAGGTGTTTGCAGGTAACTGGATTCCAGTTATAGCTCTACCACTTTTTTTTAATGGTGCAGATTACTATCTCTCATCTTTTACTTTGCTCATCTATAAAATGATATGATTTGCTCTAAGGTTCTCTGAGGTCTTTCCAAATCTCCATTTTCTATTCTTCATACTTTTAAATATCTAGCTCCATGTCTAGAATTTGTTTCAGAGTAATACGGGGTGTCTGGGGAGAGTGGGTGGGGAGTATGGATGGAACAAGATTGGTCAAAATCGTTATTGAAGCCAGGTTATGGGGATGTTTATTAGTATTTAGCCTACATTTGATGTATTTTAAATATTCCATAATAAAAACTTTGATGTATGGAATTATGTGTGCCCTAGCCACATATCTTCAACTTTGCACTGAACTTTTTGGCTTGAATACTTAGAGCATTACCTCCCAAATTTATCGTTTTCTTTACAAAAAGTGTAATTCCTCTTTTTGGTCTTGCCTGTTGCCTCTGGTGCTAACAGCCCCAGGCCATGCTCAAAATCATCCTGTCATCACTGACTCATTTCTCTTCTCACTCTTCATATCTGCTTTGTCACCAAATCCTGTTCTTTCAAAATGTCTACATTCTCATGCTGCCACTAAGCCCAGAACTCTGTCACCTCAAATCTAAATTTTAGTAACCCACTAAAAACCCACTGCCGTCGAGTCGATGCCGACTCACAGCGACCCTATAGGACAGAGTAGAGCTGCCCCACAGAGTTTCCAAGGGGCGCCCATTTTAGTGGCAGTCACCAAATTGGCCGTTTTAACTCTGGGACCTCCTGTCCCTACCCCCACAATATCCTTCCACTCCAGGGCAAGGGGAATATTTTTATAGTAGAATTTTGCTGCCTCTCTGGTAAGCGTCCATGGACATATACATGGACAATGAATAAGGAAGACCAAAGAAGAATTGATGTGTTTAAATTATGGTGTTGGCAAAGAATACTGAATAAACCATGCACTGTCAGAAGAACAAATCTGGCTTGGAAGAAGTACAGCCAGAATGTTCCTTAGAAGGGAGGATGGTGAGACATCACGTCATGTATTTTGGACATATTATCAGGAGGGACCAGTCCTGGAGGAGGACATTTTTCTTGGTAAGGTAGAGGTTCAGGGAAAAAGAGGAAGGCCCTCAATGATTGACACAGTGGCTGCAACGATGGGCTCCGCTATATAGAAATGATTGTGAGGATGGCGCATGACTGGGCAGCATTTCATTCTGTTGCATGTAGGGTCGCTGTAAGAACCAAGTCGATGGCACCTAACAACAACTGGTATTTTCTTGCTCAGAAACCTTCAGCAGCTCCCTGTTGACAGTGTCATCAAATCTGAGTTCTGAGGAGTGTGAAGGCCCACCATCATGGAAGTCTGTTTTACTTTACAGCCTTTCCCTGCACTCCCCAGCCTGGCTTTCTCTGTATCCTATAACAGTACCAGACGTGGTTGTTGAAGGACTAACAATTCATCAGAACTCCCATGAATATGTTCACGATACAAATATAATTAACTGCTGGCAATCAGGAATTAATGTGTCACTGATGAGCTCTGAACTGTCCAGCCCAACTGAAGGAAACAATCGCCAATAGACAGTTTTAATTAATGAGGGGGAATGTGTTTAGCATTTTCCTTTATATTACGATAGTAGAGAATTCTGAAACGAGGGCAGCATTTTAGAACTGACAAAGCTGCTATGACATATGAGGCAACTAAGTCAATTTAAAAGAGCCCTGGTGGCACAGTAGTTAAGGCACTTGGCTGCTAAATGGGAGGTCTTCGATTCCAACCTAACAGCAGCTCTCATCTGGAGAAAGCTGTGACAGTCTGCTTTCCTAAAGATTTACATCCTTGGAAACCCTATGGGGGCAGTTCTGCTCTGTCCTATTGGGTGACTTTGAGTCAGCAACATGTAAAGAAAAATTGGTGTAGCAGTGCTTATGAAAATACCTCATGGGGGAGGTTGCACATTCTCTGCGTAAAAAATACAGTAGTGCTTTAAAAAAAAAAAGGGAAAGGAAATTAGAAAATTTATAAACAATTGTGATTTTTAAGACACTTTTACACAAATGAGGCCAGTTTATCAATTTTATAAATGCAAGAATACAAAAGATCAAAAATAACATTTTGCATAAATGTGTTTATGTGTGCATGTGCACACAAACACAATATCTTTGGAAGGATATTCTAAATGTAGAAGGCAAATGTAATAGTCTTTGGGGAAAAGGGGGCTGGGAAACTTACTTTCACTATGTGTCTTTTATATAAGTAATGTGCAGATTTCATATTTATTTATGGGTAAGTAGTAATTCAATATCCTTTAAATTCTTTTGGGTTGGGTGTGGAAGGAAAGTGTGAAGTTTTGTGTGTGTGTGTGTTTTAAATAATATTTTTCAATTTTTTGGGAAAATACAGTGTTGTATTAATAAATAAAATAGTTTATATACTTGAACTTCCATTAAGAAATATTTTTATAAAGTCCCACCAAACATCTGTCTTTTTGTTGTACTGTGGTAACTTGTATGGTGCTATGATGCTGGAAGATATGCCCCCGGTATTTCAAATACCAGCAGGGCAGCCTATGGTGGACAGGTTTCAGCAGAACTTCCAGAGAAGATAGACCAGGAAGAAAGCCCTGGTGATCTACTTGCGAAAATTAACCAGTGAAAGCTCCGTGGATCACAACCGACATTGTCTGGTATACTGCTGGAGGATAGGCCCCCCAGGTGGGCGGAAAAGGTGCCGTGGAGTCAGTTCCAGCTCATGGCAGCCCATAAGCTGTGCTCCACAGGATTTTCAATGGCTCATTTTTCAGAAGCAGCACATTTAGACTTGAACCTCCAATCTTTCAGTTGGCAACCAAGTGCTAACTCAAAATACAAAAATACACAGTGGCCAAAGCAATGGACTTGAACATACCAACTATGGTGAAGATGGTGCAGGCCCGGCAGTGCCTCCTGCTGTTGTACATGGGGTCACCACGAGTCAAAGCTTATTGATGGCAAGTAACAACAACATACCAAATTACATAATTCATTCAAATCTCTAATAAATAAAGTAATTTATGTTAATGCTGTTGAAGAGATATTATTGAATGGAAATGCATTTTGGATCTTTAAACAAGTACAAGATTATTGTACATCATTCAAAGAAAATTCATGTGGATTTTAAAGAAATACTCAGACTACAGGTATCCTGGGCACATCAGTTCAGGAGCTGAGGATCAGTAGTGGCTCCAAGGTGAAGAGGGTCAAATAGCTTTGACTTTTTCTACCGTCTTCTTGCATTCATTGTGTACAGGAGATGGTGATAGGATCTGATGGGGCCATATGCTTCCTTAAACATCATCTGTAAAACAGGACTCTGCGGATTTCAATTTCAATGTATACTTGAAGCTTCCATAGCTTTTCTTGCATAACTTTGGAGTGTGGTTTCAATCTTGGATCCATAGTACCTCAAAGAACTAATCAAGTTCTTAATCTCCCTTGTGTTTTGCAAAAATTATTGCTTTTTCCAGCTTTATTAGGTAACTGAAGGCCTAGATAGCCTTTGTGGGATTACTGAATTCAAATAGATTTATGTTTTTTAAAGAAAATACAAACACAGAATCAGTTAGATATATGCCTGTGATGACCACTTTTTCAGATACCAAAATGACATAAAAGCTTGCAGAAGATTTTTTTCTGATATATAAATGCATTTATACGGTCAGCCTTGCATAGGTTTAAAATCAATCATATTAGCTATGCATTCATTGAATTGCCAGAAATCCAGGCTGTATCATTGCTGCAAAAGACTTGTGTCTACAGACTGCAATGGTGACATCTTGTGAAATTCTGGCTCTTAGGCTCCTTTTTGTTGTTGGGTGTCATCCAGTCAATTCCAACTCATAGGGACCGTATATGACAGAGTAGAACGGCCCCCATAGGATTTCCTAGGCTGAAATCTTTGCAGGAGCAGGTCGCCAAGTCTCTTCTCCCCTCAGAGCAGCTGGTGGGTTCCAATCACTGACTTTTTGGTTAACAGCTTAGCGCTTAACCACTGGACTACAGAGCTCCTTAGTGGCCCTGACTTACATATGCAAGGACCTTTAACAAAATGTCAAACTTCTTTATGATCTGGGAGCTTCGGACCAACAATTTTTAATGTAGACATATTTCTAAAGCTTGCTAGAGCTTTCTTTATCAGCTTTCCTAGTCTTGAGAAGTGTTGGAGGGTTCTGGTTAATTGCATTTCTTTTTTTAATCTCTACCAAGGCCAACCAGGAGTATGTAGAAGAGTTAGAGTGAGAATTGGAGACAAAGGATGGACAAATGAGAGCAGGTTCATTGTGCTGTTGGGCAGCTTAACTACATGGATAGTGCCCCTTTGAGTTGTGCAATGAGGTGTCTGCTGATTTTAAGGGTGTTTGTGAGAACTGGTGAGGTGAATGTTGAGGGAGCAGTTTGCGCCCTACAGAGTGTAGCAGTTGGCAGAAATGCCATGGCTAGATTGGCTCTTAGCCTCCTCCTGGGCTCTCTGAGCTCTCTGGTGATGCTGCTGTCTGCCCTCCCCATTTGGTATTCCTGGTGCCTCCTTGCCGTGGTGAACACAGCCCAGAACACTGGAGATGCCCTGTAGGTGGGAGTGGAGTGGATTTGTGGGAAGGGCAAACATTATTTAACAATTACCAAGGAGAAAAATGAGAACATTTACCACGATTTCATGACTTTCAGGCTTGATTTTGTGTTCACTGTGTGTTTATTTTATAAGAGAAGGCAGAATCCTCAGAAGTAATATGAAATCAGTGTTTTATTTGGTTGAAAGAGCAAGAAAGCCAATTCCTGTACAATTTTATCTGTGATGGAGGAACACTATTTCATTTCATCATTAAATTTAAAGTCAGCATGCTAAAAAGTAAAATGGTAATGAGGAAAACGAACCTATAAATTTAATAAAATGGTTAAAAAGAAGCAAATAGCAAATTATGGTCAGTTAAATATTTAGGTGACCAGTTTCTATGTTTTTAATAATATGAAGTGAAACCAATGATATAAATGTTTTTTTGAATACTGTAGTCAATGAAAATAGAAGATGAATGGAAACAAGCAAACAAAACCAGAGGTCAAGGAAGAGAATGCTGTAAAACAATGAAACAAGCCAAATGAGAATAACCGATCTGCATGATTCATTTTTCTTACTAACGCTAGTAGGGAGAGAAAAACAAAAATACAAAGCCTAGATGGAGCTGTAATGGACTGAAGAAGGTTGATGTAATGACACTTTCTCGAATAGTCTCGGGTTAAATTTCTCCTAAGATAATAGAATTCCTAACTAGGTTATAGGCACTGTTTCTCTGACGATCAAATGAAAAGAAACTATAAAAAAAAAAATCTCGTTGCCGTCGAGTTCATTCCGACTCATAGCCACCCTATAGGACCAAGTAGAGCTGCCCCATAGGGTTTCCAAGGAGTGGCTGGTGGATTCGAACTGCTCACCTATCAGTTAGCAGCCCAGGTCTTAACCACTGTGCCACCAGAGCCTTATGGCAAAGAAAGTTTAGTAGGTGAAAAATTATTTAGTGATTCTTAAAGGAACAAAGTAAAAGGACAAACTTTAAAACTGTTTAACAAAGTAGATAACTAAGACCACTGCAGCATTTCCAGAGAATTAAGCAGTGAACTAAGCAGATGGTTAACTAGTTTTAATCTTCACAAGAGTCTTATGAGGTAGATACTATTTTTAATAAGCATTTTACAGATGTCCAGAGAGGTTCCCTAAGGTACCCAAGGTAAGTGACAGAGCCAGGATTCAGTCAGGCAGATTGGCTCTAACATCTGTGAAGGGAAGCACTGCCCCCTGCGGAATTTTCGTATAGATAGGATGACATGCAAGTACTTGCCTCTGTACCTTGGATATTCCCATTTCTTCTTAAAGGAGGAACCATATCTTCTACTTAGAAACAAAACATCTGGAGCTGAAGAGACCATCTGGTTGGCCTCTTCTTTCCTCCTTGCTTCGTCCAGAGAGAGAAGGTGTAAATGTCCATGGACATCCATTCCTGTTGGAAGGCTAGGTCCAAGCCTTTTGACTTCTTCCTTGACATCGTTCTTACTCTACTTGTCCCCAGATCTCCTAGAACAGTGTTGTGCTAGACTCCCAGTGAATGCTTGTTGAATAACTTCCAGTCTTTCTTCTTTTTTAATTATGGATTTATTGGTCATTAAAAGGAAAGCTGAATTCTGTAATATTTGGCAATGTCTGTAGAGTATTTATAAAATTGAATAACTGTGTTATGAGACAAAACAGGTAAGTATTGCACTTTACAGTTTATAAAACACTTCCTAATATTTTAATGGTTACAATAAAATGAGTTATATTTTAATATAGATTCTGAATTGAATTTTTTTCCCCTAAGATATTAGGGGAGCCCTGGTGGCACAATGGGTAAGAGCTCAGCTGCTAACCAAAAGGTCAGCAGTTCAAATCCACCAGCTGTTCTTGGAAACCCTATGGGACAGTTCTACTGTGTCCTATAGGGTCGCTATGAGTCGGAATCTACTTAACGGCAACGGGTTTGGTTTTTTGGGGGAAGATATTAGAGAGAGGATAGTAATGGGTACTTTTGATCTGGGTTTCCTAGTTTTATTTGCTGATACATAATTCAGACATGAAAATTAGAATCTCAGTTGTGGTAGATTAGTTTACTATTCAGCCAATAGTTGTAAGCCCCTGAAACTTTGGAGTTGTTTGTTACGCAGCATTATTGCAGCAGAAACCTGACCACTAAGGAAATCTTTATGGTGGTAGAAAAAAGAAGTCACATTTACTGACAACCTACTGTGTACGGACTGCTTTATATTCATTAACCCATGTAATCCCTTACAGCAACCTGTGCAGTGGGAACTATTATTATAATACCAGGTTTACAGATGAGAAGACCAAAGCATGGAGAGGTTAAGTAATTTCCCTAAGATCACATAGCTAGTATAGTGAGTACTGGATTTAAACCCACATCTATATGATTATAAAACTTCAGCTCTTTTTTTCAATATCACTTCAGATATTATTGCATGATTTATTTATTTATACTACAGGTATAGAATGAGACTGTTAACTGATTTGGTTGAAATCACCGGGGCCTCCTGACATTATCTGAGGTCCTGTTCACTGAATTTTTTTCTTTATTGTTATTATTTTCGGTGAAAATATACACATCAAAACATGTTCCCCTTCAGTGATCTCTACACATACTGTTCAGTGACACTGGTTACATCTTTCAGATTGTGCTAACATTTTTTTTATCTCTGCTCCAGTTGTTTCACCCCTGTTAGTTTAGACTCACCCCCTAAACTTCTCACCTGTGCTTTAGAGTTGGCGTTGCCCCTTTGGTTTCATATAATTTTTTTTGAAAGCACAATAGCCATTCACATCCTTCTTCCTCACCCCTCATCATATCATTGGTTATCAAATTATATTGATCCTCAATCTCAAGATGTCTCTGTCACACCAGTTGCCTAGTTTCTGTCCCTAATGCCAACTGGTCACTCATTACCTCCCGCTTGAACCAATATAATGAACTGGTCTGGCCTCCTGCCTCGGTCTCTACCCCATTCCTCTATATCTCATACTCACACACAATTGTCTGCCGATCTTCCTCGAAGCCTGGTTTTACCTTGAACACAAAGCTTGGGTACAAAAGACTGGATTTGAATTCCAGTTTCATCATTCTGTCATCAAACAGACTCAGCTATTGTGGCTAAACACAAAGGCAGAAGTGGAATGAGACTGGAAGAGGTTTAGAAGCTCGATCCTGTGGCTTTGAGGAGGCCAAAGGCATCAACCTGCGGCACCAGGACAATACAGACCACCTGACTAAGTCAAAGTCAGGACCGAGAGACATAGTTATCATTAAAGCCAGCAGTTTTATCTTTGTTCTGAGCACAGTCAGGAGTGGGGAAGTGGGAGGTATGTGGGGAGGGTGAAGGTGTGAAGGACGTGAAGAGAAGGGGTCTCCCAACATCCGCTGCCTGCACATTTCTCAGTGAAAAGCTCTCCCGTCCCTAGAAATGGAAACAGAAACGAAACTTTAGCCAGGGCTGGGGGTTATGGCAGGGCAGGAAGACTGGAATTAGGACAGAACTCTGAACGTGCAAAGCTCAGAGGGTCCAGGACCAAGCACCCCATGGTTCAGGGCACACCCAGCACCCTAGAAAAGCAGGACTCCTGTCATCGGTGCACCAGTCTAATTACCCCACGCTAGATACCTTTAACCCAAAGTTCACTGTGTCCTCAGATAAGAAAGTAAGTTTACAGATGACCAGTGATGAAGGAGTGTCGTTTGCTGTGTTCCAGGAATGGACCAGATTACTGAAGATTCACACGGTTTAGGGAATAGGCAGAAATGAGGCTAATGAAATGCAGTCTCACAAAGCTGGAAGGTCACACACATTAAAGTAGAACCCATAATGCATTTAATTGGAGCCTTAATAGCTAGAATTGCAGAAAATAATGAGGAAAGAGCCGTAGGGCTAGATAATAATATCATCAAGAGTAGAGTTGTATGCAAGGGATTTCCTTACAGAGCAGAAGTAGTAATGGTCCCTTTCCCTAACTGAGTTTCTCACATCTCATTCGGAATTCTGCGAACAATCCTGGGCCTCTATGGAGAAGCTGAGCGACGTGTTACAAATGGGGTAAGAGAGCAAAAGGAAACGTTGGTCTGGGCCTCAGGAACATGCTATGATATTTTTAAAATGCATTTTCACCCTTTTCCTGAGCTGAGTACAAAATGAATCATTCGTTAAAGCTTGGCTCGGGCGTCGCGAGGACCAAGGCGGAGTCCCACGATGCTCTGCGTGCCTCTTCCTCACCCTTTGGCTGACTTGGCACTTCTCTCTGTTTTGTGTTTCTGAGATTCCACCACTACCACCAGTTGCCATGGAGTTGATGCTGACTCAGGGCAACCCTTTGTGTCAGAGCAGAACTCTGCTCCGCAGGGTTTTCAATGGCTGATTTTTTGGAAGTAGATTGCCAGGCCTTCCTTCTGAAGTACCTCTAGGCAGACTCGAGCCTCCAAACTTCTGGTTAGCAGCCAAGTGCTTTAATGGTTTGCACCATCCAAGGATTCCATTTCTGAACAGGGCTGCCCTGTAATAAACTAAGGGAGAGAGCAAGGAGTTTGACCTGAGAAAAAGAAAAGGAATAATTTTGAAGTTAGCATTAATATAACCTACCCTAACCTAACCCTTTGCTGTCTAGCTGATTCCAACTCATAGTGACCCTATAGGACAGAGTAGAGCTGCTCCGTAGCGTTTCCAAGGAGTGACTGGTAGATTTGAACTGCAAACCTTTGGTTAGCAGCTGTAACTCTTAACCACTGCGCCACCAGGGCTCCACGTAAGGACAGTCAAGTCCATACCAGGTCAGGTTATTGTGGAAGCAGCAGTTTAGGGTGGGCTACAGGCTCATGAAATCAGAAACAATCCCAAACCACAGACCTACCATCAACAGAAGCCAAGAAAATTCCAGACAGATGAAGACACTGGCCGTGCAGTGTGTGGCCAGAGACCAGAAGCTGATGGTTTCCGCAGCTATAGGATTCCATCCCTTTTCATCCAGTTAGAATGCGATTCTGTTATGACCAACTAAAACTTGAGCCCACATCCTGAGACCCTGCTCTGTCATTCCTATATGTAATGAGAAAGAGAGAGAGGGAAGGAGACAGAGCTATCCCTTATATCTGTGCTGTGCACTCCTAAATACGTAGCACTTGAAATGTGGCTGGCCTTGTAAGTGCTCTAAGTGTAAAATGCACGCTGGGTTTGGAAGACTTCGTCTGGAAAAGGAATGTAAAATATCTCATGAGTAATTTTTATGTTCATTATGTATTGAAGTCAATGTTTTGACTATAATTGGTTAAATAAAATATATTCTTAAAATAAACTGCACCTTTTCTTTTTTGCTTTTCTTAACTTGGCTATTAGATTTGAAATTCATGAGTGGTTCACAATATATTGGACAATGCTGCTTTAGACTTTAATGGGACAAATTTCCAGGGTACCAGTTTGCAGCCCCCTTGTAAGATTTTGAGGTGAGGGGAGCAAACTGATAAGCTAGGAGTTTTAATTTTCTTTTCCCAGGAGTATAATCTCAATTTGCTCAGTCCCAACCTATGTCGATCTAAGTGGATATTCAGGTTCAATGAATCCTTGTGGTACCAAAATTTAATTAATAAGATTTTAAGAAATGCAGCTGGAAGAAATAAAGGACACAGTGACCAAGACTAATTCTTTGGCTTACTTTCACATGGATTAAATTAAACCCATAAAGTCTTTATAAATCTAGACCACGGCTTGTGAAAACCCTGTTCATCAACAAGAAGACAGGAAAATGCCATCATTTAACCATTTTTGTATGCTAAAGGAAACCGAGAAAATGTTAATCCAGATAGAACACTGCGCTCTCTGTTGCACCCCAGACTGCAGTATCTGGAAGAAAAAAAAATTGCAGAGTGAGTCAAAGAGCAGACTGTGGTTTAAATTGTGTGTTCAGGGTGGGGTGGGGGGTGGAGATGAGCCTTATAGAAACGTTAAAGGCATGTGGACGGGAATGGAATTATTCATGAAGCTATGGGCCTCCCTCCCCGGCTTCCCAAAGACTGATACCATGTGTAGAATTCTTGCAACCCAGGTGGCTTGTTACTTGGCAGTTGCCCTTTTATAACCATAAATATGAAAAAGCAATTATCTGGCACAATCTTTTTAATGCTGTTTTTTAAATTAAAAAACAGAATTACATGAATATAGAAACTGAAACAATTGTTATAAAAACAAATGTGTGTCGTTCTAGACAAGAGACTCATACTATTTAAACTGAAATTTACCAGTTAAAAAGAAATGAAGCTATAGACTATTGGGGGTCCATGAAGACAAAATGATTTCTACATACTCAACATCTTGGAAACCCTGGTGGTATAGTGGTTAAGTGCTCCAGCTACTAACCAAAGGGTCTGCAGTTCAAATCCACCAGGTGCTCCTTGGAAACTCCATGGGGCAGTTCTACTCCGTCCTATAGGGTTGCTATGAGTTGGAATTGACATGAGTTGGAATTGATTGAACAGCAACAGGCTTGGGCAATATCCTGAGACTGGTTGAAAGGTAAGTGACTCTAAACTCTTACATTCTCCATGTAGGAAAACAGCTACAATTCTGCTTGGAGAAGTCAGCAACATTTTCAAAATTACCTTGGGCCATGTTACCAAAGCACGGTGAGAAGAAAACCTAACTTGGCCTTTAAAAAAAATTACTGTTCCTAGGTGAACCCTACAGCTTCCTTTATATGAAAATAGGTTACCCAGTAGGCTTTGGGGCTGACAATGGTTTTTAAAATTTACTAATCTTCTCTGGAATGAAACCACCATGATCCAAAGAGAAAAAGAGCATTCTGAACAATTAGTAATCCTGGAGTTATTTTCTTTTTATATTAAGGATTACAAGCCTGATGTAATTTTTTTTTTTTAGTTATTGGCAGTATTGCTAAATCTATTTAGGTTGTGCCACTGAGTGATCACAACTGAATTCGTAAAGATTTCATTGAACAGACAAAATCAGAACGCACAAGCGTTTTAGGTAGTATATTCTTCCAGGACTCAGGGCCTATCATGTATTAGAATTTAGAAAGATAATACAAGATATGACAGATTTTAAACTCCTTTATGATCACACATATTATATAAATCTTATGTTTATTGTTGTTGTCAGCTGTTAGCCAGCTCCAAGTCATGGTGACCTAATGTTAATGGAACAAAACGTTGACTTGCCTTGCACGATCTTCATGATCGTTAGTGTGTTTGAGTCCATTGTTTCGGCCAGTGTGTCAGTCCATCTGACCGAGGGCTTTCCTCACCCTCATTGACCCTTCACTTTACCAACCATGACGTCCTTTTCTAGTAATTGGTCTTTCCTGATGACATATACAAAGTAAGCGAAGTCACACTAGCCTTACTTCAAAGGAGCATTTAGGTTGCATTTCTTGGAAAACTGATATGTTCATTCTTCTGGCAGCCCATGGTATATTTAATATTCTTCACCAATGCTACAGTTCAAATGCATCAATTCTTCCTCTGTAGCCACAGAAATTTGAGAACCAGAAAGAATTTTTGTAAAAATAGCTGTACAGGATTGTGGTGCAAAGCATAGCAAGTGGCTCCCAACTTCCTGAGTTTTGATGCCAGCTCTGTGACTTACCAGGTGTACAATGTTAGGTAATTTTTTTTAACTTCCTGGAAACTCAGTTTCCTTCATCTGTAAAACAGCAATAATCAGAATAATAGTAATAGGGTTATGAGGACCCCTGGTGGTGTAGTGGTTAAGAGCTTGACTGCTAACCAAAAGGTTGGCAGTTCGAATCCACCAGCTGCCCCTTGGAAACCCTACGGGGCACTTCTACTCTGTCCTGTAGGGTTATTACGAGTCAGAATCGACTCAACAGCAATAAGTTTGGTTTGTTTTTTTTATAGGGTTATGAAGGTTAAATGAGACAATATATGTACCTGACCTGACATATATTGTGCTCAATAATTGCTACTTGGTATTGTCTTTAGGTGCCATTGAGTTGATTCCAACTATGACGACCCCACGCGATTTTCTTGGCTATAATCTTTATGGCAGCAAATTGCCAAGTCTTGCTCCCCTGAAGTCACTGTGCAGGTTCAAACCTCCAACCTTTTGAGAACCTAACCGTTTGTGCCACCAGCACTCCTTACCTGCTTTCCATGCTTCTTTAATCCAGTAACCTTGTTCCTTAGCCGAGGAAACTGCAGTCAGGTGACTTACCTGTAGTCCTACCATTAAGCTGTGACACAGCCACAGCTGGAATTCAAGTGCAGCGCTCTTACCACTTCACCGTAACTTCCCCTTTGTCCTTTGGGCTTTAAAGTGTTAATTTCCGTAGTTCTATTGCACTTTTCTGTTAAGAACCCTGAATGCAACTAAATACAACCACCTACAAAGTAGGAAAATACATCTGAAATTCTAATAATTAAAGAAATAAATTAAAAATACATCTGAAATTCTAATAATTAAAGAAATAAATTAAAAATACATCTGAAATTCTAATAATTAAAGAAATAAATTAAATAGATTAACATTCTAAGTGACCATTTATTGGCGTGAGGTCATACTTTTTCTGCAAATCTTATGTAACCTAAAACGCTTCCAAAGTGCCTGTTCCACTGCTCAACGCTTTCTACACGTTTTCTTTCAGTTTGTCTCCCTCTGGTGGATTTAAGAAAAAAATGTGCTTTTATTTTTAGAATTACGCTGGATTATTTTTTTGGTCAGGCTAAGGAACACATGAATTGTCAGTCTGGCTCATGTTGCAGAGCTTCTAGAAAACTGACTTGCCTGGGTGGGAGTCTTTGCAGAGGCCCCAATTTGTGGAGGGTAAAGTAGGCGGAGGGAATCTGCTTCCAGTTCACTCATGTGAGGAAAAAAAGCGTACGCAAAGACATCGAGCTGTGTTCAGAGAAGCAAAAGTGGTTTGAAATTGCTGAGAATAAAGTACAAAAGATTAAGGCTGAAAGTCTGTGGCAAGAGATAACGTGGAAAGGTAAGTAGGGGCCATATTACAGGGGCTTTTAAAGTTATGTTCGAACTGCATTTTGTAGGTAATGGGAATTTAACGGGTTATTTACTTAGGCTTCAAAAACAGAAAACCCAAATAAGTGGCTTTAAAAAAACAGAAGTTTATTTCTGTATCATGTAAAAGAAGACAATAAGTAGGCAATCCAAGTTTGATAGGGAGCGCCTTGTCATCAGGGATCTAGGTTCCTTCCAATTCCTTACTCCTCCATCCCTATGGCATAGTCTTTGTTCTCATGGTTCAAAATGGCTGCCAGAGCTCCAGCAACCATACGCATCTACCCAATTGGATATCCACACTGGGGCTTCAAATTCAACTTTTCCAAAAAAACTAACTTGTTAATTTCTTTCTCTTTATTCTCTAGCTCCCTATTTCACTGGAAGAATGAGTGATGAAACGAGAGTGAGGAGGATGGATCAGAGACTCTGGAGAGAGGCTCCAGGAGAGAGAGAGTGAGCCTCCTAAAACGAGAAAGGAGTCAAGTGCTTTAAAATGGAGTGATGACCGGTCATGCTAAATGCTGCAGAGAAGTCAAGTCACATATGGACTAAAGGGCAGTTTTTTTTTTTTTTTAATATTTTTTATTGTGCTTTTTAAGTGAAAGTTTACAAGTCAAGCCAGTCTCTCACACAAAAACTTATATACACCCTGCTACATACTCCCAATTACTCTCCCCCTAATGAGACAGCCCACTCTCCCTTCACTCTCTCTCCTTGTGCCCATTTCACCAGCTTCTAACCCCCTCTACCCTCTCATCTCCCCCCACAGGCAGGAGATGCCAACACAATCTCAAGTGTCCACCTGATCCAAGAAGCTCACTCCTCACCAGCATCCCTCTCCAACCCATTGTCCAGTCCAATCCGTGTCTGAAGAGTTGGCTTCGGGAATGGCTCCTGTCCTGGGCCAACAGAAGGTCTGGGGGCCATGATCACTGGGGTCCTTCTGGTCTCTGTCAGACTATTAAGTCTGGTCTTTTTATGAGAATTTGGGGTCTGTATCCCACTGCTCTCCTGCTCCCTCAGGGGTTCTCGGTTGTGTTCTCTGTCAGAGCAGTCATCGGTTGTAGCCGGGCACCATCTAGTTCTGGTCTCAGGCTGATGTAGTCTCTGGTTCATGTGGCCCTTTCTGTCTCTTGGGCTCATAGTTACCTTGTGTCCTTGGCGTTCTTCATTCTCCTTTGATCCAGGTGGGTTGAGACTCGTTGATGCATCTTAGATGGCTGCTTGCTAGCGTTTAAGACCCCAGACGCCACTCTTCAAAGGGGGATGCAGAATGTTTTCTTAATAGGTTTTATTATGCCAACTGACTTAGATGTCCCCTGAAACCATGGTCCCAAATCCCTTCCCCTGCCACACTGGCTTTCGAAGCGTTCAGTTTATTCAGGAAACTTCTTTGCTTTTGGTTTTGTCCAATTGTGCTGACCTCCCCTGTATTGTGTGTTGTCTTTCCCTTCACCTAAAGTAGTTCTTATCACCTAAAGTAGTTCTTATCTATCTAATTAGTGAATACCCCCTCCCACCCTCCCTCCCCGCTCTCATAACCACAAAAGAATGTTTTCTTCTGAGTTTAAACTATTTCTCAAGTTTTTATAATAGCGGTCTTATACAATGTTTGTCCTTTTGCAACTGACTAATTTCACTCAGTGTAATGCCTTCCAGGTTTCTCTATGTTAGGAAATGTTTCACAGATTCCTCACTGTTCTTTATCGATGCGTAGTATTCCATTGTGTGAATATACCATAATTTATTTATCCATTCATCTGTTGATGGACACCTTGATTGTTTCCATCGTTTTGCTGTTGTAAACAGTGCTGAAATAAGCATGGGTGTGCATGTATCTGTTCGTGTAAAGGCTCTTATTTCTCTAGGATATATTCCAAGGAGTGGGATTGCTGGATCGTATCGTAGTTCTATTCCTAGCTTTTTAAGGAAGCGCCAAATCGATTTCCAAAGTGGTTGTACCATTTTACATCCCCACCAGCAGTGTAGAGGTGTTCCAATCTCTCCACAGCCTCTCCAACATATATTGTTTTGTGTTTTTTAGATTAATGGCAGCCTTGTTGGAGTGAGATGAAATCTCATTGTAGTTTTGATTTGCATTTCTCTAATGGCTAATGATCGTGAGAGCATTCCTCACGTATCTGTTAGCTACCTGAATGTCTTTAGTGAAGTGTCTATTTATATCTTTTGCCCATGTTTTAATTGGGTTGTCTTTTTGTAGTTGAGTTTTTGCATTATCACGTAGATTTTAGAAATCAGGTGCTGATCGGAAATGTCATAGCCAAAAACTTTTTCCCAGTGTGTAGGTAGTCTTTTTAGTCTTTTGGTGAAGTCTTTGGAGGAGCATAGGTGTTTGATTTTTAGGAGCTCCCAGTTACTTAGTTTTTCTTCTGCACTCTTAATGATGTTTTGTATACTATTTATACTATGTATTAAGGCTCCTAACGTTGTCCCTATTTTTTCTTTCATGATCTTTATAGTTTTAGATTTTATATTTAGGTCTTTGATCCATTTTGAGCTTGTTTTTGTGCATGGAGTGAGGTATGGGTCTTGTTTCATTTTTTTTTGCAGATGGATATCCAGTTATGCCAGCAGCATTTGTAAAAAGACTGTCTTTTTCCCATTTAACTGTTTTGGGGCCTTTGTCAAGTATCACCTGCTCATATGTGGATGGAATTTTGTCTGTATTCTCAATTCTGTTCCATTGGTCTATGTATCTGTTGTTGTACCAGTACCAGGCTGTTTTCATTACTATTACTACGGTATAATAGGTTCTAAAATCAGGTAGAGTAAGGTCTCCCACTTTGTTTTTCTTTTTCAGTAATGCTTTAGTTATCCGGGGCTTCGTTCCCTTCCATATGAAGTTGGTGATTTGTTTCTCCATCTCATTAAAGAATGTTGTTGGAATTTGGATCAGAATTGCATTAAATGTATAGATTGCTTTTGGTAGAATAGACATTTTTATAATGTTAAGTCTTCCTATTCATGAGCAAGGTATGTTTTTCCACTTATGTAGGTCTCTTAGTTTCTTGTAGAAGTGTATTGTAGTTTTCTTTGTATAAGTCTTTTACAACTCTGATAAGATTTATTCCTAAGTATTTTGTCTTCTTGGGGGCTACTGTAAATGGTATTGATTTGGTGATTTCCTCTTCGATGTTCTTTTTGTTGGTATAGAGGAATCCAACTGATTTTTTATGTTTATCTTGTACCCCGATATTCTGCTAAACTATTAGTTTCAGTAGTTTTCTGGAGGATTCCTTAGGGTTTTCTGTGTATAAGATCATGTCGTCTGGAAATAGAGATAATTTTACTTCTTCCTTGCCAATCTGGGTGCTCTTTATTTCTTTATCTAGCCTAATTGCTCTGGCTAGGACCTCCAGCACAATGTTGAATAAGAGTGGTGATAAATGGCATCCTTGTCTGGTTCCCATTCTCAAGGGGAATGCTTTCAGACTCTCTCCATAGGATGATGTTGTCTGTTGGCTTCGTATAAATGTCCTTTATTATGTTGAGGAATTTTCCTTCTATTCCTAGTTTGCTGAGAGTTTTTGTCATGAATGAGTGTTGAACTTTGTCAAATGACTTTTCTGCATCAATTGATAAAAGCATGTGATTCTTGTCTTTTGTTTTATTTATGTGATGGATTACATTAATTGTTTTTCTAATGTTGAACCATCCCTGCATACCTGGTAGGAATCCCACTTGGTCATGGTGAATTATTTTTTTGATATGTTGTTGAATTCTATTGGCTAGAATTTTGTTGAGGATTTTTGCCTCTAAGTTCATGAGTGATATAGGTTTGTAATTTTCTTTTTTGGTGGTGTCTGTACCTGGTTTTGGTATCAGGGGTATGCTGGCTTCATAGAATGAGTTAGGGAGCATTCTATCCTTTTCTATGCTCTGAAATACATTTAGTAGTAGTGGTGTTAACTCTTCTCTGAAAGTTTCATAGAACTCTGCAGTGAGGCTGTCCGGGCCAGGGCTATTTTTCTGTTGGGAGTTTTTTAAAATTACCTTTTCAATCTCTTTTTTTGTTATGGGTCTATTTAGTTGTTAGGTTGGTAGTGCGTTTCTAGGAAACTATCCATTTCTTCTAGGTTTTCAAATTTGCTAGAGTACAGTTTTTTATAGTAATCTGATATGATTCTTTTAATTTCAGTTGGATCTGTTGTAATATCACCCATCTCATTGCTTATTCAGGTTATTTGCTTCTTCTCATGTTTTCCTTTTGTCAGTTTGGCCAATGGTTTATGAATTTTGTTGATTTTTTTCAAAGAATCAGCTTTTGGTCTTGTTAATTCTTTCAGTTGTTTTTCTGTTTTCTATTTCATTTAGTTCTGCTTTCATTTTTATTATTTGTTTTTTTCTGGTGCCTGAGGATTTCCTTTGTTGCTCTCTTTCTATTTGTTCAAGTTGTAGGGATAATTCTTTGATTTTGGCCCGTCTTTTTGTACGTGTGCATTTATTGATATAAATTGACCTCTGAGCACTGCTTTCGCTGTGTCCCAAAGGTTCTGATAGGAAGCGTTTTCATTCTCATTGGATTCTATGAATTTCTTCATTCCATCCTCAATGTCTTCTATAATCCAGCCTTTTTTGAGCAGGGTATTGTTCAGTTTCCAAGTGTTTCATTTCTTTTCCCTGCTTTTTCTGTTATTGATTTCTACTTCTATGGCCTTATGGTCAGAGAAGATGCTTTGTAATATTCCAATGTTTTGGATTCTGCTAAGGCTTGCTTTATGACCTAATATGTGGTCTATTGTAGAGAATGTTCCATGTGCATTAGAAAAGAAAGTATACTTAGTTGCTGTTGGGTAGAGGGTTCTATGTATGTCTGTGAGGTCAAGTTGGTTGATTGTGGCATTTAGATCTTGCGTGTCTTTATTGAGCTTCTTTCTGGATGTCCTGTCCTTCTCTGCAAGTGGTGTGTTGAAGTCTCCTGCTATTATTGCGGCACTGTGTATCTCACTTTTCAATGCCGGTAGAGTTTGTTTTATGCCCTGTCATTGGGTGCATAAATATTTAATATGGTTATATCTTCTTGGTATATTGTCCCCTTAATCATTATATAGTGTCCTTTCTTATCCTTTATGATGGATTTAACTTTAAAGTCTATTTTGTCAGAAATTAATATTGCCACTCCTGCCCTTTTTTGATTGTTGTTTGCTTGATATATTTTTTTCCATCCTTTAAGTCTCTACGTTTGTGTCTCTGAATCTAAAGTGTGTCTCTTGTAGGCAGCATATAGACGGATCCTGTTTTTTAATCTGTTCTGCCACTCTCTGTCTCTTTATTGGTGCATTTAGTCCATTTACATTCAGCGTAATTATGGATAGGTTTGAATTTAGTGCTATCATTTTGATGTCTTTTTTTGTGTGTTCTTAACAGTTTCTTTTTCCCACTTAATTTTATGTGCTGAGTAGATTATATATTCTCCTTTCCTCATATTCATTGTTGTTGATTTTGAGTCTCTATTTTTTTCTTGTATTTTATTTTGATGAGTAGGATAATTTGTCTCCTTTGTGGTTACCTTATTATTTACCCCTATGGCTTTTTTCTAAGTTTAAACCTAATTTTTTTTCTTTGTATCACTGTATCTTCCTCTCAATATGGAAGATCTATGATTACATTTCTTAGTCCCTCTTTATTGTTTTAATATTGTCTTCTTTTATATAATAACATCTCTGTAACCCTGTTTTGAGCTTTTTTTTTTTTTTATAGTCTTGCTTTGTTTTTTTGATTTCCCTGTCTGGGTTGACTTCTGGTTGCTCTGCCCAGTGTTCTAGTCTTGGGTTGATACCTGATACTATTGATTTTCTAACCAAAGAACTCCCTTTAGTATTTCTTCTAGTTTTGGTTTTGTTTTTACAAATGCCCTAAACTTCTGTTTATCTGGAAATGTTCTAATTTCCCCTTCATATTTAAGAGACTGTTTTCCTGGATATATGATTCTTGGCTGACAGTTTTTTTCCTTCAATTTTATAAATATGTCATCCCATTGCCTCCTTGCCTACAGGGTTTCTGCCGAGTAGTCCAAGCTTATTCTTATTGGCTTTTCTTTGTAGGTGACTTATTGTTTTTCTCTAGCTGCTCTTAAAATTCTCTCTTTATTTTTGGTTTTGGCAAGTTTGATTATATGTCTTGGTGACTTTCTTTTAACATCTACTTTATGTGGAGTTCGATGAGCATCTTGGATAGATAGCTTCTCATCTTTCACAATATCAGGGAAGTTTTCTGCCAACAAATCTTCAACAATTTTCTCTGTATTTTCTGTTATCCCTCCCTGTTCTGGTATTCCAATCACTCGTAGGTTATTTTTCTTGATGGAGTCCCACATGATTCTGAAGTTTTCTTCACTTTTTAAAATTATTTTATCTGATTTTTCTTCAAATATATTAGTAACAAGTGATTTATCTTCAAGTTCAGAAATTCTGGCTTCTACTTGCTCAATTCTATGCCTCTGACTTTCTATCGAGTTGTCTACTTCTGTAATTTTATTGTTAATCTTCTGAATTTCTGATTGATGTCTGCCTATGGATTTTTCCAGCTTATTAAATTTTTCATCATGTTCCTGAATAATCTTACTAATTTTTTCAATTGCTTTATCTGCGTGTTCCTTGGCTTGTTCTGCATATTGCCTCATTTCCTTCCTGATGTCTTGAAGAGTTCTGTATGTTAAACTTTTGTATTCTGCATCTGGTAATTCCAGGAATGCACTTTCATCTAGAAGATCCCTGGATTCTTTGTTTTGAGAGCCTGTTGAGGTGATCATGGTCTGTTTCTTTATGTGACTTGATATTGACCATTGTCTCTGAGCCATCTATAAGTTATTGTATTAGTTTATGCTTGCTTACTCTGTCTTAGTGTCTTGCTTTGTTTTGTTTTGATATACCCAGAGGGGGTGCTTGAGTGAGCTAGCTTGATTATTTTTGCCTTTGGAGATATGATATCCTGTCCCCAGATGGCTAGAGTTATTATCAGGTATATCAGTCTAGGAGTCCATTCAGTTTTCTTGCATGAATTCAGCTCAGGTTTCCAGGTAGCTGATCATCAAGTGTGTGGTACAGGCTCTGTCCTACAGTCTTTGACGGGCAAGGGTGATTGCCGTATATACCAGTATCTGATTGCAGCAGGGGGTCACGCTCTGAACAAGGCAGGGGACTGAGAACCGTCCCCCGAGTGTCTCTAAGGAAAGCGCGTCCCTGTTCCCTAGAGCGTGCTGGTGGGTGGGTTCTACAGACGGACCATGGGCACCCAAAGTTTTTGGTTGTAAGGACTGGGAGGTACCAGTTATCCTTGGACCCCTGTTGCAGGTGGCTGGGTGACCTGAGTGGAGCTACCAGTCCTTAGGTCCCTGATGTGGATAGGTGAGGACCTTGTTTAATAGGCAAAGCAATGTCAAACATCAAACACCCACCTCTCCACCACACAGCTGAAATGGTTGGAGTCAGAAGGGCAGTTTTTATTGGATCTGAGAGGGAAATTATTGGTGACCTTGGTGAGGCTGTGTCCACAGGTACAGCAGAACCCTGTCCAGTGTTGAAGCTCATAGACCAGAATTACATCTTCCTTAACTCTTACTATTATAGTAATTGTGGAATAGTAGGGGTAGAAGTTAGCTGGCAGTGAACTAAGAAGTGAAGGAAGGGGTATTGAAGTAGAGAAAATGAGTGTTGTCCTTCAAGAAACTTGAGTGGGAGGAGTGTCCTGTCCTTGTCCGTATCGTGGTTGACCCAACCACATACCTTGAGTCTGGCATCCAGTACCAAAGAGCTGTGAACATTTCCGCTCTGCTCAGGCAAAAAGTCCTAGGCTTTCTTACCCCATTCCAACTTGGTTCCTCTCCTTTAGCTCCATTCCTGTGTTTACTGGAATCCTGGTACTTCATGATCCCTGCTTTCCCCTTGGTCTTAATGACAGCCTTAACTTCTCAGCCTTTTCTTTAGGACACAGTCTTGTGGTCTTCTTCTGGCTCCTACCACTTCCATTTGCCCAACCTAACAGCCCTATTTCATCACCCCATACCACTTGAATCCAACGTACTTCATGCCCCTGTAGACCTGCTAGGGAGCCTGGATGCGAAGAGAGCAAGATAGGTAGAGCTGGAGGAAGGGGGCGAAAAGAGAGGTTGGCGGCGGGGGGGTGGTCTTTTCTTATTTTGTCAAATGAGAGAGATGCTGAAGATGGAGAAAGCTGGGGATATTTGATGCAGGGAGGTCCATGGGGAGATGGAGAAGATGGTTTCCAGACACAGGTGTGGCGCTGGCCCCAAGCAGGAGGAGGGACAGCTGTTTCTCCAGACCAGAGCTAAACAAGGGCTTAAATGGAGGTAAGTTTACAGCTGGTGGTGAATGAGATAGGAAATTAAGAAAACAATATTATCATCAGTGGTGTTATCTTAGAAGACTGAACATGCACTTGGCTCTGATTAGCTCATGTTTATGGGTCTCTACATTCCATGCAACATGTTTAGCATTTGCATTTTCATATATATCCCCACTGCTGTCAAATGGATTCCTACTCACAGCAACCCTGTAGGACAGAGTAGAACTGCCCCATAGGGTTTCTAAAGCTGTAAATCTTTATGGAAGCAGACTGCCACATCTTTCTCCCTTGGAGCAGCTGGTGGGTTTGAACCGCTGATCATTCAGTTAGCAGCCGAGCACTTAACCACTGCACCACCAAGGCTCCTGTCATATACATTACCTATTATAATTCTCAGAAATATTTGTTAACTGTGTACAATCAGAACATTTATCAACTTAAATTCATATACAGTAGAGTATTAAAAAAATTAGACTTTCCAAATTGCTTCGCATATATTATCTAATTTGGTTTTTTTCTAGCAATCATTGACGTATTATCTCTGAGGAGTTTTACAGGTATAAGAAGCCAAGACTCAGACAGGTAAAGTAATTTGAGTGGTAAGCAGGTCTTCCTACTCTAATCTCTCAAAGAAATTATTATTTTAATGAGTTAAATTTGAAAACAAGTTTGAAATATGTTGTTGTTGTTAGGTGCTGTGGAGTTGATTTTCAACTCAGAGCAACCCTATGTGACAGAGTACAATTGCCCCATAGGGTTTGTTGCTGTCAGGTGCCATCGAATAGTTTTCGACTCGTAGTGACCCCATGCGACGGAGTAGAACTGCACCTAGGTTCTCTAGGCTGTAATCTTTATAGAGGCAGATCGCCAGGTCTTTCTCCTGCAGAGCTGCTGGGTAGGTTCAAACCTCCACCCTTTCAGTTAGCAGATGAGCGCTTAACCAATCTGTCTCCATAAGGTTTAAAAAACAAACAAACAAAAACCAAATCCTTTGCTGTAGAGTGGATTCCAATGAATAGCGGCCCTACAGGACAGAGTAGAATTGCCCCACAGGGTTTCCAAGGAGTAGTGATAGATTTGAACTGGTGACCTTTTGGTTAGCAGCCGAGCTCTTAACCACTGCACTACCAGAGCTCCTCTGCAGGGTTTACTAGGCCGTAATCAGAACAAATCTGCCTTGGAAGAAGTATATCCAGAATGTCCGTTAGAAGCAAGGATGGTGAGACTATGTCTCACATACTTTGGACATGTTATCAGGAGATATCAGTTCCTGGAGAAGAACATCACACTTGGTAAAGTAGAGGGTAAGTGAAAAAGAAGACTCTCAATGAAATGGATTGACACAGTGGCTGCGACAATGGGCTCAAGCATAACAACTCTCATGTGGATGGCACAGCACTGGACAGTGTTTCGCTCTGTTGTACATAGGGACACTCATGAGTCAGAACTGACTTGATTGGCATCTAACAACAACAACAATCTTTACAGAAGCAGACTGACAGGTCTTTCTCCTGAGGAGCCTCACAGTGGGCCCAAACCACCAACATTTTGGTTAGCAGCCTAGTGCTTAACTGCTGCGTGTTGGCAGTAACAAAGCACTCCTGCTTCCTCAGTGGGAGCTCAGAGCTCTGATGCCGCCAGCTGCTTTGGGCGGTTGTAGAGGGCGCCATATCCCCAAAGTCAGGCAGGATGTTAGCCACTGACTCAGAGGAAATGAGACTTGAACTGAAAAACATCTGCCATCTCACCCTGTGAACCTTGTACTCGCCAAATCTGCATTTTCTAGATTCCTTTTCTTCCTTCATAAAGCATAAAAGATGTCCAATATTCTAAAAAATTGAATCAAATTGGAGCAAAATGGAGATTCATATTGCTCCCCCTTAGAGACAGTGTTTCTTTGGTCTCTCATGATTTTTTAAGAGTATAAGGCCATTACAAAAGGAATTACAATTTCATCTTTTCAGTTATTTCCAGGGATTAAACCATAATCCTCATTCTTCGTAAAATAAAACGAGCCATTGTCATTGTAACAGAGCCGACAAATTGTGTGACTCCAGTTCTTCAGCACTAGCCTTGAATAGGGATTCAAGAGTTACATTAGGAAGCACAATTTAGTAGCTAACAATTATTAAGCACTGATCCTGTGCCAGGCCCTATGCTAAGCACTCTGCATACATTGTCTCATTTAATCCTCACTACATGTCTTCAAGGGGGGTGGCATTACCGTCTGCAATTTCCAGATGAGAACCCTGAGGCACCCAGAGGTTAGGTCACTTTCTGCTAGCTGTGAATAGGATTGAGTAGAGAAGAACCACTTCAGTGATCAAAACCCGTCTTGTGTAACCTGGGGGTGGCTCACAGGTGGCCCTTGCTTCTGTGGAGTATTAATCCTGTGGTTGAGATTAAATCTGGAGCTTTTACCAGAGCTGGTGGCATAATGATTAAGAACCATGGATGCTAACCAGAAGGTCGGCGGTTTGAATCTACCAGGCACTCTTCGGAAACCCTATGGGGCACTTCTACTCTGTCCTATAGGGTCACTATGACTCAGAATCGACTCACTGGCAATGGGTTTGGTTTTTTTTGTTCATTTGTTTTAACAGAACAAGAATAAGAAGAGGGAAGTGTGGCTAGTGTTACATGAAGGTCCTATGATGATTTTGTGCCAGGCATTAGGAATCAAGGATGAGCCAGGTTAGGTCCTGCTCCTTGGGCTAACAGTCTGGTGGGGAAATTGTGGACTGGTTTACTGGCTAGGCATTGTCTGGTCTTATTTAACTCTTAATTTTACGTTTAGTAAATACTTTATAGTTGTAAAGAGTCCCTGGGTGGTGTAGTTAACATGCCTGACTGCTAACTGAAAGGTGAGAGGTTTGAATACACCCAGAGGCACCACAGAAGAAAGGCCTGGTGATCTGAAAAGTCAGCCACTGAAAACTCTGTGGAGCACAATTCTGCTCTTGGAGTTGCCGTGAGTCAGGGTTAGCTAGACGGCAACTGGTATTAATTATTCCTTGTATTTAATATTCAGGTGTTTGCATTTAATTTTCGTATAAACTATCTTTTTGTGTGTGTGAATTCCTTTTTTGTGTGAAATACCTTTTTCTATTTTTATATTCCATTTATTTTCTTATTCTATTCATGGGCTTATTTTCCTTATAAAATTAAAAGAGATCTTTACATCTCCTGTCATATTTTTTGTATTTTTCTGGTCTGTTATATTTTGGAAACCCTGGTGGCGTAGCGGTTAAGAGCTTGCCTACTAACCAAAAGGTTGGCAGTTTGAATCCACCAGGTACTCCTTGGAAGCCTTATGGGGCAGTTCTACTCTGTCCTATAGGGTCGCTATGACTTGGAATTGACTCAGTGGCAATGGGTTTGATTTTTTTTTTTTTTTTTTGGTAATCTTATATTTTTACTTTTATTATGTTAAATTATACATAAGTTTAAAATTTTTGGAGCCCTGGTGTACAGTGGTTAAGAACTCAGCCTCTAACCAAAAGTTCACCAGTTCGAATCCACCAGGCTCTCCTTGGAAACCCTATGAGGCAGTCCTACCATGTCCTGTATGGTCACTATGAGTCGGAATTGACTCGACAGCAAAGGGTTTGGATTTTTGTTGGTTTTAAAATTTTTATGTACGGTATTCGAATTTGTCAGTTTTTTTCTTTTGCAGTATCTTCTTCTTTTGCTTCTAAACGGAATTATTGTTTTCCCAATAGATCTGTTAAATAATATAGTCTATTTTCTGATAGTTTTCCAACAACTTAATTTTAATTAAATTTTAGAATAATTTTTAAAGTGAGTTTTAAAATAGTCTGTTATCATCCTTTCAACCTTTTTATATAGTTGGGGGGGGTCACATCTTGTCTCTCTTTTTATGCCATTAAATACCTTTCCTTTATCTGCACTTTCAGCCACTTTTTTTCCTCTTTTTTTTAATATTGTTGCTTTATAATTTGTTTGGCTAGAGTCTTGTTGTTCTGGTTGTTTTTCGAAATGTATTTTTATTACTTTGTCAAGTTTCAAAATCTTATTGGAATATTGATTGAAATTGAGTTAAATATTGAATGGCATGGGCTTTGGGGTAGTATTTACTATGTATTTGGAGGTGTATAATCTTGCACAGATTTCTTAATTCTAAACCTCAATTTCTCATCTGTAAACCGGGGATGATAATAATATCTATCTCATAATATTTTTCAGGCTGAAACGAAAAAAATCCATTTAAAATTTTAGTATCCTTTCTGTCTAAACGTCTGCATAGGAAATTCTGGGAAAATGTTTTTACCATTGACTTTGCCATGGGAGCAAATAGTCATTTTTTTTTATTAACTTTTATTGAGCTTCAAGTGAACGTTTACAAATCAAGTCAGTCTGTCACATATAAGTTAATATACATCTTACTCCTTACTCCCACTTGCTCTCCCCCTAATGAGTCAGCCCTTCCAGTCTCTCCTTTTGTGAAAACTTTGGCAGCCTCCAACTCTCTCTATCCTCCCATCCCCCCTCCAGACAGGAGATGCCAACACAGTCTCAAGTGTCCACCTGATATAATTAGCTCACTCTTCATCAGCATCTCTCTCCTACCCACTGTCCAGTCCCTTTCATGTCTGATGAATTGTCTTCGGGGATGGTTCCCGTCCTGTGCCAACAGAAGGTTTGGGGACCATGACCGCCGGGATTCCTCTAGTCACATCCAGACCATTAAGTATGGTCTTTTTATGAGAATTTGGGGTCTGCATCCCACTGATCTCCTGCTCCCTCAGGGGTTCTCTATTGTGCTCCCTGTGAGGGCAGTCATCGATTGTGGCCGGGCACCAACTAGTTCTTCTGGTCTCAGGATAATGTAGGTCTCTGGTTCATGTGGCCCTCTCTGTCTCTTGGGCTCTTAGTTGTCGTGTGACCTTGGTGTTCTTCATTCTCCTTTGATCCAGGTGGGTTGAGACCAATTGATACATCTTAGATGGCCGCTTGTTAGCTTTTAAGACCCCACACGCCACATTTCAAAGTGGGATGCAGAATGTTTTCATAATAGAATTATTTTGCCAGTTGACTTAGAAGTCCCCTTAAACCATGGTTCCCAAACCCCCGCCCTTGCTCCGCTGACCTTTGAAGTATTCAGTTTATCCTGGAAACTTCTTTGCTTTTGGTCCAGTCCAGTCCAGTTGAGCTGACCTTCCATGTATTGAGTGTTGTCCTTCCCTTCACCTAAAGCAGTTCTTATCAGCTAATTAATCAGTAAAAAAACCCTCTCCCTCCCTCCCTCCCTCCCCCCCTCGTAACCACAAAAGTATGTGTTCTTCTCAGTTTATACTATTTCTCAAGATCTTATAATAGTGGTCTTATACAATATTTGTCCTTTTCCCTCTGACTGATTTCTCTCAGCATAATGCCTTCCAGGTTCCTCCATGTCATGAAATGTTTCACAGATTCGTCACTGTTCTTTACCGATGCGTAGTATTCCATTGTGTGAATATGCCACAATTTATTTACCCATTCATCCATAGATGGACACCTTGGTTGCTTCCAGCTTTTTGCTATTGTAAACAGAGCTGCAATAAACATGGGTGTGCATATATCTGTTTGTGTGAAGGCTCTTGTTTCTCTAGGGTGTATTCCGAGGAGTGGGATTTCTGGGTTGTATGGTAGTTCTATTTCTAACTGTTTAAGATAACGCCAGATAGATTTCCAAAGTGCTTGTACCATTTTACATTCCCACCAGCAATGTATGAGTTCCAATCTCTCTGCAGCCTCTCCAACATTTATTATTTTGTGTTTTTTGGATTAATGCCAGCCTTGTTGGAGTGAGATGGAATCTCATCGTAGTTTTAACTTGCATTTCTCTAATGGCTAATGCTCGAGAGCATTTTCTCATGTATCTGTTAGCTGCCTGAATGTCTTCTTTAGTGAAGTGTGTGTTCATATCCTTTGCCCACTTCTTGATTGGGTTGTTTGTCTTTTTGTGGTTGAGTTTTGACAGAATCATGTAGATTTTAGAGATCAGGTGCTGGTCGGAGATGTCATAGCTGAAAATTCTTTCCCAGTCTATAGGTGGTCTTTTTACTCTTTTGGTGAAGTCTTTAGATGAGCATAGGTGTTTGATTTTTAGGAGCTCCCAGTTATCAGGTTTCTCTTCGTCATTTTTGGTAATGTTTTGTATTCTGTTTATGCCTTGTATTAGGGCTCCTAGGGTTGTCCCTATTTTTTTCTTCCATGATCTTTATTGTTTTAGTCTTTATGTTTAGGTCTTTGATCCACTTGGAGTTAGTTTTTGTGCATGGTGTGAGGTATGGGTCCTGTTTCATTTTTTTGCAAATGGATATCCAGTTATGCCAGCACCAGTTGTTAAAAAGAGCAAATAGTCATTTTTACAATGTCAAGTCTTCAACGTAACGTGGATAGATTATGCTTTTTTTAATATTAAAGATCGACAAGACTGTCACTATCACTGCCCTACACCATCTTCGTCAGTTGCCCGCAACAACGCAGACCTCTCCCTCTTTCTCCGGTCGGAATTAAGAGGGCCGGAAGTCTACCAGAGAGCTGCGCCGGGGCGTGGCGGGACCCGTTGCCTGGGAGCGAGGGCGGGGCGGTCCACACACAGCCACCGGAAACCCCACCACCTGCGCTTCCGGGGGGCGGGAGGAAGCGGAGGCCCACGCCCGACGCGGCCGCCAGTAGCCAATCAGAAGACGGGGCGGTCATTCAAATTGTGGCCTCTGCTGGAGCCGGCTGCCGGGCGGTGAGTGACGTGCGAGCGGCCTGGAGGGTCCCCGGGGTGTTGGGCCCTGGGGAGGGTCCGAGGACGGGTTCTGTGGGGAGAGTGCGGGCGCTTCTCCTGCGGAGGACCGCTGCAGTGTGGACGGGTGGTCTGGGCTCAGGTCCTCTGTGCAGCCCGGAGTTCCTGGTCGGCGGCGTCGAGGCCCCCCGAGAGGAAGGGCTCCGCGGGGACCAGGACGCCGGAGTTCAGGGCTCCTCCGCCCAACCTTCTCCCGCTGGGTCTCGCCTAGTCGGCTGCCACGAAGAGGTCCATTCGCCGTCACAGCCCTCGTAGTGACCAGCTGAGGAAGAAGAGGATCACGGGGATGTTTTGGTGTTGGTTCCGACTTGTTTTCTTGCACTAATTCCAGTCTTCTTTAAAATCTGGTGGCGAAACTCCCCAGATAAAAAAAAAAACACCGTACTGATTTATGTAAGTAGCAAATAGTTTTCTGTTGCAGTAGACTTTCCAGGTTTTTTTTTTCTTTTCTTTAAATTCATTTCATGATAGTATGTTGTCATTTAGCGCCGATTCCGACTCATAGTGATCCCAGAAAGGTTGACGGAATGCTTATAAGCTGACGAAGTTTTTTGTAATAATGACTTTTATGTGGAACTTTAAAAGATTTACTTAAACATTGCCCGTTGCCGTCGAGTCGATGCCAACTCACAGCGACCCTATAGGTAGAAATACCCCATAGGGTTTCCAGGGAGTGGCTGGTGGATTCCAACTGTAGACCCTTTGGTTAGCAGCCTAACGCTTAACCACTGAGCGACCAGGGCTTCACTTAAACAGTAACTTCTAATTTGTTCCTGTATAACAATGATTTATGAACTAGTTTGAGCAAGTGTTATTTTACTAGTTAGAACCACGCATTCAAATTTAAAGGTTTGTTTATGTCAACTTAAGGAGTTTGCTGCAGAGTAGACTAGAAGCCAGATCTCTTAGCTGTCATCACTGCTGTTCTCTTTCTTCTAAACTTTAATGCCTGATAGATACTGTTGACATATATTTACAAACACATCGCTCTGATTTGTTATCTAATTGCTAGAGAGCAGACTACTTACCTAATCTTGCATAGTTCTGCTAACACGAGCAATTAATGTGTATTACTTATTGTCTGTGGTACTCATTTGTGAATAATCTGCCTTGTGACACCTCTCAATTTAATCTCTTTCATGAAATATTCCTGTATTCAGCATACATTCCACAGGTATTTATAAAAATGCATTGTTCCAGACTTTGACTTAAGTGCTAGGGTTTCCTTTAGGATCTCTCCCCACTTCCAAAGCTGGGACTACTTAAAAAAAGTGTTAATCTGTGTTTTCCGCCTTGACTAAGGAAATGAGAACAGAGGTCTTATCTTTGAAATCTCCACTGGCTATTAGAGGACCTGGCATACAATGAAAAAACCAATTGCCGTTGAATTGATTCTGACTCATGGTGATGCCATGTGTGTCAGAGTAAAACCGTTCTCCATAGGGTTTTCAATGGCTGGTTCTTTTAGCAGTAAATTGCCAGGACTTTCTTCTGAGGTGTCTCTGGGTGAACTTGAACCTTCGGCCTTTTGGTTAGCAGCCGAGTGCACTAACCATTTGCACCACCCAGGGACATAATGAGGACTCAGTGAATTTACTTGTTGAATGATGCTTGTAAACTCTTTGAGGGCAGAGATTTGTCTGAAGCTGCTTGGAAGTGATATCGGAGCTGGAGATTGAGTCTTGGAGACTAAAGGTGTCAGCTGAAGCCCTGAAGAAGTGGTGGTTCAGCTGTTAGAGACTGTGTAGTGAGCTGCACATAACGTGGGGGCCGTATTCATATTAAGTGGGTAGATTGAGAAAAAGAGTCCTCTAAAGAGACAGAAAAGACTAACACAAAGGAGGGTCAGAGTTTGGTGTCGATAAAAAGGTAGAGTGTTTGGAAGTAACAGTACCTTGGACTGGAACTGTCACAGAGGGGTCAAGTAGAAGAAGGATCGAAAAGTGTCATTATCACTGCTTTATTCTAATGTATTCCTCTGGGAAGTTACTTTTAAAAATGGGAAGTTCTCTCTATGTTTTTAAAGCCTGTTTAGGGTCTGTGCAATCTAATTTTTTTTCTTTTTTTTTTGTAGGTTAGCAGCTATTTTTAGAAACTGATATATGAGAAATGGCTGAAAGTCAAATAACCATCCAAAGACGAGCTTAGGTTCTTCAACAGCATCGTTTTCTAAAATAACTTGCTGCCAAAATGTCAGTATACGCTGCTCGTAATCGAAATGACAGCAATATCCTTGGTATTCCTTCTTCCCAAAAGAATTCCTCACTGAATGTCCTCTCCCAAGGTAGTGGACTTAAGCTGCATTCAAAGTCAAATATGTCAGAATGCGAAAATGATGATCCATTATTTGGATCTGCAAGTAAAATCAAAGACGTAAATAGCACTTACGTTATTTCTGCCTGTAAAAAAACGGGAGATCTGCCCCTGACCCCTAAACCTGTAGGTGGATTGACACTTCAGAGAAGAGTTACAAGGGACAAAGAATCGTCTTTGCTTGGTAGTGAGCTGGGAGAGACTGCTGAAAAACGTCTTACGTTACAACGTCGTGCTAAAACAGATTCTATGGAAAAGTGGGAAACAACGCAGAAAATGGGAGGTGAGACAGAAAATACTTGTGCTTCACAGGAAATTAGTAGAAATGTAAAGACTGTAAATACTGATAAAAACTCTTGTGTTGCATCTTCTGTACCTTTAGCTGAAGACTCAAAAAATGTTGAAATGATGACTGATGAAAAATACAAACAGACATTTTCAGCCCCCAGAGATGGAAATGAAAATGGAAATGTTGTGCTTAAGTACTTAAGCCATAGAACACCCACTGGTTCTCGGAGTCATATTGAAGCTGTTAGATCAGGACGCTTGGTAACAAAACCCTCTCAGAACAAGTTGGATATCAGAGTGTCTGGAACAGAAAACTTATATCATAGAAGTATTGGGAAGGACATTGTGAAAAATTCAGCCATTAAATTGGGAGCTTTAGAAAAAGGAAGAACACCTGTGAAATGCGTAACAGAACACAGATTAACGCCAAAGCGCAGTGTGCCTCAGTTGAAGAGCCCAGCTGCATCAGTACTGAAAAATCGAATGCCCAGCCTTCAAGTTAAACAAAGGCCAAAAAGTTCTCTTCTTGGAAATAAAACTGAAAGGTCACAAGAAAATACGCTCCCTCCTGAAGAAGAAGCTGCAGCTCAGAACACCGATATAAAAACAGACCCCTTAAAAGCAGAGAATAGTCAAGTGACCGTGGCAGTACGCATAAGGCCTTTCAGCAAGAGGTACGTAAGTCTTTTAAAATCCAAGGCTAAGTCCATGATATGTAATGCATCTTGCCTCTGGCAAGCCAATGTGCTTATGCATTTTCCAACTTGTTGGCAATATTTTTATGTAAAGAGAACTTTCAGATTTAGTTGTAGTATGTTGATTATTCTCAATGATTGTAAAATGAAAAAAATTGAGAATGTGTATTTTCTAAATCACCAACTTTTTTCTAGATATATTGCTTTTCAAAAGCCTGACTGAGTCACTTGAGTCTCTAATGCAGTCTGCTTTCAAATCTGTAACATATGGCAGGATCCTCTACCTTTCCCTTAAAAAGAGCCCTTACGGGTCACTCATTCCTCAAACAGATCTTTCCAGAACCCTTTCCAGAATGGTGCTCATCACCGTCATCCCATATTGAGAGATAATGATTATAAATGCAGTGATTTATTAGGTTTGATTCTGATGGCAAAAATCTCTCTCCACAAAGTGATTGTAGGTGGAGGTGACAGATTAGGGGTAGGGCTGAAATAGATGGACGTGACAAAATGTGAATGTGATATTTACGTATTTGAAAATATTTTAAGGGAAGACTGAAAAACTTGACAGGGACAGTAGTTTTAATTTGACGATGTGTATCTGAGCAAATTAGAAGAAGATACGGCAACCACTGCAGTGGGAAGGAACTTCTAGTTTGAGCATAAAGGGTCAATCACTAGTTAAAGGCGAGTCATAACAGCGCTATAAGGGCTTACTAGTGAAAATGTGGGGCTAATGATAAGGGGAGAGAGCTGAGAGTGAGCTGATTTGGCTCTTCAGAAAAGCTTCAAGAACCACAATAGGAAAAGAGGCAACATAAAAACAGACCCCGTAGGGACAAAATACAAGATGGCTGACTACACCGAAGGGCCAGGAGCCTGATTCCAGACTCAACAGACAAGCCCTGGAAGCAGGGCTGGGGTGGGGAGGCACTTGTCAAACTGATAAGGCAGGGGTTTGCAGGTTAAACTCTGATCCAAAATAGAGTTGGGAGGAAAAGGGATATCTGGTGCCAGACTCTTTTTTTTTTTTTGCATATCTAGAGTACGTGAAAGATTTCCACCCTAGTCTGAGGTAAAAGAAGAATGGACATGAAAATCCGTAACTCTAAGGGAGAGGATCTAGAGGAGGGAGTAACTTTCTATAATAGTGACAACAGCTGATAGCTAGGACAGACTTAGGATTCAAACTTACGTTCAGTGGATGTCTTAGTTATCTAGTGCTGCTATAACAGAAATACCACAAGTGAATGGCTTTAACAAAGAGAAGTACTACAGTAAAGTAGGTCAAAAGTCCAGATTCAGGGTGTCAGCTCCAGGGGAAGGCTTTCTCTCTCTGTAGCCTCTGGAGGAAGATCTTTCTCGTCAGTCTTCCCCTGGTTGAGGAGCTTCTCTGCACAGGAACCCTGGGTCTAAAGGACACATTCTGCTCCCAGTGCTTCTTTCTTGGTGGCATGAGGTGGTCCTGTCTCTCCACTTACTTCTTTCTTTTGCATCTCAAGAGATTGCCTCAAGGCACAGTCCAATCTTGTAGGTTGAGTCCTGCCTCACTAACACAACTGCCACCCATCTTCCCTCATTAACATCACAGAGGCAGGATTTACAACATATAGGAAAATCATAGAATACTGGGAATCATGGCCCAGCCCAATTGATACACACATTTTTGGGGGCATAATTCAGTCCATGACAACAGAGTTTGTTGAAATTATAATTTATGCCGTTTTTTACACAGATGCGTACCCCAAAACTTCTTTAAAATATATTTAAGATAAATTTTCAGATTCGAACTGAAGAGTATAAGTAGATTATAGCAGGTGGGATGGGAGAAAGGATTACTCAAGAGAAAAAAAGAGGAAAAATCTTGTGAAAATGGGGTAGATTTTCTGTAAAAGAGATCTGGAACCCCATTTTCCCTTCAAGTGGTGGCATTCGAGCTACTGGAGATGTATTAATGTTTGCTGCTTTACATTTCCACATAAAATTGAAGAATTTTCTTGCCTTTGAGGAATGTTATATTAGCTAGTTTTTATTTTGGGATTAATTTTATTTTTTTCTTTGTGTTTCTTTTTATAGAGAAAAGATGGAAAAAGCATCCCAGGTGGTCTTCATGAATGGAGAGGAAATAACTGTGCAACATCCTGACATGAAACAAGCTTACAATTTTATTTATGATGTTTCATTCTGGTCTTTTGATGAATGTCATCCTAACTATGCTAGCCAGACAACTGTTTATGAGACGTTAGCAGTACCTCTCCTAGAAAGAGCCTTTGAGGGCTACAATACCTGTCTCTTTGCTTATGGTCAGACTGGCTCTGGAAAATCATATACGTAAGTTTTATTGCAAATGTAATTATCCAGAAATTATTAAATCTTCTGTTAGGAGAAGCAGCATGGTGTGGTAGAAAGTTTTGAAATCACACAGATCTGGGCTCAAATCTCAGCTATTTTATATAGTAGCCATGCAAACTTGGGCAAGTTACTTATCCTTTGGACTTCAGTTTACACATGAGATACAGTTTTCTTTGTATCATTGACCTCATTTTACTATTAATTATACCTCTCGTATAAACTGAAGCCCAGCGAGGTTATGTATCTTGTAAATATTATGAGAATTAAAAATAAGTCATCTAATAAATGGTAGCTGTGACAATACCTGTCCTAGAAGGAAATACTCAGAATTTTAATGGTAGCTAATATTTTTTGAATTCTTCCTATATTCTCGTCACTGTGCTAAAGATTGGAGCCCTGGTGGGCAGTGGTTAAGAGCTCAGTGGTTAACTAAAAGGTTGGCAGTTCGAATCCACCAGGTGCTCCTTGGAAACCCTGTGGGGGAAGTTCCACTCTGTCCTATAGGGTCGCTGGGAGTCGGAATTGACTCGACGGCAACGATTTGATACAGGTGCTAAAGGTTTCACTTGCAGTCTGTCACAACAACCCTCTGAATTAGAGACTTCCATTATTCCCATTTTACAGAAGAAGAAATTGAGGCTTAGTGAGGTTAAGTATCGTGTCCAAGGTCACAGAGTTGATCAGTGTTAAGATCAAGATTTGAATTTAGTCAGATTCGGCTCCAGAGCCTAGGTTCTCAGCTATTAACTAAGATTTAATCAGCTTGCCCTCTGACTCATTTCCTCAGAAAGGATTTAAAAGAAAAACACACACAACTAACTACTTCTATTTTATCCTTATTCATAATGTATTTTCCAGGATGATGGGATTTAGCGAAGAACCAGGAATAATTCCAAGATTTTGTCAAGATCTTTTTGCGCAAGTAGCCAAAAAACGAACGCAAGAGGTATGTTCACAGAGTACCTGCAAGCCTGCATATTAGACTAGAAAGCAATCAAATCAAGTGAAAATCAGGGTTATGGTAACTAAAGAAACTAAGGAAACATTTAATGGAAGATGTAGTTCTGATAGCTAGGTCACTCTCCTTTGGAACAGTGGTATGGAAAGGGAGGGTGGGGACTCTGCATTTAGGATCAGTTCTTGCTGGTGTACAGTGATGGAGGGGTCGTCTCTTCTGTCAGCCTTTCTCTGCTTTATTCCTTTTGTGTGTGTATAAACCCATGGCCATCAAGTTGATTCTGACTCATAGCAACCCTATAGGACAGAGTAGAACCGCCCCATAAGGTTTCCAAGGAGCACCTGGTGGATTTGAACTGCCTACCTTTTGGTTAGCAGCCAAGCTCTTAACCACTGTGCCCCCAGGACTCCTATACTTCTTTATATTCTTCTAACTATAGCCTGAAGCCAAACACATAGTAGGTAGGTATTTAAGAAATGCTTAACGAATTGAATTGAATCTCACCTAGAGGTTAGTAAGAAGAACTACAAGGGCTTTTAAAATAAATTGCATGCTGTGTTTCTGTTCCTGCCAGGTCAGCTATCACCTTGAAATGAGCTTCTTTGAAGTATATAATGAGAAAATTCACGATCTCCTGGTTTGTAAAGGTGAAAATGGGCAGAGGAAGCAACCTGTAAGATTAAAACAATTTATTATTTGTCTTTGAGTTCTGTTCTTATAAATGCATGGAATTAGATGAGATTTCAGGATGATATGGCCTAACTTCTTATTAAAATGCTATTATATGATTGCGAATGCTTGGGATTAACAGCCTAACTTCTTCGTTATTTCGTAAGTAAGCTGAGAATCATTAGTAGAAATAAATCAGTTATTAAAATACCTCTTTTTATTTTAACCAAGTATCGTGTAAAAGTTAAACCATTTGTTACAAGATTTAGTTAGACCACCTAAACATCTAATGCCTAATAGTCTATAAAGCAGTAAAAGTTTTTAAAATTGGTTTTTTATTGTGGAATATGTATTTCAGTGGATTATCTAGCAAATTGGTATTTTATAGAGAATGTTTTCTGTGAAATACAAGGTTTCACAAATACAGAGGCCTTTTTTTTAAACTGCTATTCGAATTAAAAATTTTTAATTTTGAAAAGAACCTTGGAATGCGAACATTAAAATCTAAAGTCAGTTGAGTTGTTCAAGGCTGTGCAGCTTACTCTTGGCAAAATCAAGGAACTTAAAAATAAAACTTGGCATTTTCTTCTCTGTGTTTTTAAATTTCTGGCCACACACAACTTAAAATATATAATGTAAAAATGAAGAAAATGTTAAATGCCTGAAATTTAGTGAGCATGTTTAGAGAGCCACTTAAGAACATATAAGTAAAAGCTACTGCGGAATTTAACTTAAGGGCAAGAAAGCTGTAAGGCATTTGATGCTGTGCTGTATTGTTGCGTATCGTGCACATTTGTGGTGTTGAGGCAGTTTCTCAGTGCCTTACAGATTTGTTTCTGTGAGAACGTTTATGTTTATTTCTGGACATAAAAAAGACAGATCTCTTTACCTTAAACTCAAAATATAGAAAAATAATCGTTTGAAGTTATGTTTATTGTGAAGTATTTGTCATACACTTAACGATGCTAATGTTTGCTTCTGCTAGCTGAGACTGAGGGAGCATCCTATTTCTGGACCCTATGTGGAAGCGCTGTCAATGTAAGTGTTTGACTCCACAGGAGCAAGGAGAAAACGAATGAGTAGAGTGAATGTTGTTCTCCCATAAACCTTATGTTACTTCCATTTGCCTCCCCAGCTTTGAAACCTGCATGGCTATTTAGCCTTCTACGCTTACTATTATTCGATTAAATCTTCTCTCTCTAAATAGAGTCTTAGCTCTTTGTTTTTATATTTGTATTTTTCACAGCATCTATAAGTGCCTGGCATAGGGTATTAATTACACTGAGTATGAAATAAGTATTTGATTTTTCTCCCCTTCACCCTCTTTTCTCCCCATTAAGTTAAACCTTCTCCTTCAACGTGCTTTGTATACCGATTAAGATGAAGAGAGGAGAAGGCACGAAGATGAGCTCAGTTGTTTGATCTGTGCTAAGAGTCATTTGTGTTTCAACACTCTGAATGCTTCTCTTAAAGGAGAGAAAAAGTGATTAGATATGAGTTCAGCTCCATTTATTATATCCAGGATTATGTTGAGACCCAAACATGTATGTATGTGGGCGTGCATGCACACACGTAAAGTAAATCTTTTGATCTAATGGTTGTAGACTTGAATATTATAATGTTAAGATGCTAAGATACTTCATTGTTTAAGAAAAATCATACTTTTTGGCACAATTAAAACATTATTTTTAGAATAGGCAAATTTGTGGAAACCACAGTTTATTAGTCGTTACCAGGGGTGGCAGAGAGGGAAAGGGGGCCATTGCTTAGGGGCACTGAGTTTCTGTTCAGGCTGATGGAAGAATTTGGAAGCAGATAGTGGCGATGGTTGCACAGCACGATGAACATGATGGCACTGAATTGTACACGTGAAAAAGTTGAAATGTTAAGTGTTATATATGTTTTTACCACACACACACATGCAGAAAACCATTATTTTATTTCCTTCCCTTGAAGGCTGGGGTAAATGAAAGAGTCTGTGAGAATTAATGTAAAGGTTATTATTGCAGTATGAGAACAATAGTATCATCTGTAAAATCTGGTTTTTTTTTTTTTTTTAAATAGGAATGTTGTCAGTTCTTACTCTGATATCCAGGTAAGATTGATTTTCTGTGTTTTGTTTTCTTTTCATTAGATAGAAAGGTCATAATCATAAATATTCGTAAGAATATTTCTCCTTAATTGCTGTTTGCATAAACAGAAGGTTAATCTTGTTAATTATCGTAAAATGATTTTGTTTTTTAAACCTTAATCAAAAGTCTTGTTCTTCCAAATTAAAAAAAAAAAATGATTATTATGTCAGTTTGGAGTTATAGAAATAGCCTTTTAAAGGTATTATTTCCTGATTGAGATTTCTGTGACAGAAAAGAAAAAAGTGGACAATGGGAATACAAATGATAAAAGATAAACATTTATTAATAATCTTATTTTATAAACTAATTTTAAATGTGTGTAATGTTACCGGGTGTGCTTACTTAGCTTTGTTGTTCCATAACTTGTTCCAATAAATTATAGTCTGCAGCTCTGACCTTGCTCGCTTCTTTATTATTAGAGTTGGCTAGAATTGGGAAATAAACAAAGAGCAACTGCCGCTACTGGCATGAATGATAAAAGCTCCCGATCTCATTCCGTTTTCACCCTGGTGATGACCCAGACCAAGGTATTTTTTTTGGTGATTATTTTCGTAGATCAGGTAGTAAATAACATTTAAATTTCATGGTTTTCTTCTTTCATTCAAAAGATAAAAGTACTGTTATATCAGTAGAAGCATGTACACTAATTCTAAATGACTTTCTGTATATAATGGCAGTGTGTTGTTTTCATTATTTTTATGATCAGTAATACGTGGTAAAAACATATGAGAAAGTATATTATCTTTCAGGTGTTTTATAAGCACACTTAAATTTACAAAATGCAGCCATTGTATGCTATTAAAATTGTTTGCAAAGATCATTTTTAATAACTTTACCTATAGCATTCTATTAACTATTATAATCCGTTAAGTTTTTCTCTACTATGAGAAATTTATGTTGTTTTTAAATGTTTTGCTATTATAATGCCGGGATAAACAACACATTTGTGCATAAAGCTTTTTCTCTATGATTGTTTCCTTCATATAATTGAGTAGTTGTGGGTTTTTATTCTTTTAAAGCCATTTCTTTTATTTTGGCACAGCCCAACCACTGCTCAATGTATTGTTTTTAGTAGAATATGTGAATATTTATACATTGTGAAACTATCACAGATTCAAGCAGGGATGTTTTAAAAAAGAATGGTTGGTAATCTTATAGAATTTTCACTCATGAAGACATGTATTAATAGCAAGTCACTGAAGAACTTAAGTTATTTTAATATCATTTTGCTACAGACGGAATTGGTGGAGGGGGAAGAGCATGATCACAGAATCACGAGCCGCATGAATCTGATAGACCTGGCGGGCAGTGAGCGCTGCTCTGCAGCGCACACTAGTGGAGATCGGCTGAAGGTAAATGTGGATGGTTTGCATTTTGATAAAATTTAGTCCTGAGGGCATTATTTTCAGGATATTACAAACTGAATAAACTTACCAAAAAAAATGTATCTTTAGCTGCAGCCTACAGAATACATTGCTGTGGTTTAAAGAGGGATGCAAACTCTGTGGTTTGATTATTTTTCACAGAAACATTTTAGCAAGTTTTGAGTCATAGAAAGTTGGTAGCTTATAGAAGAAAGTACTTATTCATTAATTATACAAAGGGAGAAATACATTTTGTGAAATTAGTATATTGTTGAGCAATTATTTGAAAATTAATTTTTTTTTTTTTATCTTATGTATAGGAAGGTGTGAGTATTAACAAGTCCTTGCTGACTTTGGGAAAGGTTATATCCGCACTCTCTGAACAAGCGAACCAGAGGAGAGTTTTTATTCCTTATCGTGAATCAGTTCTTACATGGCAAGTATCTTCTGAAGTCAAATATAGTGAATACTGTGGGAAAAAATAATAGACTAACTTCATATAACACTGGGATAGAGAAGGAATATGGCCTAGTGGTTAACAATATAGACTCCGGAATCAAACTGGATTTGAATCTCAGCTCCGCATCTTAAAAGCTCTGTGACTTCGGACGAATCAGTTAATACTCTGAGCTTCAGTTTCCTCATCCGTAAAATGGGGATAACGTCAACACCTATCTTAGTGTTGTAGTGAGGATCAAATGATTAATGTAAAACTCTTAACACATAGTATGTGCTGTATGAATGTAAGCAAATATTACTGTACTTATTAGTGCCTGATGTGTGAATATATATGCTATTGCCAAACATAAAGTGAAATTAAATAATTTTTGTTTGGTTAGTGTAATTAATTTATATGTATTCAATTTTAAATATATTACATTTAAGTTTACATCTGTTTAGATTTAATTTCTAATTCTGATAAACATTTATATAATTCTGATAAGGACTGTATCTCTATTTGACAGAAATGTATCTTTATAATTGGTTTACTGTAATGTGGCTGCCACCTCAAAACCTATAAGGGAAAATCTGTTTTTATTTTTCCAAGCCTTTTGAAAGTTAAAAATAGTGAAATATATTCTGTATTAATAAAGGATATGCTTTTCAGTCTCATACTCCCTTTTTCCTTAAAATAAGCCTTTTGCATATAGTAGAATACAAAACTTTGGTTTATAGTCCATTCATTATTTTCAACATTTGTTGAACACCTGCTCCAAAAGGTTGTGGTAGCAATGGAAACACACAGACGACCAAGACATATAGTTCCTTTCCTAAAGTCGCTTGCAGTCTGGCAAGGCGAGAGGTATCTTACTAAATAGCTGATAACTAACCACATTTTAAAATTTCTGTACAGATTATTGCTTTACGAAACAATATAAAAAATGAAGAGAAAATACAGTGTTTATGAGATCTAAATATAGCTAGATACCAAAAATTATTAAAATGGTATTTAAGAGCAGCATATTGTTTGTTTTGTGCTTTCTAGGTAATTACTGTTATTCTAGGCTTTGTGAAGCAAAGTCTAATTATGACTTTTTTTTTTCCTTTAAAGGCTGTTAAAAGAAAGTCTGGGTGGAAATTCAAAAACTGCAATGATTGCGACAGTCAGTCCTGCCGGCAGCAGTATAGATGAAACCCTAAGCACGCTTAGATATGCTAACCAAGCCCGTTTGATAGTCAACATTGCCAAAGTAAATGAAGATACGAATGCTAAGTTAATCAGAGGTGAATATTTTTCTAAAAATTACTTTGCAACAGCTTAGTCTCACAAATTCTAGTCTTGAGAACATGCAATTTAAGGAAATCAGTTTTTTCTACACCTACTTATAATAGATTCTAGTCATCATTCCACAGTGATGGAGGAAGATAGAAGGACAGTGGGAAAAAGAATAAGTAATATGGAAGAAAAACAATCAGAAATTGTTTTAAAGGAGTAGAATATGAGTAAAGGGGAAACAGGAGGCATGGAAAAATAATTTTGCAGACTGAGTACAGATGTGTGTAGCAAATTAACAATAGAGTTATTTATTATTACTTTTTTCTTATGTCCTTTCCTTCATTGCCATTCCATTTATCAGCTCTGTTCTTGCTTAGCCTGTTGATCCAGAGGCTAAGCACAGGCCTAAATTTGTTTACGCTAAATACTACTTTGTGTTTATGCCTTGGTAATTACTCACCTAGGGTAGACTTTACATACCTGCAAAGAATCTTGATTTATGCCATGTCGTATCCCTGCTTATGTGGAGCTACCATCTTTTCACACCCCTTTGTCCTCTGGCCCTTTTTAGCAGCAGAAGGTGAATAGGTACTTCAGAGTTGTGATCCAGAGTAGAATCAGTTTTCTATATCACAGTTTATCCCTTCCTTTTTAGATCTCCTCTGTTTTACAAATGGAACCATTTTCATTAGAAATAAGCATTTTGAATTTCAGGTTGAAAAATGTTTGGTCTTTATCCAACATGTCTTATGAGTATGCTCTGCCCTGGACAATCTCAGCTTATGTCTCTTTTTACAGTGTCACTAATAGTACCATCCTTCCCTCTTAAGAGCATCCCACTATGGCCATCCTACTTATGAGGGGGGAAATTCATTAATATGAGAGTACTTTTCCAGGTCAAGCCTAGGTAGGGGTATATAGCTCATGTAAGTAAAGTAAAATTGATTTCTGAAATATTCTGTTTTATTTAATAATATTTAAAAATTCAAATAAAATAGAAGATGGGAGGATTGTACCTGACATGGAAATTATTATGTATTAAATGTGTTTTATCACATATCTTTTTATAAATATTTAGAGTTGAAAGCAGAAATTGAAAAGCTAAAAGCTGCTCAAAGAAACAATCGACATATTGACCCTGAACGATATAGGCTCTGTCGGCAAGAAATAACATCCCTAAGAATGAAACTGCATCAGCAGGAGAAAGACATGGCAGAAATGCAGAGGTGCGATACAGTCGGTACTTTAAATTTTCATTGTGTTTCCTTGGAATCATAGGACGAGTGGGGCCTGAAGAAGACGCTGAGTCTATCTTTCTCCCTACCTTCTGTATGAATAGAGCACCCCACCCCCAGACAATCATATTTTGAAATATTTCTAGGTTGTTCCCTAATCTTTATTGATGATCTAGCCTCTTGATTCTCAATCTTATATATCAGGATGTCTTTAACTCTATTGTTTTGTTTGTCTTTGGAAAGAGTATGGAAAGAAAAGTTTGAACAAGCTGAAAAAAGAAAACTTCAAGAAACAAAAGAGTTACAGGTATTATTTCAACCTTCTAAACTGATTGCAAATAAAAAAGAAATATGAAAGTAAACATGTAAATTTAATTTCTCAAATACTTACACTGACTCTGTACAAAGCAATACCATGAAGAGAATTAATATAAAGAATTGTTAAGATCAAGATTGTGATTGCTTTCAGCCCATAAGCTAGTTGGAAAGTTGAAATATAAACAAACTATACAGTTATATTCAATTTGACTCAACAAATATTGATTGAATATCTGTGCTGGGCCAGAAACAAGGATTGCCAGACTGTGTAAGGTGCAGTTCTGGCTCTCAGAGAGCTTGTGATTCAGGGGGAGATTTGTAGTTGTTGGATGCCGTCAAGTCGATCATGACTCATAGCGACCTCATGTGACGGAGTAGAACTGCCCTATAGGGTTTTCTTGGCTATAATCGTTATGGAAACAGATTGCCAGATCTTTCTCCTGCGAACCAGCTGTGTGGCTTCGAACCACTGCCGAGTGCTAACCTGATGCACCGCCAGGGCTCCTTGAGGGAGGTTTACAGTAAAAAGACAACTGTATTGTGATGTGACTTAATTAGCTTTAGCTATATGAAACTGTCATTTTTATAGGTAAAAAGTGGTTGAATACAGGCAGTTTCCTATGATCCAACCTAATGCAATGAAAAGTATGAGATGCAGGAGAGAGGACAGAATCATTTGAGGAGGGTGTTTATCAAGGAGGAAGGGACCGTTAAGCAGTGTGTTGCACAATGAGCAGTAGAGGAATACGTGTTTGAAGGCATGGAGGCCCAACACAGCTTGGATGTCAGAGAATTAAGACATTTTTTATGGCTGGAAATGAAAGCTGGTGACAGAGATTAGACTGGAGAGAGATGCAGGTGGGGAACTTGGATTTAGGTGATTGGGAGCCATTGAAGGGCTTTAAATGGAAAGAGAATGACATAAGCAGTCTTGTATTTAGACAGACACTTGTGGTCATAGTGTGAAAGGTGGATTTAAGAGAGCGAAGACTGTTGATGACAGAAAAGATTACTCATTTAAGAGGTAGCTGTTGCTGTTAAGGCAAGTGATTGTCAGAGCTTGGAGTAAGGCAGTGGCAGTGGGATTGGATAGTGGAGGAATTGGAGTCAAGAGATAGAAGGGAGGTAAAATTGATAGGCTTGGGAATGTTTTTGGATGTAGGGGTTGAGAGAAATGGAAAAGTCGAGAATGAGTCCCAGGTTTCTGAAATACGTGTATTGCCATTGTGAAATTGTCAGCTCGCTGTAGTGGTAAACGAAGGAGCCAGATGACAGTGAGTTGAGGAATGACTGAGAGATGAAAAGATAGAGCCACACATGTAGACTCTGAAAAACTTAGGTGAGAATTGCGGGAGTCAGAGATGGGCTTTGAAGTTGAGAGAAGGGTTTGTTTGTTTGTTTTGTGTTTATTTGTTTAAAGGATGAAAGAGACTTGAACATTTTTATAGGAGTCAGAAAGCTCCTTAATGAAGTGAGGTTCTAAAAGAGACTGGAGAAGATAGGTCATTGCCAGTGCCAAAGGTATTGGCAGTAAAGGAAATATTTCATATGATAGGTAGGGAAGTCCTATAAGGATTCAGGGGAAGGGAGGAAAATTCCATGGGAAAGGCCAGTCTGGGAAGCTTGGGTCAGATCTCGATAGGTAGAGAAAAGGAAGAGAGCACTTCAGGAAGGGAAAATTATATGAGAGTAAAGGAGGTGTGCTCGGAAGAGAGGGTGTGGATCAATTTTATTGGAATAAGCAGTTTGTGTAAGGTCATAAGGTGATAAAATTGGAAAAATAAGTTATGGTTAAGAGCTTAATTTCCAGGCCAAGGAATTTGAGTTTTGTCTTACAGGAAGCGAGAAGTCGCTGAAATGTTTGACTAGGGAATTGACATTTTGAGAGTACCTTTGCAAGAGAATTAATCCGCTATGGATGTAAGATGGATTGAAAACAGGAAAAATTGTTGGCAGGGCAATCAGGAGGGTACTATGGTAGGTAGTTCAGGTGTGAATTGATAAGGGCCTGAACTAAGGTGATGGCAGTGAGGATGTGAAACAAGGAACCGATCCGTTCTAAAGACATTTGGCGTGATTTGGTGACAGATTGATATGTGAGTGGGCTGAGGATGGTGAAGGATGAAGAATCAGCGTAACTCTAGGACCTTTAGTATGATTCTAACAGTTATCGGGAAGTCAGGAAGGGGAGATTCTTAGGAGGGCGAAATTCTAAGGAACTTTTAATTTATCGAGACTTCATGTAGAATGATTTAAATTTTTAACTTAGACCATATATTTTAGGTGAGTTTAGCAATTTTGTATTTATCGTTAATGTTAATTTTTTTTTTCTGACTTTCACTAGAAAGCAGGAATTACATTCCAAATGGACAACCACTTGCCAAACCTTGTCAATCTCAATGAAGATCCTCAGCTATCGGAGATGTTGCTATATATGATAAAAGAAGGAAAAACCACAGTTGGAAAGTATAAACCAAACTCAAGCCATGATATTCAGTTATCTGGGGCGCTGATTGCTGATGATCATTGGTATGTTAATCTTCTTAAATAAGGCATCTGTTCATTTTTCAGTGGTCTTCTATATCTTGTTAACATGTGGTTACCTTCACTGAGGCATTAGTTTATACTGATTCTTGTATATAATTCTTCAAACTCATCCTCTAGCCAGGAAAACCAGGCATACTCAGTGTTTGTAAGGGTTATAGGTCAGTTATTCTCAGTGTCAAATATTGTGCTCCCTATTTTTGTCTTGGAGCCCTGGTGCCACAGTGGGTAAGAGCTCAGCTGCTAACCAAAAGGTCGGTAGTTTGAATCTACCAGCCACTCCTTGGAAACCCTATGGGGCAGTTCTGCTCTGTCTTGTAGGGTTGCTGTGAGTCGGAATCAACTCGACAGCAATGAGTATATATCTTTGTTTTGGTGTATTTGATCTTTCGTTGGTTGAGGGACACTTTCCTTTCTTAGAATTATAATTATGTGAATGAAAGCAAACTTCTAGCCATCTTAATGACAGAAGTTTTGGTTGGATTGCCAAATTTTAAAATTTTGTTTCATGTGACCTTTACATGAATGGAATGATAGTGTATGTGTTGTTGGGATGGTAGTGTGTGTAAGCTGTTTTGACTCTTCATCGTTTTCAAGATTTATCCATGTTGATGCTCTTTCATTTTCACAGCTATGAATCATTCCATTCCAGTATATGAATTTATCTATTATATGATTACAATTTATTTATTTTGCTGGTAGACATTTGGGTTGTTTCTAATTTTTTTGCTGCCACAATATTTCTTTTTGTATTCTTGTATGTGTTTCCTGGTACAAATGTGAAGAGTTTCTCTAGAAAGAGTGTCCCAGTTGCTAGGCTGAGATAATGACCTTACGAGTTCTCAGAGGAGCTGGTAGGAACTTGGGAGACCTGAGCTGCCAGACCAGTCATCTCTCACTGTGAGCACCCTCTCTGTTTACCCCAGTGTGCTGTATAAATATTATAATTTTCTAAGTATGTATAATAATAATTTAAAAAGTTTAAGAAGCACTTAAAGTGTATGTCTAGGAGTAAAGTTGTTTGGTTGAGGGATATGTGCATCTTCAGCTTTATTAGGTAATTTCAAATTGCTTTCCGAAACCATTATCAGTTTCTGCTTCTGTTGGTGGAGCATAGCCATTGCCGCACATCTTTGCCAACACTTGGTGCTGTCAGACTTTAATTTATGCCAGTCTGGTGAATGTTAATTGATATCTCATTGTGGATGCATTTTGCATTTATTTCATTAATTATGAGGTTGATTATCTTTTCATATATCCACTGGCCTTTTTGTTTGCTCTTCTGTGACTTGCCTATTTATGTCTTTTATTCATTTTTCAGTTGGCTTGTTTTTTTTCTTAATAACTTGTAAGAGTTCTTTATATATTCTGCTGGCCAAACCCGTATGGGTTTTATGTGTTGCAAGTATCCCTTAATGAGTGTGTGATTCACCTTTCCACTCTTTTGTGCTGCGTTTGGCGGATGGAAGTTCCTGATCTGATTGCAGTGCATGTCATCAGTTTTGTCCTTTATGGTTGTCAATTTTTGTGTCTTGTTTAAGAAATCCTTTCTACATTGAGATCATAGAGATGTTTGTCTAAATTTTCTTATAGATGTTTTCAAGTTTTGTTTTCACATTTAAGTTCTTAAGTTGTCTGGAATTTTTATTTGTTAAGAAGTTGGGATCTAGATTCATTTGTTTTCCATGTGAATAACTTGTTGTCCCAGTACTACACATTACCCCTAAATGCCAAAAAAAAAAACCCAAACCTGTTGCCATTGAGTTGATTCTAACTCATAGCAACATATAGTGTATTGCTTTTTTTGTGATCTGTACTGCTCATATAACAAATTTTCAAAAATTTGGAAGTCTGTTTCTTCTCTCTGATACCCTATGGACTTAGTTACTTTAGCTTTATAATAAGTCTTTATATCCGGTAGAGAAAATCCTCTCGTTTTTCAGATCCATTTGCTCTTTAATTAAGTAATTGTTTTGTATAACAGAAATGCAATATTACTTCTATTAGTGGCAAAGATATAGAACAAGCTCTGAAAGAGTTAAGAGTCTAGTAGGGGATGAGGAAGCCCCCACTTGCCTCTCACTCTGTTGGTCCTTGTTTAGTACAGTCATCAGCCTTTGTCTTATTCCCTGGACTGTAAACTCCGTGAGAGCTGGTTTCATGTCTGTCTTCACTGTTGACACATATCTGGCATGCAGGGATACAGTGAATATAGGAACTTCAGTACCCATCAGTATATATTGTGTTAGATGAGTACTACATACTTAGAGCTTAAAAGTAAAGAGAAGGAAGAGTCTGCTTCCTGCTGAGACGTAAAGAAAAGCTTCTTAGAGCTCTAGCTTTTCAGTTGGGTTGAAGGATGATAGAGATAAGGGAAAGGATGGCCTTTGTTGAAGGAATGACTCAAACAAGGGAGGAAAGCTAATATTAAGGCAAATTCATGGTACTGAAAAGTTTGAGTATGAGGTGGGGTTCTTCTGGGAAAATGTAGCAAATAAGGGATATTGGTGGTTAGAACCAGATTGTGGAAGTTCCAGAATGGTAGACTAAGAAAATTTTTTTTTTTTAAATAATTTTTATTGTGCTTTAAGTGAAAGTTTACAAATCAAGTCAGTATGTCACATATAAGCTCATATACCCCTTCCTCCATACTCCCACTTACTCTCCCCTTAATGAGTCAGCCCGCTCCCTCCTTCCAGTCTCTCCTTTAGTGAAGGTTTTGCCAGTTTCTAACCCTCTATACCCTCCCATGTCCCCTCCAGACAGGAAATGCCAACACAGTCTCAAGTGTCCACCTGATACAAGTAGCTCTCTCTTCATCAGCATCTCTCTCGAACCCATTGTCCAGTCCCTTCCATGTCTGATGAGTTGTCTTCGGGAGTGGTTCCTGTCCTGGGCCAACAAAAGGTTTGGGGACCATGACCGCCGGGATTCCTCTAGTCTCAGTCAGACCATTAACTCTGGTCTTTTTATGAGAATTTGGGGTCTGCCTCCCACTGATCTCTTGCTCCCTCAGGGGTTCTCTGTTGTGCTCCCTGTCAGGGCAGTCATTGGTTGTGGCTGGGCACCATCTAGTTCTTCTGGTCTCAGGATGATGTAAGTCTCTAGTTCATGTGGCCTTTTCTGTCTCTTGGGCTCATAGTTATCATGTAACCTTGGTGTTCTTCATTCTCCTTTGATCCAGGTGGGTTGAGACCAATTGATGCACCTTAGATGGCCGCTTGTTAGCATTTAAGACCCCAGATGCCACACTTCAAAGTGAGATGCAGAATGTTTTCACAATAGAATTATTTTGCCAATTGACTTAGAAGTCCCCTTAACCCATAGTCCCCAAACCCCTGCCCGTGCTCCGCTGACCTTTGAAGCATTCAGTTTATCCTGGAAACTTCTTTGCTTTTGGTCCAGTCCAGCTGAGCTGACCTTCCCTTCACCTAAAGTAGTTCTTATCTACTAACTAATCAGTAAATAACCCTCTCCCACCCTCCCTCCCTCCCCGTCCCGTAACCACAAAAGAATGTGTTCTCAGTTTATACTGTTTCTCAAGATCTTATAATAGTGGTCTTATACAATATTTGTCCTTTTGCCTCTGACTGATTTCACTCAGCACAATGCCTTCCAGGTTCCTCCATGTTATTAAATGTTTCACAGATTCGTCACCGTTCTTCATTGATGCGTAGTATTCCATTGTGTGAATATACCGTAATTTATTTAACCGTTCATCCGCTGATGGACACCTTGGTTGCTTCCAGCTTTTTGCTATTGTAAACAGTGCTGAAATAAACATGGGTGTGCATATATCTGTTTGTATGAAGGCTCTTGTTTCTCTAGGGTATATTCCGAGCAGTGGGATTTCTGGGTTGTATGGTAGTTCTATTTCTAACTGTTTAAGATAACGCCAGATAGATTTCCAAAGTGCTTGTACCATTTTACATTCCCACCAGCAGTGTATAAGAGTTCCAATCTCTCCGCAGCCTCTCCAACATTTATTATTTTGTGTTTTTTGGATTAATGCCAGCCTTGTTGGAGTGAGATGGAATCTCATCGTACTTTTAATTTGCATTTCTCTAATGGCTAATGCTCGAGAGCATTTTCTCATGTATCTGTTAGCTGCCTGAATATCTTCTTTAGTGAAGTGCATGTTCATATCCTTTGCCAACTTTTTGATTGGGCTGTTTGTCTTTTTGTGGTTGAGTTTTAACAGAATCATATAGATTTTAGAGATCAGGCGCTGGTCGGAGATGTCATAGCTGAAAATTTTTTCCCAATCTGTAAAAATCTGTAGGTGGTCTTTTTACTCTTTTGGTGAAGTCTTTAGATGAGCATAGGTGTTTGATTTTTAGGAGCTCCCAGTTATCTGGTTTCTCTTCGTCATTTTTGGTAATGTTTTGTATTCTGTTTATGCCTTGTATTAGGGCTCCTAAGGTTGACCCTATTTTTTCTTCCATGATCTTTATCGTTTTAGTCTTTATGTTTAGGTCTTTGATCCACTTGGAGTTAGTTTTTGTGCATGGTGTGAGGTATGGGTCCTGTTTCATTTTTTTGCAAATGGATATCCAGTTATGCCAGCACCATTTGTTAAAAAGACTATCTTTTCCCCAATTAACTGGCACTGGGCCTTTGTCAAATATCAGCTGCTCATATGTGGATGGATTTATATCTGGGTTCTCAATTCTGTTCCACTGGTCTATGCGCCTGTTGTTGTACCAGTACCAGGCTGTTTTGACTACTGTGGCTGTATAATATGCTCTAAAATCAGGTAGAGTGAGGCCTCCCACTTTCTTCTTCTTTTTCAGTAATGCTTTACTTATCCGGGGCTTCTTTCCCTTCCATATGAAGCTGGTGATTTGTTTCTCCATCACATTTAAAAATGTCACTGGAATTTGGATCGGAAGTGCATTGTATGTATAGATAGCTTTTGGTAGAATAGACATTTTTACTATGTTAAGTCTTCCTATCCATGAGCAAGGTATGTTTTTCCACTTCTGTAGGTCCTTTTTAGTTTCTTACACTAGTACTTTGTAGTTTTCTTTGTGTAAGTCTTTTACATCTTTGGTAAGATTTATTCCTAAGTATTTTATCTTCTTGGGGGCTACTGTGAATGGTATTGATTTGGTGATTTCCTCTTCGATGTTCTTTTTGTTGATGTAGAGGAATCCAAGTGAGTTTTGTATGTTTTTCTTATAACCTGAGACTCTGCCAAACTCTTCTATTAGTTTCAGTAGTTTTCTGAAGGATTCCTTAGGGTTTTCTGTGTATAAGATAGTGTCATCTGCAAATAAAGATAATTTTACTTCCTCCTTGCCAATCCGGATGCCCTTTATTTCTTTGTCTAGCCTAATTGCTCTGGCTAGGACCTCTAGCACAATGTTGAATAAGAGCGGTGACAAAGGGCATCCTTGTCTGGTTCCCGTTCTCAAGGGAAATGCTTTCAGGCTCTCTCCATTTAGAGTGATGTTAGCTGTTGGCTTTGTATAAAAAAAAAAAAAAAAAATTATTTTTTTATTTTGGCTTTGTATGGATGCCCTTTATTATGTTGAGGAATTTTCCTTCAATTCCTATTTTGCTGAGAGTTTTTATCATGAATGGGTGTTGGACTTTGTTAAATGCCTTTTCTGCATCAACTGATAAGATCATGTGGTTTCTGTCTTTTGTTTTATTTATATGGTGGATTACATTAATGGTTTTTCTAATATTAAACCAGCCTTGCATACCTGGTATAAATCCCACTTGGTCGCGGTGGATTATTTTTTGATATGTTGTTGAATTCTGTTGGCTAGAATTTTGTTGAGGATTTTTGCATCTATGTTCATGAGGGATATAGGTCTGTAATTTTCTTTTTTTGTGGTGTCTTTACCTGGTTTTGGTATCAGGGATATGGTGGCTTCATAGAATGTGTTGGGTAGTATTCCATCATTTTCTATGCTTTGAAATACCTTTAGTAGTAGTGGTGTTAATTCTTCTCTGAAGGTTTGGTAGAACTCTGCAGTGAAGCCGTCCGGGCCAGGGCTTTTTTTTGTTGGGAGTTTTTTGATTACCTTTTCAATCTCTTTTTTTGTTATGGGTCTATTTAGTTGTTCTACTTCTGATTGTGTTAGTTTAGGTAGGTAGTGTTTTTCTAGGAATTCATCCATTTCTTCTAGGTTTGCAAATTTGTTAGAGTATAGTTTTTAATAATAATCTGATATGATTCTTTTAATTTCATTTGGGTCTGTTGTGATGTGGTCCTTCTCGTTTCTTATTTGGGTTATTTGTTTCCCTTCCTGTATTTCTTTAGTCAGTCTAGCCAATGGTTTATCAATTTTGTTAATTTTTTCAAAGAACCAGCTTTTGGCTTTGTTAATTCTTTCAATTGTTTCTCTGTTCTCTAATTCATTTAGTTCAGCTCTAATATTTATTGTTTATTTTTTTCTGGTGCCTGATGGATTCTTTTGTTGCTCGCTTTCTATTTGTTCAAGTTGTAGGGACAGTTCTCTGATTTTGGCCCTTTCTTCTTTATGTATGTGTGCATTTATCAATATAAATTGACCTCTGAGCATTCCTTTTGCTCTGTCCCAGAGGTTTTGATAGGAAGTGTTTTCATTCTTGTTGCATTATATGAATTTCTTTATTCCCTCCTTAATGTCTTCTATAACCCAGTCTTTTTTCAGGAGGGTATTGTTCAGTTTCCAAGTATTTGATTTCTTTTCCCTGATTTTTCTGTTATTGATTTCCACTTTTATGGCCTTGTGGTCTGAGAAGATGCTTTGTGATATTTTGGTGTTTTGGATTCTGCAGAGGTTTGTTTTATGACCCAATATGTAGACCAAGGAATATTGATGGGAGAGTAGATAGAACTAGGAAGGGAGTGGAACAAGAAGACCTTGCTTAAACCTTTGCTGGTTAAGACACTAGATTGGTGGGAGGGATGGCCTGCCAGAGGGTGAGTTCCTCTTTTCTCTAAAGGATGCAATTGAACTAGTATTCGTTAATACGGATCTTGGAACCTAACTGGTCGTTTTTGGTTGGGACTGAGCCTTTGCTTCCCTTTTCTCCTCTCTATCCAGTTTATCCGAAGAGGAACTGGACTTTGGAGTTTCTTTCCTGTTCTCTGGGTATAAAGAACAAAGGAACAAGTAGCATTTATAGTTGATTTTCTGGACAGGGTCCAGTTATTTTATATGAATAAGGAGTAAGATTTTTCATGAGAGAAAAAAAATGTTTGTTGTTTTTTCCATTTGCTGATTTGTAAAACCAGAAACATAGAAAAGTAAAAAATAAAAACACTTAAAATTGTCCCATTCATGGGTGACCACTGTTAATATTTTAATAAGTTTGTTCCTTGAATTTTTTTTTTCATTTTAGGGAAAAGAAGTTTTATTTTTTTAAAAAATCTTTATAATCAAAATACATGGGATAGAATCGTTTCCAATGTAGCTGAGAGGGGCCAGATTTTTTTTTTTTTATATACTTTTTATTGTGCTTTAAGTGAAAGTTTACAAATCAAGTCAGTCTCTCATACAAAAACCCATATATACCTTGCTACACACTCCCAATTGCTCTCCCCCTAATGAGACAGCCCGCTTTCTCCCTCCACTCTCTCTTTTCGTGTCCATTTCGCCAGTTTCTAACCCCCTCCACCCTCTGATCTATCTCCCCTCCAGGCAGGAGATGCCAACATAGTCTCAAGTGTCCACCTGATCCAAGAAGCTCACTCCTCACCAGCATCCCTCTCCAACCCATTGTCCAGTCCAATCCCTGTCTGAAGAGTTGGCTTTGGGAATGGTTCCTGTCCTGGGCCAAGAGAAGGTCTGGGGGCCATGCCCACTGGGGTCCTTCTAGTCTCAGTCAGACCATTAAGTCTGGTCCTATGAGAATTTGGAGCCAGATTTTTTTTGCCAAAACTTTAAAATCTAGTTGAAGCAAAATAAAAGAATTTTAAATTATTTTCGTAATAAACTGACATGAACTTTAATACTAAAGGAATAACCCAAGCAGGATCATCCTGTATTGCCTGCTTCATATTTTTAATGTGTCCTGTAATTGTAACAATGTGCCTCTTATCTTTACAGTACCATCGAAAATTTTGACGGGACAGTGAGTATTATCCCAGTTGGGGAAGCAAAGACTTATGTTAATGGAAGACATATTTTGGAAGCCACAGTATTACATCATGTAAGTTGACTCGTACTGAAAGATAAGAAATTGTTTGACCTTGAGCAAGTCATTTAATTTCTTTGAGTCTCAGTTTTCTCCTCTGTAAGATAAGGGAGTTGAACCAGTTTAAGGATTTTTCCAGTTCTACAATTCTCTTTTCTATTAATTCAGAAGCTATTGTCCTTTATGCAGAGACAAAAATTATATCCCTATGAACCAGTACCTAAAGAGCAGACCACTTGACAGCAATCTTATGTGTCCAGTAAAGAGCTGGGCCTTGGAATCAGGCCAGAAAGGGTTGAAGCCCTGGCGCTACTGTTTGCTATCTGTATGACCTTTAGCAAGGAGCTCTGGTGATGCAAAGGTTAAGTGCTTGGCTGCTAACTGAAAGGAAGGTCAGCAGTTGGAACCCACCAGGTGTTTCATGGGATGAAAGTCCTGGCAACCTGCTCCTGTAAAGATTAGAGTCTAGGAAACTCTATGGGGCAGTTCTACTCTGTCCTATAGGGTCACTATGAGTCGGAATCGACTTGGCAGCACACAGCAACAACAAAAACGTGATCTTCAGCAAGTTATTTTACTAAGATGATTGCTTAATAGTGCATAAACTAGGACACTTTTGAGAGAATTATTATTATTATTATTTTTTATTAAGTTTACAAATTAGGTCAGTCTCTCATACAAAACCTTATATATACCTTGTATACTCCTAGTTGCTCTCCCCCTAATGAGACAGCACGTTCCTTTTCGCCACCCTGTGTTTCTGTGTCCGTTCAACCAGCTTCTGTCCCCCTCGGCCTTCACATCTTCCCTCCACACAGGGGCTGCCCAGATAGTCTTATGTGTCTACTTGATCCAAGAAGCCCACTCCTCACCAGTATCATTTGCTGTCTTATAGTCCAGTCCCAATCCCTGTCTGAAGAGTTGGCTTCGAGAATGGTTCCTGTCTTGGGCTAACAGAAGGTTTGGGGACCATGGTCTCCGGGGTCCCTCTGGTCTCAGTCAGACCATTAAGCCTGGTCTTTTTATGAGAATTTGGTGTCTGCATCCTGCTGCTCTCCTGCTCCCTCAGGGGTTCTCTGTTGTGTTCCCTGTCATGGCAGTCATCGGTTGTAGCTGGGCACCATCTAGTTTTCTTGTCTCAGGCTGATGTAGTCTTTGATTTATGCGGCCCATTCTGACTCTTGGGCTCATACTTACCTTGTGTCCTTGGTGTTCTTCATTCTCCTTTGCTCCAGGTGGGTTGAGACCAATTGTTGCATCTTAGATGGCCACTTGCTAGCATTTAAGACCCCAGGTGCCACTCTCCAAAATGGGATGCAGAATGTTTTCTTAATAGTTTTTGTTATGCCAGTTGATCTAGATGTCCCCTGAAACCATGGTCCCCAAACCTGGCCCCTGCTACTCTGGCCTTTGAAGCGTTTGGTTTATTCAGAAAACTTCTTTGCTTTTGATATAGTCCAGTTGTGCTGACCTCTCCTTTATTGCGTGTTGTCCATCCCTTCACCTAAATTAGCCCTTGTCTACTACCTAATTAGTGAATTCCCCTCTCCCTCCCTCTTCCCCTTCCCTACCTCGAAACCATCAAAGAGTATTTTCTTCTCTGTTTAAACTATTTCTTGAGTTCTTGTAATAGTGGTCTCATACAATATTTGTCCTTTTGCAGCTGACTAATTTCACTGAATATAATGCCTTCCAGGTTCTTCCATGTCATGAAATGTTTCGCAGATTCATTGTTGTTCTTTATCAATGCAGAGTACTCCATTGTGAGAGAATTATTAATAATTACATCAGGAGAACAATCACAAATCCAACTATGATGGGCAAACTGAGACATCTGGAGCCCTGGTGGCCGTAGTGGTTAAGAGCTAGGCTGATAACCAAAAGGTCAGCAGTTCAGATCTACCAGTTGCTACTTGGAAGCCCTATGGGGCAGTTCTACTCTGTCATATAGGGTTGCTGTGAGTTGGAATTGACTCTATGGCTCATGAAGTGGAGGCTTTCTACCTTTCAGGATTGCTGGGAAGATTAAGTGCAATAATAATTAATGCATAGCTTTCAGGACATAATCTGCAGATAGTAAACTCTCAACGAATACATTATTGTTATCATTAAACTCTGTGTTCTTTAGTTTACTCATTCCTAAAATTGATACAACGATATGACTCTCATTGGGCTCTTGTGAGGCATAAATGAGGAAACGTATGTGAAGTGCTTACTGCAGTGATTGGCGTATAAAAAGTGTTTAATAAATGTTAGTTACACCTTCTCCTCACTTATCGACTGTCTTGTTATCTGACATTTTGCATTCACGACAACAGTGAAAAAACTACTGTCCAACTGTTTTGCACAATTAAGGACGTACATCTGGCGGTAATGAATGCTGAGATGCAGCATGAAAGTAATGCTGGGTTCGATGGTTAAGGTTCTGTGTCAGCTTGGCTGGGCCATGATTCTCAATGGTTTGGCAGTTATGTAATGATGTAGTCATCCTTCATTTTGTGATCTGATGAGGTCATCCTACATTTTCACGTAACACCAATTTTGCACAATGACCTGTTTTTTGAAACCTAACCATGTCGATAAGTGAGGAGATTGTGTACTATGATTTTTTTTTTGTTTATCATTAGCAATACTAGGCTAAATTGAATTATTAGGCATAATGATTTGTCTCCTGTAATTTTTTTGGTTCACACTCACCTCTGTTAGTAAATTTTTTTTTTATTTTGTACTTTAGGGTGATCGGGTAATTCTTGGAGGTGATCATTATTTTAGATTTAATCATCCAGTAGAAGTCCAGAAAGGGCAAAGACCATCCTGTAGAGATGCTGATACTCTTATAAGCGAGGGTACAAAAGACTTTGAATTTGCAAAAAATGAGTTGCTCCTAGCCCAGAGATCACAGTAAGTATTATTGTTGCTATAAATTAGTACGTGGAAGGGTGAGGTCAACAAAAGAAAGTTAATCACGTTGTACTAGTTTCCAGTAGTTAACTCTTTGGGTGCTGGTTTGTAGTAACCTAATCTCTTTTCTTGATACAATGGGTGCCTTAAGTAATAGTCAGTCAGTTTTGTATGTACCTGGTAGATCCTTTGTCTCAGGTTTTGCCTCTGTCCTTTCATTATTTTCTTTAGCAGTAGTTCAAAAGAAAAAAACCAAACCCATTGTTGTCGAGTCGATTCCGACTCATAGCAACCCTATAGGACAGGGTAGAACTGCCCCATAGGGTTTTCAAGGCTATAATCTTTTTTTTTTTTTGGTACCATTAAATAATTTATTTTAAATGGACATTAAAAATATAATATTAAATGTTTGCAAAGATACAATGAGAGGGGAGACTCTTTCTATGCACGGCTAATGGCAATCAGTGTAAATCATTACAATCCCTCAAAGTCACAAAAATGTTCAAACCTTTTTTTTTTATTGTCCTTTAAGTGAAAGTTTACAATTCAAGTCAGTTTCTCATACAAAAACGTACCTGCTCATTGTTATGTGACCCTAGTTGCTCTCCCTACTGTGACAGCACACTCTTCCTCCCCACCCTGTGTTTCCCACGTCCATTCAGCCAGCTGCCTTCTCATCCTGCCTCTGGACAGGAGCTGCCCACTTATTCTCATGTATCTACTTGAGCTAAGAAGCACAGTCCTTACCAGTATCATTTTAATCTTATAGTCCAGTCTAACCTTTGCCTGAAATGTTGGCTTCGGGAATGGTTTTAGTTTTAGGCTAACAGAGAGTCTGGGGGGCCATGTCCTCTGGGGTCCCTCAGTCTCAGTCAGACTATTAAGTTTGGTCTTTTTACGAGAATTTGAGTTCTGCACCCAACTTTTCTCCTGCTCCCTCAGGGACTCTCTGTTGTATTCCCTGTCAGGGCAGTCATTGGTGGTAGCTGGGCATCATCTAGTTCTTCTGGTCTCAGGCCGATGGAGTCTTCGGTTTATTTGGCCCTTTCTGTCTCTTGGGGTCATATTTTCCTTGTGTCTTTGGTGTTCTTCATTCTCCTTTGCTCCAGGTGAGTTGGGACCAATTGATGCACCTTAGATGGCTGCTTACTAGCTTTTAGACCCCAGACGCCACTCACCAAAGCGGGATGCAGAATGTTTTTGTAATAAACTTTGTTATGCCAGTTGACCTAGATGTATGCTGAAACCAGGGTCCCCAGTCCCCCGAGAAGGCTGTGATCTTTATGGAGACAAACTGCCACATCTTTCTCCTGTAGAGTGGCTGGTGGGTTCAAACCGTGAACTTTTTGGTTAGCAGCTGATTCTTAACCACTGTGCCACCAGATGATGAATTCCTACTAAATAGCAGAAGCAATCAAACATCATTCCGTGTTAAATTAACCAGGACATTTCTTAGAGTGCTGCTGACTGTAAGAGTAACAATACAAATCAATTCTCGAGCATCAGTGTATGCCTCATTCATCATTTATCAAACATTTATTGAGCATCTGTTAGGTGTCTGTCATAGTACTAGGTGCTGGGGAATAATCGAAATGTAATTCCTGCTTCAGAAGAATTTATAATCTCATGGGCTTGACGGTTATGACGTAGTGCTATGCTAGAGTGCCCTGACAGAGTCCTGTAATGTATGGTCTGAAATCTCTTGGGGAGACAGTTGGTGCAGACCAGGATCAGTGAAGGCTTCCAGAGGAGAGAAGATGTCCCTTTGGAACAGAGTCCCAAGAGACTGTAAGAAGCTAGCCAGAAGAAGACTAGGGGTGTGTCTTTGTTATCTAGTGCTGCTATAATAGAAGTACCACAAGTAGGTGGCTTTAATGAACAGAAATTTATTTTCTCACAGTTTAGGAGGCCAGGAGTTCACATTCAGGGCATTGGTTCTAGAGTAAGGTTTTCTTTCTCTGTTGGCCCAGGAGAAGGTCCTTTTGTTTTTTCAGCTTCTGTTCGTCCTTGGCAGTCTCCACATGGCATCTATCTTCTCTTATCAATCTGTATTTCTTTGCTTCTGTGCCTGCTCTGCTGCTTTTATACCTCAAAAGCGATTGACTTTAGATACACTTTACACTGATAAAGCCTCATTAATATAATAAGGAAAACCCTATTCCCAAATGGGATTCTATCCACAGGTATCGTTGTTGTTGTCAGTTGCTGTCGAGTTGATTCCAACTCCTGGCAACCCCATGTATGCAAAGTAGAATTGCTCCATAGGGTTTTCGAGGCTGTGACCTTTTGGAAACGGATTACCAGGCCTGTCTTCCCAGGCACCTCTGGGTGAGTTCAAACCACCAACCTTTCGTCTAGTAATCGAACACTTAAATGTTTGCACCACCCAGGGACCTATCCACAGGTATAGGGGTTAGGATTTACAATACATACTTTTCGTGGATGTAATTCAATCCATGACAGGGAGTATATCTTTGTTTTTCTTTCTTTATCCCAGTTTTAGCTCGTGCAGAATTGTAGGATTTTTGGCTTAGATAGTATCCTTGTAAAGTGTAAATAAATAAAATGCTAAAGAATTTGGACTTTATCTTAAAGGGCATGGGAGTCATTAAGGAATTTGAAGGAGACAGACATAACCTGAATCATAGTTTTAGAAAGCTCACCATGACCCACGTCTGGAGAATGGGTTAGACGTAGAGCATGTTAGAGCCTGCAAACTATGTTAAGACACTATAGAAGTAAGATAAGTATTGCGTGATTGGACAGGAGAAATGTGAAGAATATTAAAGAGATAAAATCAACAAGAGTTGATGACCAGAGAGGGTGAAAGGAGGAGAATCAAGAATGACTAGTATAGCTGGACTAACCCTGCTTTGTCACCTTCTAAAAGCCTGAATCTGCTTTTGCCCTCTTTCTTTTGGCAGTCTTACTCTTTCTCCAGTAAAACTGGGAATGGAAACTTCTATATACTGTAGTTGCTAGAGTATCGAGTTTATTGAGAAGAAAAACTTTTTATTTTTCTGTAATCATTGATGCTTTTTCCCCTGGATTTTGAGAGGTAACAAAGCTGATTTAATGTTTTGACTACCAAAATGTCAAATTATTATAAAGGATTAAAAACATATGGTATAATCTCTTCTTTATCACCCCTCATATCATGTGCTTTAGGTCATTTCAGTATTTTCCTAAGCTATGACCTAAAGATGAATTGAAAGTTGTTGATATATGAAGTATAATTTTTACTCAGCATGAAAGTTTGACATTAAATACCCTTATTTTGTGTTTTCTAAAAAGTTAACTACAATATTCACTGTAGTATTTACTAGAGCATCATATTTTTATGTAATTTATTTTCCTTAAGCATTAGAGATATATATTTAAGTATATATGTAGGAATATATATATACTTCAACTCTGGAAACCCTGGTGGCGTAGTGGTTAAGTGCTACGGCTGTTAACCAAGAGGTTTGCGGTTCAAATCTGCCAGGCGCTCCTTGGAAACTCTAGGGGGCAGTTCTACTCTGTCCTGTAGGGTCGCTATGAGTCAGAATCAACTAGATGGCAGTGGATTTATATATTTAAATATCCAAACCCTGTGCCGTCGAGTCAATTCTGACTCATAGCGACCCTGAAGGACAGAGTAGAACTGCCCTAAAGGGTTTCCAAGGAGCGCCTGGTGGATTTGAACTGCTGACCTTTTGGTTAGCAGCCACAGCTCTTAACCACTACACCACCAGGGTTTGCACTTAAATATCAGGCATCTATAAGAGTAACTAAATTAGAAATAAGCAACTTTTCATTGTTTTATATTTTCTTTGTGTATAAGTAACAGAGCCATAGTGGTGCAGTGGTTAAAGTGCTCAGCTGCTAACAGAAAGGTTGGTGGTTTGACCCCACCATCTACTCTGCAGGAGAAAGATGTGGCAGTTCTTTCTTGCCTATAGGGTTGCTATGAATTGAAATCGACTTAGCGGCAAGGAATTTTTTTTTTTTTAATGTATAAATAGAAGGAACCCTGGTGGTGCAGTGGTTAAAGTGCTCAGCTGCCAACCAAAAGTTTGATGGTTCAAACCCACCAACTGCTCTGTGGGAGAAAAATGTGGCCGTTAGCGTCCATAAAGATTATAGCCTTGGAGCAAAGTCATAGAAGCTTCATAGATGCATCCAAACACCCTGAGGGACTGAGTTACTGGAGCTGAGGGCTGGAGACCAAGATTGTGGGGATCATCTAGGTCGGTTAGCACAACAAAGTTCACGAAGAAAATATTCTACATCCAACTTTGGTGAGTAGCGTCTGGGATCTTAAAAGCTTGAAAGTGACCATCTAAGATACATCTACTGGTCCCATCCCACCTGGAGCAAAAGAGAATGAAGAAAACCAAAGACACAAGGAAAATATTAATCTAAAAGACTAATGGACCACATGAACCACAGCCTCTACCAGCCTGAGCCCAAAAGAACTAGATGGGGCCCAGCTACCACTAGAGGGTCCTGGACAGAGTGGGAGAAAAATATAGAACAAAATTCAGATTTAAATTCTAATCTGACAGAGACTAGAAGAACCCCCGAGACTGTGACCCCCAGATACCCTCTTAACTTCAAACTGAAGCCACTCCCAAAGTTCACCCTTCAGTCAAAGATTATACAGGTCTATATAACAAATATTAACACATGTGAGAAATGTGCTTCTTAGTTCAATCCTGTATACAAGACCAAAGGGGCAACACCTGCCCAAAAGCAATGACGAGAAGGCAGGAAGGCAGAGGAGAAATGGACGGATGGACGTGGGGAAATGGGGTGTGGAAGGGAAGAGTATTGACACATTGTGGGGATTGCAACCAGTGTCACAAAACAATCTGTGTGTAAATTGTTGGCTGAGAAACTAATTTGTTCTGTAAAGTTTCACCTAAAGCACGTGCATGCGCGCGCACACACACACACACACACACAAAGATTACAGCTTAGAAACCCTATGGGGCAGTTCTACTCTGTCTTATAGAGTTGCTCTGAGTTGGAATTAACTAAATGGCAATGGGTTTGGTTTCTGGTTTTATGTATAAATAGTTATGTAGCTAATAAAAGTTTAAGAACAATGTTGAAAGAACGTCAGAAATTATGTTTTGAGTTAGATGGAAACATTTTAATATGATTAAAAACTGTTATCGTGTATAAAGAATTCTTGGCCGTGTACCCTGTAAATATTTTACCTCTTTATAGACTTGAAGCAGAAATAGAAGAGGCGCGGTTGAAAGCAAAGGAAGAAATGATGCAAGGAATCCAAATTGCAAAAGAAATGGCTCAGCAAGAGCTTTCTTCTCAAAAAGCTGCATATGAAAGCAAAATAAAAGCGTTGGAAGCAGAACTGGTAAAGGCAGAATTGGTTTATTCTTTCCGTGATAGTGCACAGAACTGGTAAAGGCAGAATTGGTTTATTCTTTCCGTGATAGTGCACACCAAGTTATGTATTGCTGGTTGTAAAATTATGTCCCTGCAAGGTTGCTGGAGGTATATTAAAGATTAGAGTCAAATCCACAATGAGTTTTGGCCTTTAATTTTACTTTAAGAAGTAAGTTGTTAGTAGACAATGGCTGCTGGAAGGAGGAGGTAGGCAGAGAAGCTTCGGTCTTCTGGACGTGAGAGCCATGGCTCTGCCCATGGTTTACCAGCAGTGTTGCACTTGCAGAAGCCCCTTTGGTGGAGAGTACTCTAAAAGGTTTGCCTAATGACATATAATCAATTAAAAAGGCATAGAGAAGGTATGGGTAAATATCTCTTTATAAGTCAGTTTCTTGTGCCTTGGTTAAAGAAAGGGACTTTGTGTTTTTTGGTACCATTTTGAAAACTGTTTTGCGTTTTTTGCCTGAATTGTATCTTACTATTGCTCTTTAAAGGAAGAAGAGTCTCAAAGGAAGAAAATGCAGGAAATAAATAACCAAAAGGCTAATCACAAAATTGAGGAATTAGAAAAGGCAAAGCAGCATCTTGAACAGGAAATATATGTAAACAAAAAGCGGTTAGAAATGGAGACTTTGGCTACAAAACAGGTAATTGCATTTTATACCTAGTTGGCGCAACTCTAAGGAAAAACCAGATTTTGCAAGTTTTTATTTATTTATTTTGCAACCTTATGGTGTCTTGACAGAAGATAGCCAAATCCAAGTCTCTAGATGAGAAGGTATCTTCTTGCCTAAAAGCTTGTATACTGGGCACTGCTCACAGATCTTTTCACACATCATCACACAGGTACTTCGAAAGGGTCAGACCTCTTAATTCCATCTAGTTCCATCCAAGTTTTCTCTTTTTATGCATCTACAACTATCCTGTGATCAGTCATGGCAAATCATTTAAATAAGTGAAATAGTATTGGAGCACTATGTAAAAAAATGAGAAAGGCGCAATTCACACTGGGTCACATCTTGCTGGCAAAATGAAGCATCATCTGCCCATGGAAAGAGCAGCAAGCTGGCCGTTTCCTAAGAGAACTCACACTACCTCAGCCTCGTGTGCTGCTGCACCTAACGTTGTCAGCTGAGTGAGGGTGAGGGCATCTTTCAGGGACAGACTCATTATCCATGTTCTCGAGACTGAAGTATTAAACCAGAATTGTCAGTATGTTAATACCTTTGGTCACTTTACTACCAACCTTTTTGGCCATTCTTTTTCTTTACTAGTGGCTCTCAAAGAAAAAGTGTGGGCCCTGGACCAGCAACATCAGCGTCACCCGGGAACCTGTTAGAAATGCAAATTCTCAGGCCCTAACCCAGGCCTACTGAATCAGAAACTAGGAGTGGGGCCCAGAATCTGTTTTAACAACCCCCCACCTCACCCCATGGTTCTGTTGAATACTAAAGTTTGAGAACCACTCTTGTAATCTCTGCTTCTCTGCTTTGATCCCTTATGGAGCCTGGTGGTACAGTGCTTAAGAGCTTGGCTGCTAACCAGAAGGTCAGCAGTTTGAATCTACCAGCTGCTCCTTGGAAACCCTGTGGGGCAGCTCTGTTCTGTCCCATAGGATGGCTACGAGTCTGAATCAACTCGAAAGCAACGAATTTGGTTTGGTTTTGGTTTTGATCCCTTATATCTTAATCTTAAGGTTTAACTCTCAGATGGCAATTTTATTTCTCTTTTTCCCAAATTTGAAGATGGGTGGGTGGAAGAAAAATATCCCTGGTAACCCCAAATACCAATCCTATTATGTAGTGATAATACATTTACTAGCCAACTCTAGGATGCAGAGTGGTTTGTGAACCACCTCAAAGATTTTTAGGAGAAAAACAACTGTATTACTCAATTTTAAGTTAAATCTTAAAAAACAATTATTTTTTAAGGTCTATTATAAAGTTCATTTGCATTAAACTTGGCTTTTCTCATGTCTTTTAAATTTGCCCTCTTTAGTCAGTACATGTTTTTGAGTTTGGGCTTTTTTGAGCAGTTTTTCCTTTTAAGCTTTTTGTAATTTCCTGTTAATGGGAAGAAAAAGATTAATCTATGTTATCAAAAATTCCTAATGACTTTATTGTAGGACAAAATTATTTTACAAAATAATCTTGTAAGTCATTTTAAAAAATCTTGTATGCGTAATATAAAAAGTTGATTATAGTGTGTTACCATTATCAATCTGGCTTTAGAATTTCTTTCTTTGTATATTCTCATGGAAGTGTCTATATGAATAAATATTAATTAGGCTTTAGAAGACCACAGCATCCGCCATGCAAAAATTCTGGAAGCTTTAGAAACTGAGAAGCAAAAAATTGCTAAAGAAGTACAAAGTCTACAGCAGAATCAGAGTAATAGAGATAAAACTTTTACAAGTAAGTATATCATTATTTTAGCTGACATTTTCTAAGTTACATATGTTATTTTATATATTATGATTTCTAAGATGTTAGAGTTTAGTTGCTTTTGTATATTCAAAATTCTTTATTGTAGATGTTGCTGAATTTAAATAAAATTTCTGGGTTTAGATAAATTTGCATGAATGATTGTTTTTATGACCTTTAGTTTTTAGTATACTTAGTTATATAACCAAAATAGTCAATAAAATTCCAAGCATTTAACATGTGACATGTTTTAAAACTGTGATAATTTATTCTAATCCTTATTTTATATCTCAATTATACTTAATCATTGAGTAGTTTGTGCTCTTTTTCACATGGATTTTTAAAAAAATTTCTTCACGTTTCTATGTAGACCACAGCATGTTTTTATGTAAACCTTTTTTTTCCCCATTATGGACAATTTCACAAACTACTGGAGATTTTAGTACAGTAAACTACTATGTATTTATCATCTAACTTCAACAATTATCAACACGTATTCAATCTTGTTTCATCTTTATCAACCCCCCTATCTTCCTGAACTATTTTGAAGCAAATCCCAGACTGTGTATCTTCACTGCGTATCTCTAGATTAGATAAGGACTCTCTTAGTCTTTTAAATATAACCATATTATTATTACACCTGAAAATATTAATAATAATTTCTTATACACACCAAATATCTCATCTACATTCCTACCTCCTGGATCGTTTCATAAATATTTTTTTTACATTTGGTTTCTTTGAATCTAGGTCCACACATGGCCTAAAAAAAAAACCCATTGCCGTCGAGTCAATTCTGACTCATAGGCCTACACCTGACATTTCATAGATATGTCTCCTAAGTCTCTCTCTTTTTTTAAAATTAATTTTTATTGTGCTTTAAGTGAAAGTTTACAAATCAAGCCAGTCTCTCATATAAAAATTTATAGACATCTTGCTATACACTCCTAATTGCTCTCCCCCTAATGAGACAGCACACTCCTTCCCTCCACTCTCTCTCCTCATGTCCTTTCGGGCAGCTTTTGGCCCCCTCTGCCCTCTCATCTCCCCTCTAGACAGGAGATGCCAACACAGTCTAATGTGTCTACTTGATCCAACAAGCCCATACTTCACTAGTAGTGTTTTCCATCCCATATTCCAGTCCAATCCCTGTTTGAAGAGTTGGCCCTGGGAATGGTTCCTGTCTTGGGCTAACAGAAGGTCTGGGGACCATGACCTCTGGGGTGCTTCTAGTCCCAGTCTGACCATTAATTCTGGTTTTTTTACGAGAATTTGGGGTCTGCATCCCACTGCTCTCCTGCTCCCTCAGGGGTTCTCTGTTGTGTTGCCTGTCAGGGCAGGTTGTGGCTAGGCAGCATCTATTTCTTGTGGTCTCAGGCTGATGTATTCTCTGGTTTATGTGGTCCTTTCTGTCTTTTAGGCTCATAGTTACCTTGTGTCTTTGGTACTCTTCATTCCTCCTTGCTCCTGGTGGGTTGAGACCAATTGATGCATCTTAGATGGCCACTTGCTAGCGTTTAAGACCCCAGATGCCACTCTCCAAAGTGGGATACAGAATATTTTCTTAATAGATTTTGTTATGCCAGTTGACTTAGATGTCCCCTGAAGCCGTGGTCCCGAAACCCCTGCCCCTGCTTTGCTGGCTTTTGAAGCGTTCAGTTTATTCAGGAAACTGCTTTGCTTTTGGTTTAGTCCAATTTTGTTGACCTCTTTTGTGTTGTGTGTTGTCTTTCCCTTCACCTAAAATAAAGCTTATCTACTATCTAATTAGTGAAAACCCCTCTCCCTCCCTCCCTCCCTCCCACTTCCCTCTCGTAACCATCAAAGATTTTCTTCTCTGTTTAAACTATTTCTCCAGTTCTTATAATAGTGGTCTTATACAATATTTGTCCTTTTGCAACTGCTAAGCCTCTTTTAATCTGTAAATTCTCTCATTTCTTTCACTTTTCCTTCCCTCCCCTTACTTCCCCCTCCCCTTCTCTCCTCTCCCTTCCACTTAGAATTTATTTGTTGAAGAGCCAGGTCATCTGTCCTGTGGAGTTTCCCAAATTCTGGATTATGCCAATTATATCTCCGTAGTGTTGCTTAACAGGTTCCTTTGACCCTGAATTCCCTGTAGAGCGGTAGTTGGGTCCACAGACCTATCAGATTCAGGTTTAATTTTTTGGCAAGAATATTTGGTAATTGTGTTATGTACTTTCTATAATTTCTGTTTTTAAATAACTTTGAAAATATGAATACTATTTATATTTGTTGCAAGAGATAAGTTAAATATATTGTATATCTTTTTATTCCCCTCAGGGCCTAGAACAGTGCCTTGCAATAAATCTTTGATTTTTTATCCATATGAAGGTGAGGCTTAGGCTTCCAAAAAAGTGTTTTTTAATAGCATTCTGGTTATAAGTTTGACTGAACAGTACAGAAATTATTTGTGATAAAGTCCTAAATTTAAATTAGGAAAAATGAAATTGTGGACTAAATCATTTTCTTTTTGGCATAATAAATATGTATTTAATTTTCAAGTAAAATGCAAGGGGGTGAGTCTGTATAAGTAAGGCTGTAGTATACTTCAGTTGATACTTTAAAGAAATTAGAAATTAGAAAAAAATTGTAAAGAAATTAGAAAGAAAAGCATTGTCTTTGATGCTTCCTTTCTTACAAAATCCTTATCCTCTCAATATCAACTTTAGCTTTTGTCCGTTTCACCCCAGGTGATAAAGCATCATTTTATATAGAGAATGTTGTATTTCACCAATGAGATTTGAAGAAAAGTTACTCAAATATCACCCTTTTCCTTCTCCAACATAGAATTAAAACCATTCATTTAAAGTTAATTTTTTTAGCAGTTGTTCTGTCTAGTGAAGTATGTTCGTGCTCATATATGTATTTTGAATCTTCTCTATCAGTTCAGCCGAATTGGAGCTCCATGAAGCTCTCAATGAGGATTCAGGAAGCCAATGCCATCAGCAACAAATTAAGAAAATATTATGTTTTTGGCAGGTGAGTAATTAATCGTCTTAATTGTAAAGTAATTTTTTGTTTTAAACTAGTTGACCTTCGTATGGTTTTTAAAAAAAATTTAGTTCCCGTAGAGTTGTAGTTTTCTGTAGTGCCTGTCGGAGGGAGAACTGGTGTCAGCTTGTAAGGTAACTTCAAGCTTCTCCTTCAGAGCTTACTCTGGAGTGAAAGAGGCTGTCGACAATTAATATGCTAGTATACTTCATGAACAAAATAATTTTAGATGTTTTAAAAATAGTAATTTTCTTACTGAGTTGAAAATTTATCTGTATTTCACTTTTTTAAAAGTATAAATTACTAGATTTTTAAAAATTAAATTTGTGTGTTATAAGGTATTTTTATGTAGTGTGTACTAAGCATGATTGTTGTTGTTATTGTTAGTTGTCACCGAGTCGATTCTGACTCAGTGGCAACCCCATGGGTACAGAGTAGAATTGCTTCATAGGGTTTTCAAGGCTGTGACCTTTTCGGAAACAGAATGCCAAGGCTGCCCTCAGAAGTGCGTCTGGATTGGTTCGAACCACCAACCTTTTGGCTAGTGGTCGAGCACTTAACTGTGCTGCCCAGGAACTCCTTAGCGTGATTATTACTATACTAAAATGCTCAACTATGGAAAGATTCAGTCAGTGGACTGAATTTTTATTAAAGTTATTCTAATCCAGAAAATTCTTAGTCTAAATGAGTATGTATGTTTTAGGATAAGCTTTTCTTTTTTTTTTTTTTTGCTGCTGCTTTCAGACATGATGTATCAGATAGAGGAAGTTCTGAAACTTCTGTTCAGGTTCGGGTTCGTAACCTGCAACTAGGGATCTCAACCTTCTGGAGTCTGGAAAAGTTTGAATCTAAGCTTGCAGCAATGAAAGAGCTTTATGAGGTTTGGAATTTTAATAAAATCTCTATGAACTTTTAAAATAAAAATATAAAAGTGACATATTCTCATTAAAAAATTTTGGAAAATAAAAGGCAGTCTTTTTTTTTATCACATTACTTAAACCAGTCAACACTAACAATTATGTCTGTTTCCTTTGATTTTGCGTGCAGATGGGATTTTATTGATTTGTTTAACATAGTTTTAACTGTAATAGAGAAATTTAGAGCTGAATCTGTTTGATGATACATTTTCTTAAATGTACCTTGAAGCTTAAGGTAAGAAGAAACCCAACAGACGTAAAGTAGTTTACATCATTTGAAATTACCTTCCTATGCCTAATAATGTATATTTACACTTTTGTACATATTTTTCATATTTGCATTTCCCTCTTGCCATACTTTTTTAATTTGTTGTTTTTAATGGTCACAACGAAAAATATCTATGAACATATTAGTTTTTTATATCTTATTTCCTTGTGTTATATTTTCTAAAATGGCTTGTTATTACATTTTGATGCTCGCTCACAAATTGCCTGCCAGAAATATTGCCCATTTACCAATGTTAAATAAGCTTGCTTTAATTTGCATTTTAATTACTAGCGAATCTGAGGATTTAACTCTTTCTTTGTAGATAAAATATGTGTTCATGTCCTTTGAATTTTTTGGCAGGTGAAATCTGGGTAGTAATCTAATCTATTTTTTAAAGTTCTTGAAATATTTTGATAAAAGCCTTTATTTTATATTATTCGTATCCATTTTTTCCCCTGATTATATTGTCTTTTTTCGTGGTTTCTTTTTGTCATAAAAGAATTTCACATTTGGTATGTTTGAATCTGACCAATCTTCTGCATTTTCCTTTAACTTTTGTCTAATTTTTGAGTCAGGTGGGATTTATTGTTTTGTGAAAGGTACGAATATCAAGTTAATTTTTCTTCATGTTAATATCAAGTTATCCCTAAAACATTTATTAAATAGGAAATCATTTCTCATTTCTTGTGTTAGAATTTTTTTGTCAAATATCTCATGACTCGTTATGCAATTATATTCTATACTACTTAGATAATAACAATAATGAAAATATTAGGAAAAACTTACAAGGATGCTACTAAATTATAGGAACTCTGGTGGTGTAGTGGTTAAGTGCTTGGCTGCTAACCGAGAGATTGGCGGTTTGAACTCACTGGCTGCTTCTGAGAGAAAGATGTGGCAGTGTGCCTCCATAAAGATTTACAGCCTTGGCAACCCGGTGGAGCAGTTCTACCCTGTCCTCTAGGGTCTCTATGAGTTGGTATCGACTTGACAGTACACAGCTACTACGACCACCAAATTATAGCCTTAATGCTTAAATTGTTTTAATAAGAAAAAAAAAAAGGAAATGAATTAAATATTTAACTCAGTCTAGAAAAATAATAAAATAAAACAAAGAAAAGCAAAGGAGGACATTATTAAATACGGTAAAAGCAATAACTAACAAACTAGAAGTTAATAAATTCAAGCCCTGATTTTTTTAAAAGACATTTGATTTTAGGAATGAGAAATAGCATTTAAATAAAGACATGGGAAACAAATTTTAAATTATACTGTATATAAGATTTTATGCTAATAAATTTGACAGCTTTTCCAGAAAGAAAAGACTTTCTAGAAACTGAAAACTGGCTTAAGAATAAATGAATAACAATGGGATAAATTGAAAAGTTTGTCAATGAGCTAACTTAAAAAAAAGTAAAGTGCTGGTCCCCATCAGGCTTACAGATAACTCTTCCAAACCTCTAAAGAACAAGTAAACCCTATTCCATTTAAACTATTCCAGACCATAGCAAAAGACTGACAGTGTCCCAATTCATGTTATGATGCTAGATTAACTGATTAAAAACAAATCTAAAAACCCACAAAAACGGAAAAGATGACTCAGAAGAGAATTACAAACTAATCTTACTATGAACACAACTACGAAAGCCCTGAATGAAACCCAACAATATATTAAAAGAATAATTATACCATGACCAAGTAGTGTTTATTCCAGAAATGCAGGTATAATCATAATAGAAAATCCAAAAAGGCTGAAAGGAAACATACCAGAGCACTGACAGTATTTCTTTATCTCTAAATCACATGTTCATGGGTGGTTTCAGTTTTCTTCTTTGTGTTTGTATGTGTTAATAGTTTCTAAATTTTCTGCAATGAATGCATGTTGCTTATGTAGTCAGAAAAACAAAACACAGTATTATAGTCATTTGATTATTCTTGCCTTGACATATACATTAAAATGTATTGGGCCCATTACCCTCATTACTGCCTTCCTACTTTCAACTGTTCATTGCAATATTGTCTACTTATTTTTCATATAATTATAATACCTCCAAATCAAGCTCTATATTGCATTTTTCTAGAACTTTGGTTGGCATTGCTTTAAATATTTAAATTAAAGATTATACTATGATCAATATATTCAGTCAGGAAGTGATTGTATCTTAACATTTCATTTCAGATTATTTTCTTTCCTAAGGATTTTATCATTTTGTTTTTAGTATGTTTCCTAAATCCCAAATTTATTATTTCTGAATTATTTAATGAGTTTCGTTGCTTATATTAGCAGATCTCTTTTTCTTTTCTTTTTTTCCTTTTGTTCTTGTTGAGAATTTACACAGCAGAACATACACCACTTCAGCAGTTTCTGCAGGTACAATTCAGCAACGATGATAACATTCAAGTTGTGTGACCATTCTCACCCTCTTTTTCTGAGTTGTTCCTCCCCCGTTGACATAAATTCACTGTCCCCTGCAGTTCCTATCTAATCCTTCAAGTTGATGTTGTCAATTTGATCCCATGTAGACAGTTCTTAAAAGAATGTAATGTTCAAGGAAGACATTTTTTACTAGTTACACTAAACTATTATTTGATTTTAAGAAGACTTCAGGGGATACTTTTGGTTTAAGATGGTATCAGGGCAGTAGTTTCAAGGGTTCATCCATCCTTCATGGCACAAAGATGTCTGGTGTCTATGAGAATTTGAAATTCTGTTCTGCATTTTCCTCCTTTTGATCAAGGTTATTCTGTGGAATCTTTTATCAAAATGTTCCGTCATGGTAGCTGGGCACCACCTAGCTCTTCTGATCTCATGGCAAAGGAAACAATTGTTTATGGAGGCAATTTGCATCACATTCCATATCCTCCTCCTGTTCCTGACTCTTCTTCCTTTGTTTGAGGTGAATAGAGACCGACTGTCGTGCCTTGGATTTAGCAAGTCTCTTTTAATATTATAAGTCCTAGCATCATGTGATTAATTTTTTATTTTTTCAGGAATGCAATTGATTTTTATTTTATCAAGTAATCTGTAATTTTATGTTTTAAACTTAACCAAGTATTAAACTTTTTTTTTTTCCTTAGTTGCTAAACATTTTTAACCCGTAATTATTCTGTTTTTCTTAGAGTAATGGTAGTAACAGGGGTGAAGATGTCTTTTGTGATCCTGAAGATGAGTGGGAACCTGACATTACAAATGCACCAGTTTCTTCATTTTCTAGAAGGAGGTAAAGATGTCTTTGATATTGGTTTTTATATTCTGGGTATATGTATATATCATGTCCTTATTTAAAAAAAGATATTGTCATGATGGATAAGTCTGAAAGGAACCCAGAAATGTCAGAGGAATAGTATGTTACTGATCAAATTGCAGCAGTTAGGGCATTAAATTGTTTATCAGTCAGAGGAGGAACAAAAACGTTCAGTATATCATCATATAAATCTTACGAGCAACTTAGAATAACATAAATCTAATTTCCTATAAAAATAAGCAGTATTTATTATTTTTAAGCTACCATTTCTCAAGAACTTGGCATATTCTATGATATTTTATCCTAAGTTGTAGAATTTTAAATATGGTCAGTGTTTGATGAGCACCACAAAAGAGTCAATCATGGTGGTAGAGAACCTCTAACTATGACAAATGTTGCTTGTAAACTAAAAACGTGAAACACTTCTACAGTGAATAGATGCTCAAGGAAAAACTAGTTTGGCTTAGACCTTAGACACTTAGATTACAAAGAGGCAAAATGGTATGATGGAAAGGCCTTGGTCTTTGGAACCAGTTTAGCCCCTTAGTTTGGTTTTTAAACAAATACTTCTTTGATGATTACACTTTGCTGTATCCTGATGATACAAAGCTGAATTAAAAATAGTCCCCATCCTCAAGGACCAGGGATTGAGAAAATTAGAGGCAAGAGCAGTTGATACAGACCTGAACTAAGACTGGGCAGAAGAACTGGGAAGGAGAGCAGTGGTGTCACCCAGTGCAGTAACTCATGGTGTTACCCGCCCCAGACCTCTCCCATACCAGGCCATACAGGATCCTTAGTAATGTTTTCTACTACTCGAAAATCGTAATTCACATATATCACTCCTTCTTTTCCTTTAATTACTACTGCATTCTCAAAAAAGTTATTTACAAATACTAATTACCACAATACTGTAGCTAAAACACCAGAGAATTTGACTATAAAAATACCGGCAGCAATGAAAGCAACAGCACATGCTTGTAGTGCGGAGGAAACCACATGATCTGAAGCATCACTGTAAGTGGGTCATAATGACGGCTCTGACCGGTCCGCATTAAAACATTTCAAAAAATAAATCAGCATAGAGTTTTAGCTTTGTAGGTATATTGATACGTGTAAGCTAGGCTTAAGAAAAATGTTTTTGTTTTTATGACTATAGGGTTATTTTTATAAAAAATGTATACATTTCTGCTGAAACACTGCACAAAAATTTTGTAGACAGTCGTTTTGGTGTCATCCCCTCTGACAGTGTTAGCCGGTGCAGTATGCACCTGCCCCGCATCCTCCTATTGATGTTAACTGGAGGAGAGGCAGGTTTTTTTTTTTTTTTTGACATATTTTAAAGGCAGAATCAATAGGATTTGTTGACTGGTTGTGCGGTTCAGGGAGAGGAAGGGCTCAAGGATGACTCCTGGTTTTAACTTGGTTGACTGACTAGAGGGAAGTGGTGTTCCTTGAGATGAAGGTTAAGATGAGTTTCTTTTTGAACATGACAAGTTTGAGGTGCCCAGGGGATGTCCAGGTGGATATTCAGGTCTAGAACTTGGAAGGGTGACTTGGGAATTTTCAGGGTGTTCAGTGTCAATGGCGTTAGCCCATCAGCAGAAGCATCATCGTTATGACAAGCATCTATCAACTGTTTAGTAAGCATTATCTCATTTAGTCCTTCCCTCACACCTACGAAGTAAGTGCTGGCATTACCCCCGTTCTGTATGTGAAGAAATGGAGGACTTAAAGAGGTTAAGTAACTTCTCCAATGTCACAGAGCTGATTTGAGAAAGATCTAGTACTCAAATCCAAACCTGAGTGACTCCAAATCTTCTGTTTTTCTTGACTACCCTGCCATATTGCCACTCTTTTGCATATGAAAGAATAGCATCTTTCTGTTTAAATTAATTTTTTTTTTTTAAGATTCATCACCTTCAGCTGCAGCTTCAGAATCCGTTTGGATTTCCAAACCTTTTTATGTCTCAGACGGTTTTTGACCTTGTTTATTTTTAACTCATTTATAAAATCTCTGCAAAGAGATGGAAGTACTTCATAGAAACGTTTTCCCTGTTAGTGCTGCGTTAATTGCTACCTGCAAACTGCTATACTCCAGTAAGAAATAGCAAAGCATAACAACATTATCCACAAAGAAGTACAGAGCACATCCTTTAAACAGATCCCGAGCTCCTTGAGGGCAGGGAGCTTATCTGTATCCCCTGCTGTGGTATAGCGAAAGAGTTACAGACTCCCATATCGGAGCCCTGGGCTCTAATCTGTGCTCAGTGTGGTCGTGGCAAGTGACATTTATATCTCTAGGCTTCAGTTTTCTCATCTGTAAAATGGAGGCCATAATATGTACCTGCAGCGTTTATCATGAAGATTAAGTTGGGTCATGTATATAAAGCAGCTGCTGCTCCTGCTACTTCTACTATGACCACCATCTTAGGATTCCTAGAGAAAGAGGATGCCCCATGTATATGTGTATATATGTGTATATATGTATATATGTGTGTATATACACACACACACACACATACTGACTCTTCACTTATCCACAGGGTTAGGTTCCAAAGACCAGGGTGCTATGTGAAAATAGAGGATGACCACATCATTACATAACTGCTAAATTACATTGTTACAGAACTGCCAGGTTATGTCATTATATAACTGCCAAGTTACATCATTACATAACTGTCAAACCACTGAAAATCATGGCCCAGCCAAATTGACACATAACCTTACCTATCAAAGCCAGCATTACTCTCACCTTGCACCTTAGCATTTGTTACTGCCACACGTATGTTGTTAATGCGCAAAATAGTTGGATAGTAGATTTTTGCTATTGTCGTAAATGCAAAGTGTTGGACAACGAGATAGTCGATAAGTGAGGAGAAGGTGTCTGTGTGTATGTGACTGTTTCTGTTTCTCCAGGGAACCCTAAGACAGTGGTTGTAGTAGACGTAGTGGGAGCAGTAGCTGCTTTATATACGTGACATAGAGAAAGAGGAAAAGAGAGAGATTGATTTACTTCAGGGAATTGGCTCATGCGATGGTGATTGTGGGGGCTCGCAAGGTCAGGGTCATAGGTCAAGCAGCAGGCTGGAGACTGCTGTAGCCTTGTGTCCCAAGATCTGCAGGTCAGGTGATGTAAAGAGTGCAGAGCGAAGACTGTCAGAGATTTCTGCCAAAATAGAGGCTAGAGGCAGAACACACCCTAAGGAAACTCCATTTTCAGCTGATTGATTACATTACATTAGATTACATTATTGAACAGCAGCTATCCTACTGTTTGGCCACACTACTGGGAACCATAGCCTAGCTAAGTTGACACATAAAACTAATTATCAAAACCTCTATTATCTGTAACGTGGGACTGATGATGGTGATAATGTTACAGAACTGACTAGAGATAAAGCTCCTAGTGCAGTGGGTGGGTGTTCAATAAATGGCAGCTCTTATTATTATTTGGTGCTTAACATGTATTGAATAAAGTTTAAATCTTGGGATACAGAGAGAATATGATTTCTGGTCTAATACCAATAAACCCATGGTGATATCTTCAGGTGATTTGTCTTGAGAACTTCAAAATACAGTTAGTCTCTGGCACTAAAATGAGCTAAAGATGGTCTTGGGTGGAATTGGATGGGATAGGGTTTGGGATACTTAAGCCAATATAAGGTAACACAAGCCTCCCCAAAGTGAAAACCAAACCTATAAATTCATCAGATTTCTTTAGATTTTAAAATTATTGGTTTCTTATTCTTTTTTTCTTACAGACAGACATAAACTTTGTGTACTTAGAACAGTGGATAACAGCTTGAGCATTAGTAGTTGATGAGCATGAAAATTCTAGCCTACTGAATGTTGTTTCACGTCTTATATCCCCCTGACTTTTAGGGAATCCACAGAGGTTTAAAATGTTACCGAAAAAAATCAAAACTTCTTTTAATATTTTCTAAGATTTTGAAAAATGTCACATTTTCATTTGGCAGAGTTGTTTTTTTTGAGAACTTCTATAATTTAGAAGTATCATATTTGAAAAAAAAAATCGTGAATTGCTTTTGGGCTAAGACCTTGTGTGTGAAGTTTCAGCCTTGTGCAAATGTTTACGACGGAATTGCAAACTCTGAGAACACTGGCATGTAATAGAAATGCCGACAGACTCTTCATTACAGAACTGCTCCCAGTCAGTGATATACCACAGTTGTTCTCCAATAAAGTAGACTGATTTGGCTGTCTGTAAATTTTGCTGTGTAATGTTGACAGTTAAAAGTAAATTTTTCACTCGAGGTTATGTAAAAACTCTTTGAAAGGAATGTGACAGCATTTTCTGTACTTGGGTTTAAACACTGACTATGATAATGCTGAAAGACTAACAGTTTTCTTAGTTTAGAGTTACTGTAATAATGTACCCTTCTTTTCACCCCTTAGTAGAAAAACTGTAACCTTTGAGAACTGATATTCCCTTTCCCTATTATCAGAGCCGTGGTGCCGTGGTGGTTAAGAGCTACGGCTGCTAACCAAAAGGGCAGCAGTTCAAATCCACCAGCCATTCCTTGGAAACCCTGTGGGGCAGTTCTGCTCTGTCCCATAGGGTCGCTATGAGTCAGAATCAACTTGACAGCGATGGGTTTGGTTTTTGGTTTTTCCCTAGTATCACTCGTATTTCTGTGCTTTTCTTAATAGGAGTTCATAGGGAACATTTATATGTGAAACATTTAGGCCACTACTGATAGGATGCTTTTGTTGAACAATCGTTTCGACAAATAGTATTTTTCTTTGAGTGGCAAACAGCAGTAGAGAGGTCTGTTAGGAAAAAACTTCAAAGGGCCCACTAGATTTGAATCTAGGTCATTGCTTGAGTAGTTTCATTGACATGATGGAGCTGGAGTTGGATTTTAGAAAATTGATAGATGAATAAACCTGAACCTGTTGCTGTCAAGTCAATTCCGACTCATTGCGACCCTATAGGACAGAGTAAAACTGCCCCGTAGAGTTTCCAAGGAGCTCCTGGTGGATTCAAACTGCCAGCCTTTTGGTTAGCAGCCATTGCACATAACCACTACACCACCAGGGTTTCCAGTAGATGAATGGCAATGTGGAAATAGGCTGCTTTTTCAAGTAATGGAAAGAGTAGGCTGCTTTTTTGAGAAGTAGTTAGAAAGAAAGAGTAGTAGCTAGACAACCAGTCACACTCAAGGGAGGGATTCAAGTGTTTTTATAGACTGAGGGGAAAGAGGCGGCAAAAAGGAACTGAAGATAGAATCATTTTCTCCATTTGTGCTACTGCTATACTTCACAGTTATTATGCTTTTTACACCATATAGCAAATATTTACTTAGATGTTTATTTTCCTAGATCACTGCCCTGTTTAAAATCTTTCCCAGGATAATTTGCTCAGGAGAAAATGCAAGCTTCCTAAATGGCATACAAAGTCAGCCTCAAATTGGCCCCTGCACACCTCCCAGCAGCCTCTTCCTTGCCTCTCTTCCATAGCCTAGACTACAGTTCTTCTGAGCCTCATTTGGTTCTTTGCATGTGCATAGTCTTCCCTCATCCAGGTCCTTGTGCCTCCAGCACTACTGCCTGCATCCCAAGCCTGCCTCCCCATTTGGCCAACTGCTACTTACCCTTCAGGATCGCTGCTCCCAACTCACTGGGCTAGGTTAAGCTCTTCAGGGTCTCCCGTAGCACTCTTTGTTCTTATAACACTCACCACTTTATTGTCATTATTGGCCTGGTGTCTCTCATTTCCTCTGACCCGTAAGCCCAGGGAGCCCAGAGACTGTGTGTGCAGTGTTCACCACAGTTCCCAGAGCCTGTAAAGGGTAGTGCTCAATACATATTTATTCTGCTTAAATAACTAACGATATGTTTAGAACAGTCCCTGTAAAGACTAAAATTCTTACTCAATGAACCAAATGAATTTAACTAGTCCTTGATGGAAATGTTTGCGTGGAAAATATCCGTGCACCCCCATTTTCTTAGAGAATTTTAAAACAAATGTTCTTAGTAGTATTATTCCATATGGTATATAACTACCAATTTTATGGTTTGTCTCTTTCTAGGAGCAGGAGTTTGATGAAGAATAGAAGAATTTCTGGTTGTTTACGTGACATACAAGTCCACCCAACTCAGAATTTGCATTCTTCACGTTCGTCAGGTATTTTTACACCAAATCTATTTGCACAGTGAGAAGAGCATCAAGGCTCTGGCCCTGCCCCGGGCACTGCCTTGTTTTGTGACCTGTCCACATCATTTCATCTCCCAGAAGGTTCACTTTCCTCCATAAAATGAGGGAGATGGACAGGATAGCCCCTTCCACTTCTGAAATTCTGTGCTTTATGGTTTATCTCAAAGCCTTTATTAGAATGGCTAAGTCAAGTTTGGAAGGCTTGTCTATTGTTCAGAAATATATAACAATATTGTTTTCTTATAATTGAAGAAAAGCAAAGTTGTATGGGGAGGAGAAAAAAGATATATACATACGTGTTTAGAAATGAATAAGTTGGCTCTCGAGAGCTACACCTTAACCTGAAAGCAGTGGTTGCCCATGGCGGGTGGAAGAGGGGAACGGGATAGAAAGGAAGGCTTCCTTTTCACGCCATACCCTTTGGTTCCTTTTAAATTTTAATAATATGCATGTATCATCTATTAGAAAATTACTTGAATTGGAAAAAAATGTTTAAAAGAAAAAGTTATGGAAATTATTCCTCTGAATAATTATTTTGTACCGATATTGATGATAATGTTAATTTGCCTTCAGCATGGGGGATACACTATAAATTTGTATGTGTAACTACTCGTAATAATTAAAATTACTCTATAGTAACAGTAGGCTACTATGCAGCAATGAAAAGAATGAACTACTGATTCCTACAGTAACCTGGATGAATCGCCAAAACATTATGTCGAGTGAAAGAAGCCAGACACAGAAGAGTACTTATTGTATGATTCCATTTACATTAAGTTCAAGAAGAGGCAAACCGATCTATCTACGATGACAGAATCCAGGATCGCTCAGAATAGAACAGTGGTCAGCTCTGTTAGGGGTGTTGTCTGGGAAGGCTTAAGAGGGAACCTGTTGGATGGATGGAAACGTTGTGTACTTTGATCTCAGTGGGATTACACTGGAGTATACATATATAAAAAAAATAGCAAACTGTACGGTTGAGGTTGATTTGCACATTTTTATTGTTGCTGTCAGGTGCTGTCAAGTCGGTTCTGACTCATAGCGACCCTGTGTACAACTGAGTGAAACACCGCCCGGTCCTGTGCCTTTCTTACAACTGTTGCTATGCTTGAGCCCATTGTAGCCAGTGTGTCAATCATCTTGTTGAGGGTCTTCCTTTTTTTCACTGACCCTCTACTTTGCTGCTTTTAAATTATATATGCACACTTTACTGCATATAAATTATATATCAGCAAACAAAAAGTTTTTAAATTACTATGTAGCATAATAATCTATATGAGAAATGTACTAATGGAGTATGAGTAGCAATAAAGGAAATTATATTTCAACTTGACTTTAAATTAAAGAAATTAGGACTTCTTTTTGTTTAATCATAAAATTATCTTTTAGGAAAATAATTAGTATCTATACTACTTATTTAATCTAAAGTAGATCAAAATATGCTGTAGGTTTTTTTTGTTGTTAAGTTAGCCAGCAAAATAGAAGGAGATATATCTGTGGTAACAATATATTTATTCAGCATTATTTGAGAGTAAGATGTTTTACAAAAGTAACTTTTCCAAATAATTGAAGCTATCTCTTCAAGGACTATTTTTAGAAATTGAGGTAGGTAATTTTTTAATGTATTAAGGGGAAGTCAGAGGGAGGAAAAGTCTTTGCTTGTTTGCAGTCTTTGAAAAGGGAAATGGAAACACACATTTAGTATGAGCCTGTCTGGGCAACTGTGAGGCGGTAGATAGAGGTTGAGCCTTTTGAGGCCAGGGGCTGCATCTAGTACTTTCCAGCTTTGGGAAACTGGGCAAGTGTCTTAACTTCTCACTTTAATGGTCATATTTTTAAACTAGATTTTGCAGGTCTTTCTAAATGTTAATATTAGATTTTAGAGTGCATTAATACGGTTCATTATCTTAAACAGACTGTATAGTTAACTATTCTTGATGACTATAATATAGTCATCATCCCAGTAATGATACTGATTTATTAATACCTTGATAGCAGTATAGCATTGGGGTTTGTAGCTTCTCTGTTTTTTTCTTCCCAAATTAAGTTATCTTTGTTCCAGCCTCTTAATAGTCTCACCCTTTGGCTTTATTCTACCTTCATTTAGTTTGCTGTTTCTAATTGACTATGGACTGGTCCAGAAACCCAATCTTACGTGTTAAATGAGAATGGCTTATACCCATGTATTAACACTCCAGGATAAAGTTATTTCCAGAGGCTCTGAATGGATTCTTTCAAGCTTTTCCATTTACTTAGTTTGGACAGTGCTTAGAAAGTTATGTTTTCTGAAAGTCTGTCTCCCAGAGATATGATTTATTAACTATAGATATTCATTTGACATCTCCCTATTTTGATTGTAGTGTACCTGGAGAAGAAACTGTTATAGAGGTACTGGGACATCTCTTTTAATATAGTTTATTGCCTTCTTTTCCCATTTTATTTTATTTGACTGCTATTGTTTTCACCAATTCACAGTTTATTAGGCGTTAAACCCAAAAACCAAATGCACTGCTGTCGAATTGATTCTGCCTCATAGCAACCCTATAGGACAGAGTAGAACTGCCCCATAGAGTTTCCAAGGAGCGCCTGGTGGATTCGAACTGCCAACCTTTTGGTTAGCAGCTGTAGCACTTAACCACTATGCCACCAGGGTTTCCAAGGGAAGATTAATTCCTACTGATAAGTAAATAAAAGAGAGGTTATGTGGGATTTTTGGGTTCTCTGTTACTGGTATTGCAGGTGAGGAACTACTATACCTACGGATTGTTGCTGTTGAGAGAGAGGTTCATTGATCCCTGCATGGGATTGTGTTTTTACTTTGGCATATAGAAATAAGGACGTATTGAAATCAGAATGACCTACTTTGAATTTATTGACCAATGATTCTATAATATGCTCGCCATAATGCATTGTTTGAAAGAGGGTATTGCACCTGAAAACTAGGCCTAAGATGACTGTTTTCTGTTGATACAGGCTTAATGGAGAAATCAAGTACCATTTACTCCAATTCAGCAGAATCATTTCTTCCTGGAATTTGCAAAGAATTGATTGGTTCATCATTAAATTTTCTTGGACAGAGTTATGATGAAGAAAAAACCATGGCAGACAGTCTAATTAATAACTTTCTTACAATTTATAATGGCATATTTGCCATTTCCAAAGCCCATGAAGAACAAGACGAAGAAAGTCATGATAACTGTAAGTAGTCCCTCTGCTTTTATTAACGCACGTGATTGTCTTCTGCATATACGCTTTGATTTGAATGACTATTTGTGACATCTGGCATGAAGTTTTTGGACTGTATTAAAATGTTTTAATGGTGTTCATGTATGAGTTCTTTTATTTGGAGATTATTTCTTCCAGTAATTTTCCTTTTTCAGTGTTCTCTTCCGATCGAGCAATCCAGTCACTTACTATCCAGATAGCATGTGCTTTTGAGCAGCTCGTGGTGCTGATCAAACACTGGCTGAATGATGTCCTAGCTTGCAAAAGCACAGCAAGACTGGATGATGAGTTGAGACAAGAAGTTAAGAAACTGGGAGGCTATTTGCAGTTATTTTTGCAGGTAAATCGATTTGCTTATAATCATTTGAAGAATTCATTTGTTCAGTAAGTATTTATTGACTTCCTACTGTCAGCCTCTTCCCTGCATTGTCTATATTAGATATATAGGATTTTCAAAAGTCCTTTCTGCTTTGAAATCCTGAGACTGTGGGTATCTACAATTGATTTATTGAACCAGAAGTTCTAAGTGATACACAAGTATTAACTCATTGAATCCTCATAACAACCCAAGAACTATCACCACTTTACAGTTGGGAAAATGGAGACAAAGAGAGAAAAGTCCAAGGTTATTAAACTAGTAAGTAGTAGAGTTGGAATTTGAACCCAAGCAGTCTTGGGCCCAGAGTCCCTGCTGTCTACCATTATACCATGCTAGCCCTCAATTAAGGTATTGGGAAGAGAGGCAAAGCCTTACTCCGGTTATGGATGGGGTTTCAGCTCATGCTGCCATAGCGGCAAAGAAAGTAATTTTATTTTCCTCATTTGTATCAGATGAAATTAGGTTTGGCTGTGAGTAAGAAGTAGGATAAAAGGTTACTTTCCTCTCATGTAAAATCTGAATGTAGGCATGGTGGCTGTGCTGCACAAATTCCTTGGGACCTAGGCTCCTTCCAGTGCTGCCCTCTGCCGTGACTAATGCCTTCATGTCCACCATGGTGGTAGAGCTCCCACTGAGTCCAACCTAGCAGAATTCAGGGAGGATTCTGGAAATTGCCATATGACACTTCTATTTACATATCATTGGCCAGAACTGCATCACATGGCCATATATGCAAATACTCTGGGGAAATGTAGTTTTTATTCTAGGCACCTGTGTACCAAACTGAAAAATCAAGGGTTCTACTCCTATGGCAAGAGGGGGGAATTGATAGAATACCTGATAGTCTGCCATTCTCTGTAAGAATTCCTTGAGAGCATTCTATTATTGTAGTAGAGTTTGTTGTACCAAATACTTCCTGAAATAAGTGGGCTATTTACTAACTGGCATTTGGAAATCTTTATTTGGTCGACTGATCTAACTACTCAGTTTAAATCAGATGTTGATTTTTAATGATCTTCTCCCCTGGGAGGTCTTTTGGTTAGGCACCTGTCGTACTTGCTTCTACAAATACCCTGGACTTCAAGCGTTATGCCTTTTAATGTAATGTATTATATACAGGTCTGTACTCCTGGACCGTAAGCTCTGGGAAGGTGGGGCTGTGTGTGTTTTTTCACAAGGACTCATCATATGATAGATACTTAGTTGGGCACTTGTTACTGAATTACACATTCACATTGGATGAAGGATCACTTTAGATGTAGGTGATGAGGAAGTAGAATGATTTTGACATGTAAGGGTGGACTGCAAACAGGTGTGGGTGAGGTAGTAGATGAAGGAGATGCTCTTATAGCATAGAGCCATGAAAATGAAAGGAGATAGGCTTGCCCAGAGAGCAAAGCTGGAGAGCCAAAAACTGAGGGTCTGACTTAGACTCCAACTTAGAGAAGGGAGTTAGTTGAAGGATGGTCTGTGGTAGAAACAAGAGTTTGCTAAGAGTTTGCTAAGCTGCTAAGCTTGGCTATCACCATCACCAGTGGCAGTACCATTACCAGTAACTGTCAAGTCGGTTCTGACTCATGACAGCCCCATGTACCTCAGAGTAGAACTGTGCTTCATAGGGTACTCAGTGGCTGTTTTTTTTTTTTTTTTAATAATTTTTATTGTGCTTTAAGTGAAAGTTTACAAATCAAGTCAGTCTCTCATACAAAAACCCATATACACCTTGCTGCACACTCCCAATTGCTCTCCCCCTAATGAGACAGCCCACTCTCTCCCTCCACTCTCTCTTTTCGTGTCCATTTCGCCAGCTTCTAACCCCCTCCACCCTCTCATCTCCCCTCCAAGCAGGAGATGCCAACATAGTGTACAAGTGTCCACCTGATCCAAGAAGCTCACTCCTCACCAGCATCCCTCTCCAACCCATTGCCCAGTCCAATCCATGTCTGAAGAGTTGGCTTTGGGAATGGTTCCTGTCCTGGGCCAACAAAAGGTCTGGGGGCCATGACCACTGGGGTCCTTCTAGTCTCAGTCAGACCATTAAGTCTTTTTATGAGAATTTGGGGTCTGCATTCCAGTGCTCTTCTGCCCCCTCAGGGGTTCTAGGTTGTGTTCCCTGTCAGGGCAGTCATCGGTTGTAGCCGGGCACCATCTAGTTCTTCTGGTCTCAGGATGATGTAGTCTCTGGTTCATGTGGCCCTTTCTGTCTCTTGGGCTCGTAATCACCTTATGTCCTTGGTGTTCTTCATTCTTCTTTGATCCGGGTGGGTTGAGACCAATTGATGCATCTTAGATGGCTGCTTGCTAGCGTTTAAGACCCCAGACGCCACTCTTAAAAGTGGGATGCGGAATGTTTTCTTAATAGATTTTATTATGCCAGTTGACTTAGCTGTCCCCTGAAACCATGGTCCCCAGACCCCTGCCCCTGCTACGCTGGCCTTTGAAGCATTCAGTTTACTCAGGAAACTTCTTTGCTTTTGGTTTAGTCCAATTGTGCTGACCTCCCCTGTATTGTGTGTTGTCTTTCCCTTCACCTAAAGTAGTTCTTATCTACTATCTAATTAGTGAATACCCCCTCCCACCCTCCCTCCCCCCTCTCATAACCACAAAAGAATGTTTTCTTCTCAGTTTAAACTGTTTCTCAAGTTCTTATAATAGTGGTCTTATACAATATTTGTCCTTTTGCAACTGCCTAATTTCACTCGGCATAATACCTTCCAGGTTCCTCCATGTTATAAAATGTTTCAGATTCCTCACTGTTCTATATTGATGCGTAGTATTCCATTGTGCGAATATACCATAATTTATTTATCCATTCATCCATTGATGGGCACCTTGTTTGCTTCCATGTTTTTGCTGTTGTAAACAGTGCTGCGGTAAACATGGGTGTGCATATATCTGTCCGTGTAAAGGCTCTTATTTCTCTAGGGTGTATTCCAAGGAGTGGGATTCCTGGATTGTATGGTAGTTCTATTTCTAGCTTTTGAAGGGAGCGCCAAATTGATTTCCAAAGTGGTTGTACCATTTTACATTCCCACCAGCAGTGTAGAAGTGTTCCAATCTCTCCACAGCCTCTCCAACATTTATTGTTTTGTGTTTCTTGGATTAATGCCAGCCTTGCTGGAGTGAGATGAAATCTCATTGTAATTTTGATCTGCATTTCTCTAATGGCTAATGATGGTGAACATTTCCTCATATATCTGTTAGCTTCCTTAATGTCTTCTTCAGTGAAGTGTCTATTCATATCTTTTGCCCATTTTTTAATTGGGTTATTTGTCTTTTTGCAGTTGAGTTTTTGCTGTATCACGTAGATTTTAGAGATCAGGCACTGATCAGAAATGTCATAGCTAAAAACTGTTTCCCAGTGTGTAGGTAGTCTTTTTAGTCTTTTGGTGAAGTCTTTGGATGAACATAAGTGTTTGATTTTTAGGAGCTCCCAGTTATCTAGTTTTTCTTCTACATTCTTTATAATGTTTTGTATACTGTTTATTCAATGGCTGATTTTTCGGAAGTAGATCTCTAGACCTTTCTTCTGGGGCTCCTCTGGGTAGACTCAAACCTCCAACTTTTCGATTAGCAGCCAAGCGCATTAACCATTTGTACCACCCAGATACTTGGGGGCAGTACAGAAACCATGAAAATAAAACTCCTAGATTTGGAGTTTGGAATACCAGTGTTTGAACCCATGCTAAGTTAGTTCTCATGCAAAATAAAAATTGCAATCCCTACCTGGCAGGGTTGCTGTGAGCATCAGATGAGTTAATGTTGGGGAGGGGGGGAACCTATTAGAATAATTGGTGTGTAGTTTCTGTCCCTCTTGCCATCTGTTAAAAACACGTTTCATTTTGGGGTTTCTACCGATAGCCCTATGAGAGATGTTTTATATAGGAATCACGGATGAAGAGCCCAGACTTGGAGGTAAAGTTAGGCTGAACTCAGGAGAGACACGGTTAAGCTGAATTTAGAAATTACACTTTCTACATAAGTATGGTTTGGCAATCTTTACCTTTTAGCAACACAATTAGCATATTCCAGAAAGCAGGCTAAGAGAAGTATTCTGAAGAAACACAGACGTGGTCAATCAGGTAACATGAAGAAGGAAAGCTCAAGAGATTTTCCACAGCCTTCTTGGGTATACGCCAGCGGAAACGTAGCAAGCCTTTTGTTTGAAGAGGTTTTCTTTTCCTCCCTCTTGTCCTTCCTTTCCCTCTTCTTTTCCTTCTCCACTTAAAAAATGAAAATATCTTGACTAACCATCTCTCAAATAGTTATTAGGCTAGGAAAAGTTAAACAGCAAAAAAGCTGCCGTATCATTTTGTTATTTTCTTTTGATGTTTGTTTGTCAATTTTGTGTCTTATCTAGTCAGTTGCATACTTGCCGTATGTCTCCAATTAGTGTGTGAGAGATCTTTTAGGGTAGAGCCTGTCATTCATTCTCTTACCTTCAGTAGCATGTTTTCTGCTTCTGACTGAGACTTTGATGAAGAGTGGTCACTATATGAAAAAATGCAGAATTTATTTTCTTCAGATTGTGTTTCTGTCTTTGCTTTACCACCCCTTGTAATTTCATGTATCTGATATACTGGTTCATTTTTATCTTATAGGGATGTTGTTCGGATATCTCATCAATGGTAAAAGAGGCTCAAAAGAAAGTGATTCAAATTGTACAGCAGGCTGTAAAGTACGTGGGACAATTAGCAGTTCTGAAAGGGAGCAAGCTACGTTTTCTGGAAAACAGTAACAACAAGGCTGTCAGCCTCCAGGTAACTTAGCAATATTACTTTTGAAAGACTTTATCTGAGGGAACAGTAGAGGTTTCTGATAATAGTTAGAATCACTAAACTTGACAGGTTCTTTTTATTTTTCAAAATAGCATATACTTTTAATAGTTAGACAGTAAAATTCAAAATTGTTTCCATCTAAGTTGGTCAAATGTACCAAATGATTTTAGAAAGGAGATTAAAAATGGAGAATAGCAATCTACTACAGAGGGTTTTCTTAGCCAACCAGCACAAGAAGAACTTTGTAATTCTGAAAAGTTAGTATTTGCTGCTGGCTTTAAGTATTCATGTTGTTGAAAACATATTATTATACAAGAATATTTATGTGTAACTGTTACATCCACAGAGTGGCCTGCCTAAGATAGTAAACATTCTTTACAACATGCTGTATTTGAAATAAGGAGCCCTGGTGGCACAGTGGTGGTTAAGTGCTAGGCTGCTAACTGAAAGATCAGCGGTTTGAACTCACCAGCTGCTCTATGGGAGAAAGATGTGGAAGTCTGCTTCTGTAAAGATTACAGCCTTGGAAACCCTATGGGGCGGTTCTGCTCTGTCCTATAGGGTCGCTATGAGTCGGAATCAACTCAATGGCAATGGATTTGGTTTTTCATATGTGGAATATTAAAGTGCAGACTTGTTAATTTTTTTCCGTATAGACTGTTAGTTCTTATTCCAGCTGTAGCTGAATTTAATGAACTTGGAATGTTTGTGGCCCTAAAATAAGCAGAAATTATAACTTAATTATTTGACGGCTTAAAAATATAAAACCAGAATTTGCCTGTTAATGCTTAAAAATTTTTTCCTAGGAGGATTTTATGGATGCTCTTTGTGATGGTGTAGGCTTAGGAATGAAGATTCTATTAGATTCTGGACTAGAAAAAACAAAAGAACTTCAGCCTGAACTCTTAAGGCTGTGTGCACAAAACGAGGTAAGATGACTAAAAGAATGTTCTGTGTAGTACCAGGTAGCATGTAAGGTTGATTTGTAAACAATAGTTTGATTCCCAAACAGTAGTCTAACTTCATCAGTAAAGAATGTCTGCCTTGAGCATTGTACTACTTTAAAGAATTTTTTATATGGGATCAAACTGACAAAAGCAACTTGAGAGATTAGATAGGAATCTTAGAGGGCAGTGAATTTACATTAATGGGAAGGAAGACTCAGAAAGGAGGGGGAGAACGGTTGCACAACTTGAAGAATATCATCACCGCCACTGAATTGTACGGGTCGGAACTGTTGGATTGGTGCAGGCTCTGCTGTGTATGTTTTAAACAACAACAAAAAATAAAGTTATTTAAGACAAAAAAGAAAAAATGAAACATTGTTTAACTCAATGAATTAGAACTCTATAAACTTACATATTTTGTATAGAATTATTTTTTACTCTGGAAGATGAGGCTGGTGATATCATGATGTGGTGATGTGGTCCCAAGTTATCCTTAGCGTTAACTGCAGCTTCTGTTAGTAAAAAAAAAAAAAAGAAATTTTTTTTTTAGTAACCTGTGCTAAATCCTATCAAGGCCTGAGTTCAGTCTGGATGAACTCCCAAGCAGAGTGAAATGTGGTAGTGACACCTAGTGTTTACTTTGGTTGCTGTTTTCTTACCTTTGTTTAGATCTCCACTTTTCCATCTAGGAATGGAAACTAACACTGATCTCAGATCTTCAACTGAATTATGTTGCCAGGGTGTTCATATAAATTATTTCATATCAAAATATTGAACCAATGAAGGTTTCAGTGACTTGCTAAAATTTGCCTCCTTTCCCACTTCCCTGGTTAACATTAAAGCACAAAACCAATGCTGTCTTAGAGGTGGGTCGTGACACTAAAACCTGTGTTTGAAACCTGGCTTTATCACTCTCCTGTCATTTAGCAAGTCAGTGTTCTGACCCTGTTTCTTCACCTGTCACATGTCATAATACCTATGTCATAGGTCCTTGTGAACTATTTATTTATTGAATAATTTCTCTGGACAGTTACTTGATTAGACACTTTACATAAAATAGTGGTGGGCCACGTAACTTTGCAAGGTAGGAATTACTATTATTTCTGTGAGTTTCTGAGAATTGGAGTACCTTGTCCAGTCACACAACTCTAAAGCCCTGGGCTTTACATGAATGGGTTTTGTAAATCACTGCTCATGCATTAATTTTTTTGTTTCTTGAGCATAATAGTAAGTGAAGTGGGTGTCAGGAAAATAAAAAGTCAGATCTTGTAACAGTGAATTTTCAGAGCCTTTTCTGTTCTAGAATTTTGTTGGTAAAGCCATCTCTGCCCATCCGCATTTCTCTTGCTGGAGTTGAGGCAGCTAGGAGCAGAGCTTTAATCTGAACAGCACGGGGGACCTGGCAGGAAGTCTACTCATTTAAGTACTTTATTGATTGATCTAAGAAAGTAGATATGGGGACTCTTAGCTTCCATCCCTCTGAGTAGTTGTTTCCAGGAAGGCATGGAGTAAGCTAAATCTTTTTTTTTTTAGGAAAACCTTGACATTAATATACTTATTATAGTTATCTTAAAAAAACCAAACCCCTTGCCCTCGAGTCAATTCCACCTTATAGTGGCAAGGGGTTAGAGTAGAACTGCCCCATAAACTTTCCAAGGAGAGGCTGGTGGATTCGAACTGCCAACCTTTTGGTTAGCAGCCAAGCTCTTAACCACTGTGCTACCAGGGCTTCTCAGTTACCTTAGCTGAGGAGAAACTGTCTAAACCAGTGGCTTCCCCTTCCCTTTCCCCTGACTATTGGGTTATATAGATTCGTCTCTGCCTAGGGAAATTCTACCATGTAACTGGGGAAGACACTGAACATTAAGTCGCTCTCCTACTTTCTGTGTTTCCTTGAGCAGTTTACCTGAGCCTCAGTTGTTCCATTTTAAGAATGGGGATGACCATGCATCGTAAAATCCTTCTGAGGATTATATAAGATTAAGAAACAATGTGTATGAAAGTGCTGAACATAGTGCCTGGCAAACCTTAAGTCACTCCACTTGCTTGTACACGTTCTCTTTTTCTCCATGTGTGTGTCTGCCTCTCTCACTTTGTGTGTGCGTGTGTGTTTTTAACATAAAAAGATGTTTTAAAGGAGTTCATACTTTCACTAAGACAAGACCATTGCATCTAATCATGTCGCAATAGACATGAGGTTGATTTGAGCTCATTTGTAACCCAACGTTAGGGCAGGGGCACACTGGACTATTAGCTCAAACAAACCACTGCTGACATCTCAAACGCGGTTTTGCTCATCAGCAGCATCGCTGATCACTAAAACGCTTTGTCGTCAGTTGCAATGCAGAATCTCTGGTGTTCGTGAATAAGGGCATAGAAGAAGTTAATGAAAAATGGAGATGCGAGCGTGTGTGTGATTGTGCTTCATCAGCTGTGAAGCAGTGTGCTAGTGTTAGCTTTAGTACAGTCTTCAGAAAATGGGTCAGGCTCATCTTGTGTACAGCTTATCTACCTGCATCTTCATGTAGGCCTCCACCTCCTTCCTCTCATTGTCTTTCTACAGTATGTCATGGTTATATTTTGTTGCTCATGGTAGGTTGCTAGCTTACAATATTTTTCTTTGTTTGCTGGTAGAGAAGTTTTTGTTTTTTTATTGTACTTAGATAAAGGTTTACAGAACAAATTAGCTTCTCCTTAAACAATACACATATTGTTTTGTGACATTGGTTTACCAACCACACGGCATGTCTACAGTTTCCCTTCCTGACCTCGGGTTTCCTATTACTAGCTTTCCTGTCCTTTCCTGCCCCTGGGCTGGTGTGCCCCTTTCGTCTTTTATTTTTGTTTGTTTTACGGGCCTGTCTAATCTTTGGCTGAAGGGTGAATCTCAGGAGTGACTTCATTACTGAGCTAAAAGGGTCTCTGGGGCCATACTCTTGGGATTTCTCCAGTCTCTGTCAGGCCGGTAAGTCTAATCTGTTTTTGTGAGTTAGGATTTTGCTGTACATTTTTGTCTAGCTCGGTCTGGGACCCTCTATTGTGATCCCTGTCAGAGCGGTCAATGGTGGTAGCCAGGCACCATCTAGTTGTGCTGGACTCAGTCTGGTGGAGGCTGTGGGAGTTGGGGTCCATTAGTCCTTTGGATTAACCTTTCCCTTGTGTCTTTTGTTTTCTTCATTCTCCCTTGGTCCTGACGGGGTGAGACCAGTGCAGTATCTTAGATGGCCACTCACAAGCTTTTAAGACCCCAGATGCTACTCACCAAAGTAGAATGTAGAACGTTTTCTTTATAAACTATGTCTTAGCAATTGAGCTAGATGTTCCCTGAGACCATGGTCCCCATAGCCCTCTGCCCAGTAATTGAGTCCCTCAGGGAGGTTGGGCTTGTCTATGGAGCTTCTATGACCTTGCCTTGTACAAGTTATGCTGGCTTCGCCAGTATTGTGCACTGTCTTACCCTTCACCAAAGTAAGGTCTATTTAGTGTTTTTACATCCTTGCCCCTCCCCCTCTCATAACCATCAAAGATTGTTACTTTTCATGTGTAAACCTTTTTGTGAGTTTTTTATAGTAGTTGTCTCATACAATATTTGTCCTTTGTGATTGACTTATTTCACTCAGCATAATGTCTTCCAGGTTCATCCATGTTGTGAGATGCTTCGCAGATTCATCATTGTTCTTTAGCACTGTGTAATACTGCATTGTGTCTGTGTACCATAGTTTGTTTATTCATTCATCTGTCGATGGGCACCTAGGCTGTTTCCATCTTTTTGCTACTGTGAACAATGCTGCAGTGAACATGGGTGTGCATATGTCTATTCATGTGATGGCTTTTATTTCTTTAGGGTATAGTCCTAGGAGTGGGATTGCTGGATCATATGGTATTTATATTTCTGGCTTTCTAAAGAAGTACCATATTGTTTTCCAAAATGGTTGTACCATTTTGCACTCCCATCAGCACTGCGTTAGAGTTCTAATCTCCCCACAGCCTCACCAACATTTGTTATTTTCTGTTTATTGATTCATGCCAGTAATGCTGGGGTATAATGGTATTTCATTGTGGTTTTGATTTGCATTTCTCTAGTGATCGCAAGCGTTTCTTTATGTGTCTGTTCACTGCTTGAATGTCTTCTTTGGTGAAGTGTCTGTTCATATCCTTTCCCCATTTTTTAATTGGATTATTTGTCTTTTTCTTGTAGAGGTGTTGGATTTTCTTGTAGATTTTAGAGATCAGACCTTTGTTGGTTTTGTCATAGCCAAAATTTTTTTCCCAGTCTGTAGGTTCTCTTTTTACTCTTTTGGTGAACTCTTTTGATGAGCATAAGTGTTTAATTTTTAGAAGATCCCAGTTATCTAGCTTATCTTCTGATGTTTGTGTACTGTTGATTATCGTTTATATGCTATTTGTGCCATGTATTAGGGCCTCTAATGTGGACCGTATTTTTTCTTCTATTATCTTTTTAGTTTTGTTGTTATATTTAGGTCTTGATCTATTTTGAGTTAGTTTTTGTGTATGCTGTGAGGATGGGTCCTGTTTCATTTTTTTACAGATGGACATCCAGTTTTGCCAGGACCGTTTGTTAAAAAGACTATTTTTTCCTCACTTGATGGACTTTGGGCCCTTGTTGAAGATCAGGTGACTATAGGTGGATGGATTTACATCTGGGTTCTCAACTCTGTTCCATTGGTCAGTGTATCTGTTGTTGTGCCAGTACCAGGCTGTTTTGACTACTCTAGCTGTATAGTAGGTTTTGAGGTCAGGCAGTGTGAGTCCTCCTACTTTATTCTTCTTCAATAGTGCTTTACTTATCTGGGGACTCTTCTCTTTCCATATAAAGTTAATGATTAATTTTTCCATCTCTTTCAAGAATGCTGTTGATATTTGGATCAGGATTTCATTGTATTTGTAGATTGCTTTGGGGTAGAATTGACATTTTCACAATGTTGAGCCTACCTATCCATTTTTGTAGATCACTTTTGGTTTCTTGCAGTAGGGTTTTGTAATTTTCTTTGTATAGGTCTTTTACGTTCCTGGTTAGATTTATTCCTAAGTATTTTATTTTTTTAGAGGCTATTATAAATGGTATTTTCCCAATTGCTTTTCATCATTGTCTTTATTGTTGTTTAGGAATACAACGGATTTTTTTGTGTTTGTCTTATATCCTGCTACTCTGCTGGACCTATTGGTTCCAGTAGTTTTCTCATGGAGTCTTTTGGGTTTTCTATGTATAGTATCATATCAGCTGCAAGTAGGGATAGTTTTGCTTCTTCATTGCCAATTTGGATGCCCATTATTATTTTTTCTTGCCTTATTGCTCTAGCTGGGACTTTCAGCACAGTGTTAAATAGGTAAGAGACATCCTTGTGTTGTTCCTTTTCTCAAGGGGAATGTTTCAGCCTCTCTCCATTAAGGACAGTGTTGGCCATTGGTTTTGTATAGATGCCCTTTATTATGTTGAGGAATTTTCCTTCTATACCTATTCTATTGAGAGTTTTTTTCAGGAATGGGTGTTGGACTTTTTTGAATGCCTTTTCTGTGTCGATTGAGATGATCATGTGATTCTTTTATTTTATTTATGTGGTGGATTACATTGATTGATTTTCCAATGTTGAACCATCCTTGCACACCTGGTATGAATCCCACTTGTTCATGGCGTATAATTTTTTTTTGATATGATGCTGAATTCTATTGGCTAGAATTTTGTTGAGGATTTTTGTATCTGTATTTATGAGAGATATTGGTCTATAATTTTCTTTTTTTTGTGGTGTCTTTGCCTGGTTTTGGTATCAGGGTTATGCTGGCTTCCTAGAATGAATTCAGCAATATTGCTTCCTTTTCTACATTCTGAAATAGTTTGAGTAGTACTGGCGTAAGCTCTTCTCTGAATGTTTGGTAGAATTCTCCAGTGAGGCCATCTGGGCCAGGGCTTTTTATTGTTGGGAGTTTTTTTTTTTTTAATTACCTTTTCAATCTCTTTTCTTGTTATGGGTCTGCTCAGATTTTCAACATCATTTTCTGTCAGTTCGGGTAGCTAGTGTTTTTCTAGAAATTTGTCCGTTTCTTCTAGGTTTTCAAATTCGTTGGAGTATAGTTTTTATAATACTCTGTTATGGTCCTTTTTATTCAGTTGGGTCTGTTGTAGTGTCTCCCATTTCATTTCTTATTTGGGTTATTTGAGTCCTCTCCTGAGGGCTTCTTTTGATGTTCTCTTCCTATTTGTTCAAGTTGTATAACTAATATTTTGATTTTGTTCCTTGTTTTTTGGTGTGTGAATCTGTTGCTATAAATTTTTCTCTGAGGGCTGCCTTTGTTTTGGTATGTGTTTTCATTCTTGTTTGATTCTAGGAATTTTTTTTTATTCCATCTTTGATTTCTTCTATTACCTAGTGTTTTTAAGCAGGGTATTTATTCAGTTTCCATACTATAATTGATTTTTTTTCCTTGCTCTTTCTGTTGTTAATTTCTACTTTGATGGCATTGTGATCACAGAAGATACTTTGTATTATCTCAGTGGTTTGAATTTTGTTGAGGGTTGCTTTGTGGTCTAAGATATGGCCTCTTCTGGGGAACGTTCCGTGTGCGTTGGAAAAGAATGTGTACTTTGCAGCTGTTGGGTGGAGTGTTCTATATTCGTCTATGAGTTCAACTTGGGTGTTTGTGTCTTTTAGATCTTCTGTATCTTTGTTGAGTTTTTTTCTAGATGTTCTGTCCTTTACTGAGAGTGATGTGTTGAAGTCTACTATTATTGTGGAACTGTCAGTTTCTCTTTTCAGTGCTGTTAGAGTTTGTTTTATGTATTTTGGAGCCCTGTCATTGGGTACATAGATATTTATTATGGTTATGTCTTCATGATGGATTGTCCCTTTAATCATTATATAATGCCCTTCTTTCTCTTTTATGGTGGATTTTTCTTTAAAGTCTGTTTTCTCTGAGATTAGTATTGCTACTCCTGCTCTTTTTTGGTACCTGTTTGCTTGATGTATTTTTTTTCCATCCTTTGATTTTTAATAAATTTTTAATAAATTTTCTTTCTAAGTTGTGTCTTGTATAGACAGCATATTGATGGATCCTGTTTTTTTTTAATCCATTCTGTCACTCTATGTCTCTTTACGGGTGCATTTAGGTCATTTACGTTCAGTGTAATTATCGATAGGTGTGAGTTTATTGCTGTCATTTTTTGGTGCTTTTTTTTTTTTTGTGGTGCCGACATTTTCTTTGTTCTTCTTGCTCTCCTGTGCTGAATTCCTTTTGTTTGTAGATTTTTTTCACTTCTTTAGCTTTTGTAGATTTTGTGTTTACTGAGGCTTTATGTTTTTCTTCTTTATTTTGATGAGTAGTTTTGTTAACTTTTTTGTGGTTACCTTGAAATTTATGCTTATTTTCCGAAGTTTGAACCAGTCTTTTATTATTTGGTATCGCCTTGCCTTCCTCTGCATTTGAAAGTTTTATATTTATACTGTTTATTCCCTCTTTTATTGCTCTGACATTGTTGTCATTTACAGATTAACGTCTCTGGTTTCCTGTTGTAAATCTTTTAGTTTTGATTAATTCTTGAGAGTTCATTACCTAGTTTGGCATTTGGCTGATGCAGTCTTGTGTCCTAGATTCAGGCTGTCATCTGAGGTTGTTTGTTCTCTAACTGAAGGACTCCCTTAAATAATTCTTGTAAATTTGGTTTAGTTTTTACATATTCTCTTAATTTCTGTTTATTTGGAAATGTCCTAATTTCGCCATCATATTTGAGTGAGAGTTTTGCAGGATGTATTATTGTTGGTTGGCAATTTTTTTCTTTCAAGGTTTTATGTATGTCATCCCATTTTCTTCTTGCCTGCATGGTTTCTGCTGAGTAATCAGAGCTTAGTCTTGTTTCCACTCTGTATGTGACTTTTTGGGTTTTTTTTGAGCTGCTCTTAGTATTCTCTCTTTGTCTTTGGTTTTAGTGTGTGTGATTATGATATGCCTTGATGATTTTCTTTTGGGATCTGTCCTATACGAGGTTCATTGAACTTCTTGGATGGTCAACTTTTCATCTTTCATGATATTAGGGAAGCTTTCTGTCAGCAATTCTTCAGTGATCCTCTCTGGAGCTCCAATCACTTGCACATTTTTGCTTTTGATTGTATCCCACATCATTCTCAGGGTTTCTTCATTTTTCTTTGTCCTTTTCTCTGATTTTTCCTCAAACAAAGTGGTATCCACCTATTTGTCTTCAGTTTCACTGATTTTGTCTTCCATTGTTTCAGACATTCTCCTCAGACCTTCTATGATGCTGTCCCTTTCTGAAATCTTGTTATTTATCTTTTGGTGTTCTATCTAATTGTTGTTTTTGTATAATTTCTAGTTGTCAATTCATTTTGTTATTTTGTTACTGTATTATTTTCCTGAATTCTCCCATTGTTTTGTCTGTCTTTTCCTTGATTTTGTCCCTTTTTTTCCCTTTAGTCTGCTATTTCCTTCAACTCTTGCGTAGCTCTGAATGTTAGAGATTTGAATTTCCTATCAGGTAGTTCCAGTGCCTTTTCTTCTACTGGAACGTCATCTGGTATTTTATTTTGGATGCCTACAGGAACCATCCTGTCCTGTTTTTTATGTTTGGATGTTGTCTACCATCTTTGGGGCATTCAGTAGTTATTTTCTTTATTTATTGATTACAGATTCTGTTTGTTTCATCTTGCGTTTTTGTTTTATTTGGTTATGTCTCAGTAGGCAGGCTGGACATTCTTTGTTGTTTGCTCGTCTGTGGGCACAATGCTTCTCACCACCTTGTCCAATGGGGAGGGCCAGTTGCTCAGCTGTGGTGTAGCAGGGTAGGGCCTGTGGAAGGGAAGGGCTGGGATGGGTGGTTTGTTGCACATACTGGGGTCGATAGGGTGGGGCCAGGGCCAGTGCAGGACAGGTTCCAGTGGACTGTGCCTGTGCTACTTGGGGGTGCAATGCTCAGTGTATGGTACAAATAGGCAGGAGGGAGGGAGGAGGTTGTAATGTGTGGGGCAAAGTGGGTGTGGGAAAGAAGAAAAAGAGGAGAGAGGAACAGGAGCCATAAAAAAAAAAATGCTGAGGGAACCTGCCTTGGAGTGGTGTAGACCCAGGGAAGCTGTGTGCCAGTGGCTTTCTAGCCAGGTGATGAGACACAGCCCATGAAGGAGGGACAGATATGGCACACGCAACTAGGTTGGCAGGAGAAAGGAAAGGAAGGAAGAGAGAGAGATATAAGAAACTAGATTAAAAAGAGAAAGAAAGGTACATATGGCTAGGTGGTCAGGAGAAAGGAATGGAAGGAATGTAGACAGAGACAGGAAACTGAGAAAAAAAGATGCCAGGTAGTTGGGAGGAAGGAAGGTAGAGAGAGATAAAAAACTGAGAAAAAAGAAGAAAGAAAGTAAAGAAAGAAAAATGCCCTAAGAGAGCCCACCAGAAGTGGGTCCCTAGCCGAGTGGCACTGCAAAACCTGTCAAGAAGGAGTGGAGATGGCACACGGTGCCAGGTGTTCAGAAGAAGGGTAAGGAAGGAAGGTAGAGAGAAAAAATTGTAAAAAGAAAAGAAGAGAGAAAGGAAAAAAATAAATGCCCAGAAGGAGCCCAAACTCGTGTGGTGGCATGGACCAGGGAAGTGGCTTCCCAGCCACATGGCACTGCACTGCCTATCTAGAAGGAGCAGAGATGGCACAGGTCGCCAGGTATTCAGGAGAAGAGAAGGAAAGTATGGTAGAGAGAGATAAGAAATCAAGCAAAAGACAAAAATTTAAAAAATCCCCGAGGGAGCCCACTGGCTTGGCAGCATGGACCAGGGAAGTAGCTCCCCAGCAGTGTGGCACTGTACAGCCCATCTAGAAGAAGCAGAGATGGCACACGGTGCCAGGTGTTCAGGAGAAAAGAAGGGAAGGGTGGTAGAGTGAGACAAGAAATTGAGAAAAGAATCCCCAAAGGAGCCCACTGGCTTGGTGGTATGGACCAGGGAAATGGCTCCCTAGCTGTGTGCTACTGCACAGCCCGTCTAGAAGGGGTGGAGATGACACACAGCACAAGGTATTCAGGAAACAAGAAGGAAAGTAGAGAGAAACGAGAAACCAAGAAATGAAAAACAAAAAGGAAAAAAGAAAAAAAAAATGCCTCCAGGGAGCCCCCTGACGTGACGTCGCAGATGGGGAAAGTGATTCCATAGCCAAGTGGTATTTCAGAGCCTGTCAAGAAGGAGTGGAGATAGCACACAGAGCCAGGTTTTCTTGAAAAGGAAGGGAAGGAGGTGAGAGCGAAGAAACCAAAAGAAGCTGGAAAAAAAAAAAACAACAGCAACAAAAAAATGGCACTGAAGGAGCTGGCTGGTGTGGGCAGGGTAAATCCAAGCAGAATGGAGCCAGTGCCTCCCCAGGTGGGTGACCTCAGCCTGCTGGGTAGCGGCAGAGGCCAGGCAGGGGGAAGAAGGGTGGGGGGTGGGAAAGCATGTATCGCTGGCTACCAGGTGCTTTGTCATCTCCTCCTGGGAGCTCCATGAACCTGCCTTCATGTACTCCTTATTTGCTGATCTGGGTGGCTGAGGAGTCCAAGATGGTGAATCCATGCTCGCTTTCTGTCCTCTGTCTGTTTCTCATTCCATTTGGTACTTGATTGAGTTCTTTATCTCTTCATTTGACACTTAGGATTCCAGGATTGACATTCATCTCTGTTTTACTTAGTTTTTTGGGTCTTTGCTGTGGAGGGTCAGTGTGGTGCTTCTGTCTATAGCTCCATGTTGGCTCCGCCCTCTAGGTTACAGTATTTTTATAAGTTAAAACTCATAAGAGTCTAAAGAAAGAAAACAACAATATCCAAAGAATAGAAAATAAGCTCAAACATAAGGAATTGGGTTTACAATTTTAAAGCTGGAGTTAGGGGAAAAAATAATTTGGGTATTCATTTTTTTACCACCTAGAGGAAATTTGCATTAGGCCTAGGGAAGAGCTCTGTGGGTAAGGTCAGCTAAATACTTACACAGAATTCCCTGGCAGAAATTAAGCAAGAAAGCACTTTAGGGGACAGCTTTGAGTGCTACAAAAGTAAAGTCAGGAGTTAGACAGTGGCTCTCACCCTGATTTTGAGTCTGAAGAGCTAGGACCTGGTACCAGGTACCAAACTGCCCAGAATATATTCCCCTATTTGTAAATTGAGGACAATAACATATGCAGTTATTGAGAATCAGATAATAAAATGTATGTAAATTTCCTGGAGAATAATATTTGTTTGATAAATTAGTTACCCTACCCCCTTCCAAGGAAAGTTTTGGAAATTTCATTCCTATAAATATTTCATTCCTATACATATTTAGGAGCCCTGGCAACACAGTGGTTAAAAGTTCGGCTGCTAACCAAAAAAGTAGGCAGCTTGAATCCACCAGCCACTCCTTGGAAACCCTATGTGGCGGTTCTGCTTTGTGCTATAGGGTCTCTATGAGTTGGAATTGACTCAACGGCAACAGGTTTATTTTTTTTGCTTGTTTTGTTTTGTTTTTTATACATATTTAGGAGCCCTGGTGGCACAGTGGTAAAGAGTTTGGCTGCTAACTAAAAAGGTTGGCAGTTTGAATCCACCAGCCACTCCTTGGAAACTCTATGGTGCAATTCTACCCTGTCCTGTAGGGCCACTGGGAGTCAGAATTGACTCAGCGGCAACAGGTTTGGTTTTTTGTTTTATACATGTTTAAGTATAGTCAAATCCTTTTATAATAGCAAACACTGGAGAGTATATTTAATGTGGACATCAACGTGTAATTTATTTTGAAAGAAATTCCACTTACATGATTTTAGGACTCTTTAAGCTGTTTAATTACAGTTCCAGAGCTATAACTCTAGTCTTCTCACTTCTACACTAGAATTCTTTTTCCAATCTGAGCCCATATAGTTCTAGGATTTTTATACATATAAATAATTGTTTATATAATAAAATATTTTAATGTTCCCTATAGGTTACCATACAGATGAAAGCTAATGCCATGGGACTGATTAAATCTCTTGAAAATGTCTTTACTGAATGGAAAACAGTAAGAGAAGCTTTAAATGGTTTTTAAGTTTAATTTTGTTTAGTGTATTTTATTTCAGTTTTTATCCTTAGCCAGAGACTCCCTTTTGCATGTTTAATTTAAATGTGTACAATAGGTCTTTGGCTATTTCCTCTTGGGTGTTATAATTTGTCTTAAAGTGAATGGATAAGGGATTGTATAGAAACTGATGAATGTACTTCCTCTGCTTCTTAACTGCTACTGGTTTGGTAACTGTCAGCTTGTGCTTGGATAGTCATTTTAGGCTGAAAAATAAATTGTGTTTAATAATCAGTGTGCTCAAAGATCTTAAAATGCAGGTGAATTAGACAAATTATTTTATTCCCATGTCACAGGAAATAGAAAAATGTAGACCAAGTATATAATCAGTATATTAAATAGGAGTGTAATTTCTATGGCTTAAAATTTTTTATTTATATAAGAGATATTATGACAATGAACCCTTAAAAATTAAATAAATTTATTTTTTATGATGTTGGATAGTAAATGATACTGTTGGTTTATTTTCATGTCATAGGATGATAGGACTTTGATTTAAAATTAATTGAAAATTTCATATTTTTTTTGAAAAACAGTAATTGTTAATGTATTTTGGTCTCGCTTATAGAAATAAAGTTAAGCACTGATAAGGAAATTTAAACTCACTCTCTTTTTTAAAGATAAGATTCTGACCATATTAAATCGTATTGACTAAGCCTTATTGCCTTGTAGCCTCCTATGCAATCTAAATAATATTAACTTTATTTACACAGAAAAGTTTCAGAACTCAAGTACGAGAAGAAAACTGTGGGTACCAAGATCTGAAGAAGATGGTTAATCTTGCCCCAGAGTTCTTGAAGTTAAAACATTGCTTAGACCAAACTGTTCAAATTATTATTTCTACATTGAGAGGTATATACTCCAAATGGTATTGTAGTTAATCAGAATTTTATATTTTAAGGAAACTGGGCATTATTCTTTTTCATTTCTAGTCTAAGTCATTAACTAAAGCCTAACTAATGTGTCTTCATTCATGTTTAATCCTGATATAGGATTTTGGACAATTGAATTCCATATATACTTTATATGGATTTTATTTATATGTATATAAATAGCTCTGCCTAGATATTTAGATCCTGAACAACCAGATACTTATCTAGCAGATAAGCACTTTAACTGAATAGTCTTAAATAGTTTGGAATTGTCTTGATAGGGTCACTTTGACTTAAAAGATATCTAGAGTCATGTAACCATAATAAATACCTGTTACAAACTGAAAGGGTTAATTAACTTTTTTTCTTCCTCTTGTATAGGATGCCACAGTGATGTAAGTCTTCTCAAGAGGTGTGTTGAAAGTATTTGCAACTTCGCCAGTAATTTTCATGATTACTTCAGTCACCCCTGTAATTCTGTCAACAGCTGTGAGAATAGAGCACCTCCAGTTGGCCACAGGGAGCTAGAATCTCTAGCTAAGTCACTCCTCTTATGTTTTGAATCAGAAGAAAGACCTGATTTATTGAAACCCCGGGAAACTTGTAATCAAAGTACCAGAGAACAACAATCTAAATCAAGTAGGACTGAATCTGTTAGGAAAAAAGGTATACCAAAGCGGGTCTATGAACTCCATGGCTTGTCTTCAGGAGTGACCTCGGAGGAAAACACATCCAGTAGGATTCAGTGGGTGTGAATACCGACCAATAGGCGCTTAGTGGCTATCCATGAAAGAGAAAGAATACTTGAGAGCCACTTTTCTTTATGCAGGAGAATATAAAAAGCAAGAATTCAGCTTAAATATTTCAAAGAAGTTCATATATGCTGGTGGCCTTACACTGGGTATGGACACTATTAGCATTATGGAACCCTGATTTGAAAATGCCTGAATGTACACTCAAGTTTCTCAGCAGGCAGTTTTAAACAGGATGTTAACCACATTGGAACGTTGTGGCAACAAAATGAAATTAGGAATTCAGAAACCAAGTGAACGGCCATTTCTCTCGTTTTTCATTGCCTTGAATTTTAAATGTTCATCCTTAGCATTGATATGTTATCTCTGGTTGGTTCATTGGTCTGTAAGTAGTTATTTTTTCCTGAGTGGAAACCTCATCAATCAGTTCAATTTATTCCTATGCCTTCTCTCCTCTACAAATAGCCAGAATGAGATTTATGGTAGAATTGCCAATACACGTTTAACTAAGGCAGCTTTTCCTGCTTTGTCAAATCTAAAACTTTTCTTAAAGGATCATCTGGTTGCCATTTTGAATAGTGTATTTAAGGGTGTAGTTTCCTGTTCCTTTCCAAATTATAAGCTGCTACCAGCACTGTTTTTTTTTTTTTTTTTACCAAAATATGATTGCTGACATAGTAGTTTACTGTGTTATCTACATACCATAATGAGGGTCATATGAATATAATTTAAAACCAATTAAATATTGCCCAAATCACGCTCAACTGTTGGGTGGGCTCAGGAGATCGGAAGCTAGGCTTTGATAATGCTTTTTTTGTTAAGACTTTGGAAGATGATTTGATAAAGTTTCAAGATCCTTATTGTGTTTCATGGTTAGGAAAAACAAAACACTTTTATCTACAATCAAATAATAAAGATCGTATGATTCTATTTGGTGGGATCTTACATTAAGGCCATAGCTTGACATTTTTGACCTGTTCAAGAATGTGTATAATTTGAAAAGATGCATTTCATGACCCTGCTTTGGTGATGCAGCAGTTCCTATACTGAGCAGCTCTTGGACAATAGTTCTTTTAAATAACTTGGTCTCTTCCTTGGCCTTTTCATTTGCAGATACCACCTGCATTATTTGGCTTCCTTAGTGGAAATTGGCTATTAGTACTATGACTAAGTTTGATGATTTCTTTGTTAGGGAGAGATTGTAAATACATACTGGTCATCATAGGCAGAACAATGTTGAGGAACCAGGTGTCCTGTTTTCAGGTGCTTGAAAATGGTGCAATTCAGTAAGTTTGCTCCCCCCGCCCCCCGCCTTTTATTTTGGGCATTTGAGCTTGTATTCCTTCTGAAGTTCTTATGTATTTTCAATAATCAGTGCTCTGCCAAGTGGCACTTTTCGCTATCAGGTTTTATGAAATGTAAATGTACACAATAAGGATTTTTCCTGAAGGTTGCACTTCTTTCAAGAACTTCTTAAAGTATCAGTATAATAATTTTCATCTTAACGTTCAGTATTTAACCATTACTTTATCCTTTCTAAACTCATGACTTCATTGGTCAGAAAATTTTTAGTGTCTGTAAAATTTTGTGTATATATATTTATACTCTTAAGTAAATTGTTATACTGTATTTGAATGAATGGTGAAAAACATATTTGCTATTAGAATCATGCATACTAATAATGTAAAGAAAATGTCTTTAATAAATGTGGTAGTTTCAGAATTGTCTCTTGGTCTAAAGTTTTTTATTTTTATTTATCTTTTGTTCATTTACTTTATTCCTGACTCGAAATTGCTTTAAAAGCTCTGGCTTGATAATAGCTATCCTAGTGTTGCAAATCAAATAAAAAATTAGGAAACAGCAAATATTACCCTGGTGGTGCAGTGGTTAAGCACTCGACTGCTAACCAAAAGGTCAGTGGTTTGGGCCCACCAGCAGCTCCACAGTGGAAAGATGTTGCAGTCTGCTTCTGTAAAGCTTTGGAAACTCTATGGGGCAGTTCTACTCTGCCCTACAGGGATAGATTACATTGCCTCAAACCAAAATTTTTGAAAGCTCCCACTTGTTGGACCCCAGTTGTTTATAATATTATACTTTCTTGATGCAAAAGACCTCTGTTAAAAATAAAACTCAAAGAAATTGAAACATAGGGTTTATCCTGAGCAGTTATCCTATATGCATATAGGGAGACCATTCTGGTTCCAGAAAAAAGCAAATTGCTCAAAGTCAGCTAGTTACAATGAGGCTTAGAGAAGAGGAGGGAGAAGAAGGTCAACCTTTGGCTAACCTTAATGTGAATGACTGAGCCCTTCCTTCCCTCCTTTACTGAGATCAACAAATCTGAGGTTACTTCTGATCTGGCTGCTAATAATTTTGGCCCTCCACCCACCTGCAGCCATTTGACTTTTTGAGATTTAAATTAGGAAAGCCTAAAGATAAGGATGCCTTTTATCACCACTCCTATTTAGCACTGTGTTGACAGTCCTAGCTAGAGCAATAAGGCTAGAAAAAGAAAAAAAGGGCATCCAAATTGGTAAGGAAGAAGTAAAATTATCCCTATTTGCGAATGATATGATACTATACAGAGAACCCAAAAAACTCCACGAGAAAACCACTGAAACTAATAAATTAGTTCAGCAGAGAAGCAGGATAACAAAATAATCTTACAAAAATCAGTTGGATTCCTATACACCAATAAAAAAAAAATAAAGAGAACTACAAAAAGGAAATCAGGAGAGCAATGCAATTTATAATAGCCCCTAAAAAATAAAATACATAAGAATAAATCAAACCAGGGACGTGAAAGACCTACAAAAAGAAAACTACATAACACTACTGCAAGAAAGCAAAAGAGACCTACATAAAATGTAGCTCATGGATAGGTAGACTCAACATTGTGAAAATGTCAATTCTACCCAATGCAATCTACAAATATAATGCAATCCTAATCCAAATACCAACAGCATTCTTTAATGAAATGGAAAAACTAATCATTAACTTTATATGGAAAGGAAAGAGGCCCTGGATAAGTAAAGCACTATTGAAGAAGAAGAATAAAGTAGGAGGCCTTGCACCTACAACACCTCAGAACCTACTGTACAGCTATGATAGTCAAAACAGCCTGGTACTGGCACAATGACAGACACATTGATGAATGGAACAGAATCGAGAACCCACATGTAAATCCATCCACCTATGGTCAGCTGATCTTTGACAAAGTCCCAAAATTCATTAAATGGGGAAAAAAACCGTCCTTTTAACAAACGGTGCTGGCAAAACTGGATGTCTATCTGTAAAAAAGTGAAACAGCCCATACTTCACACAATACACAAAAACTAACTCAAAATGGATCAAAGACCTGAATACAAAACCAAAAGCTAAAAAGATAATAGAAGAAAAAATAGGGTCGATGCTAGAGGCCCTAAAACACAGCATAAATAGCATATAAACTTGTAACTAACAATACACAAACACCAGAAAATAATCTAGATAATAGGAACCTTCTAAAACTTAAACACTTAAGCTCATCGAAAGCCTTCACCAAAAGAGTAAAAAGAGAATTTACAGACTGGGAAAAAATTTTTGGCTATGGCATTTCTGACAAAGGTCTAATGTCTAAAATCTATAGGAAAATCCAACACCTCTATAAAAAAAGACAAAAATGGGCAAAGGGTATGAACAGACACTTCATCAAAGAAGACATTCAAGTGGCTGACACATGAGGAAATGTGCATGATCACTAGCCATTAGAGAAATGCAAATCAAAACTACAATGAGGTACTATCTATCTCACCCCTACATTACTGGCATGAATCAAAAAAAAAAAAAAAAAAAAAAACCCAGAAAATAAATGCTGGAGAGGCTGTGGGGAGATTAGAACTCTTGTGCACTGCTGGTGGGAATGCAAAATGGTACAACCATTTTGGTAAACAATATGGCACTTCCTTAAAAAGCTAGAAATAGAAATGCCATACGGTGCACCAATCCCACTCCTAGGAAAATATCCTAGAGAAATAAGAGTCATCACATGAATAGACATATGCACACCCATATTCATTGCAGCATTATTCGCAATAGCAAAAAGATGGAAACAACCTAGGTGCCCATCAACAGGTGAATGGATAAACAAACTATGGTACATACACACAATGAAATACTACACAACAATAAAGAACAAGGATGAATCTGTGAAACATCACACAACATGGATGAATCTGGAGGGCATTATGCTGAGTGAAGTAAGTCAATCACAAAAGGGCAAATATTATATGAGACCACTGTTATAAAAACTCATGAAAAGGTTTATGCACAAAAAGAAACAATCTTTGATGGCTACAAGAAAGGAGAGGGGTGGGAGACAAAACACTAAATAGACAATAAATAAGTGGTAACTTTGAAGAAGGATAAGACAGTGTACAATACGGGGGAAGCCAGCACAGCTTGTACAAGTCAAGGTCATAGAAGCTCCGTAAACACATCCAAACTCCCTGAGGGATGGAATTACTGGGCTGAGGGCTGTGGGGACCATGGCCTTGGGGAACATCTAGCTGAATTGGCATAACATAGTTGATAAAGAAAATGTTCTATGTTCTACTTTGGTGAGTAGCACCTGGGGTCTTAAAAGCTTGTGAGCAGCCATCTGAGATACTCCACTGGTCTCACCCTATTTGGAGCAAGGGAGAATGAATAAAACTAAAGACGCAAGGGAAAGATTACTCCAAAGGACTAATGGATCACAGCCTCCACCAGACTGAGTCTAGGACAACTAGATGCTGCCCAGCCACCACCACTGAGAGCTCTGACAGGGATCACAATAGAGGATCCCAGACAGAGATGAGAAAAATGTGGACAAAATTCTAACTCACTAAAAAGACCAGATTTACTGGCCTGACAAAGACTGGAGAAACCCCGGAGTATGGTCCCCAGACACCCTTTTAGCTCAGTAATATAGTCACCCCTGAGGTTCACCCTTCAGTCAAATATTAGACAGGCTGATAAAACAAATAAAACATGGAGCTCAACCATGTGTACAAAACTAATGGGCACACTATCCCAGAGGCAAGGATGAGAAGGCCGGGGGCAGGAAAGCTGGACGAATGGAAATGGGGAACCTAAGGTCCAGAAAGGGAGGGTGTTGACATGTCATGGGGTTGGCAACCAATGTCACAAAACAATATGTGTATTATTGTTTAATGAGAAACTAATTTGCTCTGAAACCTACATCTAAAGTACAATTAAAAAAAATGCTTTTTCTTAGCAAAAAAAAAAAAAGAGAGAAGCAAGCAGACAGAGAGAGGGACTTCATTACCACTAAGCAAGAAGAGCCAGGAGCGGAGTGCATACTTTGGACCCAGAGTCCCTGTGCTGGGAACTCCTAGACCAAGGGAAGATTGATGACAAAGACCTTTCCCCAGAGCTGACAGAGAGAGAAAGTCTTTCCCTATAGTCAGCACCCACAATTTGGACTTCTAGTCTCCTAGACTATGACAGATTAAATTTCTGTTTGTTAAAGCAGAGAAAAAAGAAAAAGAACTCTTAATTGTGCTCATGCAGAACCTGTACATAGACCAAGAGGCAGTTGTTTGAACAGAACAAGAGGATAGTGCAGTGTTTAAAGTCAGAAAAAGTGTGCGTCAGGGTTGTATACTTTCACTACACTTTTTCAATCTGTATGTCAAGCAAATAATCCTAGAGGCTGGATTTATATGAAGAAGAACATGTAATCAGGTTTGGAAGAAGACTCACTCACAACCTGTGATATGCAAATGACACTGCTTGCTTGCTGAAAGTGAAGAGGACTTGAAGCACTTGCTGGTGAACGTCAAAGACTACAGCCTTCAGTGTGGATTCCACCTCAACATAAAGAAAACAAAAAATCCGTGAAGAGGTTACAACCTAAGAAGCCTTATGGGGGCAGTTCTACTGTGTTCTATAGAGTCACTGTGAGTTGAAATTTCCTTGATGGGATAAAAAACAAACAAACAAACAAAAAAACATTTGATGATAGAGTCCTGGCTGTGGGGATTAAATGAGACAATAAATTGATAGCCCTTAGCACAGGATACCTGATGAATGAAATGCTAGCCATTGTCATTTATTAATTATTAATTTCATCTACATGAGCATTTTAAGCTGTTATTTATAAGCTAGTACTCCCAAAATTACATTCCCTTCTCCTGAACTCGCTTATCTAACTTATCTACCAGGTTGTATTACCAAAACAACCAAAAGGAAACCCTTTGCTGCAGAGTTGATTCCAACCATGGTGACTACAGGGGTTTCAGAGTAGAGCTGTGCTCCACGGTCTTTTCAATAGCTGTAATCTTACGGAAGTAGATCCCCAGATCTTTTTTTTGAGGTGCCACCAGGTGGGTTTGAACCACCAACCGGCCGAGTACTAATTGTTTGGGCCACCCAGAGGCCTTGGTTGTAATACCAAAATAAATAAATAAATGAAAACACAAACCCATTGCCATCGAGTTGATTCTGACTCACAGTGACCCTATAGGACAGAATAGAACTGCCCCACAGGGTTTCTAAGGAGCAGCTGGTGGATTCCAACTGCTGACCTTTTGGTTACCAGCCAAGCTCTTAACCATTGTGCCACCAGGGCTCCAGGTTTTATTACAAACCAAAAAAAAAAAACCCAAACCCATTGCCGTCAAGTCGATTCCGACTCATAGAGACCCTATTGGAAAGAGTAGAACTGCCCCATAAGGTTTCCAAGGAGCAGCTGGTGGATTCAAACTGCCGACCTTTTGGTTAACTGCTGAGCTCTTAATCACCGTGCCACCAGGGTTCCTGGTTTGGTACGAACAGCTTCGTAACACTCTTCCCTTCTTCCTCTGCATATAGCTCCTCCTTTTATACTATTCCTGGGGACACCAACTCCAACGAAGCCTCTCGTTTCCTCTCTCTGATCCCATTTGTGCTGTTGCCCAGCATCACAATCTTTGGAGAGCACTCAGAACAGTGTCCTTCATACTTTGGTACAGGGGTGGATTATCCAATAGGCAAGGTAAGCACGGTGTTACTTGTACTTACTAATCTGTAGTGAACAATTTCATGTGGGTTTCACCATATTGCTTACCTTGCTCACTAGGTCATCCATCCTTGTCAGGAATTGTAAATTTGAAGAAGTTTTGATTCTCTAGGAAGGTGCTTTGGGATTGGGAGACAAACAGGTGCCAGCCATACCTACAAGCAGGTTCTTTGATGCGGTGAAAAAACGTGAAATCGTTCGCTACGGATGATCTGGTACCTTGCCTACTGGATAATCTGCTCCAGCTTTGGTGACCGCACCAGCTGGAGACCCCTTAGGGTTTTATTTTTTAATATGTTGTTGTTGTTAGGTGCTGTCAAGTTGATTTCAACTCATGGCAATCCCATGTGACAGAGTAGAACTGCCTCATATGGTTTTTTAGGCTGTAATCTTTACAGGAAGAGATTGCCAGGTCTTTCTCCTGTGGAGCTGCTAGGTGGGTTCAAGTGCTTAACATTTGTACCACCAAGCCTCCTTATTTTTAATATTTTATTTCATTGTATTTTGTTGTTGTTGAGACTATACACAGCAGAGCATATGCCAATTCAACAATTCTACATGTACAATTCAGTAACTTTGATTACCTTCTTCAAATTGTGCAACCATTCTCACACTCCTTATCCAAATTGTTTCTCCCCCTTTAAAATAAACTCACTGCCCCATAAGTTTCCTATCTAATCTTTTGAGTTGCTGTAGTCAATTTGATCCCATGTAATTAAGCTAAACTATTATTTTCGCCTCATTGTTATCAGGTGCTTTTGAGTAGGTTCTGACTGAGAGCAAATGAACCTATGTATAACAGTCGGTCCCGTGCCATCCTCACTATGGTGGTATGTTTGAGCCCATTTTGCAGGCACTGTGTCAGTCTATCTTGTTGAGGGTCTTCCTCTTTTTCACTGACCCTCTATTTTACTAAACATAAGCCCTGGTAGCACAGTGGTTAAGTGCTCAGCTGCTAACCAAAAGGTCGGAAATTTGAACACACCAGCTGCTCCATGGGAGAAAGATATGGCAGTCTGTTTCCTTAAAGGTTATTTGCCTTGTAAACTGTAAGGGACAGTTCTACTCATAGGGTCACTATGAGTGAGCATATACTCGAAGGCATTGGGTTTGATCCCTTAGGGTTTTAGATAAACGTTACCCATTACTATCCAAGTAGAGGAAAAAGATCCAGGCCAATGCACGTCACGTGCAGGCACCACCCGTGTGTCTGTGGAGGCTTGCATGACACTAGACAGGTTTCAGCAGAGCTTCCAGACTAGGAAGGTCTGGTGATCTGTTTCTGAAAACCAGTCAGTGAAAACCCTATGGATCATAATGGTCAGATCCACAACTAATCACGGGGATGGCCAGGACCAGGCAGCATTTTATTCAGTTGTTCATGCGGTCACCATGAGTCAGGGGACACCATGAACTGGGGACCGACTCAAAGGCAGCTACCAGCAACAACAGAGGAAAGGGAGGAAGGTTTCTTCAAGCTCCTTCATTTGGGCTCGTGCTGTTTCCCTTTCTTTTCTGAAACTAACCCCTCTCGGCACCACATAGTCCAGGAGACACAAGTTGGTTCAAGTGGATGATGAAGTAATTTACATAAGAAAAAAGAAAATGGACTCAAACCCAGTCTAGGTCAGAACTTTTTTCCATGATGCAATTCACAACCTCCTTCTGGGAAGGAATGAGCATTCTTGATAAAATGCTTGAGCAATGTTCTCAGAGAACAAAATGAGAAGATTATGAACTTTTGGGAAGCAAGTGTTACTCACTCAACTGACTAACCAAATATTTTTTAGCTAGACGTTTTTGTTTTCTTTTTAAATAGATCCCAACAATGATTCTCAAACCATTTGATTTCCTATAAAACGGCTTTACCAAAAAGGAACCTGTGAACTGACTTGCTCAAAAGTCTCCTCCTTGGCAGCAGCTTTGCACTTTGATGTGTGCTTATAATAAATTTAGACATTGCTTTGACATTGTGAGGAGACTCTGGGCAATAATTTATGTAGACCTAAGGTTTTGGGTTTCTTTTTGAGTGTTCTCTCTCTGTTAAGAAGTGAACATATGAGTTTGGGGAGAAGCTAAAAAAAATATAAGAAGGGTTAGAGTGGAACATAGTGCTAGGGCCTTGGCCGCCCAAAACAGCGTAAGAGGAAAGACAGAAAGAGGCAGAGGGTAAGAACCAAACACACATGTAATTACAGATACAGGGCAGAGTTTAGGGAGGTAGTACCACGTGGCCAAAATACAGAACTTGAGGCCAGCCAGATGCACTCGAGTTCTACCTTGCCATTTACTATGTGATTCTAGGCAAGTCACAAGCTCCCTGTGCTATTTGAATCATTAGGCCTTGTGAATTGCTTAGGAGAGTGTGTGGCGCACAGGTTTTAGTTAACTGCAGTTATCCTTATTATGAGTGTGTTAGTGTTGACTATGCAGTTCCCAACCCCAGGCCCGGGATGGACTGTCTCCCATCCCTGCTGGTGTTCAGGTCACCCCTCTGAGCTTCAGGCCTGGCCATCCAGGCTGTGTGGAGGAGGCCCAACTCCACCTCCAGGCACTCTTCTGGGTTTCATTCCCTTCGCTCTGTTTTGTTTTCTTTATGTTCACAACTGTACTTCCTCCAGGTTTTTTTCTGACAAGTGAAGTCCCAGTCTCTCAATTCTGAATCTGTAATTTTTTAGATTTTTCAACCTTGGAAAAAGCCATCTAGGACTGTCACAACTTC